>NC_059079.1:12670177-13278302 GCF_020497125.1 Mauremys mutica | reverse complement strand
AATTCATTGTTTCATTTACTATATATATAATTCTCACAGTAAAATGACTGACCAAGCATTATTATTTTATCAACTACAATTGATTAATAATATAGTAAAAGCATCCTGATTGGTTAACAACCTAGAATGGTTAATAGTTAAATCACCCAGTGTTTTAATATCACGTGCTGCAAAGAGCCACAGGACACACATTAAAGAGCCGCTTGCAGCTCATGAGCCTCAGTCTGAGTATCACTGGTCTAAGTTCCCTCTAAAAGTGTTTCCCTAAAAAACCATAAGTTTACAAAAAAGCAAACGCGTTTGAGAGTTGAAGGACAGTTAGAGTACAAGATGATTTTTTGCGTTTAAGATATTATTGGAGTGCCGTAAAATCACAACCCTGTACAGTACACGAGAGAATAACTTAGAGAAGCAAACCCTCACAACCAGCCTCAACAACGGTGGAAATCCAAGCCCACTCCAACCCATTTCACTCAAGTCTGTCAAATCCAGTCTAAAGGGAGCTGATCAAAGGCACAACAGAGAGTTAGGAGTTGGGTCCCCACCTCTCATTAGCTTTGATCTATTTTTGTTAATGGAAATCCCTCCCGCCCCCATTTACTAGGTTTTTGCATCCCACACATGTGACTTCAGACCCCATCCTGGTAAGAAAGAGCTGGCTCAGAAGGACCCCTGTCCCCCTTACTCCGCGACAGGAGGGAAGGGAAATCTGAGTTTGCCCACTCTGAGGGGAGTGGGAAGCGAAACATTTTTTAGTTCCTCTGTCCCATGCAGATCAGCCTTACGCATTGCCTTCCCAGGCACTAATGGAGCTGCGGCATCTTAATGGCTCTAAGATAGGAATGAATTTGTTTTGCTTGTTGGCCCACTCTACAGTGCCATTAGCTTAAAAGTACTGAATTTCCATCACGAACTTCTGTGGGGGAGGGAGCAATGGGGGGGCCTGTCGAGTTTCCAGTACCTAAAAAGATACTCTGCTGAGCTCACAGTGAAAATCCCTGTGATTTGCTCCACTCCCCTGCTGATAACACCATGCACAGAAGAAAGAAGTTAAGTCACTTGAGCTCTAAATATTCCTCAGTCATGTCATGTGAGTCACAGAACTCATCCCCCCCACCCGCGTTTAAAGCATTTGAATGCTTCTTTCCTTTCATCTCTGTTGTTGTTTACCTAGCAATTCCCAGCAATGAAGCCACTGATGGGTATACTCCTGCTCAGTTACAAGATCCTGCTGTCCGTTGGCTGGATTAAGTTGTTTATCCTCTTGCTTAAACCATTGGGAAACCTATATACTGTTTATGTCAGGCCAAACTTTGCCATCTTCCAGTAACACGGTACCAGACGCCAAGCAGAAAGAGCTGTCTGGAAGAGTGGTGACAGTACTTGATCGGAGAGGTGATAGGCATGCCAAAGTACTGCAACCTTGCAATTGACCATGTAATGACCATGTTTTGCCTTACTCCCAGGGCCGGTTCAACCATTTAGGCGACCTAGGCGGTTGCCTAGGGTGCTAGGATTTTGGGGGCGGCATTTTCTTCGGCAGCGACCACAGCGGCCGGATCTTTGGCCGCCCCGGTTGCCACCAGCATTTAGGCGGAGGGAGCTGGGGCAGGGGAGCGCGGGGAGGGCCGCCTGCAGCAACTAAGAGGAGGGGCGGCACGCAGGGGAACTCCCCACCCCAGCTGTCCCCTGCCCCGCCTCCTCTCCGAGCACACCATGGCTGCTACACTTCTCCCGCCTCCCAGGCTTGCGGCACCTAAGCTGATTGGTGCCGCAAGCCTGGGAGGTGGGAGAAGTGAAGCAGCGATGGCATGCTCAGGGAGGAAGTGGAGCAGGGGTGAGCCTTTGGATGGCCTTTGCCTCCCCCCACTTGGCTTCTGTCAGCAGCCAGGATGGGATCATACAGTCATAGGGGTGCAGTGTCCTTGTCATTCCTCTGCTTTTCTCTTCCCAAGCTGCTTCTGCTCCAGTGGTACAAATGATGTGAATACAACGGTATGAGAAAAACAATGATACTGCAAATGCTTTCTGATGCACTTTAATTGAGCAATTATCTTGGCTTGGTTCTTGAATGCACAATGGATAGATAGACATCCAACACAGGAACTACACAAGAGCCTTTTAAACCAAAATGAAGGCTTTTAGAATTCATTGGATGGTTTGATAGGGAAAAAATAACCTCAGGTGCTATTCTTTAAAAGCACATGAAAGAACTTTAATTCTGGGATTTTGAAAAACGAGAAAGTCTTAGGGGGCTGCTTCACACAAAAATGACTTTGTTTTAAGAAATGTTAGTTTCTTTAATGTAGCTCTTTAAAGGATGCAAAGGAATTGGAAATCTAAACACATAGCATATCCCTCCATTCAGCCCAACCAACTAAAATATTTGGCTTCCATTTGCAACTACCCCAATCAAAAAAGAGTTAGGTTTGAAGGAAAGTAAGTTTGAAGTGAAGGTTAAATTTATATTAGATACTTGTTAATTTGCTAGTAAATGAGTCACCCCCACAGACTGGCATATTCTGTGCTATTTAAAGCAAACATTGTTGTGTCAAATTAAACTGTGTCTGCAGCCAGAGAGTTGACTAAACAGTAACATTTCAAAGCTTAACTTATTCATATTTTTTTTTTACTGTTAAAAAGGCCAAGACTAAAATACCCACCTGGGCATTCATAGTCAGGGAAGGAAGAGAGACCTGTTAGCCTTTATGAAAGCTGCTTCCATTTATATGTACATCCACCAAAGTGCTCTCTGGTTACTTATGATAAGCCAGCCTTGTGTTTTCCTCATGCCTCATCCTTCTGTTTCTTGTTAGCATTCTCTCCTTTAATGGTCTTTCCACAAGAAAACTGTTGACCTGGATAAATAAGTCCAAAACCACATTTTCACCAGATTTGGTAAAAAGAAACTTATGGGTGTTTACACCATAGTTAAAATGGTTCCTTGGCTTAATAAATATTAAAAAGGGAAGAAAAGGTGGGTCTTTCCAAAATTGCCCTGTTCTGTACACGCCTCTTGAAGTTCTGGTACTGGCCACTGTCAAAAACAGGATACTGGGCTAAACGGACCATTAGTCTGACGCAGTATGGCCCTGCTTATGCTCTTAAAAGCAAAGAAAAATTCTCTTTGTGGCATGGTAGCATCTGCCAACCTTCTAGGTCTATTTTGTCCACATTAGATCCCTGACTCCCTCGTGGGCTACTGGGCTTGACCCACAAAAAGCATCCAATCACTCTTCTGCTTGGGATGGAACAGATATCTGAGGTACTACAACACATAGCTATCAATATTTGCATAGACAAATAAGCCCTGGTGTTTCTTAAGGGGAAACTGGCATATACAGGGATTCTAAGGTGACTTGAATTCGCTGGTCCTTTTCCTGGAGGTTCTAGAAATTGGAGAAGTCTTTTTCGGATGAGGAAATAAAGAAATTTGTATTTGTTTGGCCAAATCCTTCCCACAGGAACACTCAAACAACCCAACTGGAGTTAAGGGAGAGGCTTGTCAGTAACCAAGGGCAAAGTCTGAGCTCTCATTTTTCCTGATGCTGAGACCTCAGTAAATGTTGTCACCGCAAGTGCATCGGAAACATGTGGCATGAGGGCTTCAGAGAAGGGTATCAGCTTTCTACTTTCTTTGGGCCTAGATCTACAAGGCTATAGCCATGAGTAGAAGCAGGATGCCAGGTCTAAATTATCACCAGTTGTGCAATGGCAAAATTAACGGGACCCAAAACTTGTTGTGAAGTAGCTTGGATCAACTGATAAAATGTGTCACAGCAAGCTAATTTATTTTAAAAACAAACTCAAGCAGAGAGAAAAAATCCAACTCTGCACAACTCAATTTTCTCCTTCTTTACTGCTAATGAAACATAATTTCCTTCTCTCCATTCCACAAAAATGACAATTTGCAACTGGACTTCCATAAATTCCATGTCACATCATTCTTCCTCCCCAATGTGATGGGGGTTGATGGTATCAGCCTCCACTAGCAGCATAGTCTCATGATTGAGGCAGTAGGCTAGTATGCAGGAAATCTAAGTTCAATTCCTAGCTCTGTCACTAGCCTGAGGTAGTCACTTGCCTCCTAGTGCCTCAGTTTCCCTGTCTGTAAAATGAGAATAATGATACTTGGCCTCCTTTGTTAAAGGTCTTTGAGAGCTATGAACCTAGGTATTATTATAGTGGTTCTCCCTCTACCCCATCACATTGAGCTCTAATTTGCTCAGAAAAGCACAAGTTTGTCTGCAGCTGTATTCTCTGATCACTCATTTTTATATGAGCCCCAGGTCAAGAGTGCTTGTAGTGTCAAGGGTAAAAGTTAATTTTTCACTTGTGAGAGCCTAAATCAGGTCATTTCGTTTCCTTTGCATGTGGAGGAATATAGCCGATGGAGCATACAGTTCAAAGAGGGTGCAGGATGAACTAATACAAGAAAAGCTCAGGCTTTAAGGTTTTGTCTTACAGTGTGAAACTGAATATGTGTCTCTTCAAGGAAGTAACAGCTTTCCATTTTTAAGTCAAGTTTGGCCAAAGGCAACTGCGTCTTCTTAACACAGTTTGGTCATTCATCAATGTTTGTGTTTCTGCTACGTTAAGCTTGGCAGCTCAGTTTGTTATATAATGATCACGTGGGCGGCTTCCTTCCCCCTCCATTGCCCCCTGCACACACACACATACACTTTTATTTCCAATTTAATGTTAAAGAAAAACACAAAAGAAAACACTACTGAATCTCATAATCAAAGTCTTTCAGGAAATGGTTTTGGAAGTTACATCACTGCATTGGAACCATAGACACAGCTGTCCCTTGAAATTTGCTCTTCACCTGATATTCAGGAGATATTTTCCTCTCCATCTCTCTTACTTTCCAGCTCCCAGTTCTAATGTTTAATACAGGCAATAGCTTTGAAGCCTTTCCAAATGAAAATGCCAGAAGCACCCAGGTTTTCCAGGGAGCCTGCCAACTCCAGCAATCATTAATTTTATGTGCTAATTTTAAAGTTGATCGTTTTTGTGTCTTGAACTTCAAAGGTGAGTCCAGTGAATAATCTAGGATTTGCAAAAAAAAGTAGAAAATCGTTTTTAAAATGTTTCTTTGCAAAAGAATATTATTTTTATTTCAAGGAATGCAGATTTCCCCTTTGTAGCCTATAGAAATGTTGTTGAAGAGCTCCATGCCAAATACTTGTTTTGTCCCAAAGAAATCTTGAAACTGTGAAATAAATCAGACTGGGCTATAAAGTGTTTTCATTTGTTTCACTGGTGGCACTGCTGCTTTTAAAAGTGAAGTGTGCACATAATGCGTGTGCAGTGCAATTATATTTTTCAGTTACAAAACACAATTTATTAGATTAACTAAAGTGCCCGATTTCAGTTTGTTTCTATCAGATATTACACAGCCATTTGCCTGAAATTTCTAGGGCATAATTTTGACAGTTTTCCCACTCGTCGGCACATTAAAAACAGCTGTGGGTCTGGACAAATGACTTCAGCAGAACCTACTGAAAGTATCTTTTTTCCCCCTTCTGAGCCCAGCAGATGAAACTTGGAGTTCATTATGGTAGTTTAATTATGATTCAGTAAGGATGTCCTTCAGTGAAATCCATGGCTCCATAAACAACATGTTCTGTCATATTAGATGTCTTCTATTTCAGTTTTAAAGTCACAAACCCATGTGCTTTTCATTTGAGTTTTTGGACCCCCTGCTAAACTTATAAACATAAAGGAATGGTAGCAAAGGACAGTCAGCAGCTTGAAGTGTGTATAGTCTCATATTCTGGCTTGTGGAGGGAAGTTTACTGGTTTCCTAAAAGAGAACATTCAGAGCCAAATTGGGCTGATTTAGATGTTGGTATGAGATATAGCCTCAGTCTGATACGGGTTAGCAAATGTATAACAAATGCATTCGCCCTGAGTCTCTTACGTTGTTTTAAAGTGAAAACAGCTGAAGGCTCTTGGCTTATTCTCCTCTGCAGCAGAAGCTTTGGGACACGTCAGAGAGAAGTTCTGCAGCACTGCAAGCAATTAAAATGGGTATTTTTTGTGTTTGTTTTTTTCCACTTTATCAAAGCCCAGAAACTAGGAGAGAGAAAAGATTTGCAGGCAAATGGGAACAAAATCTTTCAACATATTTTAGCTTGTGTTAATTTTACTGTGGTTAAATGCATGAGGAGGTTTCTTCTTCCCCCACCCTCTCCTATTATTTGTCCACTAAAGAAATGCGAGTTCTTCCTTAATGTCGTCTCTTAGCTTTAGTGCTCTGTTGTGGCTTTTAGATTCTGACCCAATAAAACACTTAATCCTGGGCTTCACTTAAGCAGGTGACTTTCTCCATTGATTTCCAGGCCAGTCCAGAAGTTTACTAGCATTACCAGTGTCTACTGTTCATTTATTAACTCCAGTGAGGTTGAGTTCAGTACCCAATAAGACAAAAGTGCCATTATAATTGTTTACTTATTATATCTAGGGCCCTACCACATTCACGGCCATGAAAAACACATCAGGGACTGTGAAATCTGGTCTCCCCCCATGAAATCTGGTGTTTTCTGTGCTTTTACCCTATACTGGCATTTCTCAAACTGCAGTCCGCAGACCCTGTGCGTCCCCGAGGGCGCTTCAGGGGGTCTGCGGGCCCCACCGATCAACTCCTCCCCCTTCAGAGGCGCAGCAGGGCTAAGGGAGGCTCCCTGCCTGCCCTGACTCTGCTCCACTCCCACAAGCGGTGGCAGAACAGGGGGCAGGCCAGGGCGTCTCCATGCGCTGCCCCCGCCCCGAGGTCCAACTTCGCAACTCCCATTGGCTGGGAGCTGTGGGGGGGTGCCCGCGAGCAGGTGCAGCACCCTGACCCTCCTGCCTAGGAGCCGCTGCCAGAGAGATGTGCCAGTCGCTTTTGGGAGCTGCCCCAGGTAAGCATCACACCCCTCACCCTCTCCCACATCCCAAACCCCTACCTCAGACCCTGCACCCCGCATCCAAACTCCCTCCCAGAGCCCGCATCCCCTCCCACACTCCAACCCCCTGCCCCAGCCTGGTGAAAGTGAGTGAGGGTGGGGGAAAGCGAGCGAGGGAGGGAGTGAGCAGGGGGCGGGAAGAGGTGGAGTGGAGGCGGGGCCTGAGTCTGAGCGGGGGGACTTGGGGGTCCCAGAAAAATTTTAAATCAAAATGGGGGTGCTCAGGTTGCTGACGTTTGAGAACCACTGACCTATACTATACAGATTTCACAGAGGAGACCAGCATTTCCCAAATCGGGTATCCAGACCCAAAAGGGAGTTGCAGAGGGGTTACAATGTTATTTTAGAGGGATCATGGTATTGCCAGATAGTGGTGGCTGCTGACTGAGGGCCCAGCTCTGCAGGCAGCAGCGCAGAATTAATGGTGGCAATACCATATCATGCCATCCTTACTTCTGCACTGCTGCTGCTGGCAGCGACGCTGCCTTCAGAGCTGGGCTCTCAGCCAACAGCCACAGGTCTCCAGCAGCCCAGCTCTGAAGGCAGCGCCACCAGCAGCAGCAGCGCAGAAGTAAGGGTAGCAGTACCACAACCCCCCTACAATATCCTTGCGACCTCACACAACTCCTTTTTGGGTCAGGACCCCTACAATTATAACTCCTTGAAATTTCAGATTTAAATAGCGGAAATCATGACATTTACAATTCTAAAAAGTCCTATGACCATGAAATTGGCCAAAATGGACCATGAATTTGGTAGGGCCCTAATTATATCACATGTAATATGTTGCAATATGCTGTGGACAGCTAGCACATTAAAATGCTTCCATAATATGATTCTCTTTCTGTTGTGAATACAGATGGGTAGATACATGAAGAAAGCATCTGTGAACATTTGTTTGAATAAATACCAGGAATTCGCTTTGAATGTGCATCACTCTTCTTTGATGAACACTTCTTTTTCTCAAGCATGTTTGCAAAAAGTGAAGGTTTTGTGAATAGTCATGCAACTCCATGTTCACAAGACGTTTCATGCCCATAGAATTCACATAGCTGTCTTGTAATCTCGTTGGTTTCCTTTCACCTGCATATTACAATTTCAAATACCCAATCCGGGAGCAGAAAGAATGCCAGGTGATACAGAAACTTACCAGGAACAATAAATAGTCAAATGTAGTTGATGAGAAGAGATGATGTGAATGAACCTCAGTCTACAGGAATGCCAAATGTCAAATCATTCGAGTGACAAACAAATTAATCAGAATCAAATACAATTTGTAGATAAGTCCCAAACAAAAATAGTGGAAATTCCGGCTGAAATTTTCAGCGAGTCCTATTGATTTCTGTTGACAACTAGGCTTTGGAAAAAAGCAATGAGTCAATTGAGCCACTAGATCCTGGGGATACAGATTCTCCAAGAAAAAGCGACCAAGAGTCCTGTGGCACCTTATAGACTAACAGACGTATTGGAGCCTGAGCTTTCGTGGGTGAATACCCACTTCGTCAGACGTCTGATGAAGTGGGTATTCACGCACGAAAGCTCAGGCTCCAATACATCTGTTAGTCTATAAGGTGCCACAGGATTCTTGGCTGCTTTTTACAGATCCCGACTAACACGGCTACCCCTCTGATACTTGATTCTCCAAGAGAGGCTAGTGGAAACCAAAAGTGACAATTAAGGTTACTGGTATTTATTATTTGTATTATGGTAGCACCTAGGAGCTAGTCATAGGCCAAGACCCCACTGTGCCAGGCACTGTACAAGCGCAGAACAAAAAGCCCCCAGGAGCTTATAGTCTGAGTATATTGGAATTTGCACTTGAACAAGGGCCAACCACAGGTACTTTCTATTTCTCCTGCTGACACAGATGTTGTGAGCAATTAGTAATCTGTACACAGTACCCTGAGACATGCACTAGGCTGACAACTTTATCTAAAGTATTGCACTCACTAGCTGTGCTTCCTTGGCCTGTAGGGTGGCAAGAAAAAAAAAAAGAACTACCAGATTAATCAGGGGCCTTGTATTTGCCTCCAAAGGCTTGATAAGCAGCTGATTTGTCCCATATGCAGCCCAGCCATTAAGACTGGCAAGGATGGTCTCTCCACACATGTGCTTTCCATTTCTTCTCCTTTGGGATGCTGTTCCAGCTGGTAAGCAGGCAACCAGCAAGCTGATGCAGACTGACATCTCCACTCCCACTGCTAGCATACGCGTCTCGCTTCAGCATGGAATCAGAGAGGCAATCAGACAGTAAAATGGGGATAGGATTCAGACACACCGTGCGGCCTGGCTCATGCCTCCAAGGGTCTGAGACACAGCAAAAACAAATGTATAGTTCTGCAGGTGAACAGTGAGGCAGAGTCCACTGAATGGGGAGGGGGAGTGATCAGAAAGAGACATCTAATCCTTCCAGAGAGCCCGAGAAAGAGAGACAGACATAAAACTCCCCCAAAAGGCCAGGTGTTAGTACCACAAAGCCAAACAATGACGACATCCCCAGCATGAGAATTTGTTACATGCCAAGTTGCTGGATACGTACTCTCTAGTTTCAGAATCCCATTTATGGTATTTAGGCTGTAAAATCCTTCCAGACCATATAGGTTCCAAGGGTGTTACTCTAGAGGGGTTTGGGATGTGCTATATCTTTCCATTATTTGCATCCTACACACTAGGATTTTCAGATTTGGGGGAGAGGATGTCTTAAAGATATCACTGTGCAGGAAAATATTTCTTTTCTATATCAACAGATGGATAATATAGAGCCCATTGTTCAGTGTAAACAGGGGGGTTGGCAGGATGGATACCTGCCTGGGGTAATGTCTTTCACACAGCTTTCAATGGTTAGGGGTAGACCAACACTAGCCTTAACATGGATGCACAAGGTGGGGAAAAGGATCAAGGGATTTTCCTCTCTTGCACATAAACCAGCCACAATCCCAATCTTTGAGTTCCCTGACTCAATGAAAGATTTGCCATTGACTTCAATGGAAGGAGGCTTGATTCCCTCCCCACAGGATAAGTGCAAATCCCATTGACTTCCTCATATCCTGTGGTGGGAGAACTGGGCACCTCATCTATAGCACGTGAGAGAGAGAGAGAGAGAGAATATATTATGTGATGCAGAGCAATTTATTATTTAAAAAGTGCTCTCTGTACTGTGTTGCTACTGAAATGAGGGATAATAAATAATAGGAGATATACCAATCTCCTAGAACTGGAAGGGACCTTGAAAGGTCATCAAATCCAGCCCCCTGCCTTCATTAGCAGGACCAATTTTTTTCCCCAGATCCCTAAGTGGCCCCCTCAAGGATTGAACTCACAACCCTGGGTTTAGCAGGCCAACGCTCAAACCACTGAGCTATCCCTCCCCCCTATATATGTGTTTGTAGATGGGAGTATAAAAAAGCTTTTCTTCCCTTTTGTCCTTGGATTTGTAACATGCCCCAAGCTGTTGGAAGCATCTCAAATTAAAGCACTAGATTTGCTGCTGAAGTAACTATCAGCTTTATGGAACTTGCCTCTGCTGAGATCAGCTCAGTCAGAACTAAACTCCTGAAGACCAGCCCACCATGTCCTGGGTCCAGGGTCAACCAAGCACTGAATTTTCTGGGGGTGGTCACATTGCCATTTGCTCTGAGAGGCACTAAAATGTTGCCTAAAACTCCAGAACAAGAATAGTGGTTGCCATTCCTCTGGCATGATAGAACAAAGGCAAAGCCTGTTTGTGCAGGAGACGGACCTTTCTTGGGGTGGCCCAAAGCTCTGGAAAGAAATCTCATGGGATTTAAGAACCACCACAAAAATCAGCACCTTTTGTTCCCAGTGCAAAGCGCGCTGTGTCAACCAGGCCTTCACTAACATAAACACATAGTGCATTGCACTTCCAAAAAGAAAAATCCCACATGCAATTCCACCATCAAGACAAAGAGAGAAAGGAAGGAAAGAACTACAGGGTACAGATGCTGCTACACTTCTAAGTTGAGAATTCAAAGGGGTTTAAGGCATTTAGACGCCCAACTCCTGTTGACTTTCAATGAGAATTTGGTAGCTAACTCGCTTAGGCCAGTTTGAAAATTTTAGCCGTAGCTTACTGCACTAGTGGAAGGCATTCGCGATGCCACAATGATGAGCACAGTAGAAGAACCTGAACAGGACTAAGTAGAACAGAAATATTCTCCAACAGCAGGACACACAACTCTTACGGACCTCAATGGAACTAACACATCTCCTGTGGTTTGGAAAGAGGAATCCCAACATCCTCCCCTACCAACTACAAGCATAGCATTCATTTCAAATGATAATTCCCCCTTAAACTGCTACCATTGAATTGGATAATGGCATTAATATAGATCTGTAGATAACAAAAGGAATGTTATGGATGCAGTGCCAGAGTCTTCCAACTTCTACTACAGCTGCTGCTATACTATGATATGTTCCTTATGCTCACCGTTTCCTGGACTCCAGATATTTGAGCTCCACTTCTATGAGCAGGGGCATTGTTTTAAAGAGTGACTTTCCAATTGGAGAATAACATCTTTAACACTCTAATGTAAAATGAGATGTAATTGGCTCGAGTCCCTTCTCCTGCTGCTTGATTCTAAAATGAGATCATAATCCAGTGCTTGTGACATTGTGGTCTGGTGCCATAGAATGGATGTGATGTCATAAACTCAGTATTGTGCCTGCACGATAGGTAGGGCCCCACCGAATTCACAGCCATGAAAAATGTACCACGGACCATGAAATCTGGTCTTTTGTGTGTTTTTACCCTATGCTGTACAGATTTCATGGGGGAGCCCAGCGTGTCTCAAATTGGGGGTCCTGACCCAAAAGGGAGTTGCAGGGGGGGGTCAGAAGGTTATTTTGGGAGGGCCATGGTATTGCCACCCTTACTTCTGTGCTGCCTTCAGAGCTGGGCGGCTGGAGAGTGGCAGCTGTTGGCCGGGCGTCCAGCTCTGAAGGCAGCACAGAAGTAAGTGTGGCAAAACCATACCATACCAACCATACTTCTGTGCTGCTGCCTTTAGAGCTGGGTGGCCGGAGAGTGGCATCTGCTGACTGAGGGCCCAGCTCTGCAGGCAGCAGCACAGAAGTAAGGGTGGCAATACCATCCCATCCCATCCTTACTTCTGTGCTGCTGCTGGCGGAGGCTCTGCCTTCAGAGCTGGTCTCCTGGCCAGCAGCCACCGCTACTGCCCAGATCTGAAGGCAGTGGCACCATCAGCAGAAGTGCAGAATAAGTGTAGCAGTACTATAACTCCCCCTACAATAACACTGAGACCCCTACAACACACACATACAACTCCGTTTGGGGTCAGGACCCCTACAATTAAACACCATGGAATTTCAGATTTAAATAGCAGAAATCTTGAAATATACAATCCTATGACCATGAAATTGACCGAAATAGACCGTGAATTCGGTAGGGCCCTAACAATAGAGAGAGCAGATGAACTAGGAAAACTCAAGTATCTTCAAATAATAAGGAGCAAAGGTGGTTAAAAAAAGGTAAATGGATTTCCACTTAAAGATTGAGGGTTGTATTCACCCCCACGTACACAGATGGTGGCTGCAACGTGTAACCTCTGCACCACTGTTCTGGGCTTGGCAAATTCACTTTTGGGGTGTTTTCACTGCCACTGTCCCTTGAGGCATGTGCCAAGAATGGGCAGCTTTGAATTCCAGTCACAGCCAGGGGTCTATAGGAGATCCCTTGACACAAGCTGCCTAAGAGATGGGCTGAATGTGTGAAGTTTATAGGTACCTGGCCACACCCTCTCCTCACCACACATTTTCTATGCCAGCCTGTATCTGGCCCCGCTGGCAAAATGAGGACTATAGGTGCCATGTACTACCAATAAACAACCTCTGCCGTGGAATTCTAGACAGGAGTGGATTAAGCCATGAGCTATAAAAGGTGTACAATAGATAGACCTACCCCTGCTCCCATAGAAATCAACGGACAGGCACAGTTCACTAAAGGATTTGAATGGGAGCAGGATACATAGATAACTAGTGAGCCAGTGCAAAAACCAACCAACCAACCAACCAACCATTTCAATGGTCCTAAGAAAGGCAAACTGAAATCTTTACATTGTGTTCTCATTAAGCATCCCACTCCCTGTTCTCTGCTGCTTTAACCTTCGGTTGTTGCTCTTGGAATCCTCTTTATTCTGCTCCACTTGTCATTCTTTTTATTTTTATTAGAGACACTTTGGCAGAAGACTTATCAAAATGCTCTAAGCTTGTCACCAAGTGCTGTTAAGCGGCGAGTTGAGGCAGAATGTGTAAGTGGAGAAAGGGCATGGGAAAATACGTGATGTCAAAGAATGTTGTATGTTGAAGAAAGGCAGTAGAATAATAAGAGTAGGATCCTGGTCATAAATTACTTGCACTGTTATAAAAGTGGGCTCCTCCTGGTAAGCCATGCCTATCTTTGCGTACTTCTTTTAAAAGTGCTGAAAAGAACTATGCAGGAGGGCAGATCCTCAGCTGAAGGCAACCGGCATCGCCTCGTCAGAACCAATGGAGCTTACACCTGCTCAGCAGATAGCCCTATGACTAATGTAACTAGCTAAAGAGCTTGCTCCTATTTATTGCATTTTAGCCTCCAAAAGCTGTCACTTTTTTGGGCTCAGAATAACTATGAATTAAAGAGCAGAGCCTTAGGTGGCGTAAATCAACATCACCCCATTGCAGCTTTGCTGATTTACACCCTATTTTCCCCCCTCTGAACTAACATTAAATGTGAGGCTATCCAAGTGGCCCCCTCATTTACCAATGTGCAAGTCTGAGCCAGACTATTCATTACAGTGCTAAAAGAGTGCCCCTTAGCTCTCCCCCTCTTTGACATTTCATGGAGGACGTTTGCTTACATAAGCCAAAGAAAGAGGGGTTTAAGGGTGACCCCAACATGGACTAGTGGTCTCCACTTTCATAAGCGTATAAGAAGAAAAATAAATCACTGAAAAAACAGCATAAGTCAAGACTTACAGCGTGATTACTTAATTAGGTGTAAGGTTACATCACAGGTCATGTTATGCTGTACTAGAAGGGCTAGAATTCAGCAGGTTTAGGTCAAACAAAATAAATCAGAAGTTCCCTAGTAAGGTGAAAGTAAAACGCTATCCCTCCCACCTACCAAACTGCATGTGGAACAGCAGCAAGCAAGCATCCTGTAGACCAAGGAAAAATATATGAGCTGGTAGGGGTTAGCACCTCGGCTTTAATTTCTGATATGTCTCTTTGGAGATTATAGTGTGTGGAAGTAACCTGAGTCAGTCTGGTTCAGGTCAGGGCTAATGGTCAAAGGGTGCTAATCAACCTCATTTAATTCCAAACTGCACTACTAGCTGGATGAGGAGCCCCAGCCACAGGGCAAATCACGAGCAAATCATTTACATGAGCAAACCAATGGGAACAAGGCGGTGAAAGGGTGACTAGCCCAGACATGCACATCGCACTAAATGCAGCTGTACTGGCTGACATCAGCCAGGAGGAAGCTTTCGGTGGCTCAGTAGCTACCGGCTATGGTCAGAGCTGTGAGATGAAAACTTGGAAGAATGTGAGACAACGGAATGAGTACTTTAGCAAGAAAAGCTAAAAAGAATATGAGCGAATGCATTGATCACATCTTTAACCAGCTCCAGACAAACAGCTACAAGGGCTTTGCAAGGATTATCCCAGTACTGGCTTTGTGTCATTAACCATGACTCTATCCTCTTGGAGCCAGGGGCTGTCTTTACATGTCTGTACGGCACCCAGCACAACTGATCAGTGACTGGAGCCCCTCGGTGCTACCGGTATACCAATAATAAACATATAAATCAGATTCAGTCCTGGTGTCAGCAAGTGCCACTTCATGAGGCTGAATTTAATGCTCTATCTTTCATGGGCTGTTTAGCCTCAGGGAGCATTTTCTGGCCAAAATAACATGAGCCTTATGGACAAGGGATGAGACCAGTAGTGTTGTATAGAAATCTAATAGGAGTCTATAGAAATTACTCTACAAGTCCATAGAATCTGATAGAGAATGCTCCCCTTTATAAAGGATTTTTGAGCCATTTTGTAGAATTGCTAGGATGTAAATTATTCTCTATTAAATTCTATAGGACTTCTCCATTAGGGGAAATCCGGTCTTCTCACGGTATCTTCACTTGAAATGACACAACACCCCTACACCCCAATTCAGTTCTGATGTAAGGGCGCGCAGCACTGAATTGGGGTGTAGGGGTGTTTTTATGTATATGTATATATTTAATGGTTTGGGGAGACATCTATAGGGCTGAAAAAATGAAATCTAGTGGTCTTGTGTCTAACTGTCAGGTGGGTTCTAGTACTGATATATTTTTTTTAAGTAGCTGGGTCTCATATTCAGTACTAGAACCCACCTGACAGTTAGACAAATCGGAAAGAAAGGCAAAATTGAGAACTTCATTTTCTACTCACAATCTTTAGGGTTTTTACATGCTAATGTAAGGATGCTTTGAATTCCTGCCTAATAATGTTATTCTGTAACCCTGCCATCCTCTAACAGGGCCATGAAGGTCTATGCCAGAAGGAAGTTTCTCAGTGTCATGAAACACGGGAGGAAAACAGTCATCGTAAGTAATAAATGAAGCAAAATCCCTTGTAGTGTTGCTCACTATCAAAGGGCTTGGTGTGGGGCAACTCTCGGTATGTTGCAGATTTGTTCAGTACAAGTTAGTTAAGGAAACATATAGATATTATTTTCCATAGTAGATGCAAGGACTGTATATATAGACATAAAAAGTGTGTGTATGTGTGAGAGAGAGACAGACAGACAGAAGGACAGAGAGAGATTACATCATTTAAGGTTTAAAGCTCTATTTCACCTAGACACTTAAGCATGAGTGTAATTTTAAGCACGTTAGTAGTGAACTGCGGCATAAATCTGTCTTAACAGTGATTGTAATTGGTGCAAAATGTGCCAATTATTTGTCATGCAAAATTATGAGAAAAAATCCCTCCTCAAAATTTCCCTTGAACATTTTTATGTTTTTCATGTTAAAAATCCCCAATTTTTAAACCAAAAAAACGGAGAATTTTTACTGAGAAACCTTCAGTTTCTCATTTTTTAATAACCTCCTTTGTCCCAAAAATTAGAAAACTTTGGCCAAAATGACATTTTTCGACAGAATTTTTTTTTCAAAACATTTCAAACAGTTTGTTTATGAAAATATTAACAATTGAATAAGAGATTCCTGAAGGCCTGGAAATGACTTCACTGACCAAGAAAATGTAAGGATCCATGGGATGTGGACCCAGGCCTGTGACAGCTGACATTTCCACATTGGCACCAGGAGCTCATTCAGAACCACATTCAAGGAGCACTGTGGAGATTAGGCAATTCAGGAAGTATCGCCCAAAGGGTCCAGAGTGACAGAACCCTGCAGCCTTCTGATTGGCCCATGCTCACTATTTAACCCTGGAAGGTGACCCTGGAAGTTGTCTGGGCAACCATATAGACTTCTGGCCTGCTGTGATTCCAGACCTCACCTTGCCTTCTGATCTCCAGTCGCTGACCCCAGCCTGATTCTGACCCTGACTCTTGCTTCCTGATTCCAGCCTGGTAACTACCTCTAACCTCTGGTCACCAGTCCCACCTTGACTCTGACTCTTCCCTATCAATCCCAGCTTTAGCAATTACTCTGATCCCCACTCATTGACTACTGCCTCATGGCCGTCCTTGACTTGGGACACCAGTCCAGCTGTCACTGCTACGCCAGATCTCCTATGCCTGGTCCCTTACAGAATGAGCAAGTGAAGGGTATGATTTTTCCTCAAGCAATGTACTCAAAGCACAAACTATATAAACCTGTAGGAGTAGGAATACATCTATTCCTCCTTACACATTCTGAGAAGTAGAGAGGGGGCCCAAACCAAAATCTTGGATAGAAACACTATTTGTATTGATATTATTTTTTTAATATTGATCTTGTTGTAACACCTAGAGGCCTCAACCCAATCATGCCCCATTTTGCTACTGTACAAACATAGAGTAAATTAAGATCCATGCCTCAAAGACTATTTCCATGGATGCAATGGAAAAGGCCACTTGACAAAGAAAATAGCACATGCAACCACAAGGAAATGCATCATTTGTTCATGGCTATGACCAGAGCAGCACGAAACTTTCACAGCCATTCCTGAAACTAGGTGAGTTTGCCTCCACTGTAGTCTTGTTGCTCAAACTCAGGTCACATTCCCAAAAGTGGGCCGACTTTCAAGCATGGCTTGGCTAAGTTTCAAGTAAATATGGGCCAGTTTATAGTTTTAGGTCAAAAACATCTTAGACTTGCTGTTTCACATAAACGCGACAAGGTTAAAAATTGACAAATTTAGCGAAACCGTGGGAATCTCTTCAAATCTGTCTCCTTATATTATATGAGCCGACGGGCGAATCAGGCCCTGAGACTTTATTTCTTGGTGATTTATATTCTATTATTTTATTTTATTGGATGTCATGAAAGAGTAAAATAAAAAAAATAGTACATCAATCAGGCCATGTTTTTCTTCAGTAAGTTTACTTTGCTGTATTTTCGACTGAGCGGAAAGTCAAAGATTTTACTACCCGAGCCTAAATATTAAATTAAAGTGGTATATCAAATTATTCTTGTGTGGGAGCAGAGCGAACAGAGGGGAGTAAGAAGCTGTTTGTTTTATTAAATCTGACATCAATCAGGAGGAGGGAAAGATCACAGCCTATACGCTGGATTTTATCATTTTTGCACGCTCTGTGCGTTTTGTAACATCCACCTGCTATCACCTGAGATGCTGCATTCAATACCACCACGAAAGCAATAAAAAGAACCCAGGCTTGGAGACAGCTCCCTTAATATTGCTATGTGGTTAGTGAGACTTTGTGAACTGTTATGCTATCTGTTGTGCAGGCAACCTGAGGATGAGCCTTGTAAAGACAGCTGCATCTTCAATAAGGGCCTGGTTGTGCATTTCCCACTGAACTCAAAAGGGAGTTGATGGTGCGCCACACCTTGTAGGACATGTTCAGTATGTTGCAAGACCATAGGTCCTAAGGCAACATGTTGGAGCCACCAACCGCAGCACATCAGCATTTGTCAGACTAAGAAAACAAGGGAGACTAATGAACAAGTGCCCAATGTTCCTTTAGTACCCTGCTTGTGATGGGGTGTTCACCCCACACTTGCCTGGAGGGGGTTAAAGCAGACTGAAGAGGGGGCTAATTAACCCAAGAGGCCACAGCTGAGGGGAATCAGGTGGCTAAGCAATCCCTTGATTGAATGAGGAAGCCCAGCTGAGGAGGAATGAGACAGGAAATTGGAAGCCAAAGGGGCTGCTGGGAAAATCTGCAGTCACTTCCTGGGAGAAGGTAGGCGTGTTTGGAGGCCACAGGGACAGGTCGCCTGCAGTTGTTCCCTGGGAGGAGGGAGTGGTGAAGCTGGCAGACCCAGAGAAGGAAGGAAGGGCGAGCCAGAAGGTTAGGAAAGGGTTCAGGGAAATGCAGCAAGATCTGGGGTAGAACAAACCTTGGCTGCTGATTAGAGGGTCGCTGAGCCGGAACCTGGAGTAGGGGATGGGCCCGGGTTCCCTAGCCAGCCACTGGGGAAGTGGCACCAATGGGGCACTGAATGGGAAGACTGCCTAAGATCAGAGGCAGCTCTAGGCACCAGCAAAGCAGGCACCTGCTTGGGGCAGCCCATTTGCAGGGGCGGCATGGGAGCTGAGAACCAACAGGGGGCTCTGGGAGCTGTAGTTCCTTGGTTAGCTCCCTGCCTATAGAGCCAGCCCTGGAGCAGGGAAAGAACTACATTTCCCAGCATTCTCTTGGCCACTACCAACTGGAAAGGAAGGAGGGGGACCTCATGCCGCGGCGTGCTGTGGGTGCTGTGAATGGTAGGGAGACCATATTTTAACATTAAAAAAACAGGACACTCCAGGGGGAGGGAAGCCCCACTCTGCCACCATCTACTCCCTTTGACTGCCCCCCACACAGAAACCCCAACCCATCCAACCCCCCCCCGCTCCCTGTCCCCTGATTGCCCCCTCCCGGGACCCCTGCCCCTAACTGCCCCCCAGGACCACACCTCCTATCTAAGCCTCCCCTCTCCTTGTCCCCAACTTCCCCCCAGGACCCCACCCCCTACCTGGGACTCCCATGCCTATCCAACCACTGCCTGTCCCCTGACTGCCCCCCTGAGCCCCTGACCCATCTAACCCCCCCTTCTCCCTGTCCCTGACTCCCCCCAAACCTCCGCCCCATCCAACCCCCCCGCTCCCTGTCCCTTGACTGCCCCCCCGGAACCCCCTACCCCTTCTCCAACCCCCTAGTCCCCTTACCGTGCCACTCAGACCAGCGTGTCTGGCTCCGTGCAGCTCCAGATACGCTGCTGCATACATGATGCCGTGCTCCCCCACGGAGCCCACAGCCCTCCCCCCCCACACACACCCAGCACCTGCCTTCCAGATTTGAACACCTCAAAATTCAGGAGTGCTCAAGCTCAGTTTGGGCAGCTGTTACTTCATTTCTCCCAAATCAAATATACTGATCCACTGTAACTTGCTGTAGAAAAAGTAGGATAAAATTGAGCAAGAAATTTTACTTTTTTTGTTTGTTTGTTTGTTTGTTTAAAAGGAAGACAGTGATATTGCATTGGCAAATTCCCCATAGAAAGAAAGAGTGGAACAAAAGAATAATAAAGGCACCTCAACTTTTCCTCATTTATGGAGGACAGTCTTATAATATGCATCCAGATATCCTCCAATCACACAAGCTGAAAATTGTTCCACTTTACTGCAGCTCTGTAACCATATGGGAACCAATCCTGTCTGTGTTTTGTGCACATCCAAAATTCCTGCTGAATGACCCGCCCTGGGAGCGAGTTACGAGTGACCCAGGGCTGCGGCGGAAGGAGGGTGCAGGTGCGGGGGGAGGAGAGCCCAGGTCTGGGGCAGCAGGAAGTGTGAGGGGAGCACTGCTGGGGGGGAAGGGGGAAGCCCAGGGCTGGGGCGGCAGGGGGTGTGTGGGGGGAGAGCCCAGGGCTGGGGCAGCAAGGAGGTATTGGGGGGAGCCCAAGGCTGGGATAGGGGGCAGCCAAAATGTTTTTTGCTTGGGGCGGCAAAAAACCTAGAGCCGGCCCTGCCTAAGATTGCTGGCAAGGAATGGTTTTCCAATCCCAGAAGGGGAAATTATTTGGTAACCTGGCCTGAGGTCCAAGTCGCAAAGAGGCAGCAGTGGTTCCTGGAGCAAGAAAGGGGCTGCAGACCGGACAGAGAAATGGAGGAATGGTGTGCAACTGTGGGAAGGGGCCTCCACCAAAATCAACAGCTGTTATAAAATCAAGGAGTCCTAAGGAGCATGTGGCATCATCTGTGCCCACAGAATTCCAACCGAAACAATCTAACTTCCAGCTATGGAGAAGAGTAGGGAATGTGATAGTGACTCAAAGTCTGGGGTGAAAGGCAGTTCAAATACTGGCTCCATTGTGGAGAAGGAATATTCACTAATTAGCACTGGCAGACGACTCCCAGCCTTGGCAGTAAACACAAATATGTCACCTGGCATGGCTAGCTAAAAAAATATAAGATACATTCCTATATATTTGCCACTGCCAAATGCCAGATGCTTTATGTAGGGAACGTGGGACGAAAATCCATGAAACACAAAGTCCACTACATAATTAAGAAACAACATTTACTTTCTTGCTCCTTTAAAGTTCCATCACTTTAAATGTAACTCGTTGGCTTTATTTAAGCTCTTTGCTCCAGAAAGCAGAAAGAGATGAGATTTCAAAGGAATTGACGAATAGTTATGATTATATTTAGTGTGCATTTAAGGAGTCTTTTCAATTACTTCAGTAAGAGTTGGATCAGACCCATATACTGCACTATCCTCATGCTTTACAAAATACACACACACACGCTGAAATGCAGCCAACACACAGCATACAAGAGATCAGTGGTCAAAGATGCCAGGACAAACCTCTGCAAACTGCTGTGGGATCTTTTATTGTCACACACAGCACACTGGACCTTGGTTTTTATGGTCCAATCTGACAGACCCCACACGTTAAAACCATATGGTACACAAAGATCTAGGTCTGAGAAAAGGTTAGAAAGCTGAGTGTGCCCCAGTGAGATGCGAACCTGTTGTTCTAATGAGTCTATGGAAGTTATTCCAAACCAGATGTTTACATTAATCGTTAACCCCAAGCACAGCGCAGTGTGAAAATATGCATGTGAGCACAACCACCAAGCTGAGTCATTCGGTGAAGTGAAACCCCTTCCTAATGTGACTAGATCAGCGTTTATCAACTGGTGGGACACTACTGGGAGCGGCTACTGGGGCTATCCTCCCCACTTCCAGAAAATAGTTCAGCCTACTCAGTAGAAGGCAGCTGCAAGGACCCCGAAGGAACAAGTGCAGGGGTTAGGGAAGGAGGTGCCCCCTACCTCTTACTGCTTCCAGTCTCAGAAAGTAACACTAGCAGTGAAAAGGTGACATATTAGATTAGCTAACAGCACCCACCCTCCAAGGGGGATTCCCAGAGAGGGGCTGAGCTGCAAAGCCCGCCACCAAGACAGCTGCTATGCATGCAAACACAATAAATAAACAAAAGGATCTTGCTGTCAGGGATGTGAGTGGACAACAAGGTTCTGTGATTTTTGGAATCCATGCAGAAAGTTGTGGGTGATGGATGGAATTAAAAATTTCTTCCCAGTGCATGATGTTCCAATGCTGTTACTGATAGACGGGTTATTAGGTGGTTACCTGCTGTGCGGTTTGAAGAAATACTTAGTTTGATTTTATATCTAAGGAAACAGCTCTTAAAAGTTGCGTTGTTTTAATTTTTGTTCTAGCCTCACAAAATCCTAGCACACACACATGCTCTTTTTTTGTCTGGTGTGAAAGTTAAATATAAATGGATGAAATAAAGAGGTGGCATAACTGGTGGTGTAAGTTACACATCAGTAAGTGGGTCTGCGTTTAAACGGGGTGTCACACTTGAAAGGACAGAAAGGTGCAGCTCCAGAATGAAAAGCAGCTAACAAGGAGGTGTAAGATAAACCCTTTTTACACCACTATACACACAACTTACAATGTGAAGTTGACAGTCTGCCATAAATGACGTCACATCTTCATTTGGCCCCAAATGTCCATGAATACTGAGAAACCCTCAGAATTTTGCTATTTATTGGCTCAGTTTGAACCCTTGTTTCTGTGAAATTCACACCATGCTTCACAATACATTTATAAGAGTTGTCAGTCGTGATGCTAGGTTGATCACCAGTTGAGTCTGGCTGAAATTCCCATTCCCTTCACATTCTATAATATTGAACCATTTGAAGCCGCAGTTCTGTCTGAGACTGACCACCGTAGGGGACAGATTGCTGTTGTGTTTTCCCATACACAAAGAGCATGCATATTCTGGCAGTCTGTGTGGTTTTTATTTTAGATTAAGGTTAAAAGCAAAAGTGGACTCTCCCTAGCACAGCACAGTGCACGTCTCCACTGTAACATGCTGCATAAACTCAGCCTCTGAATGTAGACTCTCTCTGCTGACAAGCAGACTGTAGCGGGGTGGTCACCCGCTCTGACCTTAGAAGGGCTTAAAACAGCCCAGGAGAGGGCGGTGGCTGGGAGCAAGCAGTTCCCAGGCTGAGTGGGGAAGCAGCCTCAGCTCTGGCCATGCCCCAGTCAGGGCTCAGCTGGCCCTTATAAGAGGGCAGTGGGCCAGGAGCACAGAGATACTCTCTCTAGCCTGTTGAGAGGGAGGGACCTGGCTGCTGGGAGCATACCAAGGTACCTGAGCGGGAGCAGGGCTGGGGGAAGGCCAAGGGAGCTGGGGAGCTCTGGCCTAGAAACCCCCCAGGCTGCGGCCTAGTGGAGGGCCGAATAGGTACTGGGGTTGCAGGGGGCAGCCCAAAGGGGTAGGCAGAAGCAGCAGGTCCAAACCCAACCTTGCCTGTGATGAGTGGCTCATACTGCAGTCTGCCCCAGTGAATGGGGGCTAGATGGAGACTGGGCAGTAGACAAAGACTGAGGTGAGGTGGGGATAGTGGGTGGAGGTTCCCTGGGGAGGGGAGACCCAGAGACTTGAGGGGTGTACTGCCAGGGGGCAGCATGCCGGTATGCAAGGGGCATCGGGTCTGGGAGGGACTTGGGCACCCAAGGAAAAGCGGGACACCGGCCTGCTAAAGGCGCTCCGATGGCTGGAGAGCTAATTCCCTGATGGTACCAGCAGGAGTCGCCGCAGGGGTGCGTCCCACACGGTTACACAGACCCATTGCAAATTTAAAAGTGCCACATAGAAAAAATAAACTTACAGCTGTTACTTAGCTGCTATTCCATATTACAGCACAGGATATGGTGGATCCACTGTCTTTTCCAATTCCTATTTTCCTAATTCATTTTAACAAAAGAGTGGGTGCTGGTGGTCACAAGTTGGTTCAAATTCTGCAGCCTGTACTAGTTCTCAGACACTGAGATGATGTTCCTCTGCACTCGTTCTCCAAGACAGAGCACTGCTTACACTGCTTCCCTATATCTGTTCTTCTCCAGTTATCCAGGACATGGAATATTAGGTTGTACTTGGTGCATTAGGTGCCTAAAGTCTAGTCGCCTAGAGGTTGGTAAATTTGGCGGCTGAATGAGCCTGAACTTGAAAACCCAAGCTTGAGGCTCAGGCAAATAGTCCATTTTAGATCTTGAAAAATATTACAATATGTGACAGAGTGTAAATAAACGAAAGGGGTCGCATCACTTTGTACTCTGCTCATAAACACAATGGAACAATGCCAGTACTTCAGATTAACATAAAAACATTTGTTCTTTGAATACAGACTTGTTAGAACAAACACAGAGTTACTTTGTGCATTTGATTTGCACATTCCCTAAGTAAAGAGAGAATCTCATAAACATTCATTAGAGGCTTGGATATTCTTTGTTTTTTTTTTCTTCTTCAATTAATGTCCATCACCTAGAGCAAGGGTAGGCAACCTATGGCACGTGTGCCAAAGGTGGCACGCCAGTTGATTTTCAGTGGCACTCACACTGCCCGGATCCTGGCCACCAGTCAGGGTGGGGGGGGGCCTCTGCATTTTAATTTAATTTTAAATGAAGCGTCTTAAACCTTTTTAAAACCTTATTTACTTTACATACAACAATAGTTTAGTTATATATTATAGACTTATAGAAAGAGACCTTCTAAAAATGTTAAAATGTATTACTGGCACTCGAAACCTTAAATTAGAGTGAATGAATGAAGAATCGGCACAGCACTTCTGAAAGGTTGCCGACCCCTGACCTAGAGACTGAGGGCATCAGAAATCGTTTCCTTATTGGTTTGTCCTTAGGTATGACCCAAGCAGCTTCTGGGAAAGCCTATCCAGGTGTAGGTCATAATCAAAGTTCTCTATGCTGTTCTATCCCAAGCATCTCCGCCCTGACCTGGAAGAATTAACGTCATGAGAGAGCAGACAATTCAGCCTCCAAGCTAGCTGCAACTATTTATTTGTGGTTGTTTTATGAGGCAGGCTATGGTCCACCAGGGATGAAGTAAAAAACATGGAGGGGGAAAAAACACAACTCAGCTTTCGTAGAACTAAATGTTACATTTGAATCATGAAGCCACCTGTGTCGAAGACTTAAGTTTCCTCATGTATTTTTTGAACTCAAAGTCTTAGAAATAGCATCTAGTATTACCAGCTCAGAACGAATTTCCATCTAAAGGCAAAAGTTCTGAAAGACGAATACGAGAGCCAATGGGAGTTAAACTTCAAAAGCTCTCTGCATCTCTGAAAATATACCCCAAAGTCACATCCAGAAGCTAGATAGAAACTGAAAATTACTTTGGTCTTTCAGTCTGACTGGAGATGATTAGTCATATTATTTATAAGTGCTGTATTGAATGTACAGTGGATATTTTCCCCTGCTGTTTAAAATATTTGAAATGTATAGAATAGCTTAGGCCAATATTTCCCAGTTTGGGAGTTCAAAGTTGGGCACTGTTGTGTATTTGGTTGTCATGGTTTTTGTTGCCATGGCAACTGAGTTAGATTATTATGGGTTAGCTCAGCCATCTTCAGCCGGCTGAGTGAGCTCTCTGTCTCTGTAAATAAAATGGTGGTTTTGTTAGCTGTCAGCTCTCTGGCCTCAACTGATTTCTTCCTAAACCGGCTCCCCCCAAGGATATAACAAGTGGCGACGAGGATGGGATTCCGGTGCTGCTCCAGTAACAGAAGGAAGTAGAAGTCAAGGTAAAGAACAAACAAACAAAAAAGCTGCTTGTTTGCACTGACTGTGAAAGTGAAACTAAAATCATGGCTACTCTGACCAGGCCACTGGAACCTTTTGATGAGACTATGGAGCAGTGGCATGTGTATACTGAGCGTTTTGAGCTTTTTTTAATTGCAAATGACATTACAGAAGTGAAGAAGGTGCCAATATTCTTAAGTGTTGTAGGGGCTAAAACCTACTCCCTGCTACGCAGCTTACTACATCCTGTTAAGCCTAAGACTAAATCTTACAGTGACATTGTGGAAATCCTGGGGTCCCATTTCTCCCCAAAACCACTGGTAATTGCTGAAAGATATAGGTTCCACAAAAGAGACCAAAAGGAAGATAAAACAGTTGTACAATTTGTAGCCATTTTAAAAAAGCTAGCAGAACACTGTGAATTAAAAGAAATGTTAAATGATGCCCTGCGTGACAGGTTAGTGTGTGGCCTCTACAGTGAAGCTATACGGAAGCACCTACTGATAGAGGCTCAGCTTACCTTACAGAAGGCTGTTGATATTGCTGTCTCCATGGAACTGGCTACAAGGGAGGCACAATACATCGGTGCATCCCCTAAGGTGCAAAAAGTGTCACAAGAACTGACCCACAAAACTGTGCAGAGTCAAGAATGTTACCGCTGTGGTAAGCCGGGTCACCAGGCATCGGAATGCTGGTGTAAGGACCTGGTGTGTCGACACTGTGGCAAAAAGGGACACATTGAGTGTGCCTGTAAACAAAAGAAAAAGAGGCCTGTGGTCTGGCCGACAAAAAGAGGAACCCTGCATACCCTAGAGCAGACCCAGGATGATCAAGGTGACACCTCATCGCAAGAGGAAGTGCTACTGCATGTTTTGTCTTTGGCAATGGGCTCACATGAATACTGGGTAACCCCGTTATTGGATGGCAAACCTATACGCATGGAACTGGACACCGGTGCAGCCGTCTCGCTGGTCTCAGAGACTGTGTATAAAGAAAAGCTACAGCATCTTCCGCTTAAGGCAACAAAAACTGTTCTGAAGACATATACGGGAGAAGCTGTGCCCATGTTGGGCACTATTGATGTTAAGGTGGAGCTCAATGGACAGGCTGCTAAATTGCCACTGTTTGTGGTGAGAGGTAACTACCCAGCCCTAATGGGTAGGTCTTGGCTTGGGAAGATTCAACTGAACTGGGCAGAAGTACACCGGATGACTAAAGAAGAAACCAGTCTAACCTCTATACTAAGGAAACATGCTGCTGTTTTTGGAGATGATTTGGGAAGTATGAAGGGAATCACTGTGACATTGAACATTAAACCTGACAGTCCACCAAAATATCTGAAAGCCCGAACTGTGCCATATGCCATCAGGCCAAAAGTTGAAGCAGACCTGGAGCGCCTGGTCACCAATGGAGTCCTAATACCAGTTACCCATAGCTCATGGGCCACTCCTATTGTTCCAATCGTGAAGAAAGATGGCTCTCTCCGGATTTGCAGTGATTTTAAAGTCACTGTCAACCCAGTGTTGTGTGCAGAGCAATACCCGCTTCCCCGCATCGATGACCTCTTCACAGGCCTGGCTGGGGGACAAAAGTTCAGTAAGATTGATCTGAGTCAAGCATATTTACAGATGCACGTCGATGAAAAGTCCCAAGAGCTGTTGACTATTGCGACTCATAAGGGGCTTTATCGATTCTGTCGCCTACCCTTCGGAATAACATCTGCTCCCGCCCTGTTCCAGAGGGCTATGGACCAGATCTTGTGTGGCTTGTCAGGAGTTCAGTGCTATCTGGATGATATCCTGGTCACTGGAAGAAATGAAGAGGATCACTTAAAGAATTTAGAGGCTACCCTACAAAGACTGGAAGAGTATGGCCTACGAGTTCGCAAAGACAAGTGTGAATTCTTCAAGCCCTCTGTTGAATATTTGGGACACATCATTGATTCTGCAGGTCTTCAGAAGGCCCCTGCAAAAGTTAAAGCTATTGTGGAGGCTCCCCCACCTCGAAATGTAAGCCAGCTGCGCTCGTTTCTAGGACTCCTGAACTATTATGGAAAGTTCATCTCACAGTTAGCCACACTGCTAAAACCACTTCATGAGCTCCTTGGGCAGAAAAAGGCCTGGAAGTGGACAGAAGCCTGTGATGTTGCATTTAACAAAGCTAAGGATGCATTGCTAAATTCTGAAGTTCTAACGCACTTTGATCCATCCTTACCACTGCAATTGGCCTGCGACGCCTCCCCTTATGGAGTGGGAGCAGTCGTGTCACATATTATGCCTTCAGGAGAAGAGAGACCTATTGCTTTTGCTTCACGCACTCTAAGCAAGGCAGAAACTAACTACGCCCAAATCGAACGTGAGGCATTAGGAATTGTTTTTGGAATTCGGAAGTTTCATCAGTACCTATTTGGGCGAAAGTTTACTCTTCTCACAGACCATCGACCTCTGACATCAATTTTTGGACCCTACACAGGCATTCCCCCATTAGCTGCTAGTCGTATGCAACGTTGGGCATTGTTACTTTCAGCACACACATATGAAATCAAATATCGGAAATCCACTCTGCACGGCAATGCAGATGGCCTCTCAAGGTTGCCTTTGCCGGTCAAACACCAAGATAGTGCCCAAAAGGAAATCTTCTACTTTGAACAGGTAGAGAATACACCCATCACTGCTACTCAGATAAAGAAGGCAACTCGCGTTGACCCAGTATTGTCCCCCCAAGTTATGGACCTGGTGATGCATGGAAAATCTCGACAAACCTCTCCGGTCTCATCCGACCTTGTTCCCTACATGTCCAAGCGGATGGAGTTATCGGTCCAATCTGGTTGTTTGTTGTGGGGGAGACGTGTCATTATTCCACCACCACTGAGATTTAGAACAGCTACATTACGGTCACTGTGGAATAGTGCGCATGAAGGAAATTGCACGAAGCTATTTTTGGTGGCCTGGATTGGACAGCGCTATTGAAGAGAAGGCAAAAGCTTGTATGTCATGTCAGGGTGTGAGGAATGCACCCCAGTGGGCACCCCTACACCAATGGGACTGGCCTGAAAACCCATGGCAACGTATTCACGTTGACTTTGCTGGCCCCCTTGAAGGCAAATGGGATACACCACATCACGTCAGCACCATATCATCCGTCCACCAACGGATTAGCTGAAAGATTTGTGCAGACAATGAAAAACGCTTTGAAATCAGCAAGGGGACAACACTCCATTCAAAAGCGTCTGGATACCTTTTTACTTTCCTACAGAAACACACCTCATGCTACGACCCACGCATCTCTGGCCTTTCTAATGATGGGACGACAGCTGCACACTTGCTTTGATCTGCTGAAACCTTCTGAACCCCAACAAATTGTGCAACATCAGCAGCAATATCAAGTCATCAGACGGGCACCCAGAGCAAAAGACCGAACCTTTAGCCCGGGACAGCCAGTTTTGGCTCAGAATTATACTTCCAGAGCTAAATGGGTCCCGGCCACAGTCATCACTCGAACAGGACCTGTTTCCTACACAGTCCGGACTGCAGAGAATCTTACCTGGCGGCGACATGTAGATCAGCTGTTGCCAGGTCATGCCAGTCCTCAGGACCCATCTGCAGTTGAGGGGTCTGACTTCACCACTTCTGGTGAGGCATCGAATCATGAGTCACCTGTTCCTGACTGTTCTCCTCCATTACTGCCGGCGGCTGAGATACCCCTTTGCCCAGCACGAACTGATACCACCTCCTCACCCGTTCGTGCTGCGGACCCGGAGCCCCTAGTGCTTTCGGGTGCAATAACACCAGAAGTTCGCCGTAATCCGCCTAGAGACAGAAGGCCTCCTCATCGGCTGGATCTTTAGCTAGGGCGAACCCACGGTTATGGGGCAAAATAACCCCCAGGGTTTAGCCAGGAATGGAGGCAGTCTACCCTCCTTCTCTAGTATAGTGTGTGTTTTATTTAGGGGATGTTCTTATTGGGGAGGAGGAATATGTTGTGTATTTGGTTGTCATGGTTTTTGTTGCCATGGCAACTGAGTTAGATTATTATGGGTTAGCTCAGCCAGCTTCAGCCGACTGAGTGAGCTCTCTGTCTCTGTAAATAAAATGGTGGTTTTGTTAGCTGTCAGCTCTCTGGCCTCAACTGATTTCTTCCTAAACCGGCTCCCCCCAAGGATATAACAGGCACCCACGTCTATAGTTAGGCACCTAAATTTAAGTTAATGGGGGATTGGATACTTCTCTGTGAAAATTGGGTCACTTATTTGGGGACTTAAATATGGATTTAGGTGTCCAGTATCAGAGCTCCAAGTCTGACAATAGTTTCAATCGAATTAATGAAGAGTTCCAACTTTTAGAAGTCTCCAGCTGTTTAGAAGTATAATCCATAGCCAAGGTTCAGAAGAGACTTCTTATTTTAAGGCATATACTGTATAACTCCAAAAATGCATGAGGCACTTTGCTCCATTTCTTTGTCTCTGGCCTATCCATGCTATCCTTTCCTTTTCTAGAGCAACCAAAGTATATCGGTGTGCTGCTTTGATGACTATTTCTCTTAGACTCCTTTTGGTCCATTGTTTCAGTCCTCCCAGCTGTCTAGAGTTGCAAATGGCTGTAAGAGCGCACCGAAACAGAATGGGCTGAGTTTTAGCAGAAAAAAAGACGACATGGGACATTTATCTTTGCAACTGGCAACCAGGTATAATCATTGTTACAAAGGCCATATGGAAAGGAACATGTCTTGTGAAGCTTATATACCAAAATAAGGGTGTCCATTAGGAAAGGGAGGACCACTCTCTGGAAATGTCTGCTGAAAACCAAAAGTTTCAGAAGTTGTCATTAGACATATTGGGCCAGATCCTGTAAATCAGCCTAGTTCCATTGAAATCAATTCAAGTAGGCCAGTAGTTTACAGCAGCTGAGGATCTGGCCTGTTGTCCCTTAATAGCTGGCTAGGAAAGGGGAAGATGTTTGAGTGAAAGGACCAGCTCATCATAACGGAGCGAGTGGGGCAGATTGGTTGTTTAGAAACATGTATGTGGAACAGGGGAACAAGATGGTGGAGTAGCTGGTGTTAGCTGATCATGATTGACAGAGGGATTAGCGTGTCAAGGGTATGGAGTGACGTAGGAAATATAAAGAGACAACATGAGTGATTGGTGGTCAACCTGCACTCTTATGGCAGTGCATGCAGAAGTGGCCATGCATGTGCTTGTTCACTTAATGCTTTGCTTTGTATGTGCATATCTGCAGCCATTTTCTCCATTTTTGGAAAGCAGGTAGGACTGACTGGAAGAAAAGAAGATGGGCTCACTAGCTAAAGAAGCAGAGAGTTGTAAAGTGAGTGATGTTGGAGGCAAAACCCCTGGATTATATTCCCAGCTTTACCAAAGATGCAGTGTGCGATCCTGGTTGAATCACTTAACATCTCTCTGTCTCGGTTTACCCATATATAAAATGGTGGTGGTGATAATTAACTACCTACCTCTCTTGTAAAGATTTATTAATTAGTTTGTAAAGGGCTTTGAGATCTTTGGATGCAAGGTGCTAGAGAAGGCAAAGAGTTATTATTAATAATAATAATACAGAGAGAGAGACTGAAGGCATGTAAGGAGATAAAAGGAATTCTCAAAAGGAGGAGGACAAGGAGAAGGGAAAAGAAAATCTGAGAGTCAACCAGCCCCAGAGATGCAGCCAGCCAAAGGGCATTGGTTGTCTATGATTTCTCTCCTTAATTTTTAATCCCACAAATTGTAATAGAATCAACTGATTTTGGACCACCTGCTTTATCAAATGGTTCTGGGTTCTTCCATCCCTCCCTATGAAACCCATTTCCATCTTTGCCATTTGGGATGTTGTCAAGGAGACACTGACATGAAAGAGTACCCCTCCTGTTTATGGAAACATACACCTTTTATCAGGCGTTGGTACCACACTGACAGGATGAGAAAATATTTACAGATGTTTCAGCTGATCTTTTAATGCTGTATGATTTGATTGCCATTCAATAATTATTATGATAAACATCACGAGGGTTTTGTTACCTTCCTCCCCTTCTCTTTAGAAGACGTCTCTCTGGAAAAGATTTTTAAAAATATGGAGTGTAATGTAATCTGCAACTATAACATAGATTGTTAATTTTATGTGTAGTTGAATCACAGCATGCTTTGATTGAGAGGAGCCAAGATAAACACATGAAGTATGTGCCTCTTTGAACAGGATACACCACATCCTGCATTTGGTAGCCAAAGGTTCCAGTTTGCATCACAAATGTAGCCCAAATGCTCTCTCGACTTGAGGTATGTACCTTGAAAAGGGCCAAATTTGTGGTACACGCAGCTTTTTTGATGTTTAATCGCTTGCTGGGTTGGTTTATACGAGCGACTCAGCAGGTGACTGAAAGGAAGGGCTGTGCTGTCAAGAGGGACTTTGATTAATCAGCCATTTGATCATTTGGTGAATCGTCCCAGAAAGAGCTGGCTCTGGTGAGAGCACCTCAGCCAACATGTAAACACATACAAATAACATTTTAAAAATATATAAAGACAAATTGCAGTTCAAAGCCCCTTGCTCTGGCCTGTTGGTCTGGATGCTAGAAACAAAAAGCTTTCTGCTTGGTTGATAGAAACCAGACCTTTTAAGAGAGGAAACAATTGGCTTGAGGTCCTTTTGGATTGCAAATAAAGAGAGTTTGACGTTTTCTTTTTTAATTATTTTTTTTTATCTTCTCATTCTTGTTTGCAGTAATAAACTACAATCCTTTTTCTTTTTCCCTGGAAGGAAAATTCAACTTCCTCTCACTTTCAAGCGATTTATGACACGTTTCAAACCACTGACTTATATAAGGGTTCCATGCAATTTTCTAACAAACCGTAAATTATCACACAGAGGTAAATTATCACACATATTGCATTGTGAATTGCTCAGCAAAGCATCAAATTTCACCTCTGTTTTGATGACACCCAGTAGGGTCAAGCGTAGGAAATCTAGAGTTGGAAAAATGCTTGAAAAACCTGTCTGGCTTGCTGTCTCATCTTGTGAAAAGATTTGCAAAGTCACTTTGCTTCCAAGTTTGGATTAGCTCATAATGTTCCCTTCCCTCCTTAGTGATAGACCTTAACAGTGAACTATCTACTGCGAACTGTATAACTTGTAAGCACTAAGCCACGTTCCCACTTAAAGGCCCCAAGGTACGTCTATACTACCCACCGGATCAGCGGGTAGTGTTCGATGTATCAGGGATCGATCTATCGCGTCTCGTCTAGACGCGATAAATCAATCCGCTAATCGATGCCTGTACTCCACCTCGGCAGGAGGAGTAAGCGGAGTCGACGGGGGATCCGCAGCAGTCGACTCACTGCCGTGAGGATGGCCAGGTAAGTTGAGCTCAGATACTTCTACTTCAACTACGCGAATAGCATAGCTGAAGTTGCGTATATTAGTTTGAACACACACACACACACCCCCGCTAGTGTAGCCCAGGCCCCAGTTCAGAAGAGCACATATAGGTGCTTAAGACCATCCCTATTCAGGACTGCACTTAAACACATGTTTAACTCTCAGGCCATGTCTAATTTTTAAAAGTTTCTGACATCCAATCAGTGAGCAGAAACAACTGATGTGACAAAGGGCTTGTCTTCATTGCACTGTTAGCTCAAGGTATAACTCAAGTTTCGCCCTTCACTCAACTCCAGTCCACAGGCAAAAATCACTTGCTTCAAGCTTGGGCCAGCTGGTCCATCTGGGTTGAAGCCTGGGTGCTGCTGATGCTGGAGCTAGTAGTAGAGTGGGGAATACAACAGCCCAAGTTACAAGACCTCACCAGCCGCTATTCCAGTCTCTCTGAGTAGCTGAAGTGTTGTTTCATTATGGGGGTCACTTTCACCCAAGCAAAGCTAACTCAGGTGCACTAATTCCAGCTAACTTCTGGACTAAAGACAAGCCATTAGGAGATCAACCAGTCAACGGACAAAAGAATAGCCAAAAAAAAGTAAGAACAACTAGTCTGCAAACAACCCAGGAGCTGAAAAGCCAAACAGAAGTACAGTCACCAAAAAAAAATCAGGTTTGATTCCCAAATGATTCGCTAATCAAAAAGAAAAAAAACGGGACTACATACAAATGATTATTTTTTGTGGGGTTGGAGCAACAACAGCTTTGACCAGCTCTGTCAAAGACACTGAATATCAAATGGGAACTACACTAAGGCAACAAGGAGGGTAAATACTGCCAAACCCCACCCCCTCTGACTGCAGAATCAGGAGATGACTATCACCCTTACGCTTTATCGCGTATTACTTTCTTCGTGCTGGTAAGAATTCAAAGGATATTTCTCCCCAGTTGTGCATATGAATCATAAGCACACTGCATTCATTCCCAGCCCTGGTCCAGCCATAATTTAATTAAAGAAATCAAAAGACCATCTACTAAAATAAACTAGACTTAATGAGAGAAGAAAGTCAAAACAAACAAGTACTTACCCCCTGCCCCATGCTAACTTGCCAAGAACCAAAATTCATATCCGAAAGGATCAGTTCGTGTTAGAAATAGCAAGCTGTCTACTAGCCATGGTAGGAGTAGCATCTGGATCAAAAGAATGAGATGGGAAAGGAAAGCAGTAAATGAAAGTGATTTTTTTAATGGCATTGTGAATGGATCTCTCTACTGATCGTTTCTGCAGCCAACCCAAACGGCATGCAGAGGAAGTGTAGCAGGTTTCACTCAGAGACCAGTAGGCCATGGCTTGACAGTCCTTCCATCCCCAAAGTCCTTGGATGGGCTTGCCTGACAGTCAGCAGGCCCAGCGGTCTAGCTGTGGGCTATTGTTTCCCAGTGTTCCAGAGTTCTCCCAGCTGGATCGGTGGGAGGGGAGATTTGATAGGAGGATCCAGATCCTCCCTCTCTACTGGGTCCCAGCCTAGGGAGAAAGAGGAAAGAAGCATGGAGTGTCTCAGTTGCACCTGACCAGACTCCCCTGGGCCACTTCCTACCTCCCAGCAGGAAGTTTCCAATTCATCTCAGCAGTGCCATTGGTCAAATAAGTATTCCCCAGCTTTCTTCCCATTGCTCACTTATACTCCCTCAGCAGGAAATGGGGGAGGGAGTCAGTCTCCTTTTGAGCAGATCTTCCATTTGGAGCAGGCTCCGCAGCTGCGGAGGGGCAGGGCCCTCTTGGCCTGCTACTTCTCCTTCACTCCCTTAGTCTCTGTAAACCCCATAACAGTAAGCTACAAACAGATCACTACTGTCATTGCAAATGTACCCACCGGTCCAGCAAAGCACTTCAGTACACGCATCCCATTAAGCACATAAGTAATCCCAGTGAAGCCAACAAGATGGGCCTTATAACATGTTCTGAATATCAACAGTCCATGAGTAGTTTGGACCATGCCTTTTTTCACAGCCAAAGTGTCCCCCGCTACCAGCCACTTCTCTGTTAGTCTGCCAGGGAGAGAGATGGGTAAACTGAGATGGAAAGTGTGTCTTTAAGTGGCCCAAAATTGCACAATGAAGTTTGTGGCAGGCCCGAGAACTAAACAGAAGTGCCTTGCCTGGCCTTCCAGTTTTTTTGCTCAAAACACTAATCAGCCCTTTTTGTACCTCAGGTGATACTGATTTCATTATAAATAATTAATTTGATTATCTCCTGCTATTGTTCCCCTCCTTAGTCCAAAATAGCACAGATTTTGGCCATCCAGGCATTCGGCAAAAGCGATTTATTTGGGTAGTCTAGAGCAGTGGCCTCCAAACTTTTTTGATCGCACACCCCTATAGGTAAAAAATTTTGGAGCACGCACCCCCTGCCGCACCGCAGGGCCGGCTCTACCATTTTTGCTTGGTGCGCGCATCCCACTTTGGAGACCACTGGTCTAGAGAGAGATGCACATATATTCCCAGAACAATAGAGGGTGGAAATGGGGGAGTGATTGATTTTTCATTTGGTTTGGTGGTTTTAGCTGGATGGCTGAGCAAACTGAGTACCGTAAATACTCGTTCATAAGCCAAATTATTTTAGTAAAAAAAGGGAAGCACCAGAGACAGGGGTTGGCTTATGAAGGGGTATAGAGAGGGTGAGGTAGGACACAGCCCCTCTCCCCAACAGAGGGAGGAAGGAGAGGCAGCAGAGCCATAAGGGAAGAGGTGGGGCCAGAGTCTCTCAGCTTCTGGCCACGCTGCTCTCCCCCCAGCCTCCGAAGCAGCTGCAGCTCTGGGGCTGGCAGGCTGCAGCCGTGCCGCTCGGCCCCCCCCCCCCCAGAGCAGGCTGTGGCTGCGCGGCCCGGCCCACCGGAGCATGCTGCGGACGTGCCGTCTGGCCCAGCCCACTGGAACATGCTGCAGCCGTGTCGCCCGGTCTGGCCCGCCAGAGCAGGCTGCGGCCGCGCTGCCCAGCCTGCCGGAGCAGCTCCAGCCAAGCCAGAGACATCCTCCCCTGACCCTCCCCAGATAAGGTGGGAGGGGATGGGATGGGGAGAGTGTGGGAGTCCTGGGCTAGGAGTGGGGTCATGGGGGGAATCACAGGGGTTACTCCCCAACTCCCAGCTTCTCCCTCCAAAAAAAATTTCCCCACCAGTTGCTGTCATGGCCCATCAGGGTAAGCAGCTGGCGCACCGGGACACTTTGTTTACTTAGGTTTACCTCCGTGCCTGCGGATGCTTGAGGTAAACAAACCATCTCGGCCCACCAGCAGTTTATCCTGATGGTCCAGGAGCCAAAGTTTGCTGACCCCCGAATTATAGAGTCAGTTTATGAACGGGTTATAACAATTTTCCATTTTTACTTATGCATCTTGGGGGGGGTCAGCTTATAAATGAACCAGCTTATGATCGAGTATATATGGTAATTAGTTCCTGTTTAAATGTTTGTTGTTTGATGCTGCTAGAGGTATAATGCTGCAACATTTATAGTATCAGGGCACTGAAATTTATTCTATAGGAGTCTTTTATTTTGTTCTTTTTTATTATTTAAACCTTAGCAAATAAAATAACAAGAACTGTTTGAAATGTTTCAACTGAAAAGTTTTCCTATTGAAAAACAGGGTGTTGTCAAGAATACAATATTTCATGGGAAAATGTCATTTCAATGAATTTTTATTTTTTGAACAGGAGATTTCAAAGCAAAATTAAACTTTAATTCTAAACAAAAATTTTTCATTTCTTTTATAGATTTCCAAAATGAAAAATTATCAACATTTATCATTTTTGTTATTTGTAATGTTTTTTCCCTCTTTTTTCCATTTTTTCTCCTTTTTCACTACTAAATGCAATTGACTGAATTATTTTTGTAGACCTACAGGTGGTCTTTCCACATCAGGGCTAAAGCACATTAGTGTGTCAGCGTGAATAACTTTGTAGTGCTGGATAAGCAGAGAAATCCATTGCCCTAGGCAGGGCATTCAATTCGCCAAAATAAAAATACGTACATAAATAGAATGGGAATGTTCATTTTGCATTCATGCTGTAGGCGCATCTCAAATGAAACCCCACAGAGGCTTCCTCTCCGTGCTGCAGGAATCACAGCTGAAAACTTGCTTATTTTTTTAGAACTTGCTCCTAAACTCCCCCTTTAAAAAAGTTGATATAGTTTGAGCATAAATAGCACAGAGCCAGATGTGATGCATTCGCACAGAAACAAAGCCAACTAAAATGATCCTCATTTTCCATTATTCTAAGATTTTGGTAAAGTCATAACAAAAAACACTGATCCTAGACCTGCTTTTCAGGCCTGCAAGGCACAGCAATTGTTCTGGGTTTCTTTTGCCTTTTATCGCATATGTTCTGAGCTGTTTATTTCTTCACCGTTCTTTTTTTCAGTACTTTGACTCAGAGCCATGGTGTCAGTTTCAGTATCACTATGTAGCTTTTATAAATGCCTTTTAAGTCTCAGCCTTCCAATGAGTATTAAGAAAGAAAGAAAGAAAGAAAGAAAGAAAGAAAGAAAGAGAAAAGCACATTGGTTCTGATTCTGATCTCACACCTTTTTTACCCTGGAATAACTCCATTGATTTCTATGGAGTTGACATTGGTGGAGTTACTTCTGATTTATAGTTACGTAAATTGAATCAGAATCAGGACCGTGTGGTTAAGGTAGTGACCAGATTTCTTTCCTTGCTGGAGCATTCAGCAGATGATCAGGGTAACATTCGGTGGAAATTTTCTTGTGATTGCAAGAGGCTGTGTATCTGGTAATAATGGACCTCAGTCCTTCTCTTCTGCTTCTTCAACTTCTTATATCACTCACAATGGGGTGTTCTAACAATGTTTCTCAGAAGCTGGGCAACAGAGAAAGAGTTTATCCCCTTGATTCAAGTTCTGTAGCCCAGGTTAGACTGGTGGGACAGACATTTCACAAGTACACACCAAGATCGCACAGATAAAACCAAAATAAAAGAAATAGCTTGAAGGATCCTGAGTCTGACTAGCATACGTAAACCACTGCTCTAACAGGTGGAACAGCAAGTGTGCTTCAGATTACCCTCCAGTGGCTGAAGCTCATGAAGATATAAGCCCTAGCGCTACTGCAATGAACAGGTTCTCCTTTTGGGTACGTTAACACTGCAGTAAAACATACCTGGCTGGTCTATGTCAGCTGACTCAGGCTCATGAGGCTTGGGCAGCAGGACTGTAAAATCACAGTGCAGACATCCAGGATTGGGCTGAAGCTGAGGCTCTGGCACCCTCCCCGTTCATGGGCTCCAGCCCTAGCCCTGACATCTATACTGCAATTTTATTGCATGGGCCAACCACAGGTGTTTTATTGCAGTGTAGATGTACCTTTTGTTTCCTTGCTGAGAAAAGTGAAGGCCCCAGACCTTGAAATCCTTACAACCTACAGTCTATCATTACAATCTTATTACATAAAGCTTAAGTATGTACCATCCTTTGAATTCATGCATTAAGGGATTCCAATTTGTGTCATTTGTTTTTTAAACAATTTCAAAGAGACATTTTTAGGCTATTAGCAAACTGGAGAAGTTTGTTCCCTACCCTGCACTCATAGCCATAAGTGTGACACTAACAGAGCAGGATGAAATGGACTTGAGTTGAGAGACAAGGGGCTACTTGGAAAATATTCAGTTTTTTAAATTATTGTTTAATATTTGTTTATGGTGACACCCAAGATGTAGCAGGTACTTTCCAAATATTCAGGAAGGAACAGTCCCTGCTGCAAGGAACTCACAATCCAAGGAACTGTAGATTACTGTAATATTTCCCAATGAGTCCTGCCTCAGCAAGAGTGAGTTTTGCTGGCAATTTGATTGTGTGTCAGCTCCCTGCCACACCAGTTGGTCTCCCTCATCAGCAAACTCATCAAGACTCTCCCAGCCCAGACCTCACCTAGCAGGTAACAATCAGTGAACTCCAGGCCCTGAGCTTCTCAAAGATGTGTCTCTCCAATGCACAGCCCCTACCACGATGCGTTCTCAGAAAATATTAAGTTTGCTGCCCTGTTAAAGTCAGCACATCACAATTTAACTGTGATAGATACACTCTTCCCTTCAAATAGAGCACTGAATTGGTTAATAGAAAAAGTAAAACAAGTTTATTAATAAAAAACAGCATGGACTAAGTAATACCAAGGAAAACAGATAAAGTTAGAGATGGTTACAAGTGAAAAATGAGTGAAAATATAGCGTAGCAAGATACAATCTTTGTTCAAGATGTTTCTCTCACTCCCAGTCTCCTTTCTAGCTTTTTACTGGCTAACCTGGCCAAAGCCTATTACAGAGATCAAATCACTTGGTTTCTTTGTCTCCTTAAGGTAAAGGATAAAGATGGAGTCTCTCTCTGTTCCTTAGATTCACAAAGGGATGTCTTTGTATTACAAGTCAGGAAGGCCTCCTGGAGATTCAGTCTTCTGTGTCTGCCTGAGGTCCACCAGGAGCCACATTCATTCTCTACCATTTGAGTAATGGGCAGCGGATCAGCATCCTCATTGCACCATCCACCAGTACCTGGCAGCAGACAGGAAAGCTAATGATCCAACCAGCGAGCTGAATTCTATGAGCACCAGCTCAACGAATCCCGGCACTGTCATCACCGACAACCCCAACGTGCAGTCCTGTGACTTCTATGTCATTGGTCCAGCTCTATGCGTGTTACAACTTAACGTGGAGGGTTTGTCGGCTGCCCAGTATGATTTACTCAGTGTTCTTGCTCATCAACATACTATCAACATCATTTGCTTGCAAGAGACATACGTGGCAACTGCCGAAGCTGGGGGTTACAGTATTGACGGCTTCGACCTGTTGTGCCATGTGGCACACCCAAAGTATGGTCGAGCCACATACGTTCAGTCTGATATTGCAGATGCCATTCAGCTGATGTCTACTGAATTCTGCGACACCATCCAGGTTTGCGATTTCTGGCTGGCAAATGTTTACATGCCTCCAAGCATCAGCTGGAACCAACAGGTTTTACCAAGCCTGCTACACCCAGATGTCTACATCAGAGACTTCAACAGCCATCACACAGACTGGGGGTATAAGGATGGTGAACAACTTGCAGACTGGGCATCTCAAAATGACCTCGCCCTTATCCATGATGCTAAGCAGCAAGGCACATTCCATTCTTCTAGATGGGATCATGACTACTCTCCTGACTTGTGCTGGGTCAGTTCAGTTCATGGCCATCCTCAGCGACATGCTTGCAAGACATGGACATTACGAGGCCTTCTGCCTTTGAATTGAAATGGTACATGTGATTGCTGCATGCTAGGTGTACCATGCACATGCCTAATGAAAAGGTAATTGCCTGAATATATGGCATAACTGGAGTGATACCTGATATCATCAAGATGATCAGAGGAAAGCTTGAGTTTGCAGGACATGTGGGTGGGATGAGTGGAGGAAGATCACCAAAGAAAGTTTTGCAGGGACTGGTGCCAGGTGCCCGGGGGCACCCGCAGTGAGTGTGGTTTGATGATGTGGCCGATTGATGGGATGCAGGGTGGCATGTTTATCAAGGCTGAAAAACATGGAGGAAGACTTCTGGCCAATGACTCCCATGTGTTGTATTTACTGTTCACCATGGTATGACTTTATGTTCTTCTGCACTATGAGAACAATAATAATAAGTACTGATACATAAACATAAAACTGGATGCTGTACCTAGAACATATTTGTGATTCAACAAGATGACCTTCTTATTGACTGAAAAGGGGCATATCAGGAGCTAATGAAATTATAAAATTACATGCCTTTAAATTAACAATGGCATCTTTCCAAACATACCATGTTTGTGCTGCATCATCTGAGGCACCTAAGATTATGTACTAAGCATGCTGCAAATTAATATAACGGAAAAGGCCATTGCATTGTGGTCTCTTCGTGTTTACTGATTTCATAACTCCAGCTGGACTGCTTTTGGCAAGATATCTGATTTTTATGAGGAGAAAAAGCTATAAATCTGCCATCGCAAGAGGTCATCATAGACTATGTGGCATGTTCATGAGCTTGCCAGCATGCTCCAGTTTTTCACAGAGGTCTTAGCCATAAAACTGCCATCTAGGAAAATCACGTATGAAACCAAAATTGAACCTCTAACGGCAAAACATCCCTTTGAAATCTCTTCCTCTTCCAGCTCCTTCCCAGCCCCAAAAGCTATGGACAGACAGCGAAGGGTAAAGTGAATGGGGTATTCTTCAAAGCCACATAATCAACATCCAAGAGCAAAATGAAGCCAAATTTTCTGTCTCACTCCTGAGCAGAAACAGCTGTCACTCCGAGAATATGTTTGTATAATAAAGAGGAAGCCAAAAAAGCCAGCGCTTGTGGATTTTTTTATTTTTTTTTAAGGCAAGGGAGTAGCTGTATTTCAGAATGTTCTTTTTGCCCTGCCCTTAGTCAGAAGGCAGACAGCCCCGATGGAACACACCAGGTATAAGTCAGAGATGAAACTCTACTAGGGTAAGTGTGAGGTACAGGGCCATAAATTGTTTGCCTTAATTATTTGTGACAATTGGTAGCAGACAAAAGTGATATATCATTAGAGAATGTTACTCGCGTACAGAGCTTTCTGATCTACTCCAGTTACCCTGGCCTTTTTGTCACCCTTCCAAAAGTTTTTCTCCATGGGCAGAGAGGAAGTGCACAAGGCTCAGAGGACAAAAAGCAGCCAGAGCTGATGCAGACCACTGAAACCTTCTGACATAGACTATAGTGAATGAAGGCAAAACATAAGAAACCTCTCGGGGTTCAGAGTTCCACGAGGCAGAGATTTTGCGCACTGATACCCTCAGACAGAATCCTGATTGTAGACCTCAGCTCAAGCCAAAAAAGTTTTTGCTAAGAGGTTTTAAATTTATGCTTTTAGCAGGGCTGAGAAGTTCACAGAAAGGTTATATTCTTCTTCCACTTTGCACTGTAATGCAATACCTCTCCCAGCAACATTAATTAAAGGAGCTGGTAATTAATTTTTTTAAGCGCATTTGTAGTCTTCACTTCCGATCAAAAATAGAACAAGCCCCCCGCTGCTCTGAGTGGCTTCCTTGCCAAAGAAACAACTGAGCCCCACAAAGTGTCCTTGACTTTTGTCAACAAATAAAGGACTGTTCATCCCACCCCGCTCCATGCTTTGTACACAGATTAAACATAATCCCCCTCTTCAGACGGCTGCGGGATGCCAAGGGATCATTGATTTCTGAGCTCTTGCTTTATCTTTCTGGCACTCAAAATCCCGTTGCAGATTCAGCCATCTGGCTCTATTAACTCAGTGCAAATTTCACAGACATGACATGGTAGTTTACAGTATTATGATGACAATGTATATAGCAGTATAGATTTATGTGGTACAGTTTCTTAGGTTAAATCTGGCACATAGGAGAGTCCCTGTTCTGCTGGGCAGGAAATGATACAGCTCCAACCTGAACCACCCTTAACAATCTTAGAGGAGAGTGTGGTGTTTAGAGACTGAGCACTCCACGGGACAGTGGATGCTGAGCAGTGTGTATGAGTGAGATGCCACTGTAAGCAGAAGGGATGGCATGAGAGAAGGCACAAGGCCTGCAGGAGGCAAGGGAGATAAAGGAGAAGCTTATAACAGTGCATGGGATTCTTTCATCCAAAGTGAAGGACTGTGAACTTGTCCTTGTTGAACCTCATCAGATTTCTTTTGGCCCAATCCTCCAATTTGTCTAGGTAACTCTGGACCCTATCCCTACCCTCCAGCGTATCTACCTCTCCCCTCAGCTTAGTGTCATTTGCGAACTTGTTGAGGGTGCAGTCCATCCCATCATCCAGATCATTAATGAAGATGTTGAACAAAACCGGCCCCAGGACCGATCCCTGGGGCACTCCGCTTGATACCGGCTGCCAACTAGACATCGAGCCATTGATCACTACCCGCTGAGCCCGACAATCTAGCCATTGAATTCCCCCCCATGAGAACCAGGGCCTGTGATCTGGAAACTTCTGTTAGTTGTCCGAAGAAAGCCTCGTCCACTCATCCCCCTGGTCTGGTGGTCTATAGCAGATGCCCACCATGACATTACCCTTGTTGCTCTCGCCTCTAAATTTAACCCAAAGACACTCAACAGACTTTTCCCAAGTTTCATACTGGAGCTCTGAGCAATCATACTGCTCGCTTACATACAGTGAAACTCCTCCACCTTCCCCCACCCACCAATCCTTCCTGAACAGTTTATACCTGTCCATGACAGTGCTCCAGTCATGTGAGTTACCCCACCAGTCTCTGTTATTCTTATGCAGGGTACAGAGGAGCAGATTCAAAGCCCACTGATTCAGTGGGAGTCTTTCACTTAGTAGGTCTCGGAACAGGCCCAGAAAGTTGAAAACAGGGTTTCAAGACTGCAAAGCCCAGGGACCTCATGGCAAATGGCCTGCTGCTCATGGGGGTGCTATGAAGGTAAGGGTCAATCTCACCTCTCATTCTCTCTTTAAAAAAAAAGTTTCTGCCCTTTTTCTTTGCAAAAATATGAACCTATCAGGTGGGGTGGACAGTTTGTCACTGTGATTTCCTCCATGAGTCATGGGTTCCCCACTGTCCTCACCTCACAGCACAGAGGAGCAGCCCTTGAGACACATCATGTTTAATGATGGCTGCTATGCACAGACCCCAGCACAAACGGGCTCATTAGCAGACAAGGATGGTGCTGACCCAAAGACACCTGCACCCTATGTATACATTATATTTGGGGTGCAGTGGGGACATTTCACTGACCCTCTATCCCTAAAAGCCTATTGTATGTAATTACAGTGGGCAGGCAAGCCCGACATGGAGAGATTGTCTCTGGTGGGAGGGACTGTAGATCTTCTGGCTTTCCTATTATTCAGAGAACTTTGGTATAATTGTAACTCCTGGGTTAAATAATTTTGTGACCCTGCAAGCTCCTATCCCCGTAATGAAACACGGGGTTGAGGAAGGAGAGTTCTTATCTATTTCTGTGGGTGCTGGATAAGAACTCTTTGTTGCTGAAATGTATCCAGATTCTTTTGGGTGTCTCTTGCTCAGGGACCAGTTCTGGAATTCATCTCCATTTTATTAGTACAGGAGTTTGTGCTGCTCAGCAGGCGTCAGGGTTGCAAAATCTGGCCCTAAATTAGTAGAAAGAAGCAACTGAGTCAGTTGCAAAGGATGGATTGTGCACTTTGGCTCTTTTGCAAAGGCCACTAAAGGCAGTGGAAGACTCCCATTGACTTCCCTGGACATTTGATCAGGCCCTTAACTAGCATCACACGGGTCAAATTTTCAGTGGGTTTCTGCTCATGCTACTTTGTATGCACAATTACTCCATTTGCATGTACAAATGACTGTGCCCAAAAATCTGGCTAGCATTATCTGGAGGCCAAATTGCAACACATTGAGTAGTCTGTGCGAGATCTTGATCCAAAACTTAAAGATCCTTGAATTATCCTGAATTGAGCTGGTATGACATTGTCGTGTTCCAATTGTTCATCACTCTGCCCTGCCCTGTAAAAGTCTTACTCAGTTTTCCTTACTTGCATGAGTAATGCTGTACTACAAGAGAATGCCTGGAAAGCAGTTTTGGATCAAGAACAAGCAATTGTCAGACTTATGTAGCACATGATCCAAATGTTTGAGATGTGTGGGTAGAAGAAGGATTATTTCTCTATGAGGGTACCAAAATGTTCATCTCTCAAGGAGTCACACAAGCTAGGCAGTGACTTGCTACAAAACAAGATGTCTGAGTTCAGGTCTCCACCTGGGATAAACCTATCTGAAATTAAAGGAAACATTTGAGAGATTTTTGAAAAGCTGTTTCAGGGGTTGCCTTATCTAAGCACAAGAATCTCTGTACGTTAAAGGTAGACTCTGAGAGCTTGATCAGTGAAGTTGCTGGGCATCCTTAACTCATCAGCCATAGAAAGAGGAGACAAAAGACCTACTGGAGTTGTGGTCATTTAGGACCACACAGGATTAAACCCTAAGGTTGTTTGGAAAGAGAGAGAGAGCAAATTGACAAGGAGTATTCTTGGAAGTGATAAAAATGGCTGAAACCCTTGTTAAAGATTAGGAAATCTCTCACACACGTACTCTCCCTCTCTCTCTCTCATGCACACACACACACACACGTTGCAGGGTTCCAGCAGAAGTTAAAAAGAGGGGAAAATATTGCTGAAATGCTATGGCTTATGTTATGCAGGACTTCAGACTAGATACCATACTGGATCTTCTTGTCACAGGGTATAACATGGCAAAACTTCCATTGACTTCAGTGGGGCCAGAATTTCACCTTAGGGATGTATGATCAGTGCCTCTTCGCTTTGATTTCCTAAAATATTCTGTCCTGTACTGTCTCCAAGAGCATGTGGCCCTGATGGAGTATGAGCCTACCCATAAAGATCAGATGAGTTCCGCTTTGTTAGTACATTGTATGGTTGTCAAAGGTTCCGTTTTATCGAGTCATATCCCAAAGGGCATAAAATAATAGTAATATAAAAGATTTTTTAAAAATCAACTCCTGTTAAAAGAAACCACCCTTCAATTAGCCTGTTGCCAATGGGAACTTCAACCTTCTCATTTTCTGTTTACCAAGAATAGCTGGGAGTCCTTAAAGCTCGCAATTAAGAGTTTTAAAGAAAATAGAAAGTTTAAAAGCAGCCGCAGGCAAGTAGTATTAAATCCCAATGCCAACGCCAAATTAGATTATTAACAAAGGGGGGGATTCAAAATCCCTTTTCAGCCTTCTGCTAAAAGACATAACAGCACTGAAATCAGGCTTTCTAAAGGCTAGTTGGCTCTGGGTTTGCGGAGTTCATAATGTAAAGAGAGTAGCTAAAAGAATCTATATGAAGATTTTGGTTCAACAGATCATAACCCAGCCAAATCTGCATAGATTTACATGGGTCCAGTGTTAGGGGTCACAGTTGCTCTAGGGGTCAAAGTTGCTCCCCCTCTCATATAATATAATATAGTCCAGGGGTCGGCAATCATTCAGAAGTGTTATGCTGAGTCTTCATTTATTCACGCAGATTTAAGGTTTTGCATGCCAGTAATACATTTTTAGAGTCAGGCATAAGTGGGGAAGGGAGGGATAGCTCAGTGGTTTGAGCATTGGCCTGCTAAACCCAGGGTTGTGCGTTCAATCCTTGAGGGGGCCATTTAGGGATCTGGGGCAAAAATCTGTCTGGGGCTTAGTCATGCTTTGAGCAGGTGCTTGGATTAGATGACCTCCTGAGGTCCCTTCCCTTCCAACCCTGATATTCTATGATAGTATAAATGTCATTTGACTGCCACAGACTTTATAACATTCATCCCATGGAGCTCTCCAACCTTTGCCATAGAAACAGGCAATAGCATACAGCATACTGAAGAAGCTTTTAGAAAGTTCTGGCCACTTGGCTGGATCACTGAGCATTGCAGATATCAGTAGGAAATCATGAATATTCAGTCAAACTCTGAAAGTCCTTATTGACAAAAGCAAACATCCAGACTTTTCCATACCCAAATATTCCACTGTGCATTCCATGCCCACCCCATATGTTCCCTAAAAACTGGGTATTTGAAGTTTCTATATCAGTCCAGGGCTGCTGTCAAGTGCTATCTCAACAGGAAGTAGAAAATGACAATGCTAGCACATCCAAAGCAAGGAGCATTGACTGGAGAGGCCATCTACATTTTATTATTTCCTTTTGATCTCAGCGGACACTTGTAGAATTTGGAAAGAAAGGGATTCTAGTAAACAGCTTGCAAAGTTCTCTTTCAGAGTAACTTAACTATGTAACTGCCCTCTTTACCCCACATGAATACCAGAGCCAGATTCGCCAATGTTTTGCACCTTGTAGGAATCATTTACACTTCACGCAAATGAGTGCTAAGTGGGGGTAAAATGCCACATTGTAGGGTTGCTACCGGTCCAGGTTTTCCCAGGATTGTCCCTTTTATGAGGTAACTGTCCCAGATGAAATGGTTCTGATGTCCCAGTTCTTTGTACCTCAGAGGTGGCAACCTATTACACTGCTGTAAATGACTCTGCCAGGTAAAGTCAATGGAGAATCAGATCTTTCTCTCGGTAATAATTTCAGTGGTGATCTCACAACCTCAACAAAGGGACACAATAGACTCGTGAGGCTGGAAACATTTCCTCTCTCTCCAAAACTATGATTGGAAGCAGCCAATGGATTAATTTTGAGCTCTGCTTTTAAGATGAAATGCTGCCTCAGATAGGAGCGCTGCAATAATAATTATACAAGATAAAAAGAATGGACAACTTTATGGCCAGAGATAACATTTGCAGCTATGGAAAGTAAAAATCATCAAACTCCTGGTGGAATTTCAAACTCCTCTGGATGAATTTGACCCCAAGGTTACAAATGTAACTGACTTGCATGCTTTTGTCCTGAATATGAATTGTTCCTTAAGAGGAATTGTTGTCCTATACAACCTCACACGGTTGGGTGCATAGTATTATTGTTGTGTTTCCTTCCTCTGAGGCATCAGTGTTTGGTCACTGCTGGAGGCAGGATACCATAAAATAAACTCAGTGGATATGCCAATTTCCCCAAATTCATCTTCCAAAGCAAAGCCTTAATGCCAACTTCACACTTTCCCCTCTATGTATTGTGACAGACTGACAAACTTTACTGAATTAAGTTAAACCTTACTGAATTAAGTTTAACATCTTTGGCGGACATTGTATTAAAATACAATTAGGTATGTGTTATTGTGGAATTGAGTGTATGTACCATTTCTAGGAGACTGATTAATTAAATCTCTGGAAGGTATTAGAAACTTCAAAGGATTTTTTGGAACTATATCTGTGAAGTAGATTTCCTAGGAAGTACCTGGGCAATGCAAATGACCCATTTCAAATCCTCCCTTTTCAAGCTACACCCTGGGAATGGAAAACCTATTGTCTATGCATTACCTGCTCCTGGAAACTCCAGATCAAAGACTCCTGAACTGCATAAAGGGTGAAGTAAACATTTATGAGTGTGCTTGTTCTCAGCTGAAGCTGTGACCACAAGGAATCCCCTTTTGGATGGGGGTTTGAAGGACTGCGCCTGCCAGAATCCATGTTAAAGTTGGGATTAACTCCAGTAAGCTTATTAGTATGTGTTTAGGTTCTTTCAGTGTTTTAATTATGTTTTCTCTGTAGTGCTTTTTATTGTAAGAATAAAGCAGGCTTGCACAGGAAGTGCTGTGTGGTCAGGGCCGGCTCCAGGCACCAGCAAAGGAAGCAGGTGCCTGGGGCGGATAATAGAAAGGGGCGGCAGTCTGTCTGTTCTTGGGGCGGCACGTTCAGGTCCGTGGTGGCAATTCGGCGGCGGGTCCTTCAGTGCCTCACTTCCTCTTCGGTGGCACTTCAGTGGCAGCTCAATTGCTCTGCTCAATCAGGCTTTTCTTTTCTTTTTTTCTTCGCCGCTTGGGGTGGCAAAAAAGCTGGAGCCAGCCCTGTGTGCGGTACCTTATAACTGTAGCAATTACACCTGTTAACTGTCTTTCAGAAGAAAGCCATCCGGTGTCTGTGGGCAACCTGTCTGTGCTGGGAGTAACACGGGGAACTGTGCAGCCTGGAAATACCCTGGTCAGAAGGGAGAGAGAGAGATACAGAACCCAGCCCAGAAGGGCAACAGCTGAGGAGCTGGAAGCCTGAGATTGGGTGCCCTGGCTGGCCCACCGAGGGGCAATACAGGTGAAAGTGCCCTGACCTGTGACATATATAATATCAGTATACCTAGCCAGCAAGCATATTCCTACCTCATATACATAGTGAAGATTTGAGAACTCCCACAGGAGCTGAAGACCATCCAAAACCTCAGCAACTTCCACACCAAGCACAAGGTGCATTTCTTTGACCTGCCTTCTCCACCATATCCACAGAGCAGCATGCACATTTAGAAAACAAATCACACCACTCTGCAGTATACACAATTCTCCCCATGTGGCGATGAGGAGAGAGAGAATGAACTACACATGACGGGTGTGTAATCATGTCATTCAGTGCACTATGGTAGGTGTTCAGGTCCTACAGCGATAAGCGCAGTTTAAGAAACTATCCAGAATAGAATAGAATAATCCAAGAGAGCTTCTGCTGCAGTCTGTTAGCACTGTTTAATGCAGCGGTTCTCAGACTATTATACTGGTGACCCCTTTCACATACCAAGCCTCTGAGTGCGACCCCCCCCTTATAAATTGAAAACACTTGTTTATATATTTAACACCATTATAAATGCTGGAGGCAAAGCAGGGTTTGGGGTGGAGGCTGACAGCTTGTGACCCCCCCATGAAACAACCTCGCGACCCCCTGAGGGGTCCCGATCCCCAGTTTGAGAACCCCTGGTTTAATGGAATGTATGGATGTTAAGATATATTAAAGAAGGTTCCTATAACTAGATATTCCTGTTTTTTTCCAGAGATTAGGTTTTGAATTTAAGCAAATTCAATGCTAAAACAAAGATTTTTTTTTGCCGGTGGGAATGTTTATCTACTTTTTTATCTGAATGGTTGTTCTTTTAGATTAAGCTGAAAAAGAAAACAAGAAGGAACAAAAGTAAAGGTCCAAGAGAGAGCACCATATGTGTCCCCCTGTTACATGTTGCGCTACTCCGCCTCAGAAAGTGGAAGCTGCCCCTTTCAGGCAGCAGATTCCTAGAAATGTTAAGGTGTAGTACACAGAAAGCAAATCATAATAGCTCCATCATAGATACATGTACCACAAACACCAGAAAAGACAAGGTCCCATTTGGGAAATACGTATTATGCCAGAGAAAGAGAGGAGCCATTTTTTCTATTGTTTTTTGCCTGAAACATGAGAAAAACGTCAGATTTAATGGTGAAATATGGTCTTTCCCCTTTCACAGCTAAGGAGACACGCAGTAAGCCCATTAACATAGTTAGTGTTCCTTCAGTAAATGTTAGAATGATTTTTCTCCATGGGAACTGTAGTAAAAAAACAGACTTTGCTACTTCAGGGAATTTCACTGTATGCCATGAAACACGTTTTCCTAATCTGTTGGTTAATGTGTTTATGTTGCTTCTCACAAATACAGTAAAAAAAGTCATTCAAAAAAATCGAAGATCAGGCTAAGGTTTTTCTGACGAAAATGAATGACGAGAAGGCAGCATCCCTGAAGTGAATTATATGGTGTTATGACGATGTATTTCACTCACAGTCCTCCCTCCTCCCTTCCAATTTTTTAAAATATGTTCCCCACATCTCTGTAGATGGATATTTTTTCTCTGCTTATCCTTTTAAAGTAAAGCATGGTGGGTTGAAATTATCTTTGTTTACTAAAGGGAGGAACATTTTCCATAGTTTTGGCAGTCGGCAGTCAGTAGATTAGCGTTAGAGGAGAACAGACTGTATCTATTACCCAGCACTATACATCTTCTGTGGGCCAGTTTACATCAGTGGTGCTAACCTGAAGCTTGGACGATTCAGTCAGCACAGATTGTGAATGCAGACAGACAGCTGGCCATCAGAATGAAAGCTGGATTTTATATTCCTTTGGATTCTTCTTTGCACATATCCTGTCTGCCCCACTCTATTGCATACGTCTTCCATGTTCTTCCCCAGCTTTGACTATGTTACTATGTATTGCTGTAGAGGCTCGTAAAAGTTATTGGGACAGTGGGTGCCGTGTACTACCTGATAAATCCTGAGTGGCTGAGATCAGTTTGGGGAGGATTAGAGCCATCGTTTGAGCAGGCATTTCTGTAAAAAGATGATTTTAGGGGGGCTGTATCTTAGGAACCCCTTATGCAAATGACCACAGATTTGGACAACTAACCCTCTGCCACACCCCTGTGAGGAACAGCTGATTACAAGACAATCCAAGTCAGCCATGTGGTTTTAGATGCTTTAGAACAGTCATCTTTTAAACAGTGAGTAGCTCACAACCATAACATTAGCAGAGCTGCTGTACTGTTCTAATACCCATTAGCCTATGTGTTACATTTCACACTAGTCAGGCCAAGCTTATCCCCAGACACCTAGGGTTCACAGGCATTCAGAACTTGCTTCTAACATGACTGTAGAAAAAACCCCAAAAAACAAAGGAGGTCATATTGTCATTACCCTGCCCCCCCACGACCATCTAGAACTCCAGTGACAGCAGGGCTGGAACTGAGCTCCTACTGCCCCAAAAGCACAGGCGTAGTTTCACTTCTATATTTGGGGCGGGCAGCTCCAGTCAGGCCAACAGGGCTGTGCATGAGGGGAAGGGGCAAATTCCATGCCTGCTCAAGGCTTGCAGTTTGGGGGTGCAACGTTCCCTCATCCCCCTGCACAATCCCACCACTTGAGCTGAAAAGACTCTCCTTTCGCTTCTGTCAGCGTGGGGTTTATGATTCACAGCTGAACAGCGATGCTTCACTCCAACAGAGTACAGTGATATAAATACACACCAGCCAGTGCATTACAATATACCACCTAGCTTTATTCATCACAATTTTCCCTTCCTGGGTTCTTTTTCAAGCATCAGAGTCAGACCTGGGAAATGCTCCTCTTGAAATCTGTTCTCATAAAAACGAATGCCCTGCTACAGCAGAAATAGGTCATTCAAACAAATTAAGTAACTTGGTACTCCAACAATGTGTTTCTTGGTACTTTACCCACAACAAAATGCCACAATCTCTGAATAGTCCATATGTGATACTGTCTAGTAAGTAGGGAATAGGGGGGAGGAGTATAATTGTGAACTCAGAATTTACTCTGCTAGCTGTGAATTAATTGGTCCAATTTCCTGGGTTCAAACCTGAATCCTGGATATGAACCCTGCAAATGATCCGATTTAGCTGGGTTCAAACCTGAACCCTGGTTATGAACCCCACAAATCTGAAGACATTTCCATCCAGAATCTCCACATGCAGATCTCTACATTGCATCTATGTAAGTGTTTTAGCTTGATTTCACAGAGAGATTGTGACAGTTGTGTAACATAATTGGTTCATTGTGCTCTGCTCCCCAGCCACCTGTCTTTTCAAAACTGCCAGAAGCTCTTTTTCTTGTACTCTTTCTTGACAGTACTTCCAGGCCAGTGCAGATCTCCTCAGTTAGTTGTGTTGTAATGGTTTCAGAGCGGGATGAGCTTTACAGCTGATCACACTAGCAAACACATGGATACTGATGATGTTTACTGGTTAGAAAAAGATCCTGTTCCTCTTAGCAAACCACACAATTCAAATGACTCAACCTCTCATCTAAACGTGCTCCCACTGCTGGGAGGAGGGTGCAAAACAACTTTTTGCATGCAAAAAAAAAAAAGCCTCTATTTATGTATTTGAATTTTAACAAACTATGGTTAAAGAGTGCCCATCCAGTGACCTGGGGCCACTGAGATTCTTTTAAAAATATACTAATACACAAACAAACCCATCAATTACCCCAATCAAACCAAATAACCCTAAATATAACAAGAATTTATCGACTGCCACACACCGTCACCACCAGAATCCCACAGCAACCACTAGCTAGCCTTATACAACCGGCACCATCAAATTATAGGATTTAGTCCTTAAGATCAAATGTTACCTTCAATATTGGACATGACACTTTGTGACTCTACAACTACTGCCTAATTGACAACATGACATTTTTTGTTGCAGCCACAAACTGAGGGTTTTGGGTGGCTCTTGCAGGCCTTTAAGAGAAAACATTCGGAATGTTTTCAACACAATAGAGTAGAACTGCTGAATAATAATAATTAATAATAAATAATAATTAATAAAACCTCAACTGATCTTTCACAGATGTCTGCTCTGATCTGTGTCTAACAAGCTTTATTAGAAGAAAAATAAACTTTATTAGAAAATATACTGTCCAACTCCGGAGAACAATGTCCGAGGTCTTCCATGAACTGCCTACCTATAAATTTCATCAAGTGTGTGAAAACCAAATCAGCTTTAAATTTCTGTTTCTTGTGGGTATTAGGCAGGGGAGCAATTTAAACAGCATAAAACACCAAACAATGTCTGGATTAATTGAAATGTACAAGTTTGGAAATCAATAGATTAAAAGATATTTTTTTCCTGAAGCTGACAACAAAACTATCATAGCATCATACAATGACAACAAATAGAGGGAATCCAACTACTTTTATAGAAGACAAGCAGCTTTGGTAGACTGAGCAGTAACTTAATTTTTTTAATCACAATTTCCATTTTACCGAAAAGCTATTTTCTGTTGGAAAAAAACTTTGTGATGGCAAATTTTGACCAGCTGTAATCACAAACACATTGGGTTGCCTTCCTTGCCCAGAGGCTGCATTCACAGTGCACATTCAGATTGCATAGTAAGACTGTTTCTATATTTTCACTAAAAATACAGAGACAAATTAAAATAAGAAATAAGGCACAACTTTTAAACAGCAAGGGTGACTAGCCACTGGAATAAACTACCAAGGGTTGTGGTAGATTCTCCATCCATTGAGATCTCTAGATCAGAACTGGATGTCTTTCTGGAAGATATGATTTAGCCAAACATAAGTTATGCTTTAGTCTTACTTTTGTATGGCAGTCACTGATTTGATGACATTCGTTGTGCTTTTACACATAACAGGGGAGACCCAGTGAAGGTTGTTGCTTTAGTCAAACAGAAATATATACATACTGCTTGATAGAGGGGTAACTGGATGAAGTTTAGCATCCTGTGATACAGGTCAGATTAGGTGGTCTAATGACCCTTTCTGGCCTTAAACTCTAGGAATCAGTCTGAATGAGCCATCTGAGGAGTGAGACAGTAGCAGCAATTGACACCACTTCTCCAGTAATACACGGGCAAGCTCAAATCAGTCTTCAGCCAGTTGCCGATAGCTTCATTATTTCAGATCATCCCCTACCCACAGATTTCATCATAGGAGTGGTCTTGGATGCAGGAAATCTCAGCAAGGCTCCCCTCATGGAGACCCTAACATTGTCCTTTTATGGGGTGGGGCTTGTCTCCTTGGAGAGAGGGCTATGGAACCCATCCCCAAAAGGACTGTGTTTCTGCACCAGCCTAGTCCCTGGAACCTAACCCCTCCCCGATCCTCCCAGGGCCCTGGGATTCTTGGCCCCAGGGCTGCAGTGGAAGGAGGAAAACCAGGGTATGGGAGGTCATGAACCTAGGAGCCCAGTCTGGCCCATTATAGTTAACATGCTGTGTTTTTGTGATAAGACATTGGTCTATTATTATTATATTATTTGTATCGGGGTAGCACCTAGAGACCAAGGCTCTGTTGTGCCATGCACTACACAGGCACATAACAAAGAGACATTCCCTACCTAAAAGAGTTTTCGATCCAAGTTCAGTAGGTATGATAAACCAATGCAGGGAGCACAAGGTAATACAAATTGACACTAGGGGCCTAATTCGCCTTTTACTCATTTCTGGCCCTGTATACCGGGTTTTAAAGTGGGCGTTAATGTCATTTATATCTTGCTCTGGCAAGGTAAAGACACCTCAGCATAAATGAGAATTAAGCCCAAAATTCTCACTTGGCTCCCTTTTTTCAAGCTGGATTACAGTCTAAGACAGGGTCTGTAACCTATTCCAGTCTATGCTAACAGCAGAACTGGCTGATTCATATCTTTTGAATAAATCATTCAACAAATGTCATGACATTTTTGAATAATTTCCCTCCCTCTTGTTTGCTTGGCGCTAATTTAGGGGTCCATTTCCTGTGCAACCTGCAAGAAGCCCTTGATACATATTTCACTAAGATCAGCAGGAGTCACCCTGCTAAATCACTGTGCATATAGCTGAGAATACAGGCTTGAATATGTGTTAGAGTTGGGTAAATTATTAATGTAAATTTACCATCTGGAAGAACACCCAGTATTGTATCTGTGACACTCTATGTCCCAAAGAGAGACACTACACCCTATATTCACCATGGGGATATAATTATATGTTTTGTACAAAGTATGCCTTGTGAGGTATCATTTTAAAAGTCTTAATCTGTTGAACATTAATATCCTGTTAAATTGTATGTGCTATCATTGTATATGAGGTTATGAAGTTTTGCCATGTATGTGTTACTGAAACATGTTGCGAGGTTGGGAACACCCACAAGCAGCCTTTCAGGTATGACAATAAAAAGGCCAAACAGTGTTGATGGCCTATTGAGGAAATACACACACTCACAAGGATTACCTCAGGAATTAGGTTCAATAGAAACCTCTCAGAGACAGTACTACACCATGGGAACTGTTTGACTCTGGTCACAGTAAAAGATCTTTCAAGTGGGTTGGAAGAAGATATAAAAGGGGGAGGTGACATCATGATTTGGCCTCACTCCCTCCTACAGGACAACACCTGGAAACACCTTAGCAACAAAGACTGGACTGGGCAAGCGCTGGTCCCAGGCTGGAAAAGGAGCACAATAATACTAATTCCATAGCTCACAGTGGGTCAGTTAGACTCTCAGAGCAAATGAAAGCAGCTGCTTTGTGGTCAAAAGGAGGAGTAGGGTCTTGGCAGAGCAGGACAGGTCAAGGACACCTAAAGCATCTCTCCTGACTTGCCTGGAAAATGATGTGGTATTTAGCTGATCTAAGGAACCAGCAACCATTTCATGGTATGGGACTCCCTACTTTCCAATGAGGTACATCAGTTTATTCTAGCATTGTGGCCTGTCACCCAGCAAGTCTGCCTCCGGCTACACACCCAGGTAGTACAAAGCAGGGTTTTTTTCTGTTTCATCTCATTTTACTCTTATTACAACCAATGCACTGTAAAACTCTCAAGAACAACACCTCCAGGAGAATCGTACTGGCTGACTGATTGTTTTCATTGCTGAGCCACCTGATCCACTCCCAGGCTGACCCTTCTGGGCAAGGTTTGTTCTAGTCACAATGTTGTTCATGTGTTTGTTTGTTTTTACTGGTGAGTTATCTGCTGATAAATGATGTTCATCATGGTAATGCCAAGAACTCCCCAACTACAGTGATGCTAATAGGAGTTGCTGTGATATAAATGGAAGACAATTTGGAAAATGTACTTTGCCAAGTTAGGAAAAATATGATCTTGGTAAGATTTCAAGACCCTTCCTGGATATCTTCCTCAAGTCCTCAGACCTTGTGATGAAAACAACTGTTAAATTGTTTGGGGACTTTTAAACAGGTTCCCTCTGAAGCAACCCTTATGGATAAGAAGAATTTAAGTACCATACTATGTCTTACAGATTGGCACTGGGCTTACAAATCCTTCCCATAAAATGTGCAGCTTCTAGCCCATTTAATCACACTCAAACTAGTTTTGTATCTTCTGCACCATAGGTCTCCCTCCAGAAGTAATAATCCACTTGTGACAATGCCATGACATGCAGGCCAACCATGTGGTTTGGAGTCATCTGCCTGGTTTGTGCAGTGTGTTTACAAGTATTCTTCTCTGCAGAAAATAAAAGAGCTATTCTGATATATTAAATACTACGGTGTGTTGAACATTTTCAGTGAAAACAGATTTTTGACAGAAAATATGTTTTTGATTAAATGAAATTTTTCACAAAAAGTGTCTGCTTTTCCATGGAAAATTGTGCTTTTTTCATAAAAAATCCTAACACTTAAAAACCGAACATGTTTACAGTATTTGGATATGCCTTGTGGGAGCTGTAATTCAGTGCCCACTTGTCTCCCTCATTCTCCTATAGCAATCAGGCTCCTCAATGAGACTTCTTCCCTGATGCACTATGACCATGCAACTCTCATACCTCACCTCAGCAAAAGATGGGACCATGTTGCATTGTGGGAAATGTAGTCCAAGCAGGCAGCCCAGCCTATAGAAGAGAATAGGACCATATATAACCTGAACTAAAACAGCTGTGAGTAGGGTGACCAGATGTCCCATTTTTATAGGGACAGTCTCGTTTTGGGGGACTTTTTCTTATATAGGTGCCTATTACCCCCCACCTCCTGTCCTGTCTTTTTCACAGTTGCTGTCTGGTCACCCTACCTATGAGGCACTGCAAAGGCATTTCAAAATCAAAATATTTCAATCTTTAATTGTTCATCAAAATTTTCTGCAGAACAAAACAACTCAGCTGCCACTGTTCCAATCCCCCTACCCTTCAGGAGCACTAAATTCTTGATTAAATTCCATGTGATGGAGGGGAATCCCTGGGTGATATAAAGCTCTGTTCCACCTGCTTCTCCATATGGAGGCGGAGGATCTTCTGGGGCCTGATTTAATTTACACCTTTTTACAACCAGCTGTTAGTTGCTTTTCTTGTTACACTCCGCTCTTTTTACACCTCAGAATTTGAGCTATAGCACCTGAGAGCCACAGATGCTCAATTAGACTCAGTGAACCCTATTCAGAGGTGAGATGGAAGGCATGGTAGGAGTTTAAATTAGATATTGATAAGTGGGAGTGAATTTGAGTAAGCCACACTCAAGGGCATGTCTACACTATGAGTTATGGGTGTGACGTACTCATGCAAGTTGTGATTGAGCTAGTGCACTAAAAATTGTAGTGTCACTGCAGTAACATGGAGAGTAGCGACATGGGCTAGCCACCCTGAGTACAAACCTCCCTGGACCCTGTGTACTTGGGCCAGCGAGCCTGTGCTGCTGCTGCCTGTGCTATTGCAGCTACACTTCTATCTTTAGCGTCCCAGTTTGATGAGCACAAGTGTGGGTATGTTTACCCAAGCTGGGAATCAAACCCCTAGCTCCAAGTATAGACATAGCCAAAGGGAGTCTGCAATTCATATACACTGAGGGTCTAGAAGAAAGTATCATGTTTCACCCACTTAGGCTCCCTGAGCCAGCTTCTGCTCTCATTTATACAAGAGAAACTGCAGATTCACGCCTGTGTAAATGAGAGCAGAATTTCACTCCCTTGGACGCTCCACCGCATTTTGCCCATTGACAAATATAGAGAGCAACCTGGGGATTAACTGGGTCCAATTTGTTTAACTCTAAGGCTCGTTGCCAGTTGCGTGTAGTTCATGAATGTGGCCCACCACGGTGCATCAAGAGTTAAAGTACCATGATTAACCTCATGAGAAAGAGGGAGGGAGAGAGACATCTGCTTTTTATTTTCATAGGCAAGGAATCTTTGCACTCCATGTATGAAACGTCTGCATTCCATATCAGCAGAAAGTCCTCATAATTTATGCAACAATCGACCAGTGCATTAAAAGGGGGTTATATTTTACTTTAATGAGGGAAAGGAGGTATCATTTCCTTCACACAGAGAAGGAAGAGTTGCTGTAATAAACACCAAATGGGCACCAGTTGATGTCTTAGATTAAGAGGACAATATGATAGCTGGAGACTCTGAGCCCCAGCTAGCTATTAAAGAAACAGATGCTACTTCTACTGCTGCTTGAATATTTTGGGACTAACCAAAGCTGATTTGAATATAGTTTATCAAAAGAAAGGAGAGTCTGAATTTCTGCTTCTGATTAATTGTATTCTAAAGAAAATAAGGCTATGTGCATGGACGGCTTCAGTTCTTGATAAGTCATTCTATTGTCAAGGGGTGATGCAGGTTTTTCAGCTTTGCTCCCCAATACTGTCAAGTGGACTTAATTCTGGCATCCAAAACACCAATTGTGGTCAATAGAAGATAAGCGTGCATATCTGGGGGGCAGCACTGCTTACAGGGGGCCCCATTGTAGAAAGCAGGGCCGGCTCCAGGCCCCAGCATGCCAAGCGCGTGCTTGGGGCGGCACGCCGCGGGGGGCGCTCTGCCGGTCGCCGGGAGGGCGGCAGGCGGCTCCGGTGGACCTCCCGCAGGCGTGCCTGCGGAGGGTCCGCTGGTCCCGCGGCTCCGGTGGGCCTCCCGCAGGCATGCCTGTGGAGGGTCCACCGGAGCCGCGGGACCAGCGGACTCTCCGCAGGCACGTCTGCAGGAGGTCCACCAGAGCTGCGGGACCAGTGACCGGCAGAGCACTCCCCGTGGCATGCCGCCCTGCTTGGGGCGGCGAAATTGCTAGAGCCACCCCTGGTAGAAAGACCTATATAGGGTCAAAGAAAATCCACAGCTTTCAACTGCTCAATGTCCCTGAGGTTCATTCTATTCTGGGGGTAACAGGGTGAGGTAAACTTTGCCTCCCGTGGAATCAGTAATGGATTCAATTCCGTAAAACCCTGGATCTCAGGACACACACAAAGGGCGGGAAAATCTGTGCAGAAGTCAAATGCCACCACACAGACTCCTCGTCTGGTAAGCAGCTTTTTGAGCATGTTTGCTATTCTCCACACCATTCAGCAGAGTATAACTCGAGTGGCGCAGAGAACTGGAAGTATGGTGATTTCCATTCTGTTTGTTTATATTGCCTTTCCTTGTGGTTCTTTGCAACAACCATCGAATCAATCAGAGGACAAAAAATGGAAGAAAGAAAGTTAAAGGTAACCAGGATTTATCGTCAGATGACTCTTTTCAGCTGTAGGGGAGCCATATAACTAAAAATTGTGGCAAAGGCCATAGGTGAAGGACAGTAAAATGGAACACAAGCAGAAAAATCTGGATAGGCCCTCTATTCTCAGGGCTATTTTCCACTGAAAGAATGTCACTTTTATACAGAAGTGGCCCAAATAACCGTTAATGAATAGAGACCTTCATTTCTGATGCAGCATTAAGCCACTGTTAACTACATAGCAGGCAGAAAGAAAAACAAACTAAAAATAAAAAAGCATTAAAGTGAAGAGAAAAGTGCTTACAAAAGTGTCATACACTAATTGTGCTGTAGATTCTGCTTAGTTATAGGTAACATAGCAGCTTCACTGTGTGAGAGAATTATGGTATATTTTGATCTTTTCATAATTTGCAATGGCAGTGACTCTAAGCCATGAATCTTGATGTAGTTCAGATTGTCCTACTTAAGCAAACAGAAATGCTGGCCAGTAGGTCTGGCAGATATTAAAATAAGTAAATATATGTAATATGAAATTCATATCCTCATTCCAAGATGCTAAGAGATCATTATAAAGCTCTATTCAGCAGCTGATCACACTCACTTTCCAGGAAGTCCTCTTTATGCACTGTTAATTACTTCAACAATCTATAAAATTAATAGCTAAAATAATGACATTTATGGAGATTATATTTCAAACATTATTTACCTGTAACAGAATATCCTTTGTTAGTAATTACTAGATTTATGAACTGTTGTGGAACAAAATAGACACACCCCAGGGAATCTGTTTCAATACCACAAATATACCACAGATGCACATACACATTAGCCATTCAATCCAATACTGAAAAAATGTCGCACAGAAGAACTTTGCACTACCTTTTTCAGTTTTCTCAAATCATGAATTTAGTGCTCCTGAAGGGTTGGAGGATTGGAACAGTGGCAGCTGAGTTGTTCTGTTGATATGCTCAGAAGGGCTGAAATTCCACAGAAAACAGTTTTCTTTGCACTACTGTCTAATCAGGATTGCCCAACCAGAACTACTGAGTATTAATTACGGTTGGGAAAGATGATGAATACAATACAAAGACATGGTCATATATGCTGGAACTAGGGGTACTGGGGTGCCGCACCCCCCGGCTTGAAATCGTTTACATCATATATATGGTTTACAGTTTGGTTCAATGGCTCTCAGCACTCCCACTATACAAGCTGTTCCAGCACCACTTGACATGGGTGCCTCTGATTTGTCAAAGGAAACCTACCTACCCAAGACCAAAGACTAAGGTAAGTAATGTCTGCCTACCCAGTCTGTCGGGTCCATAGTCAAGCCAGTTGAAATGTTCCTTCAAAACATATTTGCCACAAAAAATGACTTTTTTTGTGAAACCAGAAATTTCTGCAGGAAACACCTGATTTTGGTGACATCTTTAGGTTTTTTAAATGAAAACTGAACATTTCCACCAGTTGGGGGAAAATTTTCAGTACAACAAAAATTTTTACCCTGCTGGCCAAAATGTTTCAGTTTTCTGGTAGCCAAAAAAAAGGAGGAGAGGGGGAACAATCAGGTTTTTTTAAAACTAAAATCTGACAAAAAATGTGTAGAAAATTTTGGAATAAAATGTTTTTGATTAGTTTAGTTTTCTGTTTACATCTACATTTTTTCATGGGCCAGATAAACTTATCCTGACCAGCTGTATTCCATACCATGCTTTGGAATCCTTACTCCTATTGCTACTGTATACTGTGCACGCGCGCGCGTGTGTGTGTGTGTGAGAGAGAGAATTCAGTGGGAGGAGAGTTACACCAATGGAAAGAGATTTCCATATCGCTGTATTTTTCAAGGGCCCAATTGCCCTGGACTGGACACAAGCTATTATTACTTAATTTCTTGTAAGCCAGGATCTGTTGAGGAAGCACAACTCCTTGTCCCCATTACTGATAAACACTTTACAAGGCCAGGGTTCCCCTTTGATGTGTAACTTGTGCTAGCCACGGAAGGCAGGCTTCAAAGAAAGGAAGATTCCTGTAGAATTGCAGTTTTGTACTGCTCCACTGCTTCAGCAAACACATAAAGACTTTGACGGCCTCTTTGACTATAAACACCACAACAGTGATGCAAGTTATTTTCTTGTGCAGCTAGAGTATGAGCCCAATATTACAAGTCTCCTTGACTTGACCAGACATCATTTTACCTATTCAAAGATTAAGGGGGATTTATATTTTAAGTGTGAGTGGAGGTTAGGAATTATGGGGAACAATACTCATAATTTAGTGTAACTCATCTTCAATTTGTGTAACTACATGTCCAAATCAATGTTAGGAGCACAATAAGAAATGGTGTCTGTAGACGGTGCCATATTTGCATGTCAAGTAGCAGTGTAAGTATGTCAATTTCCTATAGGGTCAGACAATGCTGAGTAAATAGTTTAAATCATTTAATGCATCACATTTTTTAACTTCAGATGCTAATCTCCCAGGATACAGCTGTGCTAATTGGCTTATGGGGCCATTGCTTGTAAACATGGCAAAAAAAAATTTGTCCCACTGAAAATTGCTGTGGGATATTTGAACATTTGTTTGCTATCACTAACTCACTGGTGGTCTTTTGAAACCCAAATACAGGAGTGCAACACTGAACCAATTATCCATTGACTCCAGTATCTTACTGCTAACTACTGCATTCCAGATACTTCAGCAGAAGACAAAGTATCCTAATGTATAGTAACTCCTCACTTAACATTGTAGTTACGTTCCTGAAAAATGCGACTTTAAGGGAAACAATGTTAAACGAATCCAATTTCCCCATAAGAATTAATGTAAATAGAGAGGGTTAGGTTCCAGGGAAATTTTTTTCACCAGACAAAAGACTATATTATATATATATATACACACACAGTATAAGTTTTAAACAAACCATTTAATACTATACTCACCAATGATGACTGTGAAGCTTGGTTGAGGTGGTGAAGTAAGAGGGTGGAAGAGGGTGGGATATTTCCCAGGGAATGCCTTACTGCTAAATGATGAACTAGCACGCGGCTATTAATGTAGCCTCACACTCTACAAGGCAGCACAAATGGAGGGAGGGGATACAGCATGGCAGACAGAGACACACACCCTGTGTACGTGAGAGAGAGATGCACATTGCCCCTTTAAGTATGCTGACCCCACTCTAAGTACATTGTCTTTTTAAGTAGATCAACAAGTTGAGACAGCAGCTGCTGCCAGCAGACTCCCTCCATCCTGAGCCCTGTCGTGTCCCTCCCCTGCTGTATGGAGATGGGGTAAGCAGGGGGCAGGAGCAGGGGGGAGGGGGACACCCTGACATTAGCCCCCTTTGTTCTCCCCCCCCCCCCCGCACAGCAAGGAGCAGCTCCAAGGCAAAGGGCAGGAGAAGCACAGCTGAACTGCCGGCAATTGATAGCCTGCTGGGCGGCTGCCACACAGGGAACTTAGGGGAGCTGATGGGGGGGGCTGCCGGCCCACCCTGGTTCCAAGCCCCCACCAGCTAGCTGCAACGGGCTGCTCTTCCTGCAAGCAATGGACAAAGCAGGCGGCTGCCAAATGACGTTATAAGGGAGCATTGTGCAACTTTAAACGAGCATGTTCCCTAATGGATCAGCAACAATGAAACAACGTTAACCAGGACGATTTTAAGTGAGGAGTTACTGTATATATAACTGTGTAACACATGAAAGGAAATTTCTTCCTGATCCCAGCTGGTGTGAGTCTCAGTGCAGGTGACAGATTCGCACTATCTCCGCTCAACCTAAAAATCTCAGTGTGGATGTTGGAGCACTGGTGGCAGCTCAGGCTAGATAGTCTAACCCTGCCTGACCCTGGTGGAATAGCCCAAGCTACCACATCCACACTGATATTTTCAGCACACTAGTGCATGTCTGTCTACCCATGCTAGGAATCAAGTTGCAGTGTAGACATATTGTACAAGACATCAGAAGCCTGAGACAGAGCATAGAATTGAACTCAGGGCGTCTGAGTCTCAGGCAAGCACCCTAACCACTGGATCACCCTTCCTTTTGATGTAATAATAATTTAGATTACAAATGTCTATAGTGGCAGAAGAGTTTGTCTTTATTATTATATACATGGTTGAATATAGCAACTTAACCTTACGATATCAGATATACTTTGGATGCCGTTAGGTTTTCATTCGTTTTTCAGAAACAGTGTCTTGCTGGCAGAGTTTGATAGGCATAACGTAACACGCAGGCTGAGCGCTGAATGTTTCCTTGCACTTATTGCTGGCTAGCATGTGGTCGTGTTTAGCCAACACAGCTAGGGAACTCGTGGCTCAACAGCCATTCAATTCTTGTGCTGGCATCTTCCCATCTCATGTCACCGCAGAGGTTAGCCACGGCTTAACGCAGAATCAAAGGAATCAGACACAGGAAAATCAGGTAAGAATGTGTGTCATGGTTCAAGTAATTTTTTTTATCACTCTGCTTTTCCAGATGAGATCTATACCCTTGGGCCTGAGCACTCGTAATCATTGTTTCTTGTCACTTTTATCTAGCGCCACATTCTGCAAATCCTTACTCACGTGAGTAACCCCTTTGAAAATCTGTGAGATCAAAGGTCAGTTGTCATGACATACCCGGTAATTACCACACTGTGATCCACATCCGGAGGTCCTGACTCAGATTTTAATTTAATCTTTACTAGCACTGAATGCATAGTTCACAAAAAAATACTTTATTTGATAATCACCCCGCTTTTTTGTTCTGCTCTCAGTTAATTGCTGAAGATCATTCTGAATTTTATTAAATATGGATTGATTGTGATAATTCAGTATTAGAGCTGTGTTACATAGCTGTGATTGGTCAGAGAGGTCACATGGCATTGTTTCCATTCTCTGACTGGACAAGTCAACGCACACTTCCAGCACATATACTGGCATCCTTGACTGTAGAATTCAGTTTCCAAACATACGGATGTGATTTTCAATTTAACTCTCTGCAAACTTCTGTGCCAGGAAAAATTAGTTGATTGAATATCAGTATAAAATTAACACAGAAGGGGCATGGGGCAAGCATGTCTGAAGTGAAGTTATATAAAACGTGAGTCTAGATATTAATGGAAAAATGTTTGCATTAGTCATTCAGCTCTGGTTTTTGCTCCAGCCTTACTGCAGGAAACATCTATTGACTTCAGCAGGGATTTGCTGGAGAAAGAACTAAGCAAAAACGAAATAATACTCTGGAGGGTTGGCCATATACGTTGAATTCTGGGTTTTCCAAAGACAGCCTTTCATAGAAAGTATATTGTAAATAGTGTGGTATGTCTTGTTCATGATACAAACTATACTATGTTCTGTGGATCTGAGTGCAATTTAACTACACACTGGGTGATGGTAGGAAATCAGGGCAATCTTTATGCTGACACCACATTGTGCAAGAAGACTGATTACAGTTAATACCTGTAATTTTGGTAAACTGCAAATGATCTGGGGGAGAGAAGTGAACAGCTGCTCTCCAGCTGTTTGATTTAAACCCCTGCCCCACCAATACCAGACATCAGGGAATTGGATTTATTTGAATAGACACAGATCTGAACTGGGATTATCTGAATAGATCTCTATCCTTTCTAGTCATCAATTCATTTCATCCCTGAGAAATTCCATCTGTCTACCCATCTTAAGTATTTATATTGCACCCATTATTCATTCTCTATTCTGAAATTGTTACACTGGTTAAACTCCTAATTAAGTCAATGGGAGTTTTGCCTGAGTGAGAACTTCATTACTGGGGCCACTGGCTGTGAAATAAAAATCTGTGTCATTTTAAAAGGCTTAAATTAGCCCCAGTACAGAGGGCCCATAAAAAGGCCCTAAGCATCACTTAAATCCCATATAAATCTTGCTTTATGGTCCCAAGCCTGTTCCCATTGGAGTCAATAGTCATTTTTGCTATTGACTTCATGGGGCAGGATTGGGCACCAAGGCCTCAGAGCTTACATGGGAGACTGATTCTTGGCACTGTAGGAGAATTTCACCCGAAGTCCTAGATGACAGTCCATCCGTGACCAGAATCCACACTGGTGACTGGACAAATCCCACAACTCCTACTCATTAAAAAATATGCCATGGAGCCAACTGTTTTGGCTCCTGTTAAAGAAATAGTTTGAAACCATTTTGTTTTTTTAACTCAGAGACAATTTCTTCCTGGGAGCTTGGAATCTGTATCAGATGGTTGCCTTCCCTCCTTTGCAGTTTCTTCCCTCTACACAAGACTCGTGTAAGTCTTTATCTCCCTTCCCATTCTTCTCCCATTTGCCCTGTGCCTCTTGTTCTAAATTCTTGCCAGTTCAGGCTCTTGCTTCTGTGCCAAGCTCCTTGGAAATACTTTTTATTTTCTCCTTCAGGGAACTGGACTTCCCTTCTCTTCTCCACAGTCTATTTTTCAGATCAAACCTACACCTTCCTGTTCTGAGCTATTCATTTTTCTCCTATTGCTGCACTCCATGTAAGTTCTCATTTCCCTTCTGTTGTATTCAGGTTTCCACCTGCCAAATTCAATCTCCCCATTTTTGACAGTTATATTTAAGCGCCTTGCTGCATTGCCCACCTCAACACCCCCACCCCTTCTCTCCTTCAGCTGACAAACAACCTCTTTTTTTTTTTTCAGTCCAAATGTTGCCAGGTATTTCACATGGGGAAAAAACATAACTCAAAATGGTACTTCCCAACAGGAGGAAAATACATTACAATAAACATCCTCTGTCCACATACATCAACAGCAACTCCATTAAGAGAACAGTACGTTGGGTGACAAATGTAAATCCATAAGCCAAATCCATCTTGCATCGTATAGGTGAGCTGGAGCATGCAGTGCAGAAAGAAGATAAGTGAAACTCTTTCCCCTCCATGTAACTATGCAGCAGCATGGCTGTGGGGGAGGGGGGTGAACTTGTGAACACTGATATTTCAGAGGACCAAGACTCTGATCCTGAACCACTGAAGTCAATGGGAGTTTTGCCATTGACTTCAGTGGCACCAGGTACCGCCGCCATACCCCAAACTAAGGCTTTTTGCCCCCGATTCTTCCATCTGACCCATGCGGAGCCCCATTGATTTCAGTGCTATGCATTGTGGGCATAAAGGTGGGAGAATCAGATTGCAGGATCATGTCTAGAATTTGCTCTTTGCCCTTGTTCCTGGAGTCTGTGCCGTATAAGACGAATGAACCTTAGTGTGTCTGATCTTCCCCAAAGGTGGGCACTTACTCTTGAACATATAGTAACTTGTTTTTAAACAGCAGGTCAAGTAAGTCCTTGGGCCTCATCTGTAATAATTTTGTATGAGATCCAATAAGTATTAAAAGTTCCAAAAAGGAACCCCAATATCTTGACCTTTCTTTCTTAATTTGCTCTCCTAGGGCACAGGACTCCCATAAACATTATTTTTCCTTGACACAAATTCAAATGCAGGGGAGAGCCCTGCTCTCCCAAGGCAAGACCAATTGGATTTTACAGTTCTCGAGTCCAATGCCTGTAATTACAAATACATGAAAGAGCCTGGCGCAGTTCCTACAGCTAAGAACGTGGCAGTCGGCCATGCTGCTACTTTCTGTGTAACCAGAGAAGACTGATGATTTTTTACCTAAGTTTGAATCTGAAGCAAAGGAGAAGACAAGACCAAAACAAACAGTACAGGCAACTTCCAAGAGCCTGCCGGGCCACCTGTGAATAACCTAAGTGGCTGCCAGCTCTGACCTTGGAACATTCTCCTCAGCAAGGTTACCCCCAAAAAGTCACCAAGTATAATCAGAGGCTATTTAACCTGCTCTAGGCCTATACCTTTTACCTAAGGGTCAGAATCATCTCCCATCCGATCAGCTATTTATAAACATCTCTCAGCTTTGATAACCTATCTATTCAGATGGAACTTAGCCGTGACTAAATCATATCTAGGCTTGTGCTGAATTGTCATCTGAACAGACAGCTTTCATGCAGGCCAGCCTGTCAAATCTGATAGGGGAGGAGAGGATGAAAAGAATGAGAGGAGGAGTGTGACATTGCAGGTACATCTCCAAAACATGCAGCAACCCGTTCATAGGGGGCTCTGAATTCTGGTGAATAATAAACCTTACTTGTCTGCAAGCTTTATAATGGTAGGATCCTGAAGCTGCTGACACTACAAAGCGACAAGCAGCAAGAGAAGAGAGTGGCAAACCATGAACATCACAAAAAGCACTTTGGAAGTAGCTTTACATCAGGGAACAGTAAAAATGAGAAAGAAAGTGAAGCATATAAGGAGCGGCATTCTAAAGGAACTTGGTCAGAACAATTGAGGTCCCAAAGTTAGCCTAGATTTTTACAGTACAAAACAAGTCTAACATCTTTATAAATGTTTCCATGACGGTTGATTTTTAATTTTCAATGGAAACAGGGTGTGTTTTTAAAGGGAGTAACATTCTCTGTGGTGATTGCAATCCAAACATCCTAATCCCATTATTTTATCAGAATCAGGGAGTGAAACTGAAGAAGGCCCTGTGTCTATAACTGGACCCACATGGACACATCCTTGTACCCAGTGGAGTCCAACTGACTTCAAGGGTTGACCCACAGAGAGCCATAGATTCATAGATTCTAGGGCTGGAAGGGACCTCGAGAGGTCATCGAGTCCAGTCCCCTGCCCTCATGGCAGGACCAAATACTGTCTAGACCATCCCTGATAGACATTTATCTAACCTACTCTTAAATATCTCCAGAGATGGAGATTCCACAACCTCCCTAGGCAATTTATTCCGGTGTTTAACCACCCTGACAGGAACTTTTTCCTAATGTCCAACCTAAACCTCCCTTGCTGCAGTTTAAGCCCATTGCTTCTTGTTCTATCCTTAGAGGCTAAGGTGAACAAGTTTTCTCCCTCCTCCTGATGACACCCTTTTAGATACCTGAAAACTGCTATCATGTCCCCTCTCAGTCTTCTCTTTGAATTCTGAGTTCACTTCCCAGCTCTGCTACAGGCTGTGTGTGAGATACTTACAAAGTGTGTAACTTTGTCTCTCTGCATCTCAGTCCCCCATCTGTAAAATGGGAATCATTCCCCTTCCTTTCTCCTATCTGCTGTCCATTTAAAATGTACACTGTTCTGGGGAGGGAATGTCTTTCCTATGCACATGTACAGCACTCAGCGCAAGAGGGCCCTGATCTTGATTGGGGCCTCTACGTGCCAGAATAATATTAATCATTATAATCGTCACAAATCTGGGGCCCATCTCCTGAAAATACCAGACATTGGCACTGTTCATGTATTTGTTCTTGCACAGACCTAATCACTTTCACATCACAAACAAATACTATTTTTAATAGATTCCATGTTTATGGAGACATTTACAGCTAAAAAGTAGGAAAGTTCTTGTCCTTCACAGTCTTCACTATTTTTTAACTGAAAAAGCAAAACATATTCTGTTGTAAATTAAGAGTGATTCACATGGCATTTTGCATGAACATACTGTAGATCGTAACACAGGCTATGAAACAGGCTTTGTTCCAATTCTGTAGCCCTTATGTTCAATTTTTATACTAGTAATGCTCAACATGTTTTCATTGCAATTTCATTTAGGGGACAACAGGGGAGCCTTTCTCAGCCTAATTTAACACCTATGAATTCCCATCAATACTAACAAGGATAGTGGGGTCAGATTCTACCCTTACTTACGCTGACTGGTCAGCCTCTATTTTACCAGAGTAAATAGGAACAGAATCAGACCTAGTGTATCCTACCACAGAAAGTGTGTGTGTGTGTGTTGTGGGAGAGGGAGGTATATTTTATAAATGAGTTTAAGTTCTGATAAAATTTCAGCTTCCCATGTGCCACCATTCTTTTCTTGACTGTTTTCACACTCATACTACTCACGAGATCACATGGAATTCAGAGGAGAAAACAAGAGGTGGGTCTATAGAAGAGTGACAATCTTACTCATAATGGGATGAAACAAAATCCCATACATGAACTTTGTAGCTCAACCCCATTTCTACTTTCTCCCCTGTTATTTTTCACGTTTGCTCCCACTCAGCATTCCTGGTTTCCCCTGAAAACAAAAGTGCCAAATTGTCATGAGAGGGTTTGTCGTGTGTAGCTGACGCAAGCCAAAGAAACTCATTGTTGATAGACTTACATATAAGCCCTGCTAGGAATCAGGGCTTCAGAACTGTAACTTGAGTTGTATGTACTTAATGTAAAACATCCTGAAGTGAGAGGCCCCAGCACAGGCTGGTGGAGACAAGATTAATGGTTTTAACTGGGAGTAAAATCCAGTAATTAAGTAGTGACCCAAGACACGTGAGAAGCAGCAACAGTTTGTTGACCACAAGAATGATTGCTCAAGGTGCCTTCTTAATGTTGTAAATGTGAAAATGATTTAAAGCACAAACAATAGGGGGAAAATGTTAGCAAGCAAATTCAACTGACATTAGTAATTGTTCCTGAGTACACACATATGTGGAGGTAAGAATGCAGGGATACCTTCTGATGCATAGCCTGGTAGCAATACATCAAAATTACTAACAGCAAAGGGATATGGCAACATGAGCCATGATGATTAAAAAGCATGAAGGCTCCATTAATACCACTGAAACAAACAAAATCCTGGAAGGGTGAACAATGTTTTTATTATTATTTGGGTAGAACTGGTTTGCCTTTCATCAGAACATTTGAGCACCTCGGAGATTTGTGGAGAAAGCTGAAAGCAAATGATCAATGTCTATTTCATCTCGGTGCTCATACCGCTCAGCTTTTTAAAGAGGAACATAGCGGTGACTTCTGGGTGCGTTTGTGGTATTTGAAAAATGTTGCTTTCTGATTGGGTCCAGCTTTATTAATAATTAATTATACCCAGCTGTAATTCAAGTGTCACTAGAAAAGAGTGTTCAGACAGCACAAGGATGGTCCTTGGGGTAATGAGGCTGGAATGAGATTCTGACTATCAGAGCTCAGTCCCTGGTTCTTCTGCCACAGACTTCTTGTGTGACCCTGGCTAAATCACTAAATTTCTCTGTGCCTCAGGTCCCTCATTTGTTTGTAAAATGTGAATAATAATAGCACTTTTGTTCTCCTTCTCTTTGTCTGTCTTGTCTTATCTATTTAGTCTGTACATTGTTTAGAGCAGGGAGTGTCTCCTACCATGTTCATTCAGTGCCTGGAACAATGGGCTCCCAGGCTCAGCTAGGTTTGGCTCTAGGCACTATGGCAACTCTACTGGAAAGCACAGTATGGAGACGAGGTGAGCAGCCCTCAGTGGTGAAAGAACAGGTTACGGACTATTTAGAAAAGCTGGACATGCACAAGTCCATGGGACCAGATCTAATGCGTCCGAGGGTGCTGAGGGAATTGGCTGATGTGATTGCAGAGCCATTGGCCATTATCTTTGAAAACTCATGGTGATCCAGGGAGGTCCTGGACAATTGGAAAAAGGCAAGTATGGTGCCCATCTTTAAAAAAGGGAAGGAGGAGAATCTGGGGAACTACAGACCGGTCAGCCTCACCTCAGTCCCCGGAAAAATCATGGAGCAGGTCCTCAAGGAATCCATTTTGAAACACTTGGAGGAGAGGAAGGTGATCAGGAACAGTCAACATGGATTCACCAAGAGCAGGTCATGCCTGACCAACCTGATTGCCTTCTATGATGAGATAACTGGCTCATTGGATATGGGGAAAGCGGTGGATGTTATATATCTTGACTTTAGCAAAGCTTTTGATACAGTCTCCCATAGTATTCTTGCCAGCAAGTTAAAAAATTATGGATTGGATGAATGGACTAGAAGGTGGATAGAAAGCTGGCTAGATTGTCAGGCTCAATGGGTAGTGATCAACAGCTCAATGTCTAGCTGGCAGCCAGTATCAAGTGGAGTGCCCCAGGGGTCTATCCTGGGGCCGGTTTTGTTCAACATCTTCATTAATGATCTGGATGATGGGATGGATTGCACCCCCAGCAAGTTCACGGATGATGTGGGGAGAGGTAGATATGCTGGAGGGTAGGGATAGGGTCCAGAGTGACCTAGACAAATTGGAGGACTGGGCTAAAAGAAATCTGATGAGGTTCAACAAGGACAAGTGCAGAGTCCTGCATTTAGGATGAAAGAATCCCATGCACTGCTATAGGCCGGGGACCGACTGGCTAAGCAGGAGTTCTGCAGAAAAGGACCTGGGGATTACGGTGGATGAGAAGCTGGATGAGAGTCAACAGTGTGCCCTTGTTGCGAAGAAGGCTATCGGCTTCTTGGGCTGCGTTAGTAGAAGTGTTCCCAGCACATCAAGGGAAGTGACTATTCAGCACTGGTGAGGCCACAACTGGAGTATTATGTCCAGTTTTGGGGCCCCCATTACAGAAAGGATGTGGACAAATTGGAGAGAGTCCAGCAGAGGGCAACAAAAATTATTAGACGTCTGGAGCACATGACTTATGAGGAGAGGCTGAGGGAATTTGGCTTGTTTAGTCTGCAGAAGAGAAGAGTGAGGGGGATCTGATAGAAGCCTTCAACTACCTGAAGGAGGGTTCCAAAGAGGATGGAGCTCGGCTGTTCTCAGTGGTGGCAGATGACAGAACAAGAAGAAATGGTCTCAAGTTGCAGTGGAGGAGGTCTAGTTTGGATATTAGGAAACACTATTTCACTAGGAGGGTGGTGAAGCACTGGAGTGGGTTACCTAGGGAGGTGGTGGAATCTCCATCCTTAGAGGTTTTTAAGGCCCAGCTTGACAAAGCCCTGGCTGAGATGATTTAGTTAGTGTTGGTCCTGATTTGAACAAGGGGTTGGACAAGATGACCTCCTGAGGTCTCTTCCAACCCTAGTCTTCTATGATTCTACTACTGCTAATAGTATGTAATAGGTTGTATAATTCTGTTAATCCCTGCTGGGTTTTTTGTAGTCACACACTAATCTCTCTCAATCCTCAAGGCATTGCAGTGGGCAATCTTGGCATTGCTTTTAATAGTTCCCAGGCTTTGTTGTTCAAGACCACACATTATTAACATCAACAAAAGGAAACTTATGCCACCTTTCCTTCCCTGTGGGGCCCAATCTTGCATTCCTGGAAGGCAATGGGAGTTTTGCCTGGGTAAGCAATATAGGTTTAAGTTTTGTTTCAGGTTTGGCATAAATACTGCATGGATTGTGTGTGGTAAACCTTGCAGAAACATAATAAAGCACTCTCATAAGGTCCTGAACCACTTTATCTGGTGCTTTATCTGGACTCCTCCAGTTCATTCTTATTCGATTGCTAAGGTAAGCTGAATGGAGCTGCCTCCCGTGACTTCAGAGTATGCCAGCTTTGTTCTGCTCTGTTGGTCGGTCTCTCAGCAGCGTTACACTGACATCAAAGCCAGGTTTGGTATTTGGTCTTTTTAACATGTCTCTCTGGCTCCAGCTGAGCTTTGGGCTTCATTACAAGTTCACTCACATCACATCTACGTCATTGTATTCCAGTTATTGCCATCCCACTAAGCTTATAAGGTCCCAGGGATCTGGAATGGATTTTTCTGAGCACACTCGCAGTTTTGTCAGAGGAATAGCTCTGTGTCAAGCAGGAGATTTTGGAAGCATAGTGACATTTTGCTCGCATTAACATTTGCAATCTCCAATCATTTATAATGCCCTTTCTAGACACATTTCTGCAAGGCGAGTCCTCCTTTAGTTTCCCTTCGATGAAGACAGTGTTCTGCTTAGCGGTAAGGTCATGCCAAGGACATTGCAGCCTTCAGTGATTTGTACATGGCAATGATGTGCCCAGTCCTGCCCTCCCAAAGTCAGTGGGAGTTTTGCCTTTGGCTTCAATGGGAATGGGGATCAGCCCCTTTGGCCTGTCCATAATTAGACACAGCAAACCTCCGTGTTGCCAAATTCTCCAAAGCCGGGGCTGGACTGAGGACACAGCTGGCAGAGTGCAGCAAGTCAGGGGTTGACTGCAGCACATTAGTTGTGGGATTTGCACCAAACCAGCATGAAGGGTTCTGTGGGGCTGTCCTGCCCTGTCCCAAGGGAGCAGGCATCCTTACTCCCACCCTGGGGATGCCCCTTCTGCATAGCCCTATCACCTCCCCAGCCCTTTGTGAACCAAGCAGTCCAGGCCCACCACAGTCGCAGATCACAGTCGGATCCCATAGAAAGCGAGACCACGCAAACTTTGCATCCAAATCCCAATTCAAACGCCCCTAAAGCCTGGGGCTCTTCAGATCTGGATTTTAGTTTGGGCCTGTCTCTAAGATTAAAATAATTCATTTACATTTTCATTTAAAATAATTCAGCTACAATAATTGATTTTCTCTCGGCTTCCCCGCCTGTTCCAAAACATAACAACAAATAGCAGCTGATGGGGAAATGAAAACTGAGGAGCAGAATGAGTGGAGACCTAATTTTAAATGTAATTATTTTCATGCTCTTTTCTTTTCGTAATGTTTAAGCTCTAAGTTCCACTGTATACTTTTAAAGATTTTTTTTAATATGGCCATAACCCTGTTTTATATATGAGGGGAAATGCTGGCTCCCTGTGGCTTTCAAGTATTTTCATATTGGTGTAATTCAAACAATATGATGACTCAACTTGATGTAGTTTCCTGGCTACAGCGGGGGTTGTGGTAATCGAGGGTTTAAACTTTATTGAGACTCTTGACGAAGCAGCAGCACAGGACTATGTAGGAGCCCTAAGAAAGGCCACCGGCCCTGCAAGGAAATGGATGAGATTGGCAGGCTGAGCACCAGCCAGGGCTAATATGTTCCATGCCCACGTGTGGGTGGCGGGGTAGCCCAACCTGGCTGAGCATGCCACCAAGTGAGAAGCTGCCTGCTATGCCACCAATGCATCCGTATGGGTGCTCAGATGCAATGGTGCTGAGGGCCATATAAATACACACATAGGTGCATGGGCAGTGGGTATAATAGGCCAGGGGAGGCCAAGACTCCCCAAACAGGATGTGGTGCACCTCCCTTTGGAGGCCTGCCGGCCCACCGTCTTTAGAGTGCCGCCGCCAGAAGGGTGCTTGGGCCGTGGCCTTACCTGCGCTCCAGCCCCGGGGTCCCACTCGCGCTGCTCCTCTTCGCGCCCCTGCTCCACCTCTTGCTCCCCCCTGTTACCATCCCTGCTCCTCCCCTTCTCTCAAGGCCCCCACACCCACCGCTCAGGCCTTTCCGTCCCTGGTGGGTGGGGAGTCTTGGGGGAGAGGCGAAGAGGATGAGCAGTGGGTGGGTGAGGGGGCCTTGGGGAAGGGGGGGCGAAGAGTAGAGCCCTGAGTGGATATAAATCAGTATCCGCAGAGCTGCAGGGCTCTACCAGGAACCGCAATGGCAAAAGCAGCAGCCTGACAGGCTGCCACTCCCGGGAGCCAGTGCTCGGCACCGGCAGCTCCTCCAGCGTGGCTGTACTGCCTCCGGCAGGCACAAGGCTCGCCCGCAGCTGTCCCTGGTTGTGCTAGTGTGTGTAAGCAGCTCGCACACTCCTGGATGGGAGGCACAGACCGCTGAGCGCTTGTGCTTTCCCATTCCAAAGTACGATAGTGGCATGGGAGCACCACTATAATTAAGGTTTTATCATGATATCTTTTTAAAGGTGGGCCTAAGTCTTCTAAAATCAACATGCTTCATTGGATTTCTTTGCCATTTGGTTTTGCCTCAGAGAATTCGGTGTCGGGTTAGTGACCTAAATTTGGAGTTACTTGAGCATGGGCTTCCAGAGATGTAAACCCTGAAAAAAATAGAAACTTTTTTTTTTAAATGGCTAGGTGGGTTTTTTATCCCCGGGGTAGAGGTCAAACTATTGATGAACTGCTGTTGAGTTTCACCCAGGTAGCACTAAATCTTTGGGGGACACAAACTGAGCACAATATTTAAGAAAATGTACATTTCTTATATGGTGCATCTGCCAATACAGGAAAAAACGGTGGTGTGGGCAACTTTTTGTTTCCTTTTGGTCCTTTAGCCGGAATCCTGTGGGTGAGAGTGAATGGGTTGTAAAAGGTGGCGCAGAGCTTGTACATTTCAACAACTGTGAGGTAGACAGAGGGAAGATCTGCGTGTTAGCGGGGCTGGGTGGGCAAACGTAACTCTGCATTTCAAAGAGGACAAGAGTCAAAGCAGGGGGGAGTGAAAGGCATAGATTGGGAGGAGAGAAGGAGAGGAGGAGAAAGAGAAAGAAACTGTGATGGGGAGTTGGGATGGAGCCTGGGACTTGGACAAACAGATTGGGATGCAGGGAAGAGGAGACTTTTTTTTAATGTAATGCACACCATACACCCCCCACAATGTCGTACTAAACCAAACGTTATGTTGGTATATTTCATTTTGTGAAAACATCCCATATTTTTATTGTTCAGCGTAAGCTGGGCCAAAACAACATTGTGAAATCTCAGAGTTTCCCCTGGGATGGAATCTCATTTTCCAACCAGCTCTACTTCCAAAGTCAGATCTGTCCCCTTCCAATTTGCCACTGCTAATTCTATATCTGCATGCTGCACTCTTCAACACCAACAAGGAATGTAAAGCCAGGAACAATGTAAAAACATGATCTCTGAACATTAAATCCATGTGATAGGGCCATAGCAAAGATGTGCCCTCTCCCCCCTGGAAGCTGTACCTTCAGGAACCTTGGCGTTTGCCCATTTTATTAATACCAGTAATAGTCACATCTGTTTCAAATTGGTTTATGTGGATCGGATTTGATAATAAATATGTTCTCCATTAAATGTTGCCCTACCATTGCCGACAGTTACTCACAGACTTACGTATTTTCTAATCTGATCAGATACTTGCTGGCTTTTGTTTGTCAGTTTTCCTGCTAAGAATGTTTTGGTGATTTTTTATAGCGGGTCAGGTATGAAACTTGAAACATCAGAGTAATAGACCCAGGAGCAGCATTGGGGGCACAGGAAGAACAGATCATGGCAGAGACACTGGAACACAATTTTTGATTGATTTACAAATTTGCAGCCTGATACTAAAATATGTTGTGCACCCCTCACCACCTCCCTGGAGGCATTCAGTACCCGTAGAATCATGTTCTTAGTGGAGATGAAGAAAATTACAATAGTGTGTCTGTGCATTTTATACAATGACTTGTGAACACTTACTTGAAAAATTAATTCAGACTGACTTGCATATGATGAGCATTAGTACAAGGATTTAAAACTAGTTGATGGACTACAAACAAAGGATAGTAAGTACTTAGCAGCTTCCAAAATGGACAGGGTATTACTAGGGTCCCCCAGCAATCTCTGCTACATCTTCTCATATTCAGCTTCTCCATTAACAGTGTGGAAGAGGTGATGCAGAGCAGGCTACTTAAATTCCTAGATGATACTAAACTGGGAGGAGTTACAGTCTCCAGGGAGGACAGGGAAATAGTATGTTTCTTTATTATTTATATGCTTCCTCTACACATGCTGCACACTGGATGGACTGAAATAAAACAAAGGGATGGCTAGTGGGGCTGGGAATAAGGAACTGAGATTTAACCTTCGATGAATAGAACTAGGAGAAAAATAAAACTAACAACAAATATTCAATAGGAGGGAGAAACAGAGAAAGCAGAGACCAAGCACTGAGAACAAGCAGCCAAGTAGCTATATGGTTGTACAAATACAATCTGGTTTCCATTGAGATCAGCGGAACTGTTACCATTCATTTCAATGACAGCTGCTGGTACTCAGTGCTTCTTGAAATCAAGCCACTTATTTAGGTGCTTAAATATGGAATTTGGTGCCTAGCTTTGGCCACATAAATGTGAAAATCTTGGCCTAAGGCCTAACTAGACTCTCAGATACCACTGTGATAAGCATACTCTGAGGACCTGATCCAAAGCCAATGGGAATCTTTTCATCAACATCAATGGGTTTGGATCAGGCCAGTAATACCAAGAGGCAGACAGATAGTGGAAATTGGGTGCCCTCGGGATTCAGCACCTCAAGAGTGTGGTCCTGAATACATTGACGGAGGAAAGATAAGGCGCCAAACGGACCAAGTGTCAAATCCACTCTGGTAACTCCCGAGTTCCTGTGAGGAATACAAGTGTTGAAGATTTTTCCTGCATGCTGAGGAAAGCTGAGGCTAACCTATCATCCTGTTGTGTTTCGGTGCAATGCTTCTGCATGGAAAATCTGTTGCAGCTCATCTCCACACTTTAAAATAATCAAAGACATTTGCTTCAGGCTACAAATGAAAAAGAAATCACCATCCTCCTCCAAGGACCTTCCCTGAATTTTAAAACTTGAGCAAAGATGCTTATGCTGCAGATTCGAAGACGAGGCAGCCACGAGACCCTTTTGGTACGTGCCCTGGAGGAGGACAAAGAAAATGTCTCCAGCATGAAGATTCTTGTTAAAGAGCTATGGGAAGGACAGAATACAAAGCATCTTAAAATGGAGATGAGGACAACAAGGCTGTAAATGGAGTGGATTTTCCAGCTGGAAACCATCCACCCTCTTTTTACAAATCACCTCATACACAATATAATATAGCAGTAGCTGAAATAGTGTCTTGCATGTATGCAGTGCTGTTCTTCCCAAGGGACACTAAGCATGAGGACTCACCCCTGCAGTGCCTCCTGCTGGTGGTCTCAGGGAATTAGCTCTCCAGCCGTTGGAGCGTCCTCTGCAGGCTGGTGTCCCACTACCACTTGGTCCCTGTGTCCCTCCCGGACCCAGTGTCCTGTTATCTGGGGTGCTGCCCCCTGGCAGTAACCCCTCGGTCTTAGGGTCTCCCTTCCCCGGGGAACCCCCACCCACTATCCCCACCTCACCTCAGTATACGGCTACTGCCAGTCATTGTCTAGCCTCCATGCCCTGGGGCAGACTGCAGTATCAGCCACTCATCACTGGCAAGGAGTGTTTGGACCTGCTGCCTTGGCCTACCCCTGGGCTGCCCTCTGCAACCCCCAGTACCTATTAGCCCAATGCTAGGCCACAGCCTGGGGCTTTCCAGGCTGGAGCTCCCCAGCTCCTCTGCCTTTCCCCAGCCCTGCTCCACTCAGGTACCCAGTCTCTAGCTCCCTGCAGCCAGGCCCTTCTCCCTCTAGAGCCAGAGAGAGACTGTTTGCTTGAGCTCCTGGCTCAAGCCTTTATAGGGCCAGCTGGGCCCTAACTGGAGTGTGGCCTCAGCTGAGCCTGCTTCCCACTCAGCCTGGGCTGTTCTCCCAGCCCTCCAGCCCTCTCCCAGGGCTGATTCCAACCCTGTCAGGGCTGGAGCGGGTAACCACCCTGCTACAGACACCAAAGCCCTTAAAAAACCTTTGGATTGAATTCTCCCCCGTAACTGACACCTGCACATCCAAGAGTAGAATTTAGCACTAAATATACACAAGGGTGTGGTCCTGAATACATTGCCGTGGGGGAAATTGACACACTGCAATCTCTTCACTCACCACTAACATTCAGCCACCTGAAGGTGGGACCTGTTTGACAGCATGCAGCAAGAGTAAATACCAACTTGAGACAGGAAATGAAGACTAGTGTATCCAGTTGAAACAACAGGGCAAGTTTAGATGAGTCTAATTTGATTACCTATATATAAGGCTCCGAGTCTTTCACAGAGGTCACGAAAGTCACGGATTCCCTGACTTTCCGGGACCTCCATGACTTCTGCAGCGGCCAGTGTGTCTGGCCTGGGGTCGCTTTAGCAGCTCGGGCAGCCCCTGGGCCAGCCGCACCAGCCACTGCTGGAGCAGTCTCAAGCCACCGCATCGTCCCCCCAGCAGCAGCAGCAGCGGCCCCGGGCTGCGCGCCACTGTCCTCCCAAAAGCACCCACGGCACCCCCTACCCTGCCCTACCCACGGAACCCCCTACTCTAGGGCAGCCAAGATTTAGTCTGGGGTATATAGAAGAAGTCATGGACAAGTCACGGGCCGTGAATTTTTGTTTACTGCCTGTGATCTGTCCATGACTTTTACTAAAAATATCTGTGACCAAAACGTTGCCTTACTTACACAGTAATTTTGCCAAGAAACTCAGGCTAATACTCCCTTACTGAAAGGAGAAAAGTAACATGGCAGAGTAGGTTGAAGTGCCAGCCAAGTTCACATGGATCATTAGAGGCCTTTAATAGAATAATTTATAATAGTAATAGTAATTTTTCTTTAACTTTTTTGTGTTGTCATCAAAAACCCAAAATCTGTAATTGGGGAGGGGAGCTGGAATTCAGTGTTTGACAAAAACCTGAAGAATTTCAATGACAGACAAATGTCCATTTTGTTATTGAAAAACAAAATTTTCTATTGAAAACACATATCTACATAAAAATTTCAACCAGCTCTAACATCTCTTTAGGAAAAATATCTGTTATTACTAGAGCCAGGTGAGTAATGGTGTTTTCCATTTGCTAGCAATTTTGAAGAGTCCAAAAATATTGTTGTGGGTCAGACAAAAATGTTTTGTTTTGGCAAAACTGAAATGTTTCACTTCAATTTTGACCATTTTAAACATTTTTGGTTGTTTTTAAATGAAATTAAAGGGGATTTTGAAACAAAAAAGTCATTTCAAACCAAAAAACGAAGACATTTTGTTTTGAAAATATCAAAATGAAAAATTGATTATATATTTATTTTTTATTCATTTTAATTTTCTAAAATGCACAATTCATCAATATCCTCCCCAATTCACTAAAAGTTTCGGTGCTGACAAATTTGCATTTTTCACCAAAAAAAGTTTCAGACACAAAAAGGTCATCCAACCTCTAGTCTTTACCCTTCTAATCCTGGAGAGACTTTACATGCTAATCCCAAGGAAGCAGTGACAGAATCCAGACCAAGGCAGAGCCATCATCCTCCACCTAATAGATCTAAAAGGCCAAGAGGGAATCTTGCTCCAGGTTAAGATACTGGAATACTTTCTAAGGAAAAATGGGTCCTTTTCTTCCAGGATCAAAGCCCTACTGCCTTAAAGAAAGTGTGACTCCTGTACCCATCAGCAGGAATTGACAAAAGACAATGGGGAGTCAGCAGAAAGTTTATCATGTGTGTCTATTTAATTCTAAATCAGCTGGCATGAAGCTGGGCAAACTGAAGAACTGAATGTAAAGGCTAGTTAAACCCTTAGATGAGGACTCTATTGGGAAATTCACAAAAGGATTTTTAGGTTATTGAGGTTTGTTTCATTTTCCTAAAAATCTGCCAGTTAGTTTCTGGTAATGACTGAATGGGACATTGGTCTTTTAGCTCTAGAGGTTTTGTTATTTTGTTCTGCTCGCCTCCCTTCATCAGGGTGCAATGATGGCCCCCAAAGTGCACTTGGAAATCCACAATAGACAGTATGCTTTAGGGATATTTCAGCAGGAGACTATCAGCTATGCAGCTAGGAGACCATGGAGGCAGTTAGCAGAGATGGAAATCCATGTTCAGAGCCAGATAAACCACCGGGGACGATAGGCCTGTACCTAGGGCTTCCAGCGCAGGGTTCATGTGGTGCATGTCACCTAGACAGGCTCCTACTGAAGTCAATGGGAACTGTGTTTGCTTATTCCAGGGATAAATTTGGTCTAGAGAGTTAGCAAGATGGAGAGGTGCAGGCAGGCTGTTTCACACGGAAGAAGGATGAGTCTTTCCAAGAGTGGGAGGTGTCCTTGTTAGGGGATCATCAAACCTCATTCATCCTTTTTTCTCCTTCAAGTTCTAAACGGGAGCTTTTACTGAGGGCATTAGACTCCGGTACCCAACCAAACAGCACACGTACACACTTGGTCAAGAAGTACTTTAGACCATGACCCCAGGCAGTTTGGCAATCCCAGATTGGATGGGTATTTCAATACCCACTTGGCTTTTATTAACTGGGCAGGACTTTCAGGCACACAGTACCATGTCTTTCACACTTACCAAGCCAGGCTATAAATTATGGCCGGAGTCCCTGTAACTTCAGCCCAGTGACTCCATACTACTGGCGCCTGCTGGGTTGTTGTTGTTGTTAAACCTGCCTCTCTAACTGGGGAATGTGTGATGTATGGTAGGGTAGGGACCCTCTTAACTCCTCAGTGAAAAGGTCACACATAGGAAGAAACTGCCATTTCCTATAATATTTAGCATTATATAGGCCCGCCAGTAGTGCCACACTTTCCTTCTTCATGTCTAGCATCCCCTTTGAGAGCTCTGCCCCCACTTCATCATCATAAACATGTCAACAATCAGCCCCAGCGGAGGGCTCTGCTGTTTGTTCTGCTGGCTCACATAGAGAAAGCGTGTCCCTGCTGCAGCTCACAGCACACATTTCTCTATGCTCAAAGGGGCCTGAGCTGGAACACATCCATCGTATGGCTCCCAGGCCTTGATTTTTTTTACAAAATGAGAAATATGAATTTGACAAATGCAATCAGCTGCCCGGAACGTGCCTCCCACTGTTGCTGCTGCTATTGGAAGTCTATGAAGCCTGGAAGAAGCTTTATTGTTATGCTCCTAACAAGCATACACAAGTGCCGTTGCAGCTGCCTGACATTACCCAGCGTTTCTTGCGAGCATCACGTCTGTCATTCAGACAGCAGGCAGGACATCAAGTCTCACATAGCAGATCCCAAGGAGGCAGTAGGCAGGGTCGGCTCTCCATTGCCTCTGACTGATTTCCCATTGTCTTAATTTTTGACACACTCTTCCCCATGCGACACACAGCAGCTCCAAAATTCAGCCCACCCCCACCCCCCCGCCGCTGTGTTAATTTTTTCATTTCTATGTGAATTTACTGCTTTGAAAATGCACTTAGAGTGAAATTTTCCCACATTGCCTTTCCAATATACTTTAGTTTTTCCCTTTAACTCCCTGGCTATTACATTCCCTGTTCGCCATTTGGAAGGGATCAGCTGATCATGCCTAATTGTTTGGCAGTCTGGTGATGCACCCAGGTAAAGAGAGAGGTCTGGGCCATGCAAGCACCTAAATATGCACTTAGTTTTTTACACAGAGTAATTCCATGAACTTCAGTAGGGCAACTGGTGTGCTGAAAGCAAAGCACATGTATGTTTGAAGAATTGGGATTTAGGGCATGACCAGACAACTTCTTTGAACTTGTATTCTATGGTAGGATTTTAACTCATTCTGTAAAACTGTAAGTCAGTGCATTAAACAACCGTGTCTCTGAACTTAACAAAAATTATGTTGAGAAAAGAAAATTTGTGCTGATATAACTTAATAACAATTTATAACAGATTAATATAATTTAATTAAGAGGAGAGTAATTTCATAGAGAAAGGGAAATCTTAAAGGAAGCAATTGCCATTAAGGCTATTGTCAAAATAAATGATAATAACAAGAAGAATTTTAATGCATATGATACTTAAACCAAGAAATATCGGATATGATCATGCTCTTAATTTCTTTCAAGCTTTTCTTCCTTCCATTCACAATCTACACTTACTGTTTGCACTACAGACTTTGATCTTTGCGATCACCAGACATATACAATACAAAGGAGAATATTTTCTCTGACATAGTGAATATAGATGGTTCTGAAGACTGAAGTCCACTGTTTATCCCCAGAATAAGCTTCTCTGACACAATACTGAAAAAGGAGGTGCAACACTGGGCTGGAAGGACTACCTCTCTGGTGAGAGTAAAGTGCAATCTGCACAGCTCATTTAATCCTTGACCTTTGCAGAGATTGCCAGCAAAAGTGCTTTTGATGTAACATGGACACCTGTCTCCTGGTTTAAGACCATCTGACTTTACATGTCATTGAATAACTTTCAATCTCTACCAGTTTGGGCTAGATTCAAACTGGTGACCTGGTGATCACAGAAATGTAGGACTGGAAAGGACCTTGATAGTGCTTCTAATCCAGTCCCCCATGCTGGGGCAGGGCTAAATATTATTTAGACCATCCCTGACAGGTGTTTGTCTAACCAGTTCTTAAAAGCCACCAATGATGGAAATTCCACAACTTCCCTAGGTAATTTGTTCCAGTCTTTAACCATCCTGACAGTTAGGAAGTTTTTCCTAATGTCTAACAACGTGAATCTCCCTTGCTGCAATTTAAGCCCATTACCTCTTGTCCTGTCCTCGGTGGTTAAGGAGAACAATTTATCACCCTGCTCTTTATGACAATCTTTTATGTACTTGAAGACTGTTATGACCCTCCCCCTCAGGCTTTACTTCTCCAGACCAAACACATTTTGTTAAACCTTTCCTCATAGGCCATTTTTTCTAGACCTTCAATCATTTTTCTTGCTCTCTTCTGGACTTTCTCCAATTTGTCCATGTCTTTCCCAAAACGTGGTGCTCAGAACTGGACACAGTACTCCAGCTGAGGCCTTATCAGTGCTGAGTAAAGTGGGAGAATTACTTCTTGTGTCTTGCTTACAACACTCCTGCTAATACAACTCAGAATGATGTTTGCTTTTTTTGCAGTAGTATTACATTGTTGACTCATATTTGGTTTGTGATCCACTATAACCCACAGATCCTGTTCTGCAATACTCCTTCCTAGGCAGTCATTTCTGATTTTGTATTTGTGCAATTGGTTACTCCTTCCTGAGTGAAGTACTGAGCATAGAACTTTGCATTTGTCCTCACTGAATTTCATCCTATTTATTTCAAACCATTTCTTAAGTTTGTCAAGATCATTTCGAACTCTAATGTTGTACTCCAAAGCACTTGCAATCCCTCCCAGCTTAGTATCATCTGCAAACTTTACGTGTACTTTCTATGCCATTATCAAAATCATTTATGAAGCTATTGAATAAAACCAGACCCAGGACAAATCCCTCGATATGTAAGCCCTTTCAGCGTGACTGTGAACCACTCCTAACTATGCGTATGGTGTTCCAGACAGTTCTGTACCTACTTAACAGTACGTTTGTCTAGGCTATATTTCCCTCGTTTGCTTATGAGACGTTCATGTGAGATCATTTTAAAAGCCTTACGAAAGTCAAGATGTATCTCCTGCTTCTCCCCATCCCCAAGGCTTGTTATCCTGTCAAAGAAAGACATAGTTGGTTTGACAAGATTTCTTCTTGAGATATGAAGCCTTTCCTCAACAGGGATTTCTCATCATATCTCATCTCCATACCTCTGAGGCACCCAAATCCCTTCTCATGTATTCTTCCATTAACAATGTATTTCAGGAGGTTGGGGCAGGTACAAAGTCACTCTTCAGCTAGGATGCTTGGGAAATCATTTATTTTGCTATGACATTTTTCGAATTTTTTTTTCTTTTTCCGTCAAAAATTTTTGTGTCAATTTTTTTCAGGTTTCTATCAGAAATAATTGTTGGTTTTCAGTTATCACACTGTACCCTCCAGTTTTGTTTTTCCAGAAAAACCTCAGAAGTTTTGACAAATCCAGAAACTTGTTCTTGAAAATGTTTGTTTAATCAAACATTCAGTTTCCACCATCTTAACCTTCAATCTTTCAGTGAGTAATCCTCAATCACACAAATATGCCTACTGCAACAACATAAGGTAGATCAGATACTAGGGTGATCAGGGCCATACAAGTACCTGGACAGACAGAAAGAAGGTGCTATTTTACTAAAGAAACTCAAGGTTTTATTATCCTTGAAACTAGACCAGAAGACACATAGAAAAACTGACCCTCTTGTTGTATATCACCCTTATCCCAGAAAGAGCAATCTACTTTGCAAAACAACTTTAAAAGAGTGATAGAACCAGCCAAGAGAGATAAAGGACCAAGACTGAGCGTTGTGGTAAAGAAGGCAATTATAACTTGAGTGACAGAGATATTTAGGTAGTATCTTTCAACCAGGCCTTAGTATTTTTCTGCAAATGGAAAGAAAAGCTGTCTTTGTATATGCTATCATAATTCTTCCCCACACCAACTACATGTTGGGGCTTTTCTACAGGGTGCATCACTATCTCCACTGGATATGCAAATAGTAAGCACTAATATTCTGTCTTTGGCCATAGATAGATGGCTCCTGTCATTATCCTGGGGAACTGTGAGTAAATAACCAAGAGCACAATTTGGCCCCAAATTTGTTAATAAGCCTGTAACTTACTTACAAGCAGCCACATATTACAGCTGTAACCAACTGTGTGTGTGCTTTAAAAACTCAAACCCTTGCTCACACACTGTCAGTGGTCTAACAGCTGGGTGTGCAACTGACTTTCAGGGTGCAAAGTCTAACACTTTTGTGCATGCAGGTGTGAGACCCTCGGAAGAGCATGCAAACTGTTTGCACCTCTAATGAGCGGAGGCATATATGTGCAATTTTGCACACATATATAAAGAGGCCGAGGTCTGAAAAAGCAATTTTGAAAATATATATATAATCCCCCAAATACTTTCCTATTGTTCTTTAAAAAATCCATTTGTATCAATACAGGATTGAGGAAAATTAAATTTATGGAAAATTTTATTATACAATATATAAAATTGTTTACCACTTGTTTTCTTCCCATATTACAATAATACATTAATGAGGAGCCAGGCATTATTCTTCTAGACCATCCTGTTATGTTCAAATTGCTGGACATAGCTCAACTAAGACAGGGAGAATTATTTTTCCCAGTAAATTTCTTTCTTTGCCCTGTGGTCTAAATGGCTGGGGGATGGCTCTTTGGCAGAGATGTTTAATAGAGGGGTTTGGAGGAAGTTAAGAATATTTTTTAATTCTAAAGGCACCAAATGCCAAAGGGCCAGTATAACAGAGACAATGCAGCATTAATTGTATTGTATTTCACTCAAGAAGCTGTGACTTTTATGGGGCTTGGATGAAAGGAAGGCGCTGCGAATTTGAACTAAATACATTACTAATTTTGACTATGGTAAGACATTTGTCATCAGATGCATATTTTAGCCAAGAACAGTTAAGGCAATTTATTCAACATAATGGTAAATGCTCCCTTTTACACATTGTGCAAAAGTAGGACATTTTTCATAGAATCCCTTCAAGTACCTCTTAGTTAAGCTTAGTTAAATGTAATCACATGCATTCCATCTCCTTCCTCTGACAAGGGAGAATTCCTGGAAAAATATTTCTCACTCACTAATCTCCACTAAACCTGCAAAACAGAGGCTATTATTTTTATTCAGCTGGCTGTAGCCCACCCCTATTCATTCTACACACACAAGTTGACGTGTCACTTCAGCCTATATTGAAAGAACCTAAACTCCACATTTTAGATGCCTGTGACCACTGAGGGATGGAAACGCCACAGCATGAAGAAGAAAGAAACTTAACAGGGACATCTATCAGAGGGGTAGCCGTGTTAGTCTGTATCCACAAAAACAATGAGGAGTCGGGTAGCACCTTAAAGACTAACAGATTTATTTGGGCATAAGCTTTCGTGGGTAAAAAAAAGCAACCCTTCTTCAGATGCATCTGAATGATGCATCTGAATGAACAGATGCACCTGAAGAAGTGGGGAGTTTTGCCCCAATAAATAGCTTATGCCCAAATAAATCTGTTAGTCTTTACGGTGCCACCTGACTCCTCGTTGTTTTTAGAGACATCTATAACCCTCTGACCACTATATACCAGGCTAAATATAGAAGTTGGTCTTTTAAAAGATATTACCTCACCCACCTTGTCTCTACCACTGAGAGAGACAGATTTAGCAGTCTAGTTTAGTGTTTAGCATTAAAACGCATGTAACACTTTAATAAAGCCACCCTTTAAAAAAATCAATCAGCATTAAAGTTAGACTGCAAAGCTACTATGTTAATATATTGTCTGGAGGGTTTGATTAAAGCCTCAGAAATGGAATGGTTAGGTTGGTGATCATTGAAACACGTAACAAAATCATCAGAAGAAAAGAAAATCAGGGGCAGATTTTGTAACCCTTCTGTTGGGTAAACCAGTTATTTGTACAAGTAGCAGAGGGGTAGCCGTGTTAGTCTGTATCCACAAAAACAATGAGGAGTCCAGTGGTCCCTTAAAGACTAACAGATTTATTTGGGCATAAGCTTTCGTGGGTAAAAACCCACTTCTTCAGATGCATGGAGTGAAAATTACAGATACAGGCATAAATATACTGGCACATGAAGAGAATGGAGTTACCTTCTCTTAGTGGGGAACCAGTGTTGACGACGCCAATTCAGTCAGGGTGGATGGGGTCCACTCCCAATAATTGATGAGGTGTCAATACCAAGAGAGGGAAAACTGCTTTTGTAGTGCTCAAATAAATCTGTTAGTCTTTAAGCTGCCACCGGACTCCTCGTGGTGCAGCAGGGCTCAGGCAGGCTGCCTGCATGCCGTGGCCCCACGTTGCTCCTGGAAGCAGCAGCTGCTGGCACGTCTCTGCAGCCCCTGGCAGGAGGTGGGAGGCGGCTCTGCATGCTGCCCCCTACCTCTGCACCATTCCCACATTTCCCATTGGCCAGGAACCGGCCAATGGGAGCTGCGGAGGCAGCACTTGGGGGTGCGGGCAGCGCACGGAGACACACTGTCCCCCTCCCCCCAGGGGCACACAGAGACGTGCCAGCAGCCGGCCGCTTCCAGGAGCAGTGTGGGCCCACGGCATGTACACAGCCTGCCTGAGCCCTGCTGCGCCAGGACCCGTGGCTGCAGCCCCTAAAGCCCCTGTGTTAATCCAGCCCTGGAGGAGGCGGCCTTCCCCAGGCAAGAGGGCCGACACTATAGAGGACCAGAACTGGGGAGGAAATTTGGGGAACCCACAGCTGTCAAGGCCATGGAGCTGAAGAAGGAAGAGCCTAGAAGAGCTCTGGCTGGGGCTTGACCCATGATACATTTCCTGCCTGTGGTAAGCACCTCCCAGCTGGAGCCTGCACCTCGCAGCCCTTCCTACACCCCAACCCCCTGCCCCAGGTCAGAATCCCCTCCTTCACCCAAACTCCCTCCCAAGGCCTGCACCCCACATCCTCTCCTGCACCCAAACTCCCTCCCAGAAAGAAACTAATATAACAGCTGTTCTAAGGTAAGAAGTAGGCTATTTTGAATTAACTTAACTATATTCTACGTGTTTTAAGACTGAAAGGTAACCACAGAACAGCTTTATGTTAATGAAAAGGCAAGTTTAGTATAGCGTGTATAGCCTTGATGCCATCATTGTGATCATTTTGTTTTAAATTAGGAAAAAGACATATGCAGGGGCCCCATAAAATCTAATAGCCCCAGGCTCACAGGAGAGTTAATCTGGTCCTGGCCCCCACAAGCTCCTCCGTCAATTTTACTGCTGCATCCAAAGTGATGGGTTGATGCTGTCTAACCCACACCTGTGTATTCTCAGGGAGTCCCTCTAGGAATTGTTCCAGCACCAGAGAACCCCATCGTTTGGGTGCCTGGCCTCACTTTCCTCTCCTACTGACTACAAGGGTGGCTTTCAGAACCTTTCACCCCTCTTGGAACTTCCTGAGGAGCTGGTTGGTCCTCCAGGGAAACAATAGACAGGAGCGGGACAGCAAGGCTACCTGATGAATATCCAGTGGGAAGTAAAACTGCTAGCTGGTCTCCCTGAATATGTTACAAAAGGAGATATGCTGGAAGGCAACAGCCTTCCCTAGGCAGAAGTTGGCAAAAGCTAATGGTGTGGGGAGATTTCAAGCAATTTGAGGAAAGGAGATTTCCAGTGAGAGTTGCTTTCATAATGAAAAACGTAATCAAGTGGGCTTCCTTATGGAAATTTTATTATCTCCCCTGTCCTCTTAAACTAAGTGCATCATCTTTACTCCATATTCAGACTCCCATGACCTGTGACCACAAGACCACAGTCGAATTCAGGTTTCTGCCTGCTGTAACTATCATATTAGCTGAAATCTTATCCTTAAGGTCAGTCCGCTCTGACCTGACAAAAGAACCAACAGGTGCATATACTAGGAAACCTATGTACAGTTGGTGTATTTTGCAAGGGCTTGGGGAATTGTTCTTATGCTGGAGGGGCCTGTAATTAAAATAAAGGTCTTAGCAACAACAGTGGGACAGCCCATGGCCACAGACACCCTTGAGGGATAAAGATGGAGGGGAGGATTATACAAAACCACATCTCATTATCCTTTCCTTGATAGTGGCTGGTACCTCTGCTTTTTAAAGAATCCCTTAATTAGGACTTTATCGTGCATAGGTTAGGCAGTTTCCAGCAAAAGGTTTATCATAATGGGTTACACATGTTCTAATACCGTATGCTGAAATGAAGCTTAGCTACAGGGAATTTCCTTCCACTGTGCACTCTCAGGACATTTTGTTGCCATTGCTGAGCAGCAGCTTTAAACTCTTCAGAGATGTAAAGCTATTTTTCACTCATAGGAAGCTGTGACAGTCCCTGACCCCCAATTGCTAGGGTCATTTCAACCTAGTCTGGACAGAGGGCTCAGGAATGTATTGTATGCAGCAATCCTGCAGCAGCTGGGGGTAGACTAGATAAACTCATGGGTCTTTTCCATCTGTAATATCTATGATTCTATCATTTCCACTAAACAACAAAAATATCCCAAGAAAGTGCCCGTGCTTCAGTCATGCACAGCTGGCTGCTATGTCAGTGAAGTTTGCAAATCATCTCTTGAGAGTCATTTTGTTTTGGAATATCTTCAGAAACCAGCAGAGCTATACCTTTTATGTTGAAATTCAACATGCCAAAAGAGGGGGGAAAGAAGGAGGTTTCAAAGAGGAAAATTCAGTGATGTGGCAGGGAAGGCACAGGATGATCTCAAAACAGGAAATAAATGGCTACAGCAACTAGTGTGTGCAATGGCTAGTTGCATTGATCTCTTTCATTCTGTAACTACTGGTCATTTAATCAACTCCCTGAAACTGCAGAGGCCTTGGGTATTGATGCACCTTCTTCTCCCCTATTCTGCCTTTGGCACAAAATAGTTTAGCCCCCTGAGGGCTGTAATCCATTGGTCTATTCCGATAGCTGGGTTTAGTGTGCAGGTGCCCGGTGAAATACAGGAAACCAAGACTAGATAATCTAGTGATCCCTTCTGGCTTTAAACTCTATGGTTCTATTTCCCCCTGTAGTTCCTGGAGCACAGAGGAGATAAGTAGCTGGCCCTTCCTTACCGCCCACAACAGGGCCACCCAGAGGATTCAGGGGGCCGGGGGCAAAGCAATTTCGGGGTCCCCTTCCATAAAAAAAAGTTGCAGTACTATAGAATACTATATTCTCGTGGGGGCCCCTGTGGGGCCCAAGGCCTGGGGAAAATTGCCCCACTTCCCCGCCCCCCTCCCCGGGCAGCCCTGGCCCACATTGTTATTTGGTGGACTGTAGCTTGTCCAATAGCAGGTCACTTTGAGTATTCAAGAAATTCAAGCTGCACTGGCTACTTTTGACTGGATAGACAAATCACACATTATTGGTTCTGCTTCCTGATTGGATGAATGGAATTCTTAGAATCAAGTTTTTCATAAATTTTAAGGCCCGAAGGGACCATAATGATCATCGAAGTCTGACCTCCTGCATAACCCAGGCCAAAGATTTCTCTCAATGAGTCATAAATTGAGCCCAACAATGTGTGGTTGAGCTAGAGCATGACTTTTAGAAAGGCTTCCGTCCAGTTGTGAATTTACAAATCTTACTGCAAATATTCGCCAATATTCATTTAAAATTCAGGAAGCGTGGCAGTAGATTGGAAACTGACCACAATGAATTTGGTTCTCCCACAAACCCAGAGAGATGCTGGTCTTCTGTAGCCAGACCCATAGAGACACATATTGTGGTGGGACTCATGAACTGGGGGTTACAGCCTGCACATTTTAGCACATCCATATCTGCCCTCGATGCAGCACCAATATATTTTAGCGCACATTCTCCTAACACCTTAACATCCCCACCCAAGGAAGAATTACTTCAGCCAATAGCAGGACATCTGCACAATGGAGTTGGCTGTGCATTGAACTGAGAGCAGCTAGAATATGGGCTCACCTTGGGCCTCGTCAGGAACTGTTCGTTGAACCATTTTTCCCCCCATGAAAATGCCATTCCTGTCATAATCAAAATGTTTTGAAAACCATGTCACTTTTGTAGAAATATTGTTTAAAGAACTTTGGTAATCTCAAAATGTCCTATTTTAGCATTCTTTGAATGGAACGTTTTGCTTTTTTATTTCGAAATAACTTTTCAAAACAAAAATTGTTGGTTTTTATATCATATTTTTTAAAGTTGAAAAACGTCAAAATTGGAATGAAATGTTTCAATTTTATCAAAACTAAATGTTTTGATCCACCCAAAATGATTTTTTTTCCCAGAATTTCATTTATTTTTTTTTAGGAAATACTGAATTGTTTTCATTTCATTCCATATCAGAACAGAATTTTTTTCCAAATTGCAGAATTTGGTTCAGCTGATATTAATGCTGCTGTTGAAACATTAGCCCTCAATCCTGCTTAGAGCTATGTAGATGAACAGCTTTATGTATATGAGTAACTCAATAGAAATATTATTTGTGTACGTATTTGTAGGATTAGGAATTTATAACTTGGTTTTCAAAGGTGCTGAGTGCTCATACCCACTATTGACTTAATGGGAGCTATGAGTGATCAGTGTGAGGCCATGAATGTGCTTCTATTTAGGGAGTGCAATTATGCCATTGTCATGCCCTGAGGTGGAATATGACTGCGGAAGTAGCACAACATCTTGCCATTTATTTTTATGGAAATGAGTGTCATCATTCAGGTCGGGGAGTTCAAAAGGATTAAAGGAAATTATAGTGTTGATGGTGTAACTTCATTTTTTCATTAATTACGAAGCCCCAAGAGGCCCTACAAAGCAACAACCTCTCCCTTTCCCATGTGCACCTATAAATGCTTCACTTTATCCTTAATATTCCTGTCTGATCTGTCCATGATGCCTTCAGCAAAGTACAGAGCTCCCCTTGCATGGTGTTCAGAGACCAAGCTAGGACTGGGAGACACATGACAGAACTGGAACCCTTTGTTCACCAGCTTGGTTTCAATGAGCTCATTAAGAAACAAACCAGGTGGAGGCAGGGAAGCCTGCAAAATAAAAAGAAAAATGAGAGACTTTCAGCAGAAGTAGAAGTTAGAATTTATCTGTAATGACAGCTCCAGGGAGTGGGGCCTCCTCCCCTATAGGACACCTTGGGGTCACCAGGGGTCAGCCAGAGCACCTCAACTTGGCTATGACCTTGCGGGAGCTCTTGCAAATCACATCTGGAATGTATTTCAGCTTCAAGAGCGATAAATGAAAACACTGAACACAACAGGGTCGAGGCGATGTTGTTTGAAAGAAAAGGTAACGTTATGACCCTTCCTTGGCCCATGACATGTCTGGTTATTTCGCCAAGTACTAAGGAAGTGCTGCTTGTTTTGGTTAAAGGACAATAAGCTATTTAGCTGTAAAAGAATAATACAACTCATGTCAAGCTTCCAGAAGTATCTCAGTGTCACACGAGCAAGAACGGAAAACTTCTCTGGTATTCCAAATAACTTCTTTTCTTTTGTCTTGTAACATCCAACCACCAAACAAATGGAAAATGATTAAAAATGGGAATAATGGGAAAAAATACATAATAAAAAGTGACAAAAAGAAAAATTATAAACAGTCTACTAGAGAAAGACCCTTCAAAAAACCAATATAAAAGGATAGCATCAAGGTAAAAATGATGTACCATTTCCCAACTCTGTTCATTTATTTTTCACTCTGTAAATCAGAGGTTCTCAGAGTTAATTGCACCCGCGACCCCCTTCTGACAACAAAAATGATTACAGGACCGTAAAAGGGGGGCTGAAGCCTGAGCCCACCCAAGCCCTGCTACCCCGGGAGGGTGGGGGGGGAGCCAAAACCCCACTGCCCCAGGCTGAGGGGCCAAAGCCGAAGCCCGGGAGCTTCAGCCTCAGGCAGGGGGGCTGTAACCTTAGCCCCCACCACCCAGGGCTGAAGCCCTCAGGGTTGGGCTTGGGCCCTGGGCCCCAGCAAGTCTAAGCCAGCCCTGGCGACCCCGTTATAATGGGATCACGACCCACTTTGGGGTCCCGACCCACCGTTTGAGAACCGCTGATACAAACTATTGCTTTAAATTTTGCACTTCACTCAGTAAGACGGGGGTGGGGGGGCGGATTTTTGATTATGAGCTCTCCAGGCTAGCAGATAAATATATCACAAGATCTAATGGTTGGAAGTTGAAGCTACACAGATTCAGATTGAAAATTAGGTGCACATTTTTAACAGTGAGGGTAATTAACCATTGGAGCAATTTAACAAGGACTGTGGTGGATTCTCCATCAGGGCACCAGAACGGGGGAGTCAGGGGGCCACGGCCCCATCACTTTTTACAGACTGTAAGGGCAAGCAACAGTGGGGGCGGGGTGGAGAGGAGTGAGCGGGAGGTGGGGTCTTGGCGGGAAGAGGTGGCGCAGAGGCACGTCCTCAGGGAAAGGGGCAGTGCAAGGGCGGGGGCCTTGGGGAAAGGGGTGACACGGGGGTGGGGCCACAGTTCAGGAGCTGGTGGGCCCCCACTTTTAGGGAGGTTCCACTGCTCCTGTTCTCCATCCCTGACAGTTTTAAAATAAGGATTGGAAGTTTTTCTAAAACAAATGCTCTCGTTCAAACTGTAATTATTTTAGCAAGGCTCAATGGCCTGTGTTATACAGGCGATCAGACTAGGTAGTCACAGAGGTCCTTTCTGAGCTTGGAATTTATGAATCGATGAAAATTAACGGGTCAGTTTCACTTTCTACATGAAGATGGCTTCACTTTCAGGACTGGATCCACTAGCACGGTAGAGTCATGTTGGCGTTTCCAAACCTGCAGGGGAATGCTGAACAAACGTTAGGAATATGTATAGAAGAATATTCATAATCCAAAGCTGTTTTCATTTCTCTTCCTACTTGATTTTACAAAACCTGTTTTTCCTTTTTTTTTAAAAAAAAATCTACATTTTCAGATTAACAGCTTCCCTTTAAAGTGATAAAAGATTTTTTAAAACATTGCAGGAGTGAAACATTTTTTTTTAAATCCAGATGTTCTGAGGTTGGCTCAACAAATATGTCACCTCCTAAATAGTACCACTTACAACACTCAGCAATTGCAGACAATTTTTCTATTGTCTCCCTTAATTTATTAGTTGACCTAATTGTGCTCCATGAATGCACAAGTTAAGATGCAGCTTTGTGCTGTGTACCTGCACTGAGAATTATATGGCTGCAGGGGATGTACCTGAATGAAGCCCCATTGACTTCAATTTTGCTCTGACACGGCAATGAGCTCTTCATAGGTTACCTCTGCGGGATTTCACATGCCTGGGGATGATCGTGGGATTGAAGCCATAGTGCCAAACCAACCCTACTACCTTTACTCCCACTGACCTCCCATGACCTTCCTCACTTGGCTATGTAAGCTTGGGCCTTCAGCTGTAATTTTATATTATTCAGACAGCATTTTTCACTTCAAGTCTGTTTGGAATCTCACTGTAACTACGTCACTGCAGCTTTATACCAATTTTTTAAACAGTTGGATCCCATACGGCCAAGGAATTAAGCCCATCACTTTCACATTCTAGCCGTTGCCATTCATTTTGTTGCTTGGTGTTAGGGGAGAAGAAGAAAAATGACTTAGCAGAGGCTCTATTTTTGTACTCTTGTGGTAAACAAATATGCCATCTCACATACAATATATCAACACCACATTCTCCCTTTCTTTCTAGTCACTTCTGGAATCTTACTGGCCTGCATTGTCCATCTGTAAATTAAGAAAAATCCAGGCTGTAAATCAGGTGTTCCTCTTTCTTAGGGTACGTCTACACTACGGGATTATTCCGAATTTACATAAACCGGTTTAACAAAACAGATTGTATAAAATCAAGTGTGCGCGGCCACACTAAACACATTAAATCGGTGGTGTGCGTCCACGGTCCGAGGCTAGCGTCGATTTCTGGAGCATTGCACTGTGGGTAGCTATTCCGTAGCTATCCCATAGTTCCCGCAGCCTCCCCCGCCCCTTGGAATTTCTGGGTTGAGATCCCAGTGCCTGATGCGGCAAAATCATTGTCGCGGGTGGTTCTGGGTAAATGTCATCAGTCACTCCTTCCGCTGGGAAAGCAACGGCAGACAAGCATTTCGTGCCTTTTTTCCCTGGATTGCCCTGGCAGATGCCATAGCATGGCAATCATGGAGCCTGTTTAGCCTTTTGTGACTGTCACCGTATGTGTACTAGATGCCGCTCACAGAGGCGATTCAGCAGCGCTACACAGCAGCATGCTTTTGCTTTTGCATGATAGCAGAGATGGTTACCAGCCATATTGTACCATCTACCATGCCATAAATTGGTAATAAGATGATCGTGGCTACCAGTCCTTTTGCACTGCACCATCTGTTGCTGTCATAAGTGCCCCTGGCTGCTCTTAGCCAGGGGCGCAAAAGCCAAAATTGGGAGTGACTCCCTGAGTCAATCCCTCCTCTTTGGTATCTAAAAATAGAATCAGTCCTGCCTAGAATATGGGCACGTGTACTAGAGAACCACTGTATCATAGAACCAGAGAGCACAGCTGCTCTGTGTCAGATCCTGCAGAAATTATGAGCTGTATGCTATTCACAGGGGGTGCTCCTGCAACAACCCCACCTGTTGATTCCGTTCTTCCCTCAGCCTTCCTGGGCTACCGTAGCATTGTCCCCCCACTTGTGTGATGAAGTAATAAAGAATGCAGGAATAAGACACAGTGACTTGTTAGTGAGATATGAGTGGAAGGCAGCCTCCAGCTGCTATGATAGTCCAGACAGGACAGTAAGGAGTGTGTAGGAGAGGAGCCCAGCATCCCTCTGCTAGTCCAGGGGCAATTGAATCTTTTCTTTACACATGAAGGGTGGGGGCTGATGGAGCTCAGCCCCCTGTTGCTATGATGACGATGGTTATCAGCCATACTGTACCATCTACCAGGAAAAATTAGGGCCAGGCGCCCTTGATTGACCTTACCGATGCTAATCAGCATGGTTACCAGTCCTTTTACACTGCCCCATGTGCCAATAGGCTGATGATGAGGACGGATACCAGCCATATTGCACCATCAGCCATCCATAGCGTGGGGGGAGCAAGGATGTTGGTGTTGAGTGCATCATCGCATCTATCTGCAGCATTCAGTAAAGATAGGGTGACATGTAAAAGAGTCAAGAGAGGATTGTTTTCCCTTTCACTTCTGGAGGTGGGGGGGGGGGTGCGTAAATTGCCTAGCTATGCCCTGACCCACCGCGGACACTGTTTTTGACCCTAGAAGCATTTGGAGCTCAGCCAAGAATGCAAATGCTTTTCAAAGACTGCAGGAACTGTGGGATAGCTTGAGTCCTCCAGTCCATGAGCATCCATTTGATTCTTTGGCTTTCCGTTACGCTTGTCACGCAGCAGTGCGCTGAGTCCCTGCCATGGCATCTGTCTGGAGATTTTTTTAAAATGATTTTGAATTTCGTCTTCTGTAACGGAGCGCTGATAGAACAGATTTGCCTGCCCTTACAGCGATCACGTCCGCATCGTCCATACGGGAGCTCTTTCTTTATTTTGATTTTTAACTGCATCACCACACGTGCTGATCGGAGCTCCACGCTGGGCAAACAGGAAATATTCAAAAGTTCGCGGGGCTTTTCCTGTCTACCTGGCCAGTGCATCCGAGTTCTGATTGCTGTCCAGAGCGGTCAGTGGTGCACTGTGGAATACCGCCCGGAGGCCAATACCGTCGATCTGCGGCCACACTAACCCCAATCCGATATGGTAATACCGATATTAGCGCTACTCCTCTCGTTAGGGAGGAGTACAGAAACCGGTTTAAAGAGCCCTTTATACCGATATAAAGGGCCTCTTAGTGTGGACGGGTGTGGCGTTAAATCGGTTTTACGCTCCTAAAACCGGTTTAAACGCCTAGTGTAGACCAGGCTTTAGTAACTGGGTTAGATAATGTTTTTACTTCTCTTCCAGGAAGACTGGGGAATTGTTGCTTGTAATAACTTCTTTTTAAAGTTCCATTTTGCAGTCTCCGAAGCATGGGCTGTAGAGGACAATTCCATGCCCAATGCAATGACATGAAGAGTTGCTACTCATGTGATTTGAGGTCTGTCCAGGCTCAGTGATATCATGGAGGCATATCTAGGGGTGCATAAGTTAGGCAGAGAGAGCAAGAAATCCTTTCTTCAATGTGCCCATTGGTTCATTAGCAATGACCAACATGGCAGGCAGGATTGTAGGAAAGAATATTAGTAAAAATGCAAGAGACCAGTGTTACTTGCTCGGGCTTGCAGCCCCCAATTTGCTTTCCTGAGCTTCAGATGTCACATCCAGTGAGGTCTTCCTGAAACGTAGCCCCGCTTTATCCACTTCCATTCATCATGCTAGATCTACATGCAAAGGCAGGGGCCAATGGCAGACCTTGCATGTCCCAGAGCAGAAGATTGCTAAATTAACTGTGCTACCCATGCCCTCTCAGCACACACACACCTTGACAAAGGATGGCTCAGCATCCATGCTCTTTGGGAAGCACTGCACTTCTTCAAAACCTCCAGGAGCTCCTTGGAAGATGGGCACTTCTGCATTACCCCCTATTCAGGCACAACTGAGCCCTAATGCTCTGCAGAGGACATTTGCTGACCCAAATTCCAAACCCTATGCTCAGTGGCCCCAACGTTAATCCAGAATAAGTCCATTGACAACGGTGGAGCCAGGTGGACACCAGTGGTTTACATAAGTGTAAACTAGAGCAGTACTGGGAGTTTTTCTGCAATGATTTGGAAATGAAATTTCAAATCTCCTCAGCCAGCTCATACCCACAGATGCTGGTGATTGGATAGTCCTAGGAGGCAGAGTGTGACTGGCCCAGTGAAGCTGTGCAGGGAAGTAAATGGGAGTAAGACTCACCCCTCCACATTCCCCTGTATAGCCACATTAAAGTGCCTCAAATGTTGGGCCTGTATACTGGGAATGTGAGGCGGAGGGTGAAGAGAGCAGGAGCTGTGCATCTGGTTCTCCCCACCATTGAGCATGTGGGTGGAGCCTTTGTTCTTCCTCTAACACCCCAGACGGTGTTTCCAGCTCTCATGAATATAGCATGGGTCTCACATGCTGGGTGAGTTTGTTCAAGCTCCAGCTCTTAGAGTCATGAGATTAAGTGAAAAACCTCAGCTTTCATTCAAAAAACCCCCCAAAACCACGGCAACTTCCTAGTCCTTACTGTTGGGGAGGAAAGCTTCAAAATATGATCCCTAAAGGTCCAGAAACCAGAGGGAAACAAAGAGAACACCCTCCCCCCTGAATGTATTTTATTGAAATCTCATGATTTTGGGAGCCTGACTGATGATTTTTGAATACTTAGCGTTGGTAAACAGCAGAGATGGGGGCGGGATTGAGAAAGGAGTAGGCCACATCCAATAGAGGGCTTTATTCGATTTCTCCCCGGTTACAAGGTGGGAGCAGAGGAATTATGCCTCTCTGGCTCTGCCTCTGCCACTCCATTCGAGCCTCCCACACTGCTACTGATGTGGGGGTGAGCTAATCCCAGCTGCCATAACTGCCAGGTAGGGTCTCTAACCATCTGGGGTAGATTAGAGAAGCCCTGGGTAGAAATCTCAAGGAAAAGATTTTTAAGAAGAAAGGGAAAACTGCATATCAAATAAATTGCTTAAACATATATTTTGAAGTGTCCTATCCAGCCCATAATTCGTGAGCAAATTTTGGAGGCTCAAGACACCCATGTAGGCTGAGTCCAAATTTCCCCAAAATCTGGGGTGTTCAGATACAGAATCAGGGTGTTCAGTTTTGGATACAGCCGCATTTCTAAACAAAGAATCTCTGTCTTTTATTTTTTTCCATTAATAGCAATGGCATGGAAATGAAATCTACTTAATAATGTCTTATCTTTAGGCAGCACTTTCATCCTACAGGATCCCAAGGAATGTTATAAATATTGGACCTGATATACAGACAGGAGTAATTTTATTAATGTAAGAGGTGAATGTGTGCCTAAATGTTTGCAGGGTCAGGCCCAGTATCTGATATTCTGGTACGAACCCATAGATGACATTTGCTTCATCTGTCGCTGAAATGCAGCCTCCTCTGGAGTAAAGCATGGCAGTTGTTTAACAGTAAACCATAGCACAGTAAGCAAATGAACTAGAATATCCCCAACATAGCCGGAAAACTTCAGTGCAAGCTTAATCTCTTCCCAGATCTCTGACAGTTAGCAGTGCTTACCACTTATCCCAGGTATGCAGCTTTCACTGATCATACATTATTATGCTGAGGAGCTATAACATGTGGCCTGATAGTACCCTGATGCGCCTGTGCTGTAAATCGCTTTTTCACCACATTAATGTCAAGCTGGTTTACACACAGATACATCTACTGTATGTCAGGTTTCAATCAGATTTTTACCTGACCACATTTACTGTGCGTCCCAAATGAAGAAAGGATCTCCATATCTCTGTGCATTGACATATCCCTTACTTTTTGCCATATCATGGCGCCTATAAAAAGCATATTTCATTGCTGTGGGTTAATTATTAGTGCTGGCTGGGAGCTACCTATGGTTTTAGGCATAGCAAAGCAATTGCAATTATCAAGTATGTTTATAAAGGGATGAAATCTGTATTTTTGGAGTGACATATAGATAATATCTTACATTCTGAGTCTGTTCTAGTCACTTAAACTACTGATTTTGTTTATAAATTGCTTTTATTAAAATGTGACCTGCAAAGTTAAAAAAGGGTTTCTGCCCATTTTTAATCCTGTATCATGTATAAAAGAGGTCTGGCTGTTTTATCTACATAAGAAATTCAGGATTTGCCTGCTCTGTTTTCCTTGGAAGCTTCTATGGGTTACTAGGGAACTGCTGATATTTATCTAGTCATTCATTTATATTTTAAAAATAAAACCTCTGAAATGATTCAGGAACTTTGAGGCCGGGCAAAAGGGCCCTGATTCAGCCAAGCACTTAAGCACCTGTTTAACTTAAAGCACGTGCTTAAATGCTTTGCCGTATCAGGGCCATGGTTTGCCTAATTAACCACTGTTGCCCTCAACATCTCTCCCCTCATTCTTCTTAATGTGTGTTGCATTTATTTGTGGCACCTTGACTTAGATTCAGCCACTATGCTGTAATCGGACCTGCGTGAGCAGCCCCTTGTGTCTGAGCAGAGACACTTAGATTGTAAGTTCTTTAGGGCAGGGCCCATGTCATCTTAGGTGTTCCCCCCCTCTCCCCCAATGGCATCCTGCTCCTGGCTTGAGTGCTGCTGTAATACCCAGAAATACCCAGCCTGCTTATGATGCCCCAAGCCCACAGGAAGTGAAACTTGAGCCACTGGCATGGAGAGGTGTGATGGGGTGTTCACCTCACACCAGCACTAAAGGGGTTATGGTGGCAGGAGAGGCCAATTAGCCTTAGGCTGCACCTGCTGGGAAGCTAAGAGGCAAAGTTAGTGAGAATGAAGCTCACTTGGGCAGGAACAGGAGGGGGCTCTATAGAGCCTCAGCGCTGAGGTTAGAGGGGGGCTGCAGTGTGGGGAGTGTAGGCACCTGAGAAAGGCACAGTAGGACGCAGTCCAGGGCAGGAGCAGTAAAGTCTGAGGGAATAAAGACCTGAACTGCTGGTTCTAGGGGCCCGAGCCTGGAACCCAGTGTAGAGGGGAGGTCTGGGTTCCCCTCCCAGCCACTGCAGGAGCGGAGCAGCCAGCGCAGTGGATATGGAGGCTGCCTGGGACTCTGTGGAGAGAGACTCTGATGAGACCCCAGAAGAGAAGGATGATGATGATGTGGCTTGAGGGCTAAGCCATGAAGGAGAGGAGCTGCGGCTCCTGACCAGCGAGAGAAGGGCCACAGAGCAAGCCAGGAGGCACCGGGCTTCGTGAGCACAAGATGGGGCATGGAGAGCGGTGAGCTAATTCCCCAGATCAGCCAAGAGGAAGCGCCTCTGAGCGGTGAGTAGCTGACCCCATTACAGAAGGGATTTAGAGTTTTAAAGTATTTGCGCTGGATTTTGGCTCAGATGCCTATGCCTAGGCATGGGAGTTCCTGAGGGACTAAGAACCCCCTTTTCCTCCCCTATAAAAGTTAGCTTGGGTCCTGGAGCATAGGAGTAAGTGGGACTATTTACCTGCTTACTCCCTTCCTGGATCAGACCGGGAGTAATAATCCGACTGGATGTATACTCGCTGGCCAGAGCAGCTGCAGCAGTGTGATGTGAGGAGAGTGCTGGTACAGCTCTGCAGTAAATTACTGCCCCTAGGAGGCTGGGGGAAGCAGAGGAAGAGGTGTGTGTGAGTCACGATGCCTCTTGGGCTGGGGTAGTTTACACAACCTGCGCAGGGCTGGGCCCAAAGGGACAGTCCAGCCCCCGGTTGTGAAAGTCGTGTCATGCAAAGGCAAGTGGGGCTTGGAGGAGGCTCAGCAGTTCTGGGTGTGAACATTCAGAGTGGCTTTAGGAGAGAGAGCATCATCTTGGGCCCGCAGTGCAAGATGCTGAGGGGGCCTTAACGAGTGGTGGAGCTCCCTCAATTACCACGGACTTAAACGGGAGCATTTAGCACCACACACGAGGCTCTCAGTGCTATTCAGGATCGGGCCCCTCATGAACTGAGCTTGGGACTGGGAGCCAGTAGATCCTGGGTTATAATCTTGACTCTGCCATTGATTTGCTGTGTTGCCCTGAGCAAATTAACCCAGTTTTATCTAAGGGGAAACGGAGGCAGAGAAGTTAATGTTTACTTAGTAGAGTTTAAGGCCAGAAAAGACCATTTAGCCTGCTACTAGGCTTCAGCTTCCAGCCACTGGTGTTTGTTAAGCCATTCTCTACTAAATTAAAGAGCCCTTTAAAACCTAGGTTTTTTCTTCCCATGACTTGCCCACACTATCTCACAGGGGGGTGCTAAGTAATGTTTGCATAGCACTTTGAAAATGCAAAGGCCATAAAAGTGCTGAGCATCGTTATTTTGTGGTGTGTCAGACGTACTCCTGATAAATACTTCATAGGCTGTGTACCGCTGCCAGAGAAAACCAACCGTGGAAAAGTACGATCCCATCAAAAACAAAACAGAACAAAAAAAACAGATGTTGCAGTTCCAGTCTGTCTTCCTCCAAGACAAAGGAGATGCACTAAATCGATCTTTGGTGAAGGATTTCATTTGGCTTCCACGATTAATATCACAACTAACGGGGAGGCACTTGACCCCAGGGCTCAATGCAATATCGCAGGATGAGGTAGTGTTTAACATAAATACCCAAGCCAACTATAATTTAGTTAGACAAACTATGCCTCAAGCAAAAAAAAATAAGCTTTTTACTTACAGTAGCAAGCTATCAAAATAATCTCTTTCTAACTGTCCCAGTACACAAGAGTTCACCATTCAGTTTCCAAGTTACTTAAAACCAGGCAATAGCTCTGAGGCTAGAAGTTCTGAAACTGTGGTCTGTAGATGACTGATGGTCTATGGCACACTTGCTGATGGTTTTTGCAGAGCTGACTGATCATAGAGGGCTGGCTCTTCTCCTTGATTCCAGCTGCTGAGTTGCATTAAGAGACATTGAAAAATAGAGTGGATGCTACTTCCTTCCATGTGTGCAATTGCTGTGGGTGTCACAGGTATGCTATGAACTGATAGATGGGAAAAGAAGCAGTCTGCACAGTCATGAATGAGAGGGGAGGCATTCATAAGACAACTGTTCTGTTAAGATGTGGGGCACACTGTGAAATGGTTGAGACCCTTTGTTTTAGACCAGCAATTTTATTTGCACTGTCCCTGTGGCAACTGCAAATCATGCAAGTGACCAATGATTTTCTAACAAAGTAGTTTCCAGAGATCTACAATGGAAGTGAACCCTGACATCTGTTTCCCACAGACTTTAAATACTGCAGTTTATATGCCATCTTTCAAATGCAACTGAAAACTGAGGTCGTCACCACTTATAATCATTAATGCCACTTTCTGCAAGAGAAGTATGAACCCTGATGTCCTGGACAAATTATAGCCTGGGTAATTATATGCTAAATATTGCATTTTCAACTGAGGTATGGTATTCTTCATATCCTATCTTGAACTGTTGTGTACTCTTACCATCCACTACTGTGTTTCACCCTAGATGTGTCTCCCCTTCAGCAATTATACAATTATCTTTGTTCTTCCAGAATGAAAGATGATGTAGAAGTGAAATAAATAATTTGTATCCTCTTGGGTCGTTCATTGATTGCAGTTAACTTACGTGATTAGCTCAAAACAATTAATCGTAAATAAAAAAATAATCGTGATTAATTGCAGTTTTAATCGCACTGTTCAACAATAAAATACAAATTGAAATTTATTAAATATTTTTGGATTTTTTCTACATTTTTAAATATATTGATTTCAATTACAACACAGTATACAAAGTTGACAGTGCTCACTTTATATTATTATTTTATTGCTAATATTTGGACTCTAAAAATGGTAAATGAAATAGTATTTTTCAATTTGCCTTATACAAGTACTGAAGTGCAATCTCTTTATCGTGTAAGTGCAACTAACAAATGTAGATGTTTTTGTTGCACTCAAAAACAAAACAATGTAAAACTTTAGCGCCTACAAGTCCACTCAGTCCTACTTCTTGTTCAGCCAATCGCTAAGACAAACAAGCTTGTTTACATTTACCAGAGATAATGCTGGCAGCTTCTTATTTACAATGTCACCTGAAAGTGAGAACAGGCTTTCGCATGGCACTTCTGTAGCTGGCATTGCAAGGTATTTAGGTGCCAGATACAGTAAACATTCATATGTCCCTTTGTGCTTCAGCCACCATTCCAGAGGACATGTTTCCATGCTGATGATGCTCATTAAAAAAATAATGCATTATTTAATTTTGTGACTGAACTCCTTGGGGAAGAATTGTATATCTACTGCTCTGTTTTACCCGCATTCCGAAATATATTTAATGTTATAGCAGTCTCAGATAATGACCCAGCACATGTTGTTCATTTTAAGAACACTTTCACTGCAGATTTGACAAAACACAAAGATGGTACAAATGTGAGATTTCTAAAGATAGCTACATCACTCAACCCATGGTTTAAGAATCTGAAGTGCCTTCCAAAATCTGAGCAGGATGAGGTGTGGAGCATCCTTTCAGAAGTCTTAAAAGAGCAACACTCCGATGTGGAAACTGCAGAACCTGAACCACCAAAAAAGAAAATCAACCTTCTGCTGGTGGCATCTGACTCAGATGATGAACATGCGTTGGTCCGTTATCAGCATGGGCACATGTCCTCTGGAATGGTGGTTGAAGCATGAAGAGACACATGAATCATTAGTGCATCTGGCACCTAAATATCTTGCAATGCTGGCTACAACAGTGCCATGCAAACGCCTGTTCTCACTTTCAGGTGATATAGTAAACAAGAAGCAGGCAGCATTATCTCCTGCAAATTGTAACCAAACTTCTTTTTCTGAGTGTTTGGCTGAACAAGAAGTAGGACTGAGTGGACTTGTAGGCTGTAAAGTTTTCCATTGTTTTATTTTTGAATGCAGGGTTTTTTTGTACATAATTCTACATTTGTAAGTTCAACGTTCATGTTAAAGAGATTGCACTACAGTACTTGTATTAGGTGAATTAAAGCATACTATTTTTTACAGTGCAAATATTGGTAATCAAAAGTAAATATAAAGTGAGCACTGTACACTTTGTAATTTAAATCAATATATTTGAAAATGTAGAAAATATCCAAAACTATTTAAAAAAAAGTATTCTATTATTGTTTAATAGCACAATTAATCGCAATTAATTTTTTTAATCATGATTAATTTTTTCTTGGTATCCTCTCATAATATTAATCATTTTCTAGGTCCTGATTTATGTATTCCCTTTATCTTCAAATGTTATATTAATTAGCAAATTGTAACAAAACTCCTGAAGCCAAGTTTTGACATAAGTAAAAATAGTTTATTCTATTTCCATTATTTCCTTTATTTGCCTGCATAAACTCAGGTATATTCTGTGAATCTATTTCCATCATTCACCTGGAAAATCTCCAGTATATTCTGTGTGCACAACTGCCCTATCTTCCCATAACTACTGCCTGAAACACATGTCTGTATTTAAAATCAGGCACAATCATTTTCTTTGCCATCACCCTGCACCATTTACACTAGTGCAAAGTGGATGTAAAATGTTAATAAACCAGAAGAGTCGCATTTTGCCCCCACTGTGTACTTGCATAGACAAGTACATGCGGTGCAAGGGAAAGAGAATCATACCTCTTGCTTCCTACACCTGGTCTAAACCAACGTAGTAGTGCTAGCAAAAGCCTCTGCGCTGGCACAATTATCCCACCACAAAAGTCCTTTTGGCAACATAACTTACACTATTATAGTTAATAACTATGCTGGCAAAGCCTTTCTAGTGGACACAATGCCCTAAGGGTTGAACTTTTGCCACACAACTGTTCTTCACCTCAGGAATACAACCTGCTCTCAGAATACACTCACTAGGGACTCAGTACTAGATCTAGGCTCCTCCTGAGCCTGACTGCCAGCTGAATAGAAAAAGTGATCAGTGAGGACAGCTGGAGGGACGGAGTAAAAGAAACTCAAATGGCTTCCATCACTCCTTTCCTCTCGGTTCCGAAGGGGACGTGCGGACTCAGTCGAGGCTGGTGGGAGAGAAGCACTGGGTTGTTTTGCTCAGGATATTGACACACCAAGTAGCGCATATCTGTTGGACGTCCATCTTTTGGGCTACCTCGGTGAGTAAAACAACGTGTCCGAGAAAAGCCACAGCCATAGGGCTGTTCCTATGATAAAGTACAGAAATTGCTCTGGGCTCTGGGCCTGACCCAAAGCACACTGAAGTCAGTGGAAACTCTCGCATGGACTTTGAAGGGCTTTGGATCAGACCCAACATTCTGCTCTTGCCTACTGCAGCAGCTGGCTATCAGACCCACCTTGCCAGCTCAACTCAGGATAGGAGAGTTTGTAGTGGGGTACATGCTACTGCTCCTTTGGAACAAAGCAGGATACCCCCCACACTGTAACACAAACAGTAGCCAAGGAGAGACCTGATCATTCTCAAGGATGGAGAGTGGTAGCCAGGTCTCTCTCTCTCTCTCACGCTGCTTTCTTCAGTCTGACGCAACTATTCTGCCCATGCTGCTGCAAAGGTTGGAGGTTCTCTACAAGTGTGTCCATACAACACAGGGTAGGATGTAGCCAGCCCTCTGTGTAACAGGGTGGAATTCAAACATGCAGCAAGTGACAGCTGCTTCTCCCATCTGCTTTTTGCAACTGCATCGTGGGAAAATGTTCCCACAAGCCCTGCCTTTTCTTTCTTGCAAAGGAAAGTTGGCCGGTTCTCAATGCACGTCTTACAGCATTAGCCATTTGGACAAAGGACTTGCAGGGTGTTTTAAATGCCCAGAGCTAGCCCACATGATGCTGTGAGTTTCTGCACAGTAAATTCCATGAGCATAGTATAAAAGCAATTAAGGAGCCAGGCATTAGATCTCTGACACTGTAATCAATGAGCCATCTCAAGTCAGCCCTCTTAACAATGAAAACACATTTAGCAGTGGGTGGAGGGGGGATCATAGCTCTCTGAAAGTCACAGTGCTTTTACGCTTAGCTCTCTTGAGGCCAACTGATAAACAACGCTGACATAGTGGATTTCCTTCCTCCTGAGGTGGGAACGAGTCAAGCAGCAGCCACTGCCACCCATCCTCATGTGACATCAGTTTCCTTGGGTGTCGTGGGAGAGGATTTCAAATAAGGGGAATAAAAACACATGGAAATCAAGAAATTCTAACTTGGGCCTGAGGCCAGTTTTGCTCAGAGTTCCATTGTCTAAGGGTGGTACCCTCCCCCACCACATACAGACGCCCCACAAAAAGTGTTAATGTAAAGGAAGAAGCAGTGCAAAGCCACTGAGGGCTTGCAATGAGCAAAAAGCTGTGTTTCAAAGGGCACCATGAGTAAATACTGAATATAGCTCTGTTTCTCCTGGCCAGGAGTTGTTAGCCCCAACGGAAAAGGAGAGCCAGGAGGTAGAGATATTGGAAAGACTTGTTCAAGAGTAGGTAAGAGCCATGCACCCAGACTATGTAAAATGCATTGCTCCTCTCCTGCCATGGAGCTACTATCCCTACCATGCACAGCAGGATGGTTACAGCAGAAAAAAAAATATCTGACACATTAGGCAACAAACCGTCAGCTCAACCTCTCTCCCAGGATAGAAAGAAAGGAAGAAACAGGCAAGCCATAGGTTATTTCAAGGTTTGCCTAAATTGATTGAAGCATAGAAATTAGAGATGGGAAAGATACATTAGATCATCTTGTCCCTCCCATAGGGGAACCAAACTACAACAGTTCCCTTTGATATATTTTCTACCGGTTTACGTAGCCTGGTTTTAAATGACCCAAGTGATGGAGCTTCCATCACTTCCCATGAGGGACCATTTCACGTCCTAGAAGATTTCAGCATTAGGATCTTTTTTACAGACTTCTCCCTCTGCCCCCCGCCCCCCCGCCATTTACTACGTTTCATCCCATTAATCTAGTAATATCCCTTAATTGTTTCATCATTCCTACAGCAGAAAGGAAAATCTAAGGCCTCTACTCACTTCAAAGAGCAACATTTTGGAGATTCCCCCCCACCTCCTTTTCATTTGTGGCCAGGAGATTATTATTAGAGCTGATTGAACATGTCGTCAATGTTCCCCGCCCCTCTTACCCCCCCCCCGACAAAGAATGCCTTTGTGAACAATAGCCAAATTTTCAAGAACATTTTTCCTATTAGCAGCGAAGAGCCCTGTGGCACCTTGTAGACTAACAGACGTTTTGGAGCATGAGCTTTCGTGGGTGAATACCCACTTCGTCGGATGCATCCAATGAAGTGAATATTGGCTCATGCTCCAATACGTCTGTTAGTTTATAAGGTGCCACAGGACTCTTCGCTGTTTTTACAGATCCAGACTAACATGGCTACCCCTCTGATACATTTTTCCTGTTGTTAACATTTTCTGATTTTCTTAAATTGACGATAAAACAATTCAAGATTTTAAAATGTTCATCCAAGTTGTAATCTAAAAGAATCAAATTGAAAATGTTCCATTTTCTGGAGGCTTTTCTCTTCCCCAAACCTCCCGGTTTCTTTTTAACTGTTACGTCAAAAAGTTGTGAAAAAAATTGGATTAAACGAAACACAAATGAATTTGACCCATAAATGATGGTGACCAAAATCTGCCTAGCTCCAAAGCTCCCCCCGAGCCCTTTCTTACCCAGGCCTAGATGCTGCACAAACGTCTCAAAAATTGAAAGTGAAATAAAGCTGTAATTGGAAGGGACTAAAGTTAGATTCCAAGAAGTTGGAGCCCTTTCCTGAGCACTGGCTGCTATTTCTGAGTCAGTCTCTGTCTCTCTGTGCTGACTCACTTTATCCCAGGCATATTCTGCAAACACTGAGTAAGGGAATGGGAAAACAAGGAAGTGGACTGCCCTGAGTGGGGGGAACCTATTACCACATCTCACCCCTGCTGCTCTGACATTTACGTCACTGCCTGAAGGAGGGACCAGCCCTCTCAGTAGGAGTCTTTGGCTAGGCTCACACAGGGATGGTGCCTTGGTCCCAAACACATTCATCAACAATTATACAGAATAAAGAAGAAGAATTTTGTTCAGAGATGGGCTCGAGCAACCACCTTTAGATCCAGATTTCAAACACCCCAAAGTTTCTGCATGTTCAGCCCAGTCATTTTGAGTCAGACAATTTTACATCTGATTTCCAAATTAAAAAAATAAACAACATTTGTATCCAGCCTGCAACACATCTGCTTTCCCAGGCTGCTACAAGGAGACCTGAAAGCTTCATTACTACCAGGAGCTGATTCATTTAGGGTACCATCTATTCAGCATATCCCTTTGTTATGATTGGTCAAAAGGAATAGCAAGGGTACCTACTGCCTATTTTTTGCCTCTGTGTATCATCAACCAAAAATGAATGGTACGAAAACAAAACCATATCACATTTCGATAAGTATTTACTCCTGTTTGATACGCTAGAGAGGATTTTTTCTCCCTGATGTACACAAGAAAGAGCATTCAGCAAGTCAGGAATTCTCAGCTGCTTGCCAAAAAAAAGTCAGCTTGCTGGCAAAAATGACCAAACAGGCATCTGGAAGAGAATGAAGGAAAGATGAAATACTTTGTTTACCAGATCATTATATCACCATCATCACTGGAAAAAAATGTGAGTTCATCTCACTTTCCTGGGATGGTCCGTGTGACCTAAACCATTATCGCTGCTGGATCAAACAGCAGTGTTCTTTTTCCCCCGAAGGTTTTGGAACTGTAACACGTGTATTAATACACACAAGGGTCTGATACAATAGCCATAGACTTCAGTGGGTGTTGGATGAAGTCCATACAGCTCCAAAAGCCAAGATCTCTGTCATTCCAATGGAGATTCCCCCTCCTCCCCCCAGGTCAAACACATACAGCCGTTGAATGTTTTATGATAAGTTATATAATCACAAGGAATAGTCATTTTCTGAATAGAAAGGCTTCACATCTATGCATTTATTTAATTGTTAGCATGTGCCAGCATATGGAGTGGGGAAGAAAATAATATACATGGGACTTTAAAAGAAAGTAAGTGAATTCCTCCAGAGGAAATAATCACTTCAATTGGCAAATGTCACTCAGGTTACACAGTGAGGAGTTGTGGCTCTCTCGAAAAAATATACCACAAGGAAATGTCTGGCCTAATTCAAGTATGTCTAAGTTATCAAGGTTCCCTTCATGGGTGGTTTCGTTTTCCACACAAAGGCTCAGCTTCTGTTAGTAAATGTTCTATTATTTTTATGCATTTATTTATCCTCTGGTAATTAGAGGGTTGCTGGAGATTTCATGAGACAGCTGGGTACATGAGGGCTCTGTCTGCATACATCTGAGACTTTTCTGTGTTTGTTGCAGCAACCTCAAACCAGAAAGTTTGATCAAAACCAGGTGCTGCTTCCCAACGAAGAGGCCTGATAAGAAGAGATGAGGGCTGTGTACTGGGGAGAGGTCACAACGAGCTGAAACAACACTCTGAGCTGTGCGCTCTTTCTCCTACAACCAGAAATACAAGGCGGCTGGGTAGTGGGCCGGGGAAAACAAGTGGCACACGGGGAATGAGATTGCTGATTAATCTCCGTAAGGTGGGACTCCCAGGGTGAAATTGGAAAACTTTTTTAAAAATAACAAACTTTGCACTCTGCTTTGTGCCCCTCAAGTTACGGCTCTCGAGCTAAGAGCTAGATGGGGAATGATGTTCCCATCCCAGGAGAATTTGAGATTGGGAAAAGTTTCCCCATCCCAAATCAGTATGAAAGGCTGAAATCTTGAAAATGTTCACGAATCAATAATCCACATTTTTATTTTTGGGGATCAGGTCAATTGAAACCTTTTCGTTTAAAAACATTTCTCTTTGGTTTTCATCTCTTATTTATTTATTTTTACCATTTTTAATGAAAGTGAACCCAAATTTTAAAACAAAAAAATAGTTTCCAATCAAAACCGAACCTTTGTTTTGAAAATGTCAAAATGGGACACTTCAACCAACTCTGAAACTTTTCTTTTCAACAAAATTTTCAAATCAGGAGATTTCTCAAAACTGGCCCTTTCTCCTCAGGAAAAGGTTTGGTTTCAGCATTTTGCAGCGAGACCTCCCAAACAGCTCTGCTCAAGACACTCCACTAAAGCCCTGCTCCCATTGACTGCAGTGGGAAAAGTCTCAATCAGGTTGTGATGGGTTTGAACTCTTTTGGGGGGATCACGTGATGTGCTGTGATGATGCCACGGAGTCAGCCTATTCTGCCAGCCTGGCTCCCCTTTACCTGCCTTTGCTGGGTTAGGCTCACAAGCCTCTTCCAGCCAAGCACACAGGCAGGGCCACGCCCAGGGATCCACTCTGGGAAGATTCAGCCTTAGGGGTTCCCCCCCAACACTCTGGGGCCCCCCTCCCTTTAAGGGGACAAACCCAGAGGTTTTGTGAAATTCACCCCCCTCCCTCAATGTGGAGGGAGATATGCACAACTTCTTCCCTGCCAGTTGGAAATGACATAAACTGGCTTCTATTATCAACGCAAAATACGTTTATTAACTACAAAAGGTGAATTTTAAGTGAATAAGAGATAACGGACAGAACAAAGCAGATTACTGACCAAATAAAACAAAATACACAAGCTAAGCTCAATATACTTAAGAAACGAGTTACAAAATGTAAATTCTCACCCTAGATGTTATTTTAGGCAGCTTGCAAAGTTTCTGTGGTTCAGAGTTCCAGTTATATTCCTTTTCAGACTGGACCCCTCTCTCGGTCTGGACTCCCCGCTTGCCTTCCCTTCAGGTGGCTTTAGCTGTCTTTCTTCTTGGGCAGACAGGCCTTGGAAAGGAGGAGTCCCATTTGCCTTCCTCCCCACCCTTAACTAGGATTTACATAAGGCAAGAATCCCTTGTTTCCCAAACCTGCCCTCCTCCTTCCCTTCCAGGGGAAAGTTACAAGAAGTCCCAGGTAATATTTAGTATCAGGTGACAAGACCACCTGACTCTGTAGTATCACAACGTCCATGAGTCAGTGGCAGTGTGGAGCGTCTCCAGGAAGGCCAAGCCTTTTCACAGCCCATTGTCCTCACTGATGGGCCATCTGCCCTGTCTGACTTGTCCATTGTTGTACCTGAAGTGTTAGCACTGGGCGTCACCCAAAGTAGCATCATTGAAATACAGATACATAGTCAATATTCCTAACTTCAGATGCAGAAATGATACAGGCATACAAACTGGATAATCACATTCAGTAAATTATAGCCTTTCCAATGAGATCTCACAAGACCTATCTTGCATAAAGTACATCTCAATTGTGTCATATTCATATCATAAGCATATTTTCACAAAGACTATGGAGTGAAAGGTCACACAGGTCCTAAGCCTCTAAGCACCATCTGTAAGGCACAGTAGGCAAATATTGTATCCATTTTACAAACGGGCACCTGAGGCCTGGGGAGAGTAAATGACATGCTCAAGGTCACAGAGAGTGTCAGTGTTCTAACCTCTAACCTTTAGCTCATGCAAATTGCAGTCCCAATTCAGCAAAACACCTAAGCACATGCCGAAGTCCATCCATATTCAGCAAAGAACTTAAATATGTGCTTAACTGATGTCAACTTTGTACTGACCTGGAGCCTGATTATCTTAACCAAGGGTGAAACGGTATTCGGTTAGTATGTCTATCGCAAAGGGCACATGATCAAAGGCAACAGATACCTGCTGGATTTGAAATCTACTCACAAAGGCATTTATAAAGAGCAGTAGATTTGATATCCTTCCCTCTGTGATTAATTGGTGTAAAACATCTCAATTTGGCCTCAAAACTTTGGGCTCAGCAAGCACTTCCAGGCACTCAATTCAATGCCACTGGGAAGGAGTCCTGTTGATCTCAGTGAGCATTGGACCACTCCCTCTCTGTATACAGACTAGTCCTAACTGCACTGGGCTCTGCATTTCCAAATACCCCTCGATGACTACTAAAAAAAATGAAGCTGTACCTGGATAATGGGAAGAATGAATAATCAAGAGAAGGAAAACAGAAGAGCAGTTCCTCTGTGTGAATTCAAGGGGCATTCATTCCCTCTGAGGGCCAGTAATTTGTTTGGTTGGTGACTCGGGGATGACATTATGGAGCCATCTTTTACAACTGCCTCCAGCATAATTTTGGCATCAAGTGTTTCTTTAAATGAATCCAATTTAGGTGGGGAGTCCACCACCACCTCATTTTTATTTATTTACTATGGTTTAATTTAGCATTTTGTTTCAGTTGTAATCTGATTTTATTACAGTTGTTGCTTGTGGAAAATCTATCTGCCCATTACTAACACCACATAAATTCAGTTGCTGGCTTCAGAAATATTCTCACACATAGGGGCTTTAACATTTCGTAAGTAATATGCCTACTTGTTGAGTATGCTTGCTGCGTGACTCAGTGCCCTGACCTTTCCAGAGGAAGTCTTGTTTCAATGTATAACATATACTGCTAAGGCAACCAAATGTGATCCTTCCTATGGCTATGAGCCATGGTAAAGCAATAACAACTTTAGAACATATTCTCAAATGGTGAGACAGATTTAGCCGTGCAACTTGCATTCACATTACTACAAGTCACATGGCTAAAGTATTGTTTTGAAAATACGTACCTTTAAAAATCACATATAAACATTGTAAAAGATCCCATGGCATTTTTGCAATAATAATGGATCAATCTCATTGCTCTTGCTAATTGCCTTTCTGGGTTATTAATTTCTCCCTACCTAGAATATGTCCCTTGGTGTTTAAAATATTTTTTACTTCCTGTCTTAAACACCTGTTATCAGGGCTGGCTCCAGGCACCAGCTTAGCAAGCAGGTGCTTGGGGCGGCCACTCCAGAGAGGGGCGGCACGTCCAGCTATTCGGCGGCAATTCAGCGGAGGGTCCCTCACTCCCGTTCGGAGCGAAGGACCTCCTGCTGAATTGCTGCAGATCGCAATTGTGGCTTTTTTTTTTTTTGGCTACTTGGGGCAGCAAAACCCCTGGAGCCGGTCCTGCCTGTTATGTAGTGTTATATGCACTACAAAAGATGCTATGTTACACACCCGAAATGGCTGCATTTCAGTGTAAGGCCATTAGTAATAGTGAGACAAGGAGGGTTCGGCTCCTTGCTGTGAGATGCAAGATTTGTATCTTGGTTTGTAAAGTGCTTTGGGATCCTGCTGGATAAGGTCTGAATCATCAGTATTATGGATCGGTTCAGCATTGTAAACCTGCTGATGAGACCGCATTTGATCATGATGAAACAAATTGTCAGAGAAAATATTTTAAAAGAATCTAAGATCAAAGGCTTGGTAACATTTTAAATGTTGTCTTAACTGATAATGGTATCAATACAGTACTGTATGCCTGCTACACCAGCCTCAGAATGCTAGCATTTAACAATCAGCCCATGAAATGAATTCTAATAGACAGACATAGAGAAACACACGCACATAATACACATTCACTGGGATAGATCCTCAACCAGCACAAATCAGCAGAGCTTCATTGACTCTACTTAAATCAATGAAGCTATGCCATTTACAGCAGCTGAGAATCTGTCCCTCTAAGTCTGCAGGGTCCATCGTACAAACAGTAACACATTCATAGCTTTATCAAAATAAACCAGATAATTATCAGGGTTCTACATGGCAAGATTGAAAACATTGATAAAGCAGATCAGAAAAAAATATCCTTCTAATTCTGAATATTTCCCGTCTCTCAAGACCACATCTGGTACAGATAATACCTGCCAAGGTGAGGAGCCAAGCAGCACAATTATTGTTGTTCTTAAAACTAATCTAACAACGACACAGTATTTTTGTTGCCCAGTGCCTTTCTAACAGCTCTCTGAGATCCAAGGAAGACAATGCATTCCCTGGTTGTTATTGGGTAAATGAGTCAAAGGTTGCATGAGTTGTTTACTCTCATTAATTAAACCTGAACTAATCATAAAAACAGATTTTTAAAAAAACCTCTTTAAGTGAAAATATCTCCATCTCTGTGCAGCAAGAATTTTGTAGCCTTTTGTTCCTGTGGACAAACTAAATTTAAAGACATCACGGAACCTCTTGAGAAAACCTGCAGAGGAAGCTTGAATGCAAAGTGAACTTACAAACAAAAAGCTATTTTTAGTGAGTGGGGGGAGACTCCTAATATTGGACAAACAATACAAGGAAGTTACGGACACTGAGTGCAAGGGACAACTAATATCCCTTTATCGCTGACACACCTAGTCTGGATACAAGAACGCTGTCGTATTCTCAGGCTTCTCACAATCCCCACATCTTTTATCTCTCTTTTATCTGGTGGAAAAGTTCAATGGCTGAGGGTAGGGCCATCTGGTGACCTCAGTCCACATGCATAATTCCCACTGGTTGCATGGGTGATCCAAGGGCCCAATGTGGCCCTGAATTGGCAGTCATATCTAAGAGGTTAAAACAAATGGAAGGTGAGTCAAAGCGTGATACAAAGCAGTTGGCCTCACTGAACAGACTGGGGCCAAACAGCACAGCACAATTTGTTCTCCTATATGCTACATACATAACTGGAGCAGACTGGATAGGAGAAAAGCAAGAAGGTGGAAGATCTCCATTAATGCCTTCAGAGATGACACTCCTGAGTGCAGGTCAAAGGAAAAGTCTGCGTGCTTCTACCCACAGGAGTGCTCTGTGTCCCTACTGCAGGGGTTCTCAGACTTTTGTACTGGTGACCCCTTTCACATAGAAAGCCTCTGAGTGCGACCCCGTCTTATAAATTAAAAACACTTTTAATATATTTAATACCATTATAAATGCAGGAGGCAAAGCGGGGTTTGGGGTGGAGGTTGACAGTTCGTGACCCCCCATGTAAGAACCTTGTGACCCCCTGAAGGGTCCCGACCCCCGGTTTGAGAACCTCTGCCCTAATGGGTCAGTCACCTCTAGTATCTTTAGTCACTTCAGCTACTCTTGACCTTTCTGCTATCATCATGGCACATCTCTTATAATGGGGCAACCCCAAGCACTAGCATACACTGACTGGTTTCTGCTTCCCCATAATTGAGTCAGTCCTGTGCTGATATTTCTGGGTCATGCTTAATTCACAAGTGTAATAGGGCTGTCACTACAAAGCCCCACTCCACTATCTGCACTCATCTCTGCTCTGCCTAGCCATCATTCACTCCCTTGCTTCTTGAACCGGCTTAAGTTAATTTTTTGCCCTGAGCTTCGGTTCTGTCTGACCCAATACCAGTTTGGTTTTTTTCTGATCCTCTTGGGTCTTGCTTGATGCATTCCTGGCGACCAAGGGCCCGATCCTCAGCTGGTGTCTATCAACATATCTCCACTGACTTCAGTGGATCAGTGCTGATTTGCACCAGCTGAGGACCTGGTTGTGTACTGGAGAGGTCACTGCGATATGTTGGAATGAGCATTGACACCTTACTGCGGGGTGGCCAACTTGTGGCTCCGGAGCCACATGAGGCTCTTCAGAAGTTAATATGCGGCTCCTTGTATAGGCACCAAATCCAGGGCTGGAGCTACAGGCACCAACTTTCCAATGTACGGGGGGGAGCTCACTGCTCAACCATGGTCCCTGCCCTCACTCCACCCCTTACTACCCCCTCCCCAGAGCCTGCCACGCCTTCACTCCTCCCCTTCCCCCGCAGAGCCTCCTGCACGCCAGGAACAGCTGATGAGGAGGTGCGGGGAGGGAGAGGGAGGCACTGATTGGTAGGGCTGCCGGTGGGTGGGAAGCGCTGAGAGCGGCGGGGGGCTGCTGACGTATTATTGTGGCTCTTTGGCAACATCCATTGGTAAATTCTGGCTCCTTCTCAGGCTCAGATTGGTCACCCCTGCCTTACTGTGTTAGCAACCAGAGGCAGAAAAAAGCAAAAATAAGTGAATTTGGAAAAAAGCAAATCATATCTTTAAAGTTTTTATAAACAGGGTCACGGGGGCTGGCCCCAGAGGTGGTCAGACATCCAGCCTACCTGTGACAGATTCCCCTAGGGAGAGTTAGCCAAGCCAGATCCACTTGTGGATAGTTAATTGCCTAACTAATTGGGCAGCAGCTAATTAGGCCAGGAGCACCAGGGCGTAATAAAGGTTTATGAGGTCTCAGTCAGGAAGCCCCAGAACAGAGGACGCTCCAGAGGTGAAAGACTCCTCAGGAGAGCTGGTGAGGAAGCTACTTCCAGTGGTGTTTCCCTGGCAAACTGTGGCTCACAAGATAGGAAAAGGCCCAGAAAGAAAGAGCTCCTAGGCCAGGGACAGGAGCAGTCCAGGAGAACAAACTGGGCCTGGGACCTCCTGGGGAGCTAATGGAGACTGGCTCAGTGAAAAGCAACACACTGTTGCGGGAAGAGTGGCATCCAGCTGACCACGCAGGAGGGGCCCTGCCACGTCTATACCCAGAGTTCTTACTCCTGCAAATTCCCAGTCTTTACCCTGACGGCCTCAATATTTGAGGGCCCAGCTTGAGGTGACGTGCCCTCACAGTGTTCATTGACATCACCTGGAGTTACGGGTGCTCGGCACCTCTGGAAAACCAGGCCCAAATCTGGGCACCCAAAACTAGTGAACCCTTTTGAAATCTAAGCCCTGAAAACTTGCCAGTGGTCACAGAATGAAGGGGTGTCAGGCCCAGATTAGAACACAGGAATTCCCTACGGTCGCTCTTATGTTCAAACATTTAGACCATACCTCTTTTCTATCCCTCTGCACAGGGAAATTACAGCTAAACCACCACAAGAAAATCCATGCATGTATGCTGTACCGGTGGTATTATGTACACATGATCCAAACCTGAGATTAAATTGTATCGTTTCCTGCCATGGACTTTTAAATTCGTGTTCTTTTCAATGTTCTTCCAAATTCACCAGGAAGGGCCGTATCTTTTGCTGGTGTAAATCAGCCTACTCCATTGCTTTCAGTGCACGGACTCTCGACTTCAATGAAGCTAGTTTGATTTACCAGTGGTGAGCTGGAGCAGGTTCCCACAGGTTCCCAAGAATCGGTTGCTAAAATTAGACCTCCATGGAGAACCGGTTGTTAAAGGGCCAGGGGGTGAGCAAAGAACTCCGGTCCGTGGGCCAGACCATCCTGTTGCTCCCAAGATTCCCAGCTGGGGAGACTGAGGCTCCCCCGGCCCTTCCCCCGCTTCCCCCCCAGCTGCAGCGTGGGCAGCTCAGCTGAGCTCTGGAGTTGCTTTGAGCTGCCAGCAAGGTAAGGGGGGAGGGAGCTGCAAGCTCTAGGGCTGCTGGGGGGGCAAGTGGGGCAATTTGCCCCAGGCCCTGCAGGGGCCTCCGGCCCCATAAGTATGTCTCCGCCTGCCCCGGCCCCTCCTCTGCTCCCCCCCCTTAAATCAGAACTTTTTATAGGGAACCGGTTGTTAAAATTTTGGCAGCTCATCACTGTTTACATCTGAAATACAACTGACATCTGAGCCTACTGCAGGGTTACTCTTTTTCAGTTACAGCTTTGCCTCAGACATCTGAGTGCTGCTAAGTTTTATAGGCTTGTTGGTTGGCAACAGCAGTTACCTCTGTTTAGGAACATAAGAATTGGATCAGACCCATGGTCCATCTAGCCCAGTGTCCTTTCTTTGATAGCACCAGATGCTTCAGAGGAAGGTGCAACCTCTCTCCCATTCTAACAGGCCGACGTCATGCTTCATAGCAGCATATGTTACTTTAGAAAAGGATAAAAACAAAGGCGTTCATAACCCCCTTTTCCCCCCCTGTCATCCCACCCCAAGGATGTAACTTCACAAATATTTAGGTCAGCGGGTGCACACCCTGCACTGTAGAAAAAAACATGAGGTTGGGTGTCACAGCCTTGGTGTGTTTGATAAAATAGATTACTTCACTGGGGACGACAGTAGCACAGCCATTTAACAATCAACTCGGGAGATGAAGATTGGCTTAGGACACAAGTGAAGTGAGTGCTGTGGGCTCAGTCCAAAAAACTCCCATTCCTTAGAGGGGGAGTGTCTCCTGCCATGAGGGTGGAGTAATCATGTGCAAACTCAATTACTGGGAAGGAGGGTAGGAAACCACCCCTCCATTTAAAAATAAACAGAAAAACAACCTTTGAGCATAAAAGCCCAAAGAATCAAGAGTGACCCAGTATCAACAGCAGGCATTTAGGAAACCTGAGGGCAATTCCCAGCTCATCCACAAACTCCCTGAGCAAGTCACTGAATCTGTGGCTATTGCAACACTTGCAGACGTAGAGCAGCAGGAGTTAAACCAGCCCTAGAAGACAGCAGCAGGAAAAGCCCTGCCGTGTGTTCACACTGTCAGCTGCAAGTGCACTGGCGTGGCCACATTAGCAGCTCTTGCCATGCCACAGAGAGCAGTGCATTGTGGTAGCTATCTCAGTGTGCAAGTGGCTGCAGCGTGCTTTTCAAATGGGGGGGTGGAGTCTGACAGGGAGTGTGTTGTGTGTGTTTTGGGCGGCAGAGAGTGTGTCAGCATGCTGTCTTGTAAGTTCAGACAGAGGCAGGGGGGAACCCCGACATCAGCCCCCACCCCCATGCCTCTCTCTCTCACACACACACACACACACACTCACAAACGCATGCCTCTGCAGCAGGAGCATTCCACAGTAATGGTTTGCTTTGTGTCCCGGAGCAGATAAGAATGCCAGCTGTCAGAAACGGAGCTTTGAAAGGGGATATCCCCATGCCTGCAGCTGAGTTCAAAACAATGACCAGAGTGGCCACTTGACTTCAAGGGATTATGGCACGTTTCTGGAAGCCAATCACAGCGCAGTAATGCAACACGTCATCCACACTGACACCCCAGCGCTCCAGCCAGGGCGCAGCAAGCTCTATGCTTCTCGTGGAGGTGGATTACCAGGGGGCGCTCCAGCCGCGGAGTCCAGGCGCTCTAAGTGCCTTGCCAGTGTGAACACCTAAGGAGTTAGGGCACCTGGGTCGGATTTAATGCGCTCCAACTTGCAAGTGTAGCCAAGCCCTGTGTTTCAATTCCCTCGCCGTAAAATGGGAATAATATTTCCCTGCGTCACAGGGGTGTTGTGAGCATAAAAGACATTGATTGGGGACTGCATATCAGGGTAGCAATCTGCTCCCGCTTAATGGGGCACAATTTCTCTGGCTCCTCGCGAGCAGTGCAGCTCTCCATTACCTCCGATGCAGGCTGAGCCTAGCCCCTAAAGCATTAATGTTATTTCTCAGGGATCCTCAGCTGCAGCCACAGAGTTCCTGAGAAAGCCAGAGAGCTGTGGCCTTATAATGAGGAATAGCTGCATAGCTTAAAACCTTACACTGAGGGGGAAAGTCACGTGCAGAGAGGATCAGTGCTGACTTGTGCATACTGGGACAAATTAGATCATTCGCCTGACAGTGGTTCATCCTTGCTGCTCGTCTGCAATCAGTGAAATGGGAATGCTCCACCATCTGTCAGAACTGGGGGGAAATTCTCCCCTCTTCCATCAGGTTTTTGTTCTGAAACACTAAAACCCAAACCAAGGGGAAGGTGGAGAGGCCCGTCCCGTTTGATGCAAAACCTTCAGTATCTGGTAAGCGGAGAGGCAGGCGGCAGTTCAAGTAAATGGGTCTGGATGGGACCCATATCTCTCATTTATCCTCCCGTGGAGGAATGCAAATTAAATTGACACCCCAAAAGGTAACGTTGGAAGAATAACTGGTGGGCTGGAGTTCTGTCACTGGATGTTACCTGCTAAATGGGACATTGGCAGATGAGGTACGTTATCCATCTGGCAAACTGGACAATGAATTGTGCCACAGGGTCCGCTGTTGGATCAAAATCGGAACTTTTCAATGTGGAAAGGTAGGGGTGGGTGTCTGCGTGTCCTGCGGATTAGGGCACTGGCCTGGAAGATACAGTAGAGCAGAGTTGTTCATCCCAGATTGCTCTCCATAAGGCAGAGCTGGGTCTTAAAATGGTCTCTCTCATCTCCCTGGCCAGTGCCTTAACCACCAGGCTCTAGAGAGAGAGAGAGTGTCTCTCTCTTACATCTCAGTGAAACATTTTGGCTTCTACTCAATGAATTTTCATTCAAAATGTTCTGACCAGCTCAACTGTGAGCCACACGGGATTCCCATGTTAGGGTTAAGCCGTGCATAGACATTGCACTCAGCCTCTGCAAAGAGATGAGGTTCCATCCCAGAAACAGAAAACAACCTACTTTTCCATCAGCTGTCATTTAACTGCCCACTAGATTGTGTTAATTCATTAATTTACTGCCCTGTTCTGTTCCCATTGTTGCTGAATGGTGCCTTATCAGGAGGCGTAGTTCTATATTTATGGCAGGATATCCAGCCTAGATTTACAGTCGCCTTGTTTGAACTAGATACTTCTACCTTCCATTCAGGCAGCAGCGTAAATCAACAAAAAGATATAAAAATAAACAGGTGTTTGGGTAGAGACATTTGTTTGTTATCAAAACACACGCGAGGAACCTCATCCTACTGCTTTAGCCAGAGGAGAACGGAGTTCTTTTCTTAACAACACAAACAAAAATTATTTCCTAGGAAGATTGAGAGTTTCCTTTTAAAAAAAATAAATAAATCTACAGAATAAACCTTAGGAAGTTACAGCTCAGCTTGCTTTACTCCCTCAGAAGTGAAATGCTGATTAACTAAATATAGCAGGGCCTGACCAGAACGTGGCCTTAGAAACATCACAGGACACAAAAACTAGCAGAGAAACCAATCCGCTGCCAAACTCACAAGCTGATCCAAGGCTAAGAGGCCTGCCATTTAGAGGAATGAAAACTCAAATCGAGGCCAGGGCTGGTGCAAGAGATTTGTCTTCGACTTGAGTTGGCTGCTTTACAAATTTCAACTCTAGCTTATTACATTCAACTCTCTGCAAATCATGAAGGAGTTTTATGTGCAGCAAACCAACCTGTACAATGAGCGTGTGCATGTGAATGCCTGTTGTAGGACTCAACTGGCCATATTCAAATGGGATTTAAACGGCGGGGTAAGCCTTCGCTCAGCCAGTGACCTAAGTCCCACTCACTCACCAGTCTGCCTCTCACACAAGCACTTCCATGCTCCCCATGCATGGGAAAACGCCCCATCAAAATTCAGAAAGCCACCACCTTCTTCTCCTTTAAATCCCTCCCCAAAGCCCACCATGATGCCTAGAAATCATGCTTGCCTGGCATTGGTTGGGCAACTGGTGAGTTGAGACAACTATTTTCTTCTGTTAAACTCTATTTATTTTCTTAACTCCTCCTCCCACACTCCCTCCTGCACATTATTGTTTTATCTTCTTGTTACGTCCTGACACAGACTTGGAATACTTGACTTTAGAGCTGGTTAGAAGATGTTTATTTCACACACACACACACACACACACACACACACACACACACACAGAGAAAATGTCAAGTTTCAGCAGAAAAGTTTGAGAGAAATATTTCAGTTCTGAAATGTCACTATGATACCTCCTGGGAGTTGTAATTCAGGTGATTCATGCTCCCAGTCTCCTCTGTGGAGTAGGCCTCCCTGGTTGGATGACATCTCCCATGATGCTCCACAGTCTCCCCCTTTTGGTGAGGGGAGATGGTGCATTAAGTCAGTGGCATGGCCGCAGTATGTCATGGGAGATAAAGTCCTGCTGTGTAGCCTGCCCATAGAGGAGAATAAGGAGCATAATTCCTGTGAGATGATGCAGTGGAATTTCAAAATCAAAGTATTATAGTTTTGGGGCTAAATATTTCCATTTTGAAAGCTCCACTTCAGATAAGAAGACCCCTCTGTTTGCCAGCTATGGATCATCCTTTCCATGAAGGATAATGGCAGTTAGACGAACCCTGGAATATAATAATTTAAACAGAAAAAAACTATAATTTGAGGACCTTCTCGCATCAAGTAAGCAAAACTATCCCCCATTCATAATGAAACGTGTTCTTGTAAGGTCTGTTAAAACAATATTCAACTTAACTAATGAGCCCAGGGTGTGCTTATCAATGATTCTGGACTGATTCTCAGGATTAGCCAATAATTCCAATCTGACTGTTTTGATTCAAACCCTGAATCTGTGACTTTCCCTTTTTATTTTTCTAATTTAGTGTTTGTAAAGGATTGTGTGAGCTGTCAACCACAACCCTGTTTTTCTCCAGAAATCAAAGATCCATGATGTCCAAAAACTCAGCTCCCTTTTGAGAACATAACAGATTGCATTTACACTACATTTTTCCACCCGAAGGACTGCCTCCCTTTAGTACAAAGAGAGTGAACACAGTCAGGTTCCCTTTTGTTTTCTGAGGAGGACCACAAGACCTAGCAGAGGCCAAAACTGGAACAAGCTGACTCCTGTTATATGAAGCACACATCATCTGTAACAAAACCATGTGGCTTAGAAAGTGATGTTTCACATTCAGATGCAAGGTCTGCTTCTTCTCTGGACTATGCATGGATTGTATTCAAAAATTTTAAAGGAACTCTGGGCAAACAACTTGAGATCAGGCTATATTATATTCATGTCAGACTAGGTTACATTACTCGGACGCTTTCCCCCAATTCAAGTAATTATAAATACTTTATGGAGAGCAACTGTACACTATCTCATCACAGCTGTTTGAGTCTCATTTCCTGCTGCTATAGAGGCCTGGCCATTTAGATCCAACCCCTGACCTAGAAATGCAATATTTGGGAGATAATGAGGGTATAAAACACCTCAGAATCATGATGAGATTGTAAATCACATGGGAACATAATGAGATTTAACCATAATGGCATGTCCTAAATTGCTGTCCTCAGAAATGTATAAATATTTGGCACTGGCCCTTTAAACTGATACCACTGTACACACAGACTCCAGAGTGCCAAAGGGAGGCCCATGGCCCAAACACAGTAAAAGGTGACTCCATAGTTGAATACAGAGGTGAGACTTTGTGGTGTTTCTCACTGACAAAAATCAGAGGAAAGGGCACCCTGCTACCAGGCTACAGGCCCAGGTAAGTACATCAATATTGTCAAGCCAAGTTTCTGGCCAACCTAGCAACACTTTCTGTAGCATTTGTCTAGACAAGCTGGGCTTTGTAGTTCTTGATTTTTCTCACTGTTTCAGTAAAATTGCAATAATGTGCATTTACTTGGAAAAATAGAATTGAGTCTTGAAGGAGTCACCTGGAGCAGTCTGTGGCAGGCACCTTACAGGGAAGACCCAATCTCAAGGGAGGCATTGCAAGAAGCAGGCAACAGCTAGTGAACAAGATCACATGGAAAGAAAGTCCTTCTGCCCCATGCACTGCAAATGCCACAGAAGGGCTGATGAGGGTCACTGTGAGGACAGGGAGAACTCAGTGTTCTAAAGGACAGGAAGCTCAGTGACAAGACCATGGATGCTTCTGGTCCTTGCATAAAATGCTCCATCTTGAAACCAAGTGACCTGGCTGCTTGAGCCAAGATGGTGCATTTAATACTGGCTAACTGATAGGTCTCAAAATGTAATTGTAAACAGGGAATCGTCATTGAGCAGGTGAGTTTCCAGTGAGGACTAGTTCTTCACCCTACACTATTTAACACTTTTCTCAATGACCTGGAAGAAGACATAAAATCATTGCTGATAAAGTTTGCAGATAACACAAAAATTGGGGGAGTGGTCAATAATGAAGAGGACAGGTCACTGACTCAGAGTGATCTGGATCACTTGGTAAACTGGGCACAAGCAAACAATATTCACTGTAATACAGCTAAATGTAAACGTATATAACTGGAAACAAAGACCGTAGGCCACACTTAAAGGATGGGGGACTCGATCCTGGGAAGCAGTGACTTTGAAAAAAGATTTGGGGGTCATGGCGGATAATCAGCTGAGCATGCACTCCCAGTGCAATGCTGTGACCAAAAAAACTAATGCAATCCTGGGATGCATCAATAAGGGAATCTCAAGTAGGAGTAGAGAGGTTATTTTATTCCCGTATTTGGCACTAGTGCAACTACTGCTGGAATGGTGTGTCCAGTTCTCATGCCCACAGTTCAAGAAGTATGTTGATAAATTGGAGAGGGTTCAAAGAAGAGCCACAGGAATAATTAAAGGATTGGAAAACATGCCTTATAGTGAGCAACTGGAGGAGCTCAATCTATTTTGTTTAACAAAGAGAACGTTAAGGGGTGACTTGATTACAGTCTAAGTAGTCACATGGGGAACAAATATTTAATAATGATCTCTTCAGTCAAGCAGAGAAGGGTATAACATCATCCAATGGTTGGAAATTGAAGCTAGACAAATTCAGACTAGAAGTACAGCGCATCTTTTAGATGGTGAGAGTAATTAACCGGTGGAACAATTTTCCAAAAGTCATGGAGGATTCTCCATCACTGACAATTTTTAAATCACAATTGGATGTTTTTTCTAAAAGATCTGCTCTAGGAATTATTTTGGGGAAGTTCTATGGCCTGTTATACAGGAGGTCAGACTAAATGATCACAATGCTCCCTTCTGGTCTTGGAATCTATGAATCTGAGACTTGACCAGACGGCCAGATCTCCAATTTCAAGATGAGGAAGGCTGCATTCTGCTCATTTTTATTCTACTCAGGTGTGGCCCTCAGTCCCTTTGCCAATCGTGTAGGCAAAGTCTGAGCACATCCAAATGAGCTGCCTGTTTGAGAAGAAGTAAAGTGTTACCTACATTAGTCAGTTTATTGGCAAATACGATGTATCAGGGAGGGGTTTGGAGGTTGGGGTTTGGGGTTTTTTTGCAGTTGCATTTGGCCCCAAGAAAGTCATTTCCACCATTTACAGAGATCTATATTACAAGGAAAACCTTCTTTGAATAATGCCATAGTGAGAGCTATTGAAATCTGGTCCACTGAGAGGGCAGCCACTGTATCAAAAACAATGATGCTGGAAATTCTGATCTAAATATTGTGTGATCCTGCTTAAAAAGCAATGATATCCCTGCAGCAGTGTTCTCACGCAGTAAAGAAGAACAATACTGTACTACTCCAGGGGTTACAGGGTAGAATTCTGTGTCCTGTGTTATGCAGGAGGTCAGACTAGATAATCATAGTGGCCCATTTTGGCCTTAAATTCTACAAAATCTATAAGTCACTTTTCCATCCATAACAGGTAGCAGCAAATAATAATTTCTTGTAGACTCTGAGTAGCATAAAAATACTGTGACTGTGTAACAGAGGAGTTACGGAAGAGAAAGAAGCTACAGATCTGTAGTGCTATATTTCACTGCTTTGTGCAAAGTTGATGTGCAGTGAAACAGTACAAACAGTCCAGGGGAATCAGTCACTATTTCAGCAAGTGCCTCAGAAATCTTTATGGCTAATCAGGAACATAATGTATTAACCCACTTAAAACCCAGCCAAGTGCAGATGTTAGCATGAATAAGATCTTCCTTATCGTCAATAAAAGTGATGTGCAGAATTCTGTGACATTATTCAATAAACAATTTTCAGTCCACGATTTCCTGTGTTACTGTGTGTGCTAAGAAGATCTAAACTTTTCTATCTAGAGAGGTGTGATGGGGCGTACCAGACATTTGTGGCCTCATGCCAGAGACCGTACTGTCTTGATGCACCCAGTCCTGTGAACTGGCCCTTTAAGTGAAGATGGGCAGAGAGTTTGGACCTCCAGGAGTTGCCTAGAAAGACCTTCCAGAGTCAGCTGCTTGTGGAGTTAGCAAGACTTTGGCCTCAGCCTCCTTCCAGCCATTGGAGGACTATCAGGGCTCAGCTGGTCAGATGAAAAGGGCTGGCTGCTTCTTTCAGAGTGCCGTTCTGGGTAAACCCAGGAAAGAGGGGGAGGAAGTACCCTTTCTCTGTCTTAAACCGTGAAGCCAGACTTGGTCAGAGCACAGACTTCTGACTTATCTGGGGGAGTGTAAAGCCTGGGTGGGACATACTGAATTTAGGGTTGGCAGGTGTCTGGTTTTCGACCAGAACACCCCATTCAAAAGGGACCCTGGCGGTTCCGGTCAGCACCGCTGACTAGGCCATTAGAAGTCTGGTCAACGGCACTGCAGAGTGAAGGCAGGTTAGTCCCTACCTGTCCTGGCTCCACGCTGTGCCCTGGAAGCAGCCAGCAGGTCCAGCTCCTAAGCAGGGGAACTAGGAGGCTCAGCGCGCTGCTCCCACCCTGAGCACCGGCTCCACACTCCCATTGGCCAGGAACTGCAGCCAATGGGAGCTGCAGGGGTGGGGCCTGCAGGCAAAAGCAGCACGCAGAGCCTCCTGGCCCCCCTGCATAGGAGCCAGACCTTCTGGCCGCTTCCGGAGCCAGGACGGGCAGGGAGCCTGCCTTAGCCCTGCTGCGCCGCTGACTGGAAGCCGCTTGAGGTAAGCTCGCACCTCAACCCCCTACCCCAGCCCTGAGCCCCCCCCAACCCAGAGTCCACTCCTGCACCCCAAAACCCTCATCCCCAGCTGGAGCCCTCACCCCCCCAAATCCCAACCCCTTGCCCAAGCCCAGAGCCCCCCCTCCCACATCCTGAACCCCTCATCCCCGGCCCCAACCCAGAGCCCGTACCCCTAGCCCAGAGTCCATACCCCCTTCCACACCCCAACTCCCTGCCTCAACCTGCAGCCCCCTCCCACACTCCAAATCCATCAGCCCCAGCCCCAGCCTGGAACCCCCTCCTGAACCCCAAACCTCTCATCCCCAGCCCCACCCCAGAGCCCACACCCCCTTGTATAAATCAGCTTCCTGCCCCAGCCTGGCTCCCCCTCCAGCACCCCTCATTTCTGGCCCCACCCCAGAGCCCATACCCACAGTTAGAGCCATCAACCCCTTCCGTACTCCAACCCTCTGCCCCAGCCCAGTGAAAGTGAGTGAGGGTGAAGGAGAGCGAGCCACCGAGGGAGGGGGAATGTACTGAGCAGGGGCGGGGCCTCAGGGAAGGGGCAGGGCTAGGATATTCAGTTTTGTGCCATTAGAAAGTTGGCAACTGTAACTGAGGTAGATGTTAACTGAACTACTAAAAAATTAGGTGCACTCACCTCTCGAGAAGCCCCACAGGCCCAGGTACGTCTAGGAGGCAATAGTAAGACTATGATCACATCCGTTTTGGGATTATATTGAAGATGGTGTGTTCCAAGTAGGGGCTAATACTGGTTAACTTTGCCTAGTCTATGCCTATACAATTAGGACCTGATCCAAAATCTACTGAAGTCATTGGAAAGGCTCCCACTGAATTCACTGGGTTTTGGATTAGGCCCTTAGTTACTGGGGTATCTTAGCCAAGTTAATATTTTTTAGCAGTGCATCCTTCAGAAGAGAAACCCTTCATCAGCTGAAATCGGCTCTTTCCCTTCTTTATGGGAAATAAAAACAGACTGCTGGAAAAGTCTCAAGTGTTCTCGAAGTTTTATGGCTTTTAAAAAAAATCTCTTTTGCTGATTTAAAATACTTTAACAACCAATATAACTGAATATTTTTAGATCTGTTTGATCTTCTGGCAAGTTTTTATAGGTATTCTAACATAAGTTTTATAGTTCAAATAACAAGAATATCCATGATAAACAAGCACCTTCAAGGTAAGATTTCAGTTCACACAGAATATATGTCATCAAGATGGGGAAAGGGAGAAATTCACAATCTGCCCACAGGCAATTCACCCTAATGCAGATGGCTGGTGTAAAACCCACCAATTGTTTATTTGTATTGTGTTATTGTCAGGGGCGGCTCTAGGAATTTGGCCACCCCAAGCAGGGCGGCACGCCGCAGGGGGCGCGCTGCCGTTCGCCGGTCCCGCGGCTCCGGGGGACCTCTTGCAGACGTGCCTGTGGAGGGCGCGCTGGTCCCGCAGCTCCGGTGGAGCATCCGCAGGCATGCCTGCGGGAGGTTCACCCGAGCCGCGGGAACAGCGAACCCTCCGCAGTCATGCCTGCGGGAGATCCACCGGAGCCGCGGGACCAGTGCACACTCCGCAGTCATGCCTGCGGGAGGTCCGCTGGTCCCGCGTCTCCGGTGGACCTCCCGCAGGCATGACTGCGGAAGGTCCGCCAGAGCTGCCTGCCGGCAAAATGCCGCCCCAAGTGCGCGCTTGGCGCGCTGGGGTCTGGAGCTGGCCCTGGTTATTGTCACGGTGCCTAGAGTGGGTCACAGTGGAGAATGCCCAAACTCAGGACAGACTGCCAGAAAATAGGGCAGACACCCCGAACTGGTGGTATATTCTATGGTTAGATTTCACCACGCCAGTAATAAAAGGGCACTCTTGGATCACTGCCCTAGTTTACCGCAGAGTACAGACAATCCTCTTGGCATTCCAGACCCTACTTACCACCCAGGAAAACTGGTGTGGATTGGCTGTAAATATGGTGTAAGGATTGGCCACCGTGTTGTTTTTTAGTAAAATCAAAGTATCCATTGACTTGGGGTGAGTGACTGGCCCTTTGGGACTGGAAGAACCTACTGTGTGGTGTTTTTGGTTTGTTCATCCTTAACCCTTACACGGAGGGCTGCAGGGATGGGGAACAACCAGGTGCACAGAGGGTGCCAGTGCACCTTGTGTGTGGAGCAGATCTAGATTCCCCGCCAGCCTGTGTGATACCAGTACAGGAGGTCAGTTTGGGGGCAGGGTCACAGATCCCCTTTCATGTCAGTCTTGTCCCACAATCCTGCACGACTAGTATAGAGAAGACACAGCTGTTGCTCCCATCTTGAGGCAGAACATCTGAGAATGCTTCACCCCATGAGCCGTTCCAGGCAGTATGGAACTGCTGGAACAGCAGCTGCATATGTAGTAGCCCTTTACCCTACCCCTGACTAGGGGCGGGGCTGTTTGAATGTAAAGTCCAGCATCCCACCTATATAGTTCTTGAATACTCAGGCATTGTGTGGGTGGACTGATTTTTCACCCAACTGAAAACGAGGCAGAATTTGTTGAATAAATATTTTTTAAATCAATTGCTTTATTGCTAAGTTACAGCATTCACTCTTTTTTTGCCCTGTAAAAGGAGCGGCGTGTTTGTGATCCCCAGGGGTAAAGATGTTTGGCCTTTCCAACCATTTTCTCTTACTTAAATAGTACGTTTATTTTTCTTCTCCTGGAGCTTCTTCAAACCTCTGTTTTATCCCTCTCTAATATCTGGCTAGTGAGATTATCAGCCGTTCCCAGAATGCTGCCCGATATGTTTCCCATTTAGAAGGATGGACATAATAGGCAAGACACCGTTCACAGTTATTCTGTTCCCGCAATTGGGGAAAAAACATGTGACAGAAGCAGGAGGTAATGGGAAAAACAAAGGTGGCCTTAAGCCACCTTGCTCTACCATATTCAGAAGTTTCCAGGGACCCATCAGGTCCCCATTGTATGTTAGACCATGAAGTCCATCCACAATAGCCGTTGCCTCCCCTGATCTGGTCCTTCACTCCCATTCTTCAGTTTCTAGTCTGGTGTTTCTCTACTTCTGGGCCCACGTTCCCTTGGATTCTTATACATTTCCACATTCCCCATTACTCAACTTTCCTCCAATCAGCATTTAACACATGACCCACTGATTTTTACATATGCCATATATTATGCATGCACAACCTCCACTTAGCTAACTTCTACATTTTTCCTGCTGGGTTTGCAGTTTCTGAGCTTTCCAGAAAAAGGCGGGGGGTGGGGGGGAAGCAGCGGTATTTATTCTTACATGTTTGTTCCTCTTACTTACATCTTCCAACAGGACACATTACTTACCTGGCCAGCAATAACATCCTTTTAAAGAAATCAGCAATTTATTTCAAAGGACAATGGGCATAAATGCACTCATGCCATGCCTGTGTGTTACTTCACCTATACTTATTAATTATCCATAATTACAACTTATTAAAAATATAGCTATCTTATCGTTAGCGAGTCTTCAATTTTCTATTTCCGTGTTATAGATCAGTATAAATGTAATATCTTTCCCCGTTAATGGAAGGGGATTTTGGAGAGCACGCTATGGACTCTTTTATGTCAATATTTCTTATCTTCTGCAAACACAAATTTGTCAGGGGCTTTTTACATGACTCAAAGTCCAAACAGCTGGTACTTTTATATTGCCAAATCTTGCCAGGGGTTTTCTTCTTACAAATTTTGAGGTGCTCAAGTTTTGGGGCCTTGGTGTTTAGTTGTTTTTAATGGTACCCCAACACTTCCCCTGGGAAAAGACTAGTGATAGTGCAATGTGCTCTAGACACCCTCCGTCCACCCTGGGATTTGGAAGTAAGGCTGCAGTAAAGGGCTCCTGCACAGGGCAAATTCTTTGAGGGCTATTTCTGCTCTTTAAGGCCTCTTTACTCTACTAGAAAGGCACAAAGGAGCGTTAATAGAGGCAACAAGAGGGGTGGGGGGCATAAGGGGTCATGTGTCCCTCCCCCAGATTTGCTGCTTGGCTTGTAGTGAGCATGCTCACACAGACTGAGCATGCTCAATAATGAAAACAGCTGCCCTCACTCTGCTTCCCCAACCCCACCCCTATGATTGGCAGGCATCGGCCATCTCTGGGCCTTAGTGTAAATGAGAAACAGGTCTCTGACCTAGAGGGAAAAATCAAGGCAACTGCCCTTGGCCTGGAAGAATGTCCAGCAGTAACCCTGAAAGTTACATAAAAGACCAGATAAAATTAGAATGTAGGATGAAAATAACATTTGAAAATTCCTGCCCTATTGGGACATTCTGCAAATATCACAGGGTGTTCCCTTCTTTCCTGATCGTCTGTCATCGGACTCCTGACTCTTGAAGTCTGCAGCCTTCGTGCAACTCCAAATAGATTGGCCGCCTGCCCAAATTTCATGACATTTTCACTGCCATGGGAAAGTCATACAGGAGAATAACGTTTCGTTCGACACCCATTTTTAATTAAGTGGTTGCAGTTGGTTGCGTTTTTAAGTCTGGGACACTTTGTACCATTTTTAAGTCTGGGACACCGTAGAGCGTGCGTAAAGAAATATACCACGGCCTAATGATGAGTCATAGCTGAGCTGTCACACAATGTGGAAATCTCCAAGAAGCAAATGTTTTTTATGAATTTTTTAACCACTGAGTTTGTTATATAAACTCCCAATGGGTATAACCATAGCAAGGGTTTTAAAAAGAGATGTTTATTACCAGAGTAATACTGGCATTTAAACCTCCAGACGGCTGTTGTGGACAAATATGCAATCAAAATTAAAACCAATTCAAAACTGATGCTCGGGAGTAGTAAATAGTGTGGCCATTTGTATTGTGGACTGTATTATGCTTTGTTAACATGTGTACAAATCATTTATAGAGCACCTCTTATCTACAGACTTCAGGTCATTTGACTACAGTTTCCAAACTTGGGTGCATAACATTTAGGTGCTTAAATATGGATGTAGGTACTTAATAAGTGGCCTAAATAAATCACACCAGCCTCTTCCATTCACCTTCAAACTAATTTTAGGTACCCAATTTCAACATTTGGCCTTTATAAATAAACATTAATTCAATCTTATGTATTATTGTGCCCAATTTAGTGAGGGAACCAAAATCTATGAGTAACTGTGGCAGAATCAGGCGCTTTAAAATTGTTTAAAACTTTAAACAATGGGGTTCTTTCTATTGACTTCAATGGGTCATTAATGACTTAATCAGCCATTAAGTAATCTGCCCAAAGTCCCAGTGAATGAGCAGCAAAACCAGAAACCAGAAGTGAAATGCTGGCCCCGTTGAAATTAATGGGAGTTTTGTCATAGAAGATTTCACCCCAGGAGTACTGAATCCCAACCCTTTGGTTTCATTCACTCATTGATGTCTGAAAATGTTTCCATTTGGGATGAAATTTCCCATGGCTGATTTTCATCCCTTGATGGCTTTTTTCTAAAGGTTGGGGCATATCCCCCATCAACAATGCTTATTTGTGTATTACACACTTCCTGCTTTAAAATTTTACCCTTGTTCCCAACCCTGCACTCAAGGGAGGTAACTCAGTAAGGGATGGACTTTGAGGGTTCAGACTTTGTATTGGCTTAGTCCTTAATATGGAGTAGGTACTAATTACTGGTGGGGAAATAACAAAAGGCCAGTCCATGAATTCTGGATCCATGCGCACAGAGTCATTTGGAGGGGAGCACAGGAACCAGACGAGGGTGGAGGTCTATAGGGATGATTGCGCCATTACCCATGCCCCAGAAGCCCCCTGAAATAATTATAACTAATAAAACTAAAGTTCCTGCTGGGGCTCCTACCAAAATGAGGATCCTTCTCATCCCCCCCTCTAGAGTGCAGGGACAATCATGGGGTTTTGTTGTTGATCCAGATCCCCAGCTGATGTAAATCAGTGTACAATTGCTCCGTTGATGTCAATGGGACTGTATACCAGTTCCCACCAGCTGCGGAGCTGGTTCTTCAGTGAGATAGGATTGGGCCCTGCACCTATCAAGATGAATTATCCAACCAATTGGTTTTTGTGAAAGCTTTATCTTATAAACGGTGACTAGAGCAGGGTCCTCGCGTTAGCTGTTCCAACGTTCAAAATAATAGTCTCTCTGGAGAAAAGCATCAAAGTGCTGGCTCCAGGGACTTTGCCAGGACATCTGTACTGTTCTGGAGCAATCGCTGAAATGTTTTAGTTGCCTGAGGAGAAAGGAAAAAGGCAGATTTATCTGTAATGCTCTGTAACAGTACGTCCTAGCAACCTGTGGAGGATAAAATATCTTGCACAAGATCTCTTACTGTTCCGAGCTAACACTGCCAACTGTCAAGTACTTTTGCTGACTCCGTTAAAAGAAACACGCAGCTGAAAGGGATTCTTCCATGAAGTCTGAAACAAAAACTGCACACTGGGACACGGGAGGGTTCAAGCAAGATTTGCAGCTTCGCCTGTATGCACACATACACCCGGCGTGCCACATCCCTCTTAACCCCCATTCAAAGCCATGAGCTTCTATAGCAATTCACAGAGTAGGGTTGCCCCCATCGCACTGCCAGGACCCAAACTTGCATCTGGCGTGACCACCGCCTCCCTGAGTCTCAAAGCGCAAGCGTGGAGCAACAGCTCTCCCAGATGAGCCATAGAGCTGGTGTATGGGATAACGCTGCCCATACAATCCAGATGCTAAACCTCGGGGGTTTTGAACAACCCTCCTATGTGACAGCCATGCTGCACCCCCCTTCACTGGCCCCAGAATCCGTTCCTCTTGCCTCCACGCACCTGTTTAAAACACTACTCTGTGTAGCCTGCAAACCTTAATCTTCCTTTTCCAAAAACCAGGAAAATCACAGACCCCTCAAGATACACACAACACATTTAAGCTACTGTGTGATCTTAACATCACCATCATCTCTGGCCACCTTTGCTTTCTCACCTACGCCCCACACAGTAATTTGACGGCTGGCTGTTTTGGAGTGGGGGGAGGGGGACTTATCTTTATTTGTCTGTAAAATGCCCTGTGTATTTATGGAATCATATTATGTTGGCATGTAAATAGTACTGAAAATATCTCGGGTACTGACACAATCAGACACCTGGAATCTTTCCTGTGACTAGACTACTGTTTTTCTGCCAGTCTTCTGGCTTTCATCTTCTCCACGTAGTGTAAAACAGGTTTTGTTAGGGCCTTCAATGACTCCTTGGCTAACACTCTACCCTCATCCACTTTGACCTCTTTGCTCATTTTGACGCTGTTCATCATCTCTCTCTTTCACATCTTTTCTTCAGTTTTCACAATCCTGCTGCCTCGCTAACCCTCCCTTCAGCATCTCCTCCCTCTCTCCCCCACCATCCGTAGCCATATTTCATGAACAAGCAGGGTTGCCCACATTGGGGCAAAACCTGAAACTGATCCTCCCCCACTTCCAAAAAGAGGGTGGAGGGTCAAAGAGTGAGCCCACAACACATCACCCTGCAGTGGCAGCTCAGTTCCTGCCCCATGGGGCTGGGCCTGGCTCCCCACTCTGGGCCTTGTGACCCAGAGTCACAGCATCACTCATGTTTGGCCCGGCAGCCCTTTTGTCATGACAGAGGGACCACCAGGCCAAATTTCAGTGAGTAGCGTTGTGGGCCATTTGGGATTATTGGATTGAGGGAGACAGAACAATCCATGTTTCACAGATGTGCGAAATGAGGCACGGAGAAATTAAAGCTTAGGCAGCAAGTCAGAGGCAGAACCAAGGACATAGGCCTCGCTCTGCTTATTCACTGTCATTTGTACTGTCCAATGGACCAACAGAAAGGAACCACACAGTTATCAAAGGAAGAGAAGACGCACACACACCCCAGTCAGTGAACCGACTCAATGAGTTTTTAAACCTTCACACAACACAGGAATGTAGAAATGGCCAGACTGGATCAGAGCAGTGCATCCTAGTCCAGTATCCTGGCTCCAACACTAGCCAGCAACAGATGCGTCAGAGGAAAGGTGCAAGAAAACCCACTGTAGACAATGGTGTGATAACCAGCTAATAAGGGAAGTTTCTTCCACTCCTATTAGCTAGGTATTTTCTTTTCCCCTGAAGTCTTTTTTTAATCCTCTTTCTATCAGCTCTGTATGTTCTTGTTCAGACATATGTTCAGTCCTGCTAAACTTTTGATGTCAATGCTAACTTATGGCAATGAGTTCCACAGGGTAACTGTGCATTTGAGGCAGTGTTTCCTAGTGGATAGAGCACTGAATGGGGACTCAGAAGACCTGGGTTCTATGCTGGGTGATCTTGGGGAAGTCACCTTTCTGTGCCTCAGTTTCTCCCTCTATAAAATGAGAGGGCGAGGGAGGTAGTAACCTGCTTTGTAAAGTGCTTCAAGACCTCCTGATGAAAAGTGCTAGATGAGAGCTAGGTATTATGACTGGATGAAAAGTATTTCCTTTTATATGCTTTAAATCTGCCACCTTTTAGTTTCTGCAATATGAGCAGGGATCTTAGAAATCTGTTTGCCACAGAAAAACATGGAATTTGCATTTTTACAGAGAATCTTTTGTTTTTACATTTTGTGAAAAAATAAAATCATCTCCAGTGGGACCCCATTTATACAAGTCTCCGTTGTCCGGCTCTCCCTATTAACCAAACCGGTGCTGTAAGCCTTGGGCAGCAGAGCTTGCGCTATCAGCCAGAGACACCTGGGACTATCAGCCACAACCCTGCCACGCAGGGCTAACAGACATACAAGTATTTGGTACATGTAAGAAATACAAATTGTAATTCTATTCATTTTATTTTATTATAATGATTGATGGCACTGGAAGACTTTGAGCTTGCTTAAACATTGTAAATATATGAATAAAACATGGGATTCAACGGAGAGAGATATATAGTGGCTAGGGAAACTAAAGTTCAGCACTTCATTTTAATCGTGGAAAAACGCAGATGTTTATGTTTTTTGATCAGAGAATTTTGGTTTTTTATCGTGGAAAACTTTTGGTTTTTTATCACGGAAAACTAAAATCCCTGATTCTGAGACAGGGTGAGTAGACTCTCACTGGCCATTTCAATCAGAACATAACATTTATTAACACTTGTTTACAAATAAGTTTTTCATGATACAGTGGCTTGAATTGCAGGGGTTAAATCTTGGCTCCGCTGAACTCAGTGGGAGCTTTGCCACTGACTTCCATGAGGCCAAGATTTCACCTCAGATGTATGTTAAAATGCTGTTTACTAGGAAAAGTATTTTGTAATCTATTATTTCTAATCTCCCATTTCCTATCTGGTAATTTGGTAATCCCAAAAGACAATATGAATAAGGGTTACTCTTAGCTTCCTATGAATTCTCATAGGGACAGCTGTACTGGGTCAGACCAATGGTTCATCCAACCCACTATCCTGTCTTCTGACTGGCTGGTGCCAGATGATTCAGAGGGAATGAATAGAACAGGGCAATTTATCAAGTGATCCATCCTCTGTCATCCAGTCCCAGCGTCTGGAAGTCAGAGATTCAGGGAGACTCAGAGCATGAGGTTGCGTCCCTAATAACCATTGATGGACTTATCCTCTATGAACTTATTTCATTCTTTTTTTACCCCAGTTATACTTTTGGCCTTCACAACATCCCCTGGCACCAAGTTCCACAGGTTGACCATGCATTGTGTGAAGAAATACTTCCTTAAGTTTATTTGCTGCCTATTAATTTTTTTGGGTGACCCCTGTGAACACGTCATGTTATATGAAGAGATAAATAACACTTCCTTATTCACTTTCTCCAAACCATTCATGATTTTATTGACCTCTATCATATCCTCCCTGAATCCTTTTTGAAGATGAACAGTCCAGTCTTCTTAATCTCTCCTCAGATGGAAGCTGTTCCATTCCCCTAATCATTTTGTTGCCCTTCTCTGTACTTTTTCCAATTCTAACATATGTTTTTTCAGATGGGGCAACTAGAACTGCACACTGTATTCAAGGCATGGGTGTACCATGGATTTATATGGAGACTTTCATATAACTGTTAGACTGGGGGTGATATACCAATATCAATCTCCTAGAACTGGAAGGGATCTTGAAAGGTCATTGAGTCCAGCCCCCTGCCTTCACTAGCAGGACTGATTTTTGCCCCAGATCCCTAAGTGGCCTTCTCAAGGATTGAACTCACAACCCTGGGTTTAGCAGGCCAATGCTCAAACTACTGAGCTATCCCTCCCCCCACCACTCTACTTTGTCCTGGAAAGTCTTATCTTTTGGGGAGGGAGAGCTCAGTGGTTTCAGCATTGGCCTCCTAAACCCAGGGAGGTGAGCTCAATCCTTGAGGGGCCATTTAAGGACCAAGGGCAAAAATTTGTCTGGGGATTAGTGCTGCTTTGAGCAGTGGGTTGGACTAGATGACCTCCTGAGGTCCCTGATAGCCTATGATTCTATCTATGTGCCACTCTGCTCAAAAGAGCCCATACATAGTCTCTGAGGGCCATGAGCTCCTTGCACCTAGTGCACACATACACCACATGCTCACAAGGCAGATAATCATACATGCTGCATTCAGTGCAATAAACTGGATAGCCCCCACTCTGTTGCTCACTTTCTGCCTGCCTTATTTTTACTCTTGCAGGGGATTTTCTATGGGTGTCTGTTCTGTGTTTGTCGTTTGTCTGTTTTTAATTTGCAGGGTGTGGGGGATTATTTGGCCTAAATGTATAGAATGTTTATTAGGTGTATCTGGCTCTCCTGCTCCCATTCTAAACTCCCCTGTTAGCTGCTCCTGCTCACCAGCTCTTCCGATCACATAGGAGCTGGATTTTAAAATCCCCGTTCTCCCTGAATTAGCTCCACCCCGTTGTCAAGGGACCCTAAAGGGATTAGCAAGGTAAGTAAAAACTATGTCAATAATCTGAGAGTTCCTTCCTTCCTTTTTTTTTTTTTTTTTTGGTGAGGTTAGAAGCAATAGATCTGGCCAAATATCACACTCATACCTACTAACCTTTTAATGGAAATCATCAATGACGTCTGCTGCTAATTTCATGTGCTCTTGCCCAGTGCAATCTAACATGTCTCAGGGGAAAAGAGGAGGTGCCAAGTCTCAAATAAGAAAGATAACACTGGTAAATGTTAGAGCTCCCTGGCGAATCTAGATGCTTGAAACATTCTAAACAGATGATTCACTGGGAGGCTTGCAGCCCGTCCTTTTTGGACAGCTTGGACATTTACGAGAGCTATTTTATCTAAGAGCCTGTATTATTATTGGTATTGCAGTAGCATCTAGAGGCCTCAACCAAGACTGAAAGAGGACAACGAGGTGGCTTTGAGGACTACATGAGGGATAAGGAACTACTCCACCAGAGTCAAGGTGGGGAATCTGGCCCTAAAATTTCATACTATATGAAACTAGATTTTTTTGCATCTAATATTTTATAACCATTTCTATCCATGGGCTTGATTTTTCAGAGCATTGACTTCAGCAGGAGGGGAATCTGGCCCCATAGGCATATCTACATATCAGCACACTCTACTCAGAAATACTATGCAGAGATATTGCATCACATTAGGTATAATACAAAACTACATATATTGTATCATCCAGATTCCACATCTGCTTTCACTGAAGGTATCTAGGGATAACATTTTCCATGTCCAACCTCAGTTCTCTATTTCACCTGTGGCACCATCATTTCTCCTGCTCTTTGTTCCTCTCTGGTGGCTAGACCATGCACAGAGATGTATGAGTTTGCTATCATCTCTGAATTAATGGTCCTGACACCACTGAAGTACAGTTTTGCCACTAACTTCAGTGGGGCCAGAATATCAGGCATAACTATGTAGGTCAAGCAGTAGAAGCTCATGTTTTCAAAGATGGAGATTGTGAGTTCAGTCCCTGCAGAAAGACCTGTCCGTGGCTGTGACTCCACTGATAGCAAGAAATAGAATCAGTAACAGTTACCTGAGTGCCACAGTTTTTTTTCTGCTGAACGTGACTGAACAATTATTTCAGGGTGGTTAAACACTGGAATAAACTGCCTAGGGAGGTTGTGGATTCCCCATCTCTGGAGATATTTAAGAGTAGGTTAGATAAATGTCTATCCGGGATGGTCTAGACAGTATTTGGTCCTGCCATGAGGGCAGGGGACTGGTCTCGATGACTTCTCGAGGTCCCTTCCAGTCCTAGAAACTATGAATCCAGTCAGTTCCCTTCTTTTAGCATTGCAGGTTGTTGCTGGAGTGGGCCTGCGAGGTCATGGCTGGTTGTTTTGAGTTCAAAGTCCTGTGGTAGATGCAGCCCTGTTGTTTCATGTGCTGTTGAAAGAATACCAGTCTATCCACTTTTCCTCCCCCCCGGCCCGCCCACTTATCCGGTTGAAACAATAAATATTTTACTCATGATTTATTGGTTTTCAGTCTGCTGAAGTGATCGTCCAAACAAATGAAGTTTTAATGGCAACAAACGCCAGCCGCAGCACATTAGAAAATATAAACAGCAGAGGGGACTGTTAAACAAAAATCACTTAGGACATGGCTGATATGTCACTTAGCAGCAGCCTTCACCTCACAGAGCCATGGCGTTTTCGATGGTCAGCATTTAGCAAGGCCTTCCTTGGACAGGCTCTGCCATGATTTTCATCTAATGGTGTCAGTAAGATAATTAGGGGTGTTGCAGCAACTCGGAGCTCCTAGTCATGGACTAGGACCCTACTGTGTAATGCAGGACAAAAAAAAACAATAGCCTGGTAGAGCTGCAGGTACTAAATGGCTCCTGCATGAAAATGTGTGCATGGGCCTGATCCTCAAGTGGTATCAATCAGTGCAGCAATCTAAGCTGCTGGATACTAGCTGGGCATCTGACCCATGGTATTTGAAGCAACACCACACACACAGTATTCAAGACCACTTTATGGTTTGATGTGTGTGTTTAGCTTCTTCCTTTGAGCTCCTATGTTCCAATGATGGAATGTTGTTTATCAGAATCCACATGACCTCACAATGGCCTTCTTGATTCCAACGAGCAGGTCATAGACCAGAGGAAAGAGTGTAAGTGCCTCTCTTTCACAACATTTTTGTGGCGATTCAAATAAATTAGCGTATTTGTGCGCCTTGCACTTTACTAAAGGACAGGTACCTTTTTGAACAGACCCAATGGATGCAGGTACGTGTAACACCCAGCTTACCGAATGCCTGGTGATTTTTTCAGGGAGCTTCTCATTAAATAATGGGGACTAGCATCTGATCTCCAGTGCACCGGTGTTATATAATGGAAGACTTCATTGAAATTCCTCCAGACTGACAGTGGTGTAACAGAGATTTGAAACTGGCCCTGAAAGAGGCTAATTCCCCAGTTTGAGAGCTGTGGCGGGTTCTTTCCAATAACATTGATTGCGTAAAATTCAAAACAAAGGAAACTGAAGATCTATTCCAGCAGAAAAATCCCTTTTATCAGCCTCAGGCCAGATACTTTTTCTGCTGTACGGAATTCTGTGGTTTCATTCCTCCTCTTAATCCCCTGAATGCTACCTATTGACAGTCCGGATGACTAACTGTTGATGCCACCTTTCTTTTGTTCAGATAGAAGAAAAGGCAAATACCCTGATCCAGGGACTGGGATCAGGATGTTTTGATTTGTGATAAAGTAAGGCACATGTTGAGTGACCAAAGAAATTCTCAGGAAGTAAGTGATTCAAAACATTTTACCATAAATTAAAAAGCAAGAGATTACTGTAAATAAGCCATTGTTTACAGTATATACAATAGCTAGGGCCAGCCACTATTTTATCCAAATATTCAGATCTCAGCTGCTTAAGCCACTCATACAGACAGCAAATTCACCCGTTCAGCAGCTGAAGACGTCGTTCATATACCCTGAGCTGGATGAAGTGCTACTAGTTTGGAGTTAATTTATTGTTTGCAAGAGTTAGAGAATTTTATCCATGCCAAGTGGCAAGCAGCATTCAGCATTTCATTGGAGTAAGGCATTTTTCTACCAATGGATGCACCAGCAACAGCAGCAATTTGCACAGTGAGGCTTGGTATGGTTTGTAATCGAACAGGTTATTGATGCCAAACTGCAGTGTCCAGCCCTCTGTATGGAAAATGGATGTTTTCCTTGTTTGCCTAGAGGTTTAGTGTCCCCTGGATTCCAAATTTTTACATTGGGTGATTGGCAAATTACCAACCTCCCATGTGCTGTTCTTCATACCTTTAATATAGCAAGTTAGTAAATATTAGGCAAGTTAGTACTAATGTACTTAGAGTATATGTTTCTACTGCCCCCTAGTGGTTGGTATGCAGATAAAAGTCCTATTACTCCTGACAATTAAATTAGTTTCTTTAAACTCAGATATTAGTTGCCTGTATTTTGGGGTTGGAGGCCTTGAGTTTTATACCCTGTGATGCATGTGTGCAGTACAGCAGTTAGTGATATCTGCATGTACAGCCACAAATTTCCTAGCAACCAGCGTCATGGGCCCATCAATGGTCATCAATAGAAATTCCAGTGTAAAACGAACTTAGAAGTTCTCTCTGCTCATATGTTAAATGGGCCAAATGATATACATGCATATTGTAAAAGAGTGACATAAAAGTATATGGCAGAGATTCTCAGTCTTTAGCTTTAGATTATATGAGACTATAAATACCAATGAAATTAAAATTGTTGCCACATACCTGAAAATTCTGGTGTCCCAAGGAAAGAAAGCCCATAAAATGGAATGATCTGCAGCAAAAATGTTCTGATTTATTGTTACCCGCAAGTTCATCATCAAGAGGTTCACTTTGCACTGGAAAGAATTATAATCCAGGACTATAGACCACCTACGGTATACTCACTATCAAACATACGTAACGACTTTAAACAATGTAATCACTGAGTCATCACTACCTACCATGCTGGGTTGGGTAGCCTAATCTGTAATTCTGGGATAAATTAGAAGGTAGTAATGTTCAGGGGTTCAGCCCCACGTCAGCTACAGTAGAGATGTTGTCATTAGATTAAGAACCCCGAAATACACAGGGACAGTACACTGCTCTTTCTGTGATTAATACTTGCATTAGAAACCAAACAAGAATACACACTCTGCAATCCAGCAAAGAAGAGAGAGATAACACCAAGTTACCAGCGCTTGTATTACTCACACCATCCTTTATGAGGATACCTGGGTATTAGTAGGTGGCTGTCTTCCTGGAGTGTCCCATGGTACCTAGGCTGGGAATCATCTTTTATAATATGTTATGCTAACACCCACTTTATTTTATGCACATTCATGATGGGTTGAACCCCTTTTCCTATCTGAACTTCTGCACCCCGATTCTTCTAGGATCCCCCATTTCTTATCGGTTAATTATCCATTTATTTCATAATCATTAGCAGATACATCAATCAGTTAGTTTCTATAGCATTATTGTGACCAACACTTGTGAGTTTCAGTTATGCACATTCCTTAAAAATACCTTAAAATATCAGTAAAATGTGTTTGTGATTTTTTTGCTTCACACCAGTCTACTGTCTTACTATATTTATTTACCATTACACTTCAATTTCTGACTTAAGGTCACTTGCCTGCTAGTTACTTGTGTCAAACTTCAATTTAAGCCTTGATTATTTATGCTAAGCAAACTATCTTTCAGGCCCTAGTCCTGTTGGTCTTCTACTTGTGTTACTGCAGTAATCAATACTTATATATGGATATGGCTGGCTACAGCTGTGTACTAAAATGCACCATACCACTGTTGCTCTGAAAAAGAACAAAGTGGCCAATATGGATTTGTAAGGGATTGTGCTAAGATTGGAAGAGGGTTAAAAAAATCCTCCTTGTAAACTCAAAATTAGAGATGAATTCAGATAAAGGGTAAGACAGTGAACAAGCAGAATGAGTTAGGACCAAACCAAATCAATCAGGAGGAAAAGAAGTGCTGGAGAGAATGTAAATCCATTCATAAAGGAGAAGGGGTTTGTAATGATCAGCGACTCATAGCGCTATAGGGAACATTCCTGCACTGGCACAGAGATTGACTAGCTAAACTAATAGGACCTTCCCAACTCTTACATCTATGGGACTGATCTAAAGCCTATTGAAGTCAATAGGAGTCAAATCAGTGATTTCAGCTTCTATGAGTCTATGACAAGCAGGATTTTTCCCACTGCAGATTCAGTCAGTCACAAAATCCTTTCTGGTTCTTTACACATTTTTCCACCATTCTTAATCTGTTTTTTATTCTATATTAATATTTTTTTTTAAAAACCTTCATAAATACACAATAAACCCCAAGGTAATTTTCTTAAAACATTTTTTAAATAAACAGCTCTATACGAACTTCAGTCATTTCAAAATGTGCTTTGAAACTGAAGACTGTGGAAAAGTTAAAGAAGTGATTGCTGATAAATAGTTCCATATGATTTATTGAATATAATATCCTTCCTTCTACAACAGAATGCTGCTTCAGATCGCAGACTGCATGTTAAGAGAAGTGTGCTGAGGTTTAACGGGATTTTTATGTGCTAGAGAACACACCACATGCCTATTCAGAGATGGAGACAATCCCCTGAAACATATACACAACATTCTGATGCACATATGGTATGGTAAATGTCATGGTCGTATCAGTATCAAGTGTATTCGTTATTAATAAACTATTGCAAAGTTCTATAGAATTACATCAGAATGAAATTGATTGGGCTCTATAAAAATGATTCTAAAAACCTATATATCTTAACAGAAAACGATCTCATTCCTACAGAACATTCAAAATCTCCCCACAGAAATTCAAGAGTGGGGATGATGTGAATTCTTAAATCCGTTCTATCCAATAATTCCAAAAGTTCTCTAGATTCTCCATTAAATTCCATAGGACTTTTCCAGAAGGGTTTGAACGAGAACAAAAGTTGAGGCAAATAAGTATGCTGTTAAGATAGTAGATGATGCAGAGTGAGAGTAATGAAAACTGTCTTAAAATTACAAGCTATCACTTTAAATTGTAGGGGGTTTCCTGGTTCTGCTTGCTGGCTGGAGGCTGTGAGGGAAGTGGATTTGAGTCTTCAGCATCTATCAGTCTGCAAAAGAGCCACTCTGACATAGGGAGCAGTCTGCTATCTCTCATTCTATAACTGGTTGTTGTGCATTAGATTTCTGAATTCTAAGAAATAAAGCAGTGTTAAGTTTCAACCTTTCTGGAAGACTATAAATATTTATTTTCTGTCTGTGCATGCAATTAACATAACAGATAGGTTTCCATTATATGAGGGTGGAGTGTTACTCATTGTTAGTGGCTATGAGAAACCAAATGGCCTCTTTCTTACAGTAAGTGGGCAGATCTCCATTTTGAGGCATGACACAGGGTCTTATAGTTTATAAGCATGTTACCTGGAAGGATTCAACCTGGAACTGAACACATTTGCAGCTTCTCTACATGCAGAAGTTGCACCAGTTTAACTTAAATCATTTTAAAAACTGACTCTGTTAAACTAGTGCAAACTCCTGTTTGGAGTCACGCATCGATTTCGATATCGTTAACTTGTGCCTGTAAATGTATCATCTCAAGCTAAAATGACATGAACGAAGTTTAAGTGGATACAAGAGTGTCCACACACAAAATTGCTCCAGTTTAATTCCATCATAGTTTTAGTGAAACCTGTGCAAATTTGTATGTGGTCAAAGGCCTTAGACTTTGGAGAAGTTCAGATCTGGATCCCAAAATTTGAAGTTTGGTCTGTTGCTAGTCACCTGGGTGACAGACTAAATCTGTGCACAACATAAAAGGCATGGACTCCAAATGGGGTTTTCCAGGGCCACAAAGATCATTTTGGAAGGCCTCAGAGCATCTGGAGGTGCATACACGTTCTGCTTTCTAGAACCCACGCAGTCTTCTTACTTGAAACGTCAACAAGTCTGAACCTAAGAACTCTCCAAAGTTCTAAACAGGAAACAAATTCCTCACACTTGAAGGGAAATGTCATCTAGCGGGAACAGCAAACTCTCTTTGCACGTATTCAGAGAGGGCGCCAGACCAGAGCAGCAGCTGCTTACAGGTGAAAACACGTCAGCCACAAATCCAAACATTAGAACAAGACAATTGGGCCACAAGTGCCTTCCTGTTAGAGTCTGAACCCACTATCGTGCAGTCAGTCTCAATTGGGAAGACACAACAAGGCTGTGTGACATAGCAGGCCAACTGCCATCACATGCTGCTGGCCTAGAACAGGTCTGAGCTCTGACAACCCTTCCCTGAGTGGGGGTTAAAAGCTGAATTGTCTCATGTGGTTGCTGCTCCAAACTTGAGCTCCCTCTGCTGCCCGGCACTTCCAATGTGCAGCTAGGGACAATTGTTCAAATTCTGCGCTCAGTCCCACCGGTGCATCCAGACTGATATCAGTGGAACTGCATGGATGTGAGCAGGAGCCGAGTTACCCTATTGGCCTCTTTAAGAACTAAACTAGATAAAGGAAATTGCTAATCCACGTGATGGGAGACTGTATTTATAATCCATGTGATGGGAGACTTTCAAAGAACTGGATGGTTTGATAGCCTGAGGATCAGGTTTTTTAATACTTAGGTTCTGGGCAGTCTGTCTTGGTCACCTTCTGAGCTTGATCTATTCAGTGCCAAGCAATACCATGTGTGAGATCCTTAAAGGAAGGTACCATTTGAACACTAAATGGCATATTTTGTTAGCATATAGGTTTGTCCTGCAGTACTTGGGCAAAATGTCCTCTTCTCCAAGAGATGACTGTGTTTCAGTGATATGGCATATAAAAGGCTTTGAAGATGAATGGTGCCATCTAAATAAAATACTCTACTTTGTATTTATACCATGCTACACTCCTCCCCATGGCCTATTAAAACGAATGAGAGTCTTTCCACTGACTTTACGCTCCTGCGAGAACCGTGTCACAATGAGTCAGTTGCACTTTTGTAACATGTGAGGCAGATTTAAAAACCACTGCGGTCCTGCACCCAGATAGAGAACCAATTCTTCAGTGGCGCTGTGGTGGGAACTCCCTTCTTTGCTAGAAGAATGAGAGGTACTTGTGGCACCTTAGAGACTAACAAATTCTGAAACCCATCTTCTTTGCTAGGTTGTTCCAAACTCCAACATGGAGAGCTATCCAAATGTCTTTATTAGCACAGACAAAACTGCGCTGTCACTAGAAAAAAAAGATTACTGGGAGGAAGGTACCCATCCACCAGGCTTGAAATGAACTCTAACTCCACCGATAACAGTCTGGACACCCCTCAGTCCCAAATTAAGGCCCCTCCCCTTCCCTTCAGACAGTGGCCAACCAGTTTCTTGAAACCATCAAAACACAGAAATGCCTCTTACATCACAGGAGTCTCTGACTTCTTTCCACATGCCATACATCAGGCTGCAAATGGAGTGGAGTGGACATAGAGAGGTGAGGAAGACCACTCAGCACTAGCATTTGGGACTTACTCACCATATGCTTTGTGTTGATGTTTGTTCCTGAAGCTTTTATAGGCAAGAAAAGTTGTCTGTGGGTGGGCTGTGGGCTCCCCCGCCGTTCCAGAGAGGAAACAATAACTCACAGCCTTTCTAGGCCACCTTTTAGTTATGAGCATGAACCAATTGGTGCCCTGTATTTCCTGCTGAAAGTTCCCAGGCTCCCCGCACGTTAGCTCCTGTCTATAGCTAGAAAGTATGGGTGTCTTGGAAGGAGTCTCACAGAGCCATTCGTTTCACCCTTAATAGTGTCAAACAACTTTGTAGGGCAGCTTGCTAAACAGAGCGGTGCTTGAATGTGCTCCGATGAGTGGACCTTAGCCACAGTGCCCGGTACACTTGGCCCTGCGGCTGTCGTACCATCAGCACTTGCCTTGGCAGCACCCACTCAGCGAGCAACACGGACATCTCAATCCATACAAGAAACTCCTTTGGCTGGTGCCTGCCCTTTGGCTCCCCAGCCTAGCACATTAGCGACAGCGTGTGCCGTACGGGGAAGCCCTCACATGCTGTCCGGCTCAGGCATTTCCCTCTGAGTCACAGGGTCTTTAACGACCTTCACTCCTCATGTTTCTCTCCCCCCCCAAGAGTTCAGCTGGTGCTTCCAGAAACGCCGTCCCTCTGGGGCCGTCACCAGGGGGGTGAAGTTAATTGTGCTCATCAGCCACCCAAGTCTGGAGGACAAACTTTAGACACTGATCCCTTGTTTTCCTAAAGCCTCAGGGTAGGTCTCACCAATTTGATTTATAAGCTGCCCTGTCGGAAGGAGCCAAACACCTCCTGTAATTTTGGTAGCTCAATGGCCCAGCCCTGCGCAGGAGACATGTGGCAAGCAGAAATTTCACAAAGGTTTTTGTCTCTTTCTCCCATCAGTCAGAGCCAAATCACAGGATCCAAACCCTGGCCCCGGTTACCTTATCAGTGACCCCCAGCTTCTGGCCTTGCTCCATTGACCCCTGCTTCTTAGAGAACTCACACGGTGTCCATTCCCCGCCACACACATACGCTTTCCTTTGCCAGGTCTCCTGCCCCTGTAAGCGTCTGAGTCTGGCGGAGGGTGGAATTAAGTATCGGTAGCAGCTACAGTCATCTCAGCAGGAGCTTCCCCGGTGACAGCATTGACTTAGCGGGGCATTAACCTGCAAGGGGACGTTTTCCACACTCCGGTATCCTGTTGATCTTTCCAAATCCACCACCTTTTTGTCCTCAATACCAGTGATTCCCCAGGACAAATGTACACCACTGTGCCATTTCATTCCACCCCAGCTGGTGATAATCTTATACCCTTTACACCTTACCATTAATAAGCCTTCCTGTCTTTCCTTTAGGCTTGTCCCGGTAGAAGTCTAGTGTCGGTTATTGCTAGCGGATAGAATTGCACCCTCTGTTATCTTTATAAACTTGAAATATATGCTGTTATGTTTGCAATTATAAATGGTTTAAATGAAATCTTAATTACAAGAAAAAATGATTTGCAGTCATATTTACATTAGCCAGAATGAATAATGAGAATTCATACGGAGCCTGTGTCAAATGTCAGAGGCTTTGGCGGGGGGGTGAGGGTAGGTTTTTTGGCATTGGTGGGGAGAGTTTGAGTTATTTTTGTGGTCAATTCCTGAAAATAATATGTGTCGCTACTGAAACAAAGGGCCCACAAAATTCTCTCTTTTTTTTTTCATAAAAGTGAACAAACAATTTTACTTCAATGCATTTTAGCCACAAAACAGTTAATTCAAAGAATAACACTGGAAGCCAGGCTCGTCTCAAAGAGATATTTATTTAGTTTTAAAGAGCTTGTTCTTCATGCAAAGAAAATGGAAGTTGGAACCAGCAGTGAAACATCTGCCTTTGACAAAGTTATGAGAAACTTCATTTCACATTCCTAAACCTTCCTCTTTCCTTTTGGCTAAAAATCAATTACTTTTTTTTAAGGTAACATACATACATCTGGACAACTGGGCAACTTGCGTATAAAAATCAGCTTTTTATAACAAAACAAAAAATTAGAGCAACTAAATAGGAATGGAAATAACTTTCACTTAATGGAAGAAAAATATTCAGTTACCAGATAGATCAGATATTACATCTAGAAAAAGATTAATAATCACTTCTGACCTTAAAGCCTATGGAAGGTGCTGAGCGCCTCCAACAGGGTACTGAGTGCCTAACTGACATTGACACTGGAGTTAAGTGATCAGCATTTTTTAGTCAAAAAAATTGCCATTTTCTCTAAGGTAGTCATGGGGGGGGGATTTCACAAAAGAAACATTTTTATTATAGTTTTTGACCCACTGGAGAATGGGAGGAGATGTTGAAAAAGGGAGAAAATGAAAACTAAACATTTCCAGTTTGTTTTCTCTTGCCCTTTTTGCTTTTATTTTTTTCATTTTCCCACAGCAAATTACAGCAAATTTTTGGGTTCAGTTTTGCTGGGGAAAAGGACTAAGTGGTAGCATCTCCCAAATGTCCATCCACATGTAGCACCATGGGGAGAGGTCACTCTCAGGAAACTGTGGAGAAATAGCCATCCCTCTCCTTTCTGACAGGAGACATGAAAGAGTTAACAAGCTGACATTTAAATTATCACTGGGCAGCTGGGCCCGGCAACTCACGGACATAAAAGGGGCAATTCGCACCCCTCAGAGCTATTGTTCCTGGCTCTCTGCAGACTCTGCATCGGTTTCACTCCTGTTCACATTTCTGACGTTTTCTTTGCAACTATAACAGCTAGAGAGCTTTTAAAATGAAAGCTGAGATTCTGGAGAACAAGAAAGTAGCTGATGTGATGGAGGGGTAACATACCATTTCAGTAGGACCTCTTAACATCATCAAGGTTCCATTGAGCTAGACACTGTACAGATGCATAATTAGAGAGAGTCCCTATCCTGAAGAATTTAACACTAAATGCACAAGGAAGACAAAGCATGGCAGGAAAGGGACCCAAACCCAAAGCTTTTAGCACCCCATTCATTGCCCTACCCACTAGACCATGCTGCCTCTCTATTTCTTTCATGCACACGTATGTACATGGAGTTTTGTAATGTACACTTGGCTACTCTTAAAGGCAACAGATAAATGTTTTCAACTACTGAATAGGAACATCTTGGATGCGTTTTTAATCTAGTTTTTCCCCATATACATTGGGAATTAATGGAGAGGAAATATTCTTCTGTATGTAAAATGTTCTAATATTAGCTTTTATGACTAATGCAAAGTCAGGATCTGAAGGAGCTTTAGAGGGTATGTCTACTCTGCAATAAAAGACCCCAGCATGGCTGTAGCTGGCCCAGCTCAGCTGACTTGGGCATGCAAGGCTTGGATGCCAGGGCTAAACACTGCAGTGCAAATATGCGGGCTCCAGCTGGAGCCTGGGCTTTGAAACCCGGTGATGGGGGGTGGGTCTCAGAGCTCAAGCTCCAGTCCAAGCTCGAATGTTAACACTGCAATTTTTAGCCCCACAGCCCAAGCTCCACAAGCCTGAGTCAATTGACCAGGGTTTTGAGACTCGGTGCCATGAGTTTTTATTGCCGTATACATGTACCCAGAGTGGCCTCTACATGTGCTTCCTATTTCTGTGCTGTTATCTGTAAGCTTCAGCTCCACACAACTGAATAAATGGAAATGTAGCGTGTCTAAACCTCATTAATTCTCTGCAAAGCCTCCTGGGCTACTTACTCCGTATTTACAAAATGGGCATTATGGTCAATAACCACTTACATTAACTCTGACTATTTAATAATACTAGGCGGGTGTGTTAGCAATTCTCTTCCAGGAAAAATAAAGATTGGGGGATTTCTAGGTTCTTTTTGCCATCTGTCTTGCAGGATCCTAGTAGCTTTCATTAAAAGGAAACTAAAAAAATATCTAATCACTGAAAAACTATTATAATTAGCAATGGCATCATATAAATTCCTCATGTGGCTGGTTGCTATTTATAGATTCATAGACTTTAAGGTCAGAAGGGACCATCGTGATCTGCTAGTCTGACCTCCTGTACACTGCAGGCCACAGAACCTCACCCCCAAACTCCTGAAATAGACCCCTAACCTCTAGCTGAGTTACTGAAGTCCTCAAATCATAGTTTAAAGACTTCAAGTTACAGAGAATCCACCATTTACTCTCATTTAAACCTGCAAGTAACCCATACCCCATGCTGCAGAGGAAGGTGAAAAAATAACAGGTTCTCAGCTACTCTGACCTCAGGGAAAATTTCTTCCCAATCCAAAAATGGCGATAGATACTTGGGAAAGAATTCTCTGTAGTAACTCGGAGCCCTCTCCATCTAGTGTCCTATCTCCCGCCATTGGGGATTTTTGCTCCTGGCAGTCACTGATGGGCCACATGCCATCATAGGCAGTCCTGTCATATCATCCTCTCCATAAACTTATCAAGTTCAGTCTTGAAGCCAATTAGGAGGTTTTTTTCTGGTCCCCTTGGAAGGCTGTTCCAGAACTTCACTTCTCTGATACGAAACCTTCTTCTAATTTCAAGCCTAAACTTGCTGATGGCCAGTTTATAGCCATTTGTTCTTGTGTCCACATTGGCACTTAACTTAAATAATTCCTCTCCCTCCCTGGTATTTATCCCTCTGATGTATATATAGAGAACAATCATATCTTCCCTCAGCCTTCTTTTGGTTAGGCTAAACAAGCCAAGCTCTTTGAGTCTCCTCTCATAAGATAGGTTTTCCATTCCTTAGATCATCCTAGTAGCCCTTCTCTATACCTGTTCCAGTTTGAATTAATCTTTCTTAAACACTGGAGACCAGAATTGCACACAGTATTCCGGATGAGGTATCACGAGTGCCCTGTATAATGGTACTAACAGTGCCCTGTCTCTACTGGAAATACCTCACCTGATGCATCCTAGGATTGCATTAGCCTTTTTCACAGTCACATTGTTGGCTCATAGTCATCCTGTAATCAACCACTACAGCCACCTCTTTCTCCTCCTCTGTCGCTTCCAACTGATAAATCCGCAACTTATAGCAAAAATTATTTTTGTTAGTCCCTAAATGCATGGCCTTGCCCTTTGCAGTATTAAATTTCATCCCATTTCTATTACGCCAGTTTACAAGGTCATCCAGATCTTCTTGAATGATAATCTGGTCCTCCTCCATATTGGCAATACCTCCTAACTTTGTGTCATTCACAAATTTTATTAGTACACTCTCACTTTTTGTGCCAAGGTCAGCAATAAAAATGTTAAATAAGATTGGTCCCAAGACCAATCCTCGAATAACTCCACTAGTAACCTCCCTCCAGCCTAGGGTGACCAGACAGCAAGTGTGAAAAATCAGGACGGGGGTGGGGGGGTAATAGGTGTCTATATAAGACAAAGCCTCAAATATCAGGACTGTCCCTATAAAACTGGGACATCTGGTCATCCTACTCCAGCCTGACAGTTCACCTTTCAGTATTACCCATTGTAGTCTCCCCTTTAGCCAGTTCATTATCCACCTTTCAATTATCCTAATCCCCATCTTCTCCAATTTAACTAATAGTTTCCATATGGGACTATATCAAATGCCTTACTGAAATCCAGGTAAATTCAATCTATTGCATTTCCTTTCTCTAAAAAAATCAGTTATCTTCTCAAAGGAGGAAATCAGGTTGGTCTGGTGCAATCTACCTTCTGTAAAACCATGTTGTATTTTATCCCAATTACCACTCACCTCTATTAACTACTTTCTCTTTCAAAATTTGTTCCAAGACCTTGCATACAATTGAGATGAAACTAAGAGGCCTGTAGTTTCCTGGATCACTTTTTCCCCTTTCTTAAAAATAGGAACTATTTTAGCAGTTCTCCAGTCATAGGGTACGACTTCCAAATATACAGATTCATTAAAAATTCTTGATATTGGGCTTGCAATTTCAAGTTCCTTTAATATTCTTGGTTGGAGATTATCCAGGGCTCCCCGATTTAGTCCCAGTAAGATGTTTGAATCTGACTTCCACCTCTGATGTGGTAATTTCTACCTCCATATCTTCGTTCCCATTAGCCACCCTGCCGCTACCCTGTACATCTTCATTAGCCTCACTGAAGACTGAGGCAAAATATTTGTTTAGTTGTTGGGCTGTGCTTAGATTATCTTTAATCTCCACCCCATCCTCGGTGCTTAGTGATCCCACTTCTTCTTTCCTTGTTTTCTTCTTATTTATATGGCTATAGAACCTTTTACTAATGGTTTTAATTCCCTTTGCAATGTCAAGCTCTGCTTGGCTTTTGGCAGTTCTCACTTTATCCCTACACTTTCTGACTTCCAAGAGGCAGCTTTCCTTGCTGATCTCTCCCATCTTCCCTTCCTTGTAAGATTTCTGCCTTCTCTTAATCAGAATCTCCTTATTTCTTACTATTTATATATGTACACAATCCTCATCAAGATAGTGAATAAGGACCAGATTCAGCTCCAGTCAAAGTCAATGAGAGTCTTTCCACTGATTCTTATGAGAGTTGGATCGGGCCTTGAGAGCATGACTTGGATACTGGGTGAAGTAGAATGAAGAAGGATGGTCCAGTGGTTGAAGTACTACCCTGGGATGTGGGAAACCAGCATTTGATTCCTGCTCTCCACAAACATCCTGTATGACCTTGGGCGATTCATTTAGTTGCTCCGTGCCTCATCTGTAAAATGGGAAGTTAGTACTGTCCTGCCCCAGAGAGGCATTGTGAGAATGAATGGACTAAAGATTGTAAGGTACTCAAATACTATAGAGATGGAGGTCATATACCATAGATAGAAGGAAGAAATTCTTCTGTTGATAATATTCTGGAATGGAGATGGATGGTCAGACCAAATCAAAGAAAATGGCATAGTTTGTGCTGATACAGCTGATAATCAATCAATCAGTAGACAGAGATGGCTGGAATTTGTCAGAGGTTTAAAGACATCAACCTTTCAGGGTGTTTTAAATTGAAAATGAATCGTTTTTCAAAACCAAAAACTTTCATGAAACGCTTTTGCTTTTTTTCAGAAATTTTCCGTTCTTTGACAAAACCAAAAATTTTGAACTTTTGAATTTCAAAGCCTGAACTTTTTAAAATTATTGTTATTTTTATCCCTTCCGCATTGAACGCAATCAAAGGAAAGGTTTCTAGGACTAGAGAGTTCAGTTTTTCATTTTCCTTTTTACCTTTCCCAGTCTGGCTTTTGAAAACTTTCTCAACTTTGGAAAAGTTACAGGACAGAAAAAGGGAAAATTAAAACTCTGCAACTCTGACACTAACTTTTCAAAAGTTAGCAAAATGCTGAAGAGACACAGAATAACAAAAGGAAAAAAAAGCAAAAAGTAAAAAATGGAGGGAAAAGTGACAATTTTATTGCATTCAGTAGACCAAATGAAAAAATGGAATAAGGAGAGGAAAAAAGGGAAAATGAAATTTAACAATATCAGAAATTTGAAAATTTAAAAAAAAATTGCTATTTTGAACAATGCAAACAGGAACAATTTTGAAATTTCAGGTTTTTTACAAAATTGCTTTTCTATTTTTCAACTAGTTCTAATGGTTACATGTTTATCTACAGGCAGCTTTTCATGACCGGTTGAATATTGCTGTAAAAATATCACACAGACTAAAGCATTTAAGAGACCAATGATGCTTTTGAGAACAGGTAGCTTTTCAGGGTCCAGAAGGAAGTAACTGAAGCTAAAATGTTTGCTTTATTTTGTAAGACTGGTTCATAATGAAAACAGATGGCAATAATTCTGGAACGTAAGCCTTTTCTTTACATTCCTATCTCATTCTAACCCCTGGATTCACTTTTATAAAGTTTGCCCCAGCAACTTGCAGGTTTGCAGCACAGGATTAGGGAAATAGTTCTTATTTAACTATAGATTTGCTGGGATATCCTCAGGAAATTTGAGGAGCTATTTACTGAATTCAGGTTGTTATTATTATATGTAACACAGTAGTTCTTAGAAGGCCCAAATGAGATTGAGGCCACAATATGCTTGGTACTGTCCAGCTACAGGTAGAGCTGGTAGTACCATCTAAGTCAAGGTTGTCTAACACTTTCCATTATAAGACCCCGTTTTCAGTTGCGTATAACTTTGCAAAACCTTAACCATTCAGTCTGAAAGTTTTATATACTGAAACAGTTCCTTTTGAGAAGAGCTTATAATGTAAAAAGAGAAAACAAAACAATTAAGGATCTGCATTTCACAGATGGGGAACTAAGGCACACAGTTTAAATAACTTGTTCAAGGTCAAACAAAGTCTGCAGCAGAGCCAGGAACTGAGCCAGGTCTCCAAGACCTCAGTTCAGTGTTCTTTGACTCACTCTCAAATTGTGTATGACTAGAAGAAACCACATTACATTTTTTTTCTTGGGAATAGTGAATACTTAAAATATTTCTATAGCACAATCTTTTCAAATGGTTTAAACCAATTTTAGAGGGTTTGTTTGGGGGGGAGGGGGAAGGAGAAGGATAATTGTTTGGAGTGGAGGAGGAAGGAGATGTTGATTTCCTAAAAGCCCATCTTTTCTGAATTTCCTAAACAGAAGCTTCATGTAGGATGTGAGGGACGTAACCAGGTGTGATCCCAGGGGGAAAGTTGGGGATCAACAAACTGAAACAACTCATTTAATAATTGTTCCCGAGTCCAGGGACATCTCTGATATAAGTCAGTGAAGTGGCACCTACATATGCCAGCAGTGTACATAGCCTCTAATAAAGTACCAGAATATGCCCATATCTACGCAAAACAACCAGACTTGGAAAACACCTTAGTTTGCTCCAAACTTGTTTGACCTATTTCCAGTAAACATGGTTGGTCAATTTTGCAGTTATAACAGACTCCCCTCCTGGTGAGTGGTAGAAACGGATAGGGAAGCTAAAATAAGAGTTTCAGGCCTGCTTGCTCATTATGGAGTAAAGGATGGGGTGGGGAGGGGAATATGTTTTCAATATGTTTTCCCATTTTGAATCCCCATTCCTAACATGTGTTTCCTGTTTTACACAAAATGTGCCTTTTTTCTGTTTTCTGTCTCCTTTATTTCATTTTAAAATGCAATATGTTTATGGCATGAAGAGATTAATACAAGATGAGGGGAGGGAGAGTGGTACAAAAAGCAAATAAGCCTGGTAGCTAGTGAGTGTGATGCACTAAAGAGTAACCACAGTCACACCTTGTGGCCCTGTCTTTATGCTAAACAAGGTTTAATTTACCTCAGGGTAACTAATGCAGGTGAACTATCCTGAAGTAAAAACACAGCAAAGGCATTCTAGCATTACTGTGAGGTAAACTAGGTGAGGTTTTTACCTGGGGGTAGCTCACCTGCATTAGTTACCCTGAGGTACAAAGCATCCCTTTTTTAGCTGTGAAGACAAGGTGAGAGAAAGGGGCCATTTCTCCCATTGATATGCATGGGATTTACACAACTGCCATTAGCATTATGGGAAATCATCCAGATAAAACTTCTGTATTTCCCATGCATCAGTCAAGGAATACGCTATTGTGTCCCAGATTAACAAGAGCCTTTCAAGAGAAAGAATTAGCATCTTTATTGGATACACCTGGCTTTGTCAGGCATTTATCTAACCCTCCTGATCCCCAAATGTGTCAGGTTACCAAAATCTTCTTCTATTGACACAATGAAGGCTCATAATTAAAGTAATAACCTACTTAGCTTTATTGAGTACATATATTGAGAGTGTGTACAAAGCACTAGATAGGCTAAAAATCCTGTCCCAGGATACAATGGGTCTCCTGTAAAAAGTTTGGAGGTCATGGGAATGGGGGAAGCTGTATCTATTTTAGTTAATCCAAAATCCTAAATTAGGTGTTATAGTGGGATTCTTTCAGTATCGTGCAGTCCTACACTTTAATCCCACGTAACATTCAAATTGAATTCTTCAGAGATGCTGCTTCCTATATTATCAAGTATGTCCTATGCACTAATCATGCATCAGACCCTGAATTAAATCTTCAGCACTTTGAAAGTGGGGTAAGATAAACAGGGACAAGGCACCCTTATTCCAGAATAAGTGTGTCCACATGGGGAGTTATTCAGGATTAGCTGTTCCTGTCCATGTTTAGGCAAAAACCAAAGGTAAGATTTTCAAAAGCATCCCAGTAATTTACGAGGCTCCAAAGTGCCTTAGTCACTTTTGAAAGTATTACCCTCAATCCCCAAGTTTCTTTTGCACATGCCAAACAGAGATCCTTGGACAGCTTGTCAGTAAAATTCTAAGTGCCTTCTCTTTTGCGTTCATACCATGCCAAGCACATGGTGGCAGTATTTGCTAATCCCAAGTCTCAAAAATCATGAGTTGGAACCCCCCAAACCCATGAGATTGGGTTAGAAATTATGAAATTTAAAAATAATAATAATACATTTTTATTTGCCTTCTGGGGTCACATTTTCAAGATTTTCTCTGCATCCACCAGGGATAGCAACATACTTCTTTTAAAAATCCCATCTGAGTCTCTCACGTGATCCCATGTCTCGAAGAGCCGGGGTTCAAGTGAATTTACCAAATATCATAAGAGTTGGCAACACTGTTAGTGAAAACAAGCAGCAAACAATGACAAGGGATGCAGAGAGCTATCATAATAACATTGTGATGGAGTGTACTCCCCACATTGGCCCTGAAAGGGTGAATTAGGCCCAATTAACTGCCCCTGGAGGAGGAACCAGGGAGCAGGGATTGATTAATTAGACATGAGGCTCAGCCGTGCAGACAGAGGCAGGGCCTATATAAGCCAGGAAGCTGGCAACAGAAGGGGGTGGCAGGAAGCGGTCCCCTCCTGGGAGAAGTGTTGGAACTATAGAGGATACTCCACTGTTGCTCCTGGGAGGCGGGAGTTGGGGAGCTGGCAAAATCAAAGAGGGGAGTAGCCAAGAAGGTAGGAGAAGGCTCAGGAGGATAGCAGCAAGGACTAGCACTGCAGGCCTTGGCTGCTAACCAGAGGACCCCTGAGCTGGAACCCAGAGAGGGGCCACAGGATAAGTAAAGACAGTGCCAGAGGAAGATGCAATGCCTGGTAGAGCTAGTGCTCAGGACAGAAGAAGTTTGTGTTTGATGCAGTGAAGAATACTGTTAACATTAAACTCTCCAAGCTGAGACTATTCTCTATACTAAGCTAGCTGCAGTGCTAAAAACAAAATCTTTCCTAGCTGTATTTATTCCACCTAACAGAAAAGTTGCTAGATGCTGAAATTAGCAATGTGCTGACGAACATTTAATTACTACCAGATACCTTGGACTTGTGGTTAGGAAATTGTTAGCCATCCCTAAGGTATGTTTTCCACAATACTGTTCCACTCTGAAACATTTGCAGAGTCTGCTGATCCATAAAATGTACCACTGAGATGGTTTGTTTTGGCAAGGCTCTCAATTTTGTCCAGCATACTAATGGTGTTCGTTAACACACCATTACATACATCGTTAACATCGTTGGCAACTGGGATTTCCCTTGAAGAAAAAAGAATACATGTGTAAATCATAGTTATTGTCTGCCTAGCGGTATCAATCATCACACATGGAAGCACTTGCTCTCGTTCTCAGTCCACAAGGACCGTTCCATGATTTGAATGTAAACCTCACACGTCACTGTACTAGGCAAGCAGCACATGCAGTAAAGTGTATATGTGCCATGTAACAGGATGGCCTGCCCCTCTAAGGGCTAGGAGGCCTGGTTAACCCCTTTTTAATTAACCCGGTCCTGCCACACCTGGGCTGGGCATAGGACTGCAAAGGGAAGGAAGTCGTCTTTTGTCAAGAACAAATCATGTCAAACCAACCTAATACCCTTCTTTGGCAAAGTAACAAGCCTGGCGGATGGGGGGGAAGCAGTAGATGTGCTATATCTTGACTTGAATAATGCTTTCGATACTGCCTCATGTGACTTTCTCATAAATAAACTAGGGAAATATAGCCTAGGTGAACCTACAATAAAGCAGACGCACAACTAGTTAGAAAACAATAGTCAGACTGTGACGGTAGTTATCAGTGGTTCATTATCAAGCTGGAAGGGCATATTGAGTGGGTCCTGCAGCGACTGGTCCTGTGTCCGGTTCTATTCAATTTCTCCATAAATGATCTGGATAACAGCATGGAGAGTACACTAATACAGTTTGCAGATGATACTAAGCTGGGAGGAGTTGCAAGTGCTTTGGAGGACATGAGTAGAATTCAAAATGATCTTGGCAAACTGGAGAAAGAGTCTGAAATAAATAGGATGAAACTGAATAAGGACAAATGCAAAGTACTATACTTAGGAAAAGCAGCAAAGAATCCTGTAGCACCTTATAGACTAACAGACGTTTTGCAGCATGAGCTTTCGTGGGTGAATACCCACTTCGTCGGATGCAAGATACTTATACTTAGGAAGAAATAATGATCTGTACAAGACTGCCGAGGAAGGAGAACTTCAGAAAAGGATCTGAGGGTTATAGTCAATCACAAACTAAATGAGTCGACAATATAATACTGTTGCAAAAAACAAAAGCAAACATCATTCTGGGATGTATTAGCAGGAGTGCTGTAAGCACAAGATACAAGAAGTAAATTCTTTCACACTACTCAGCACTGATCAGGCCTCAAGTGGGGTACCGTGTCCAGTTCTGGACAATACACTTCAAGAAAGATGTGGACAAATTGGATAAAATCCAGAAGAGAGCAACAAAAATCTTTAAAGCTCTGCAAAACATGTCCTATGAGAAAAGGTTGAAAAAACTGGGTTTGCTTAGTTTGGAGAAGCAAAGACTGAGGGGGGACTTGATACCAGTCTTCAAGTACGTAAAAGGTTGTTATAAAGAGCAGGGTAATAAATTGTTCTCCTTAACCACGGTGGACAGGACAAGAGGTAATGGTCTTAAATTGCAGCAAGGGTGATTTAGGTTGGATATTAGGAAATCTTCCCAATTGTAAGGGTAGTTAAGCACTAGAACAAATTGCCTAGGGAGGTTGTGGAATCTCTGTCCCTGGTGGTTTTTAAGAACAGGTTAGACAAACACCTGTCAGGCATGGTCTAGCTCAGGGATGGTCGATAATACTTGCCTCAGTGCAAGGGACTGAACCAGATGACCTATGGAGGTCCCATCCAGTCCTACATGTCTATGATTCCAAGCCCAGCATCTTGGGGCTGGCGGTGGAGGAGAGCAGTTAAGCTGGGTTGTGGCTGGAGAGCTGAGCTAACTCCTGTGGTAGGTCCCTGGAACAAGGGACCAGGCTCCAAGAAGACATCCTGAGGACAGTGTTCCACAAGGAACCAGGAGCTGAAGAGGAGCCTAAGAGGTTCAAACACAGAGAGGAGCAAAAGATGTTTCAGTCAGGGGAGCAACCAAAATTTTACTAAGGTGGGAGCCCAGGTTGAGTGTTCCTACCTGCTTCCCAGCCTGACCCTGGGTGCTACAGTGGCCAACGCAGCCCCCTCTCTTCCTCCCTTCCCCAGCATATGCATGCAGTTTACAGGAAGGGACATGCAGGGTCAGCAACACAGATTATGTCCCCATAATATTTCCATTGTTGAGGTACTAGGCCCTTCCCTTGAAGCAGAGCCCCCTCAGCATGTCCAAGCCTGGCAGCATGCTGGAAGTAGGCCCAGCCACCACAGAGTGGGGCAGGGTCTCCCCTGGGGCCCTGAGCCCAGCTGCCATATGTGCAAGGCCAGCCAGCCCTCATCCCGCCAGAGCCCAGCTCCAGAAATCGTGGCCCAGGGCTTCCCTTCCCCTGGAAGCAGAGGTGAAAGTAAGCCGGTACGGGCTGGTACGGAGGACAGGTAAGAAAAGGAGACTGGCTGAGGGAGGGAGAAGCCTGCCCCCTGCATAAGAACAGTTTTAACTCAGCTGTTCCCGGAGTGGTTCAGCCCTCGGGGTTAGGAGCGATTTCTGGCATCCTTGTTAATTTCACAGTAGCTAGCGGGAGGGGGTCATGGGGAGGGTGTGTTTAACCATGGCAGGGGCAGTCCTTGTGTGCCCCCGGGATGAGGGGATCTTATCTCCAAAACTAATATACACAACAAATACAAGCATTTGGCTGCACAGCTTAAATCCAGAGCTAATGGTGCAACGGGAAAAGTCACTGTCACATTGGTTTCTCATCTCCTCCCTCCCCCTCCTCCAGCCAGGCTGCAGACAAGGCTCTGCATTCCTCCCTCACCCCACCCCCAGCAGGGGTTCTCCTCTAGGCTCTAGCTTGCAGTAGGGAGACTGGCTGAGATGCCTGCTGCTGCTGCCTGCATAAGAACAGTTTAAACTCAGCTCTTCCCTGTGCAGTTCAGCCCTCAGGGTTAGAAGCTGTTTCCGGCATCCTTGTTAATTTCACTCCCAGTTGTTGTTGGGGGGGGAGGGTGTGTGTGACCATGGCAGGGGCAGTTCTTTTCTGCCCCCAGGATGAGGGGATCTCCTATACACAAAAAACACAATCAAAATCAGGAACCATTTACAAGTTCAAATCTATCCCATTCCCTCCCCAGCAGAGGATCATGGTTGTGTTGTCCAAACTGCTTGCAGATCCTCTTTGAAATGTTACTGAACTGTGCAGGGAACAGCTGAGTTTAAACTGTTCTTATGCAGGAGGCAGGCTTCTCCCTCCCTCAGCCAGTCTCCCTGCTCCCTGCTGCAAGCTAGAGGGAAGCCCCTGCAGCTGCTGCTCAGTGCCAGGCAGGGAGAAAGCACGGAGCCTAGTGTCAGCAGCCTGGCTGGAGGAGGAGGGAAGACACGGAGAAAAATGTGACAGTGAGTTTTCACTTTTTCAGGCTTATTCCAATAGTAAAGTTTTATTACAGACAGTAGTACTGGTAGTAGTAATAGTAGCTTTATTTTCTCTAACTATGTCATACAATGGGAGGGATCCATGAAGTACGTAGGAGAGGTGAGTTGCTTGCGATTGGACCATATGGGTAAGAAATGAAAATTACTTTCACCCCTGCCCAAACCCCAAGGCTCCCAGCCGCCTCTGCAGCTGGTAGCTCCGGGGGTGATTTAAAGGGCCCAGCCCCTAGCTTCAGCTGAATCCCCGAGCCCTTTAAATCCTGATTTAAAAGCCCTGGGATTTTAAGGCCCCACCTCTTCCAATAGAGGCCACTCCTCTTCCAGTTAAGGCCCCTCCCCCTCTGCAGGACTCTGGAGTACCGGCAAGTCCTTTAAGCTACTTTCACCCCTGCCTGGAAGCAGCCACGTGGGGGCCAGGCTGGTTCCCCCTGTGACTCAGAAGCTCCTGGGAAAGGAAAGCTGATTCCTGGAGGTGGTCAACTCAGGATGGGGCAGGGGTTGGTGGGCCTTGTAATGGCTGCAGCTGGGTTCAGGGTCCTGGGGGAGACACCCGGCCCTGCACCCTGGCAGCCAGGTCCATTCCCTGCACTCTGCTGATGTCCCAAGCAGCTACTGCCTCTGCTGTCTGTGGCCAAGAATTGTAACCTCTTTGGGGCAAGAACCTAGCACACAGCTGGGCAGACTTTTCAGAAGGGCTCAGCACCCAGAATTGGGACCAGATTTTCAGAAAGGCAACGCTCACATTTAGGACCCAGAACATGTGGCCAGATTTTTTGGGGGGGGAAAAAAATCCTCAGTACACTGATTGTCGAGCTCTTGAGAATCTGCCCAAGAGTAGCACACAATGGGAGCTCATGGGTGCAGAGTGCTTTTTTTGAAAATCCAGCCCTGATCTAGGTGTCTAAATGAGTTTGCAGTCAAATTAGGTGACACAAGAATTTGATTTTCTTTTCTAACTCTGGCCTCAGATGCTGAACATTTGACAAATCTGACCCAAGTTCTTTTTAAAATCTAGCTAAAAGAGATAATAAATGAAACAATAATAATACCAACAAACCAGTAAGCAGATATGACTGATGAGCAAGGTTATCCATGTTTACATTTTATAAAATTGAATATAAAGCATTTACATTCTCCAATAGAAAGTAACCTTCCTTTGTTTTGAAAGGTGCAGGCCACTTTCAGGACCTTCCAGATCACATCCCCCTTTTTCAGGACCTTCTTAAAAACTTACTGGATCTGAACTTAATCACGTTATGTTATAATGTTCTGAAATGAATCTTGTTTTATTTTTAATAAAGAGAAAAAAGAAGCCTGGTCAGAGCTGGAGAAGCACAAATTCCCTGCAGATTTGTGCCTCAATCATTTCTGGACACTAAACTTTTTTTTTTAAATGTTCATATTTATATTTCACCTCTGATTTCCCTCCTTGCTCTGCACACTCCCATCCTGGCTCACTTATTTAAAGAGGCACACTATAGACTACAGTTATGGCCTGTAGTATTTTCAGGCCTTGCTGAAAGTCTGCAGTCCAGACTCGTAAATCGCCAGTAAAAAGTGTTTCATTATTGTGTCCAGGCTGTGTGGAATATCTGAGCGATATATCCTCATTGAAATTTCCTTTCTGGGCCAATCCATAGCCAGATAACATTTTGCATTTCAGAAATCTCCTAAAATTCCTCTACCAACTCCTTCCTCCTCCTCCTCCAAGTGGAACTGAAAAATATCCTTAGGCCTACACCAGAAAATTAGGTCCGCATAACTTCATCTCTCAGGGGTCTGAAAAATCCACGCACCTAAGCAACGTAGTTAAGCTGACCTAAGTCCCCATGTAGACAGCACTAGGTCATAAGTGATCTCTCTCCTGCCATTCTTCTGTCAACCTAGCCACCGCCTCTCGGGGAGGTGGATTATCTATGCAGATGGGAAATCCCCTCCCGTCGGTGTCGGTAGTGTCTAAACTGAAGCCCGATGGCAGCACATCTGCAGTGGCACCACTGTAAAGTTTTAAATGTAGACAAACCTGGTACACCTATACTACCCGCCGATCCGGTAATTGATCTATCAGGGATCGATTTATCGCATCTCGTCTAGACGTGATAAATCAATCTGCGAATCGATGCCCGTACTCCACCTTGGCAGAAGGAGTAAGCAGCATCGACAGGGGAGCCGTGGCAGTCAACTCGCCACTGTGAGGACGGCCAGATAAGTCGAACTAAGATACTTCAACTTCAGCTACACAAATAGCGTATCTTAGATCCATCCCCCCACAGTGTAGACCAGCCCTTCACATTAATGCATTAAAGAATATTTTGTTCTCTCTTCGCGTATAAACAGAATACAGAAGCTGTAACTTCCTCCTGCAAATTCAAGACACCAAGAAATTAAGCAGAGTTTAAAAAGTGGCTTTGTAGTACATGGGCAATAAAGTGCACAGCTTCCTCTACCAAAAACACGCATTTGTCAGCTGCAAGATGGTCAAGTGGTTAAATCAGCAATGGGCCCAAGCTGCAAAATTCAGATCTGGATCCAAACTACCCCCACATTTGGTAGAGGGCTTTTGGATCTTGGTTTCTGGGTTTGGGACCATGTCAATATAAATGTTTATAATGTCCTTTGATATCACTGGATAAAGCCAAATATGTGCAAATATAATTATTATTGTCTGATCCTTTGTTCGCCCAGCTGAAAACATAACCGAAATTCTTGTAATCACTCCTAAAATTTAAATATCTGTCCAAATGCAACACTTTTTGAAACTGTCCTTGCTCTCCATAAAATGGAACTAACAAGAAAAAAATACCCCTAGTTTGCCTTTTTTTAATCGGTTCTTGCTCCTGACCCAGAGGTCACATGATTATGGTTACTGATGAGGAATTCTAGTGGGTCAGGAGCAGAGAGTAGACCCTTCCGCCCAATGCACTCTTTCCAACTAAGTCTGGGCAATAGTCCATTCTGCCTAGCTAAACTTTCGGTCTCTTATTTATTGAACAATTGAACCATCATTAGAAAGCATGCAAGGCAGACGTGTTTTGTCTAGAGAAGAGAAGGTTTCGGGGAAGCAAGATAAACCTTCAAATATGTAAATGGGTGTTATAGAGAGGAGAGTGATCAATTGTTCTCCATGTCCACCGAAGATAGGACAAGGGTGGGCTTAATCTACTGCCAGGGGGATTTAGGTTAGATATTAGGGAAAGCTTTCTACCAATATGGATATTAAGCACTGAAATCAGTGCTTGCTGCAGGAGGTTGTGGAATCCCCATCACCGGAGGTTTTTAAGGACAGATTAGACAAACACCTGTCAGGAATGTTGTGATGTGGTTGCTGGCACTTTAAGGGGAGTCAGGCCTCAGTCTATCTGTGAGGTGCTAATTTAAAGGTAACGAGCCCCACCTGAGAAGTTAATTGACCAATGAGTATCTGTACCTTTTAAAAGGCCATCAGGGCTCACCTGGAGGAAGGGGCTCCTAGAAAAATACCCCCCCAGGGGAAAGGAGCTCTTAAAGATGACAAGGAAAAGCAGCAGGAGCAGCACTGCCACCTGTTAACCTCTCCAAGCCACCACATAAAGGGACTGAGTAGAAAGGGACCTGCTGGAGAGAAGCTGACTGAGGCTACAGTTGGCCAGAAGCATAACCCAGCTCCAGGAGTAGGACTGGGTAAGCCTGAGCTTGGGAGCGGACACTTGTTGGCATTAGCCTGCCCCAGGGCCAAAAGAAGGGTTGGACTTGAGAGGCTAACGGGGAGGGTTTTCTTTTGTTCTGTGTAAAAGGATTTAATAAATGAGACCCCACGTAGGGGACATCTCGTTCTCGATTCCCAGGTCTGAGTAAGTGATTACAAGCGCCAAGAGAGAGCTGAGGGCTGTGTCTATGCAAGGACACAAGAGGACATGCTCCAGAGTGTAGCCCCCCGATATATAATCTAGAACAAGGTATATTTAATCCTGCTTCAGCACAGGAGGGATGGACTAGATGACTTCTTGAGGTGCCTTCCAACTCTACCTTTCTATGCGTTCTACGATCTTCAGAAAAGGAGATCCAAATCTGGACCTTTTATTACACTCCTTGCTTGAACGGCCTATTGCCTCGGATAGTCCCTAGCAGTGAGGAACCCTCAAAGGATCCAAAGGCTCAGTTTGGTTGGGATAAACATGCAGACGTTTGTGTGCTTGTCGGAACCTCGTAGGATCACAAATCTTATCTGCAGTCTCCCAAGAACAGCCTTTCATTTGAGCCTATGGGAGTTTCACCAGCAAAGAGCTCACAGGGTGGCGACTGATGGAAATTGAGGGTGATGAAGACTTCTCAGGAAGTGCTCGGCATCTCACAGCATCAGACCCTGACTTTGGAGAAAACTTCTCAAGAAAGAAGCACTCCATGAATCACTGAGAATTTGAACAGAACATCCAGTATTACATCCTACCCTTAGCCAATCAAGAAGCACACAAGTGTCACAGGTATGTAGCTTTTTAAAATTATTATGATCTTCACTCTTTGTATCTGACAACAATGTGCATCAAATCCATTGATAAGGCAATACTTTATTAACAAATTCCCAGAGTTTAAACAGTAGCCACCATGGACACACACCAGTGCATGAATTTCCCTTTTTATGGGAGCTTAAGTACATTGGAAATTTGAACATCAGCTTGACCAAACCAAAGACTGAGATGAACTTCCAAAGGCTTTAGATCACTGAAAACCTTGAGTCATTAAATCAAGGGAAGCTTACTGAAAAGTTTGTCACTGTAATTCATTCTGTAGGATCTTCATGAGAGCAGGTTGCCCCTCAAGGGCTCATCGTGTTTGATCTAATAATTGGATAAAGTTATTCAACCCCACCAGTGATATGAACCTTGAAGAACCCTAACGTTGCGTTTCATTCACATTTGGATGAATTCTGTTCCTGGAACATTCAAAGCATATTCCCATTCCATGGTCACTTTCTTCATTGTACAGCAAGTTCTTCCTCTTTTTTTCCTGTGCTCTCATCAATTTTCCCATGCCCTCAGATCTCTCGTTAATAATCCAAATCCAAAGCGCGTGGGAAGTTCTACTGCTTTTTAATATAAGCCATTTTTCTGAAGACATCAACAATCTGGGTCTGGTTGACCACAAAAAGAAGATAAAGCAAAAATTTTGACTGTTGTAATCAGTTGTTCCTGTTTCTTTCAGCGAGTATCAGTTTGACGGATGATACCCTGGTGGTACTCAACATGAGAGCAGTAGCCCAAGTGTCAAGCTTGTTTGTAAGAAACAAAGAGTTCATCTCAAAATAGTGAAATTTGTCATAAAACTACATACTGAGTCGTAATCAATTGTTCCTGACTTCTTCCGCTATTTCTCAGTGACATTTATCACAAACTGAAAATCAGCCTTGACTTCTTCGCCAAGACAAGCTTCCCTACTTCCCACAGAGTGTAGGTTTACAAACGTGAATTTTGGGGAAAGTCATGACATTACAAATCACAGAAATCAGGTGTCATATGGCTGGTTTAGGGCCTGCAGCCTGATGGTGTAAACCTCCTCCTCCTCTCTGCCCAAAGAAGTAGGGCCCAGGAAAGGGATAAAAGAGACAGGGCTTATATAGCACTGCCTTGCTACAGCTGGGGAAGAGATGTGTCTGACAGGGCAATGTTATAAAGAAGGAAGCCCCAGGAAGGTGCTGGGCGGGAGCCCTGGGACTGAAAGGAAGGGATAAGAACCCACAAAGAATGTTGACCCAGGAGATTTGGCTGCTGGCAGCAAGATGAACCTAGCAGTAAGCCCTGAAGGAAGAGGCCCAGAAGACTGAGAACATCAGGAAGGCTTCAGGAGGCAGAAAAACCCTCAGACATCAGTGAACAGAGGGGACAAAGACTCTTACTGTGGTAAGAGGGTCTAATGAGGAATTGAGAGACTGGAATGGACTAAGGTGGACAGTCCACTGGGATTGGAGGCATTAGAATTAGTATGATTTGATTTGTCTGTTCTAATAACCCCAGGGGAAGGCCTGTAGGTTCAAGGCCCAGGAAGGGGGCCTGAACATAGTGGGGCAATGGTTTTGACTCATGTTTGGGGACTTGGGACTCTGTTACAGAGTGAGTGAGTATAAGGCAGTGACAAGGGATTCACCACTGGATCTCCAATCCCAGAGGGGAGCCAGGTCAGTGGGGTCCCTCAGAACAGGGTTTTTTAGCTGGGGGAAGAAGGGAGGTTCTGTGTAAATGGGAACCCATCTAGCAGAAAGCTGAACAAAGGAGTGTGAAGTAGTCCAGGTCCCAAAGGAGCAGAGACTAACTATCACTTGTTGGCATCTTATCTGAGTCCCAGGTAACCTGCAGACTATCATCTGATCCCTGGCCTCAGACCCATCACCTGGTAGGTAACAAACTAGCCGCCAGTGGGGCTAAGATCACCACCCTCGAAGGACCAGCCACTCTGTGCCACCTCGGTGCAGGTGTAGCAATGGCAGCAGCTACAGTACTGTGTTCAGACCCAGGGTGGGCTGGCTGGTGCGGGAGGAGACGTGGCGATGTCTAGGTACATGCAGGCAAGCACGGAGGGAGGCAGAGGTAGCATGGGCGAGGCGGCCACTCGCTCAGCAGCCAGGCTTTTGGCCAGCTGTGTTGCTTCTGCTGCACTTCCTGCTTAGCTAGAGCAGGCCGCACTTCTGCATGGCTCAGCTAAATCTCAGAGTGAGGTGGAGGGGGCTGGAGGAAGCCCAAGGGAATTGGAGGAGGAGGGACTGGCGGACCTCTTCAGGGGACCTGCCGCAGTTGAGAGCAGGAGGGTTCAAATAGTGGCCCTGCAGTGCCAGGTGCTTTGGCAGAGGGATCTCTGAACCAGGAGGCAGATGTGGGGGAGTAATCTGGAGTGAGGTGGCCACTAAAACAGGTGCTACTGAAGCTACGCATGGGAAGCTGTCACAGGGTGGCTGGCAGGTTCAGCTTCCCTGATGACCAAGCAAGTGCCAAGCTGGGGGACTGGTGATGGGGAAGGGGGACTGCAGGAGGTGGTGGTGGCTCCTCTGATGAGGCTGGGTATTGAGAGGGTCACTGTCACATTTTACAATCATTTAGTGCCTTATGAGCTGATTGCTGGTTGGCTAAGCAGACAGGCAGTGGTATTGGGCCCGAGTGAGAAAACACGAGTTAACTGAGGGCAGCCATTCACAGTGCGGTTGTCTAGATCCCGGTACAGCTCTCAGATTGTACATCTGCTCTTCCCTCCCACTACTGCAGACCAATGGGGGCATATCAGTTATGTGGGACAGCCTTGCATCTCCCATAAGCATGGGGCTTCTGACCTTGGATTGTGCCATTTGGTACAATAAGAACATAAGAATGGCCGTACTGGGTCAGACCAAAGGTCCATCCACCCCAGCATCCTGCCTGCCAACTGTGGCCAATGCCAGGTGCTCCAGAGGGAGTGAACCTAACAAGGTAATGATCAAGTGATCTCTCTCCTGCCATCCATCTCCGCCCTCTGACGAACAGAGGCTAGGGACACCATTCCCCACCCATCCTGGCTAATAGCCATTAATGGACTTAACCTCCATGAATTTATCCAGTTCTCTTTTAATGTTTCTGGTGCAGGCAGTGAGGACAGTTAGTGTCCTGGTCTCCACGTTAGACCAGAAGTGCATGTTTTGGAAATGGGGGCCACCAGGAGGAGGCATGTGCCAAAGGCAGAGAAGAGGCATATGGAGGTGGTGAGGATGCTGGTAGAGAGAAGCTGAGAGATGGGGGTGGCAGCTTTCCTTTAGCCGTCCATAGGAGGCAAGAAGCTGCTTCTGAGAATGAGAGGGAGAAGGGAGGAGGGAACAGTATTCGGGTGTCAGCACAACCCTGCTGAAGTTAGAGAAGGTGGAGAGAAATGTATAGAAGACATTCCTCTTGTAGAAGCTGGACATAGTGCATGGACGAAAGTGCTAAGGGCGCAGGTCAGAAAGCACAACAGCCAAGGGGAGGCCAGGGAATAAGAGGGACCCTGGCGCAGGTGTGGAAAGGTCACAAGGGGTGGCACTGTGGGAGAAGAATGAGAAGAGGGGGAAGGGTTGCAGACTCTGAGGTGGCTATTGTGGTTGAGGGCAAGGCTGATGCTGAAAGCTTCATATCCTGTCTGACTAGGAACTGAGTGGGAAAGGACAGAGCTGTCTCCATCACTCGTGCCCACTGATAGAAGGGCAGTGGGGGTGAAGTGGAGGAGGGGGTCTGCTTTGCAGGACTCTATCCTGGCTCAGCTGACCCTTCCTATCCTTATAGCCTCTTCCCCTTGTTCTTCTCCCCTTGAGAGATAGACAGGGCTGCTAGATAGGAGAGATGGCCGCCCTATCTCAAAAAATATATATTGGAATTGGAAAAAGATACAGACAAGGGCTACAAAAATGATAAGGGGTATTGAAGTGCTTCTATATGAGGAGAGATTAAGAAGACTGGGACTTTTCAGCTTGGAAAAGAGATGACTAAGGGGCACATGGTAGAGGTCTATAAAATCACGACTGGAGTGGAGAAATAAGGAAGTGTAATTTACTCTCTCTCATAACATAAGAACTGGGGGTCATCAAATGAAATTAATAGGCAGCAGGTTTAAAATACACAGAAGGAAATATTTCTTCACACAACACACAGTCAACCTGTGGAACTCTTTATGAGAGGATGTTGTGAAGGCCAAAGTTATAACAGGGATCAAAAAAAGAACTAGATACATTCATGGAGGATAGGTCCATCAGTGGCTATTAGCCAGGATAGGCAGGTATGCAAAATCATGCTCTGAAATGTCCCTAGCCTCTGTTTGCCGAAAGCAAAGAATTGGCGACTGGGGATAGATCACTTGATGATTACCTGTTCTGTTCATTCCCTCTGAAGCCCCTGGCATGATTGGTCACTGTCAGAAAACAGGATACTGGGCTAGATGGACATTGGTCTGACCCAGCATGGCCGTTCTTATGTAGAAGGGGTCAAGGGTCCACAATTGATGGGATGTATGTAAAGGAAGACATTCAGAGTACAAGCTATTCTGCAATCCCTACGGAGGTCTTAAATCACTTTCTAATTTGCATTTCTCTGCATTTGGACTCCTCCATTAGCTCTGGGAGAGAGATGGAAACTAAATCTGAGATTTTTGGCAGGAAGTCACAAGTGTTGGGGCCAGCATCTTCCTGTCAGAATTTGAAGAAGCTGAAAACATATCTGGCTTCTATCATTCACTGGCAGCATGATGGCAACAAAGGAATATAGACATTACAAGTATCTTTTTGCAATGGTCCAGACATGTTCAAAGGGACAGGGGTTTGTCGGAAAGCCATGACAGGAGAAGGGTGGAGCATGAGGTTTTCACCTTAAAGACTGCAGTAAGGGACTGTCACAGAGAATGTTAAATGTCCTACTGGCTGTGATGAATTATGGGAAGTACCCAGGAAGGGGAAGGTCTAGTTTGGGAGGGGATGATGGGGTATGGAAGGGGGACTGGCAACTCATCCAAATTAGCTGCCGAACGGGGCAAGTTAGGGGCTGCTTGTTCTACCCTTTTTGTCTGCAGTAAGAGGAGATGGGTAGCTTGAGAAATGCTGAGCTTGAGGGATACGCAAGAGACTTATGTACAGACCACAAAGTGATGCTTTCAGTCCTTTCTGATTACTACTCAGGTCTTTTTAGGAACAGGAGGGAAGATTGCCTTCAGGGACAGCAGGAATGGCACTCCTGGGAGTAGAAGGCCCAAATAGCAGACAAGAGAGACTAACTGTTGTCAATATTATTCTAGGGATTTGACTCCAGAACAGGAAGATGGTTTGAGGGCTCAAGTAATCTCTACAGAAGTAGCTTAGATAATTTTGGGCTTGAAGAAAGGCATCTCTCTGGGTTTAAGTGACCTAAGAAGTGAACTAGGCCAGTCCTTCTCAAGCTTGTTTGCTAGAATGTTAACTTGGATATCTTCAACCACATCTCAAAGAGAAAATTTGAAGGAATCTTAATAAATGGATTCTCATCTCGCTGGGCCAGGAGGGAGACACAATAACCCTGGCTATAACATCTGGTGGTCTCTTGCCTGGCTCAATATGGATCACAAAACCCTGGCCAAAGCATCACTTCAGGAGCTGTCTCGAGTGATCAGTGCTCTCATTCAGCCAGCCCAAATGAGTGCAATGAAGGGCAGGCTAATTGGTGACTCGTTTGCAGACCTCAGTGAGGTTTTTTGAAGCTAGGGAGAGAGGATAGGAGAAAGGGTTTGTGAGCTCCATGGAGCAAAGTAAAGTTTCTGCTCACATTGCACATAATTATTTATGAGCTATGCTACAAAAATGTGGAATCCTCAGCCTCTGTGCTCTAATGCGACCCGTGTTCCTCTAGTGAGTGGGTGGTTGGGGTCAAGGTCTATTTCTTCACAACCAAGGGTGAGACAGGGGTGTGCCTGATGAGCCTCCTTTTATGTGTCTGCTGTGGATTCGCTGATTTGGCTGTTAGAAGAAAGGGAATGGCTCAAAGTGGGGAGTCCTTTCAGGTTACAGGCTCACCGGCTTCAGCTCAAAAACAACACAGATGGTTTTGCCTGAGTTGGTTTCTTTCTGTCTAATGCTTTTTCTAGTAAAGACGGACTGTGTCAGTTTTGGGGTGTCTTGCCCTAGTGACAGGACACGGATTATTTATTTACTTCTGTCATTTGATTCAGTTGTCTCTGCCTTTCAGAAATTTGTTTTTCGCTGTGTTGTGGTTACTTTGTAAACATCGGGGCTTGTTTTTCGTTCCCTTTATGTGGGTTGCCCATGTCTCTCGTAATGTAATGTTTGTACAAGTAACAATAAAGGAAATCAAGCCCGTCACTGGGGGCAGCTAATGAGTAACAGGTGGAGGCAAAGCCCACCTCCCTTAGTGGGCCATCCCATCTGGGGACCACCTCTTATAAATGTGTGTTTCAAGGAAATTTTACTAACTCTTGGATACTTCATTCCTGCCCCCGTCCCCTCCTACAAGGGCCATATTGTGCCATCAGTTTCCCAATGGCTTCAGATAGAGAGCCCTGTTTCAAAGTCAATAGCACAATATGGCATCTAGTTATCCTTGTAGTATCCAGTTTTCTTTAAAACATTTCCCAGATGTTGTCTCTCCAAATACACTGCCCAGAGACAGTCTAAATGGCTTCTTTTAGATTGGTGGATGGAAGTTTGTCACGAGTGAAGTGGCTTTTCAGGGAGAATCCGGGCCTACCTTGCCCATGATGACCCTGGAAACAGCATCTGGGAGCAATTAGCTGCTCCTAGTAATGGCTCATTAGCCAATTAGGAATGGAGCGGTTGAGTTCTATACGGAGACTTCCTGAGCAATATAAGGCACTAACATAGGAAGGCACTAAGATAGGAGGGAGGAACGAGGAGTGTTCTCTCCTTGGGGAAGGCCTGAGATTTCTACGGGCTAGAAGGGACCCATTGAGGTCAGAGCAGGCTCCTGGGGAAGAAGGCCTGAGTTGTGCCTTGGAAGAAACAGGGAAATCCCCAGGGAAAATGGTCAGAGTCCCAGGGGAAGGGAGACAGTAGAGGAAATTTCCAGTTGTTTGCTCTGGAAAGATAGCTGGCAGGTGCCTCCAGACAGGAGAGGCTGACAGTTCAAAATCTGGTCTTGGGGAGGGAGCAGGAAAGTGGAAAGTCCTCTGAAAAGGAGTAAAATCCCAGGGAGAGGATAAGAAAACAATCCTGGAGACAGTATGCTCCCTGGGAGGGAGTAGCCACTGGAGAGGGACTCAGAATGTGAGACTAATAACCCCCGCGTGGACTGGGAGAAGCAGCCGACACCAGGACGACAAAGAGCCTGGTGACTGTTCTTTGGTGAGAGAAAAACAAGAATCTGGGGAGACAAACCAGAGACAGCCTGTTTTTGTGTTCGTTTCTGTTATTAATGATATAACCCTCTGCACAATGAGCTGTAAAAGGTAAGTCAGGACTGATTTACACAGGCTGACGGAGAGGAGCAACTGATGCCAAGAAGGCAAGGGATAGTGGCAGGGGAATAGTAACGTTTCCAGGAGAGTGCACAATGTATTTCTTCCTCTGTAATATGCTACATTTGAACTGAACATTCAACGACAGCTGCTTTCTCGCAGTGGAAAGCTGAAGCTCACAAAAAGAAGCTGAGAAGTTGCACAGCAAGGCATGCAGCAATGGAGTTTGGAGGAGATTTTGGAGGCACAAAGGGGCTTTCCCTGCTGTTACCTTTTACCAGTTTGAAACCTACTGACCTAGGCATAAAGTGCTTCATAGCTTACGGCTAGCGGAACCGTTTTGATCACCTACTCTAGCCTCCTGCATAACACAAGCCAGTGGATTTCACCCAGTGGTTCCTGCCTGAAGCCCATAACGTCTGTTTGAACTAGAGTATACGCCTCTACCCCGATATAACATGACCAGATATAACACGAATTCAGATATAACGCGGTAAAGCAGTGCTCCGGGGGTGGGGGCTGCAGGCTCCAGCAGATCAAAGCAAGTTCGATATAACGCGGTTTCACCTATAACGCAGTAAGATTTTCTGGCTCCTGAGGACAGTGTTATATCGAGGCAGAGGTGTACCATCCAGCAAGGCCTCTACTCGTGATTTAAAGACCCCTGTTGCTAGTGCATCGGTTTAGCGCGATGTGTCGTTGCAATGTGATATTGACCACTTATGCCATCTACAATATTTGCCTCCTTTGCAGTCCTGTGAGAGAGCCTCTTAAGACTCTTCATAATGTTAGCAAAATCTATTCCCCTGTATATACTCCACTCCACTCACTTGCCCACAGTCGACATTGGAACACCTAGCAGCCTGTAGCATTCCTTGCCCCAGGGTGAAAGGAATTCTCAGTTTTGTAGAACGTGTAACTGACTCCGTAACAGCACACTAGTATTGTACTAGACTACCCCTCCCCCGTTAGCTAGGGTCCACCAGGGTGGTGTGGCTTGAGAGAGAAGGCGGGGGAGTGTCCTTGCGGTAGGGAATGCTGCCAGGCACCAGCTCCACGGGAAGCAGGTGCTGCTGAATTAAAAGTTTGTTGGATTTTTAGACAATAGGATACCTCATTCCTTGCATACCTTGACATCCCGATATTCAGCAGGGGATTAGAGGGAGGATCTTTAGGTTAGGGAAGGAAGCAGGGGTTCAGAGACCGATATGGAAAGGGAATTAAAGTAAAACTTCAGCCAGGAAAAAGAGCAGCTTAAAAGGACCAGTAGCCAAGAGGCCAACACTACTGCGTTCTGCAGCTACTACTGAAATTTAAACTTGCTTATTTGACCTTCTTTTAAAATCTCATTTCATTGGCTTTCATTATTTCAGGGCTTTTTCCATTTAAAAATACCCCCTCAAAGCTCAGGCTTCATAATTTGCTCAGTCACAAATGGGAACAAGATGCACTTTCTAAATAAATATTTTACTGTTTTTTCCTCCTCAACAACTGAGCTAATGTAACAGATTTTACTGAAAGCCAGTGGCTGGTTCATGGCTTCCCATTTCACTCATGTTCCTTACCAGTGAGATTTCCATGAGCACAGAGCTACCACTCAACACTGGCCTGCGCTCTGCATGTCCCCACATTACACGCATGCTTTGAACCATCAACCCTGAAATGTAAAGCTCAACAAGGAGAGCGTGAGTTCTGCATGGTCTTCTCTCAGAGCCAGGCAGTATTGCAGTGCCTTGAAGCAGTTTCATGGTAGCTGCATGCAGCTACCTCTGAACAATAACTATAACACTTGGAGTTTCCTCTTTTGGTTGGTCAGTCTCTCTCTCTCTGTGACTCCTAGAAACTTGTTTGTTGAGACTGGAAGACCCATGGGGGTAGGAAAGCTGAATAAAAAGCTGATATTAAGCAGTCGCTATTCTGACTATAACCGTGCTTTCAGCCTGCAGATAAAGAGTTAGATGATGAGAACGGCCCTGTAGTGAGTTGGGTACCCACTCCTGCCCTGAGGGGTTTAAAAGCAGCCTGGCAGGGCTTGAGAGCTGCTGCTCTCAAAGCTGGGCTGATTGGGGAAGTGGCCGCAGCTGGGCCACACCCCAATCAGGCCACAGCTGGCCCCTATAAAAGGCTGTGAGCCAGGAGCCCAAACAATCTCCCTCTACCTGTAGAGGGAGAAGGGCCTGGCTGCAGGGAGTAGACAAGGTACCTAGAGTGGAGCAGGGCTGGGAAAAGGCTGAGGAGCTGGGGAGCTCCAGTCTGGAAAGCCCCAGGCTGTGGCCTAGCATTGGGCCAATAGGTACTGGGGGTTGCAGAGGGCAGCCCAGGGGTAGGCAAAGGCAGCAGGTCCAAACCCCCTTTGCCTATGATGAGTGGCGGATACTGCAGTCTGCCCCAGTGAACAGGGGTGAGATGGAGACTAGGCAGTAGCCAATACTGAGGCAAAGTGGGGATAGTGCGGTGGGGGTTCCCCTGGGAGGGGGAGACCCAGTTAAAGGGGCACCAGGGTCCTGGGGAGGGACAGGGGGGCCAGTAGCAGACAGGTGGATCACCGGCCTGCAGAGGGCGCGCTGGATACTGGACTGAGCTAATTCCTGAGGACGACCAGTAGGAGGCGCCGCAGGGGTGAGTCCGACCCGTTACAGGCCCCAAGATGCAAAGCTTAGATCTTGATCCAAACTTCCCCAAAGCCTGGTGGTGTCTCACTGGTCCTGGGTTTCATGTCAGACCATTACAAGTGTCAGAGGCCTCTGCCAAGTTCAGGTTCTGGATCTCAATCAAAACTTTAGGGGGCATTCAGAAGCAGAGAAGACTCTGCTCTTCTACAAGCCAGCTTACCAGCAAACGCATCCAAGGTGGCACCCGCTGCATAAGCTGAAGCAGGAGCCACATGTGCAGCACTGTCACAGCCTGAAAGGTTTAGCTGCTTCTGTTTTGTTTGTATTCTTTAAAGGGAAGATACTTTCTAGTCCTGCTGCAAAAGAAAAGATGCCTCAAAGAGCGTAAAGTGACAGTGATATATCCAGTAGAACCCAGGAGCCAGGAGATCAGCACTGCTGACAACATAGGCAGAGAACACGCACACGGCAGCATTCTGTAGACATGGGTCTGATTCTCTACTCTACTGCATCAGATTTCCACCAGTGCAAGTCCATTGGCTCTGCATAGAATTGAGCATGCAATGTGTGCACTCGAGAATCAGGGCCAGGATTTTTTGGGGGGGAGGGGAGAGAATTGCATGGATTATGCTGACAGTGTTTATATATGTTAAGAGTTCTGCTAGACTTGGGATTGGAGGGGGTCCCAACATTTGGCCTTTTTTTTAACAAGCCAAAAACATCTATACTGTGGAAAAGTTTATTGGGGGTGGGGGGATGGAACAGTGGCCAGAGCTCCCCTGAGTGATTTATTCCATCAGTGGCCCAAAGGAAATGTTCTGAGACCGACAGACTTCTGGGCTCAGGCGGGGCCCATCCCAGTTTACTCTGGGGACTTCTCCTCTCACACTGATTTACACCAGTAACTCTTTGGACCATCCCCTCACCGCTGGTGTGTATAAGTGTAGCTCCACTGACTTTAACACACCTAATGTCCTGTCTCCCACCGTGCACCAGGCTCAGTGTAAAATCCATGATGGAGTCTCTAGCAGCAGTCTCTTTTTGGATTGTCCCAAAGTCCTGGTCAGCATCTGGAGGTGACAGCCACCAGCCATTACACGACTTTGCCTGGTAAATCCATGTAGATATGTACACATAAGCCATGGCTGTGTCTTATCTCACCTGTGTGCTGTGAGGCTTCCGTGACATTTTTAAAGCTCTTTAGGATCATCGGAAGAGAGAAAAGTAGGGAAGCACAACATTATTATTCCTTCAACTCCTCCATATCTCATTTCCATTGCTTTCCAGGATCTTTTACATAGGTGTAAAGGGAACCTTTTTTTGCAATCAGCTACTTTGACTAATAAAGAACAATACAAATACATAAAGAACTATCAATGGTAACTGAAAATGCGACAACACAAATAAGCAAAGACCACACAAGATTACGGTAGGAAATACACTGAGCAAACATGTGTAACACCTTCTCCCACTAATGCCATAGAATGCCGCCAGCTGGATGGAACAAAAGTGTCATTGTGTCTTCATGATGAAGAGGATTTTTTAACACTGTTTTGAAAAATCATTGATGATAAACACTGTGGCTGGCAAGTGCCCCATCAGTGACCCTTGTGGAACTCCAGTCCTAAGTGGTAGAAGGTTAGAAAAACATCCCTTTGCAACCACTGACTGAGATTGATTTGATAAACAGCCATTAATCCCTTTGCAGCCTGCTCAGTTGGTGCTGGTTACTTTCATTTGTAGAGGTAAGTTAAAATACCAAACCACTCACTGGTTGATAACTGCTGTTTCTTGACAAATGACATATAACAAGAAAAGTTCAGAGATATTCTGATCATGAAGTTTGGTTTAGTGTCATCCAGAGATGGGACACAAAAGTCAGTTCTGAAATGGGGACCAAACTTAGGGTGACCAGATGTCCCGATTTTATAGGGACAGTCCCAATATTTGGGGCTTTGCCTGATATAGGCGCCTATTACCCCCACCCTCATCCCAATTTTTCATACTTGCTATCTGGTCATCTATCAAACTTCCACAAAGTTCACAGGGGGTTGGATGTGGAGTTCTGAATCAAACACAACTTCTAGTCATTTTTTACTTTCCTCGGGACAATAAGCATGAAAAGCCCAGGTCTAAAGACAGGTTGTTGATTGCCAAAGAGTAAATATTTGATTAGATTGCTGTTATGGTCAGAGAGGTGACTATAAGAAAATGCGAGTTTTTTACTGAACATATCAGTTTCCCATATATCTTTGAGTCATTTCCGCTTAAAGTTAGCTCAGCAGTGCCAGGTACAGGAAAGCAAGCCACATTCCTTTTTACCTCACATCATCCTGCCGCTAGACAACATCCCCAGGAAAGTTCGAACTGCACCGTCTCCATTACTGGTGACGATGATTAGAGATGGACTCAGATTCAGATCTGGATTGAAAACTTAAGCAGGCTGTGGATGTGGGTTCCAGCCTGGGCTTATTCAGAGAAATAGAACTAAGCCACAAACTCTGGATCTGAATCCAAACTTTGAGAAAGTTTGATAGAAGGAGTTCAGAGATCCAGCACTCCTCCTCATTGATGATACAAGACAGAATGAACACAGATTGTTTAAAGCAACAAAGAGTCCTGTGGCACCTTAAAGACTAACAGATGTATTGGAGCATAAGACAAAGTGGGTATTCACCCACGAAAGCTTATGCTCCAATACATCCGTTAGTCTTTAAGGTGCCACGGGACTCTTTGTTGCTTTTTACAGATCCAGACTAACATGGCTACCCCTCTGATAAAGATTGTTTAGAATCTGGGCTGCATTTGCCCTGTCAGAAATACAGAGAAATCACCATGAGTAGTGAGCTGAGGAAATTTGATCTGCATGTTTGCCAGTGAGAGAATAAATATGGAATTCCAAAATATTTCTTTAAAATAGAGTCACTTCTGTCTAAAACCAGAAATTCAGTAATTCACTATAACAACTGAGTATGGGCTATTTTTCAAAAAGCTGGAATTAAACCTTCTGTAAGTGAACCTGGTTTCCCCCAGTCAACATTTGTATGTTTAGGTCCAACAGCCAGCAGGTTCCTAAAGGTTGGGGTACGACAAGAGGTCTGACTCAATAACTTGATCATATTATGTTGATCCGTCTCACCGTTGTTTTACACAGAGATGAGGCACTGCAGACAGAAGACTGCTGGAGTCTAGGTGTCATATACTGTTTGTGAGACCCCAACACTCAAAGAATCTCTTTGATCCATTGACTTCAATGGAGTTACTCCTGATTAACGCTGATGTAGGTGATGTGGGGGGGGTCAGAACCACTGCCTGAGGTGTAACAATTACCCACAGGTTACAGCATGAATTTGGCCAGGGCCTTCTTAACAATGTGACTATTTTCTCTTTTGTCTTTGCATATTTTATGCAGCAAAAGATACAGAAAAGCACCTGATAAATAGCAACATTAAGTATATATATGGATATGAATGGAGCTGTGCCAGGTTACACCAGCTGAGGATAGTGTCCTTACCGACTGAGAGCCCATTTTATACAGATGGAAAATGTGGATGAAATTGGCAACAAGATCCCAATGTCTGGGATAAAGGGTACTATCCGCCCGGCCTCTTTTGTACATTTCATCACAGCTTTGTACAGCTTTTTGTCGTTCCAGAAGTCTTTAAACCATATAATATACACAGAGTTCCAACGAACTGCAGCCAGAAGTTGGGTCAGGAGCGCTCTAACCTTGATACAGAACAGACAAAGCATCCACAGATCTTTCATGCCAAGACTAATTTTTCATATCATGCTTATGAGGCAGGAAGTCACTGATAAGAAAGTTTATACAAAGTACAAAGCACTATAGTGTGTGGGTAGAGCCAGTGATTGGCACCATTGTCTGATCCAGCACATACAAACTCCAGAGACTTCGGGGAGTGCCACACTCCAAAACTCCTACAGTAAGCTGACCACAATGTGTTCTTTTTCAAAGCTGTGAAAGCACAGAGTAGAATATTTCCCGTTGATACCTGCTTTAGAACTTGCCAGGCGAAGAGCTAGCAAAGTTGAAAAATTGCCCCGTGCAGTAGAGAGGGTTAAAATGGCTGTAATGCAGTGGGCTGACTCGATAGCTACTGTAGGTGTGTGGCTGATATGGGAAGCAGGTGCACAAAGGGCATGAAAGGGGCTGCTGTGGGTCTGTTTTGGGCAGCATGAGTACCTCTACATCAAATAAACCATGAAACCACTCTTCCATCCCTAGCTGCACCCTGTAGCCTTTCCTGATGATGGGTATTGAGAAATGAATCACAGGCTCACATATACACCTCCACCGAAATAAGGATCTGCTGCTGCCAAAGCACGAGGAAGAGTAGGTCAGAAAGAAGCCACATGCCACGTTGGCATCCATTCACATGGCATCTGATGTGCAAAGCTCTTGGGCCAAGTTTGTGCAGCTGGATGCTTTGCAATGTCTATGTGCTTTTCATGATTGGTAGGATTGTGAAAGCCAGTTATTCTTGGTCTAGATACTTGGGAGCAAAATCCCTGCCCCAGTGATGTCAATGGGAGGTTTGCCATTGATGTCAATGGATCGAGGACTTCAGCCAGGCTCTTCTGTGTTGCACGTCATTTTTGCTTTTACAGGTGCCCCCGTCAATATGGGGAAGGGACTGGGAGGGGTGGAAGAACTGGGAAGATGACTTCAGTATTTCCAGGACTCAAATGGCTGCTTTGTCTTGCTATGGGCCTGATTCTCATTTACATTAAGGCCCCTTTACAGCACTCAGGCAATATAAAAGGGCATTAAATTAGCCTTAAATTACAATTATACCCATAGGTGCTGGAACTAGGAGTGCTGCCGCACCCCCTGGCTTGAAGTGGTTTCCATTATATACAGGGTTTACAGTTGGGTTCAATGGCTCTCAGCACCACCCTCTCCCCATATAAATTGTTCCAGCACCCCTGTTTATACCCACTTTCAGGCTCCTTTACACTGCCAGAGTGATGTATAGGAGCCTTAGTATGAATGAGAATCAAGCCTGCTGGCTCTGGGTCAGTGTTTTTTCTGCCCTCCTGGAGCCTGTTGTGTGTCTTCTAAAAGGCAAGTCAGCAAGACCACCCTTGTCAATCTCTCGCATTCTTCAGTTGGCCCTTCGTTATTCATACTATCCCAGTGCTTAGAAGACACAACCATGATTGGGTCCCCATTGGGTTAGGAACTATACAAACCCATAGTGAGAGAGTTTCCTGCCTCAAAGAGCTTACAACTCCATGGGTCTCCTTCAAAACCCATTGAAGTCAATGCAAAGACTCCCATTCGATTTGTATCAGGACCAGTGTGACTTTGCCTAACAGGGTATTTAACCAGTCTGTCTTGATCCACTTGAAAAAGCTGCCACCCTGCTTCTATTGCTGCTGGTCTTTGAGGGCCTAGTTGCTGATTAGCGGGCATGATGATCACTCACATGTGACTTGTTCCCATGTTTTGGTTTGGGGGTTTTCTCCTGCTCGGTATAACTTATTTACCAGCATCCCCTGCCACAGACTTTACCACAAAGATGCACTCAGAATTAGAAGATCTGCTCAGAATTCCTCTTGGTTTTTACTCTCTTCCATCGGCTCAGATGCTATAGCGATGGACATAGTATGGGTGAGTAGATAGATTAGATGCACAGGAACAGATTAGATTAGATACACCACCTCACCATGCTCCAACTGCAAGGCACACTTCTTCAATCTTACCTCCCTTTAAGAACACCACCAGAGCAGCTTAGCTTACTGAAAACAAGCAAAGAAAGAGAGAGGGAGGGTAATGAGGCAGTCTACATATATAGTTTCCACCAAGCATATAAGGAAAAAAAAGGAACCATAATTCATAGATATTAGATTTACTTTATGTCCTGCTCCTGGAAGGTGCTCAGAAACGACGGAGAGGGCGGTGCTGTAAGAATCAGAACAGAACAGAACCCATCTTTGCCTCCCCCTCAAACTCCCTCTGGCATTGGCCTTCACCTTCTTTATTGTGCCACTCAGAAGTGCCACACAGACCCTGCTATTCAATGTCTGTGTTCGCAAATCATTGTTTGATTCAAAACTGGCGGTCTCGGATTTTTACCAGAATGCTGAGATAAGGGAAGGTTGGACCCGGAGGCGTGGAGTCAGTGCAGTCCAGCAGTGAACTGGCTTGCTTTGATCCTCAGGAGAGGCGCTTTGCAGGCAAGAAGGAAACAGAGAAGTTGTTCTTTTTTAATGGTTGATTGAAGAAAAAATACTGCACACATTGTTGGGAAGCCCCATCTCTTGCATTACTGAAAGCTGGACAAGTCATTGTAAGGAACACTCCTGCTTGGCCAGGAGGTGGGACTAACTGATCTTACAGGTCTTTTCCATTTCAATGGTGTTTGTTTAACAGTCAGAGACAGGAGGAAAAAATAAAGGCTGCCAAAACATGAGGTAAATATTACATGAAAGGAGGAGACTTCTGAGGCAAAGACAAACAATCGGTTCCCGGATGAGATTCATCTGTACTCTTGATACTTTTGAGCAAATTTATGGTAATAACTGCAAATTACCAGACCCATCAATGGTGGTTAGGAAATGTGCAAACAAAATATTTGAGTCATTGGTGTACAAAGTCCATCCCAGTGGTATGTGGAAATTCACCCAAAGGGACATAATTTCACCATTCCCACATACTCTTTGTATCTAAATCATACCTTGCTTTTAATCCTGATACAAATCTTAACCTTACCCCAATATGTCCTGGAAGAAGTAGAAACTCCCTTATCTTTCATGATTTTCCCCATGGGTGGAGCCTCCAGATGAAGCTGAGTCCCACTGAAGTCAAGGACAGTCTGTCTGTGTGGAGCAGCTTTGAGGATGTTTTAAAGCAGAGGTTCTCAAACTGTGGTCCACGAGCTCCATTCAGGTGGTCTGCAGATAGTTCCCTCTAAGGTGCACACGTGGGCAGCCACACATGAGAGAATGAAGGGCCACCCACCTAATTAGTGGAGCCACACAGGCATGGCAATACTATTTAGGTGCCTGGACCCTGGAGAAGACACGCATGTGGGGTGACCTTGGGGGAAACAGGGGGTAGATGGGGAGGTGCAGTGAGAATTTGGGACATGAAGGACTGCAGCGGCCAGAGAAAGAGGTGACTTTCCCCAATACCAGGGCTGCAGCTGCTGGGGAAAGATGCCCTCCGTCCTAGCCTCACCTCTGTGGCTGCTGTGGTGGGGGACGCCCCCTCCCTCCTTCCCAGCCCCAGCTTGGAGGCTGCCGCAGCGGGGGAGAGAGGGAGAGACCCCCCACACTCCTTCCCAGCCCCAGCTCGGAGGCTACCGCAGTGGGGGAGAGAGGGCACATGCATTGCATTAGGAAAGTAAGACTACTGATATTATGAGTTGTGTGCTTTTATTTGTAGAACAAAAAATGTTAATTATTGGGCGGGGGCTTATATAGCGCTTTTATCCAAAGCACTTTACAATAGTTAGCTAACAGTACAAACAACATTTGGAAAGATCATTAAGTGGCCGCCGAGACCCTCAGCAATTTTCAAGTGGTCCATGAAAAAAAAAGTTTGAGAACCACTGTTTTAGAGAAATCTCCCTGCATCTAGATGTTTTAATCCCTTCTTTTCTCTTTGAGAAAATAACCCTTTGCCCTCCTTCCTTGCCATCATCTACACACATGCAAAACAGCTTCATATTAAACTGGCCACTCCTTCGCACTGTCTCGTTAATACCAACCCCAGCTGTTCAAAATTTGTTCAAACCAGGGTTAGGTCAGCATAGCTACATCTCTCAGGAGTGTATTTTTCACACCCCTGAAAGATGTAGCTTTGCCGATGTCAATTCTCAGTGTAGATCCACTCTATAATTCTATATGCTCCCAATCAAGGGCAAGCTAGCTTCTTTTTTTGATCAGTTTTTAGGGACTTAAGTTTTAGGGAACAGGATATTATTCTAAAGAGGGATTTTCGCAAGGTGCTTAATCCCACTTTGGTTTAACTAATGTACACAGAGGATACTCAGAAGGAGCAAGTGCAAATTTGTTGTATCACTTTAAAAATGAGGGTCTGGTGGGAGATGAATCCGGATGTAAGAGACCACACACATTTTTCTGCTACTCATGGATCTTATTTAAGGATTGGTCTGATTTTTGCTTCTAGAACCTTGGCTAATTTGGTCAAAAAAAACCCTAATCTCAAAGTTATAACTTGGTCTGATCATGCCCTGCATATATTAGATTAAAAGACCGGCACTCGGTGGAAAACCAAAGGGTCACACATTTGAATAGAGCTGGGTTGTATGACCCACTTAGAATTCAATAGCTGGATGGAAATTTTCAGAAATATATAGAAGAAAAAGAGGAAGGGATCCATGGGCAGCACGTGACTCTTTCATTTGGGGGGGGGGCTGTGTTCACCTGGACTGTGCCCCCCCCAGAGACCCCCACCCCCACTCATAGCCTCCTCCCCCAAAACCCTGCCCATGCTCCAACACCAGCCCTCTGTGCATGCCTCTTCGCCCCCTCCTGACATGTGCCTCTTTGCCTCCTCCCCCAGCCCCTTCCGCCCTCCGCACACGCCTCTTCACCCCCTCCCGCAAGGCTCCAATGTGGGCGGAGCAGGATGGGAGGAGGCGGAGCCTCGGGGAAGAGGACGAGTGGGAGCAGGGCCTCAGGGCAGAGCACTCACCCTTTCAGTGGCAGTGCACTCCAAAGGCTTAGCCTCTGCTGGCCTCTGCTGGCCTCTTATACCCACCACCTATGAAGGGAAAAGTGTTCTGGGGGAGGGTGGTAATGAGCGGGGTCCTCATAAATAAGTCACACCTCAAAAATAGGAGAGCTCTTGAACAAGAGAGCGCAGTTAAATCACTTTTTTGGAAAGTTGACCTACATCTACAGGATCTAAAAGGGTATAAGGAAATAATTAGGGAAGATGAATCTGTTATAAACAGGTAAGGCTGGGCAAACACTTAGATATATTAAAGAACAATATTATGTAAAAGGGCAATAAAGGTGAGAAACTTTTAGCTAGAAAGTTAAAAAAGAAACAGGATAAATCAGTCAGATCTCCGGAAGTTTTGCTAACTTTTTTCCATATGTTGGGTATTTCAGAACATTCAAATGCTGAACGTGTAGCTACCTCAGTACTCCGAGGATAATGTGGCCAGGGCCAGCTTTAAGCCGATTCCCCCGATTCCCCGGAATTGGGCCCCACGCCTAAGAGGGCCCCATGCCCACACCTATGAGGGCCCTGCGCCTTAGGCGCCTTTTTAACTTTTTGTACTCACCCGGCGGCGGTCCGCTCCAGATCTTCGGCGGCACTTCGGCAGCGGGAGGTCAGTTCCAGGTCTTCAACGGCGGGGAGTCCTTCAGTGCCGCGGAAGACCCGGAGCAGCCCCCCTGCCGCCGAAGTGCCACCGAAGCCCCGGACTGCCGCCGGGTAGTCGAATCGGGCCCCGCAGTTCATAAAGCCAGCCCTGGATGTGGCTGCTTTTAACTGGGAAATTGCTCTAGAGGAAGTTGAAGTTGTAATTGGGAATTTCAAACCCAATAAAGTTCCAGGTCCTGATGGGTTTTCTGGGGAGCTCTAACGCAAGTGTTGGTCCCTATTTTAAATGAAGTGTTTACTGGAACAAGATTCCACATTCATGGACAAGGCAAAAATTGTTGTCATTCCTAAAGAAGGAAAAGATCTACCTGTGCAGAACACAGATCTCTTTCTTTAATTAATGTGGATGCTAAAATGTATGCCAAGGTGTTAACAAACTGAGTATCATCTTGCCCAAATATGTTCACTCTGATCAGTCTGGGTTCGTTGCTAGCAGGTATCAATCTGATAGGATCAGAAAAACTCTGAATTTGATCTATAATGTTAATTGTAGAGATTCTGTCCTGTGTGCTGCTTTCTTGGGAAGCAGAGAAAGCCTTCAACCTACTACAGTGGGAGTATCTCAGACAGATTTGGACATAAGTGCCAACTCCATGGGTGTTCCAGGGCTGGAACACCCACAAAAAAATATTAGCGGGTGTTTAGCACTCACTGACAGCCAAGTTTCCCCCCCACACTCCCAGCGCCTTCCACCCACACACCCCTGCCAGTTGCCCTGCTGATCAACTTCTCCCCCTCCTTCCCAGCACCTCCCACTGCCAATGGATCAGCTGTCCCACGGCATGCAGGAGGTGCTGGGAAGGAGGGGGAGGAGCAGGGATGGGGTGTGCCCAGGGGAGGGGGCTGAAAGAGGCAGGGAAGAGGTGGGGTGGGAGCTTGGGGGAAGAGGTGGAGTGGGGGCAGGGCCTATGGCAGGGGGGTTGAGCACCTGGGGCAGGGGATAAAGAGGAAGTTGGCACCTATGGATTTGGAAATCAGTTTTCTACATGCATATTGGCCCTGTATACTCATCCTCAAGAGTCTGCTTTGGTTAATGGTCATCAATCCCCTTCTTTTAATTTGACTAGGGATACGAGACAGGGTTGCCCCTTATCACATGTAGCTCATAGGTCTATCCTGCTGGCCTGCTTTATAATTATCCTGCCATTATTTACTGGTTTGCTTGTCTGCTTTATTAGATTTTGCTTGTATTTTGTAGTGGATTACTTTATTATGTTTGGCTGTAATGCAAGGAACCTACAGGCCTGTATCCTGTCCTGTGTGATTAGCTTAATCAAGTTAGCATAAGTATTGTTAAGTAGGCTTGTGACCTTTGGCATAGATACATGGCCTAACCATCACCCTTTCAGATTTTGAAGAACTAGACGTGTTTACTTAAGAAAGTCGGAACTTGACAGAGACCTCAGGAATGTGGAAATAACAACTGTAAATCAGTTTGGGCAAGAAGTGGTGGATTTGAGAATGAGCTAATTGGAATTAATATGTATGGCTATGCTAGCCTGCAGAATAAGTGCACCCTGATATTATGTGGGTGAGGAAGCTAGATTTGGACATGGAAGGTTGGGCATTAGCATGAATAGTCAGGATAGTCCTCAGGCACTATAAGAGGGCAAACCACCATGTGGAGGGAGCTTTTCTTCTTCTTCTTTAGCTTTTGAGTTACTTAGCTCTCTCTCGTTAACCTAGCTACTCAACATTTGTCCCTTCCACTCTATTATTCATTATCAATCTCAGGCATTGAGGAACCTGGACCACTGGACTCGTTTGGCACGCCAGAGGTGAGGCTGGCCCTTTGTCTCTTACCACCAGATCTCCAAGGAAGGGTGTGAGTGTGCTAATCTAGGAGTTTCTGTAAAGAATACCATAGGTCCCTCCAATACGGTATTATTCCCTTTTCGTTCTGTGGCTTGGAGGTCTTGTAGCTTCTTTACTTATTTTAATAAAAGTGTCCAAGGCTGTGTTTTGTCCTCACTGCGAGAGTGTTGTTGCCATACACCCCAAGGGGCCTTACCAGAGATTGATCTCACTATGTTTAATTCTGTGTAGCCTGATTCCAGGACAAGAACCTCATTATATCCTGGTCAAATCAATAGGCGAACCTATATAATAATATTAACCCCTAAAAAATCAGGCAACAACCCCATTTGCTTTGGCAATGTAGCCATTTGCATTAAATGTGAGAAAAAGCCCTATAGTAAAGGGCATCAGAAACATCTTCTGGATTAGAACACTAAATAGTTTTGTGATGAGGCCTTGTTATATTTGCAGGAGCCAGAAGCCATGTTAAAAATTATAGAACAATTGACTTTGGAATTAGAGCAAGTATCAGGCTTCAAAATAAACGACAATAAATCTGAAATTTTAGGAATTAGTATTCCTGGAAAGGTCAAAACAAACTGTTGTCAGCTACATAAATTTAAATAAGTAAAGGAATCTTTAAAATATTTAGGAATAAATATTGTGAAGAAACAAAAATCTTTTTAAAGCAAATTACCCTCTACTGTGGAAAAGAGAGGAATGGAACAAATATGAAATTTCTTGGCTAGGTAGGGTGACCTTGGTAGAGATGAATGTCCGCCCAAAGATATTATTTTTGTTTCAGTGCATCCCTGACATAACATTAAAAGCATGGCAGGCTGTGCTACTAAAATTCATATGGAAACTGGGGTTACCAGTTTTGGTTGGATGTATTCCTGGAGGCTTCATCACATGACATAATCTTTAATTAAAGATATTAATCTTTAATTCCCAGAGACTCGAGGAAGACCTGGCGGGTTGGCAACCCTAATGGAAACCTAAAAGGCAAAGGGTGAGTTCTAAAGTTCTGTTGAAGCCTACAAAGTGGGGTGGACTAGCTTTCTCTAATTTGGCTTATTACTGATATTCATCACAATTAAAAGATGTGATCAGTGGGTTTACAATCGACCATCAGACACTGGGTAAAACTTGAACAAGACAGGAGCCCAGATATAGCTATTTATAGGAGTTGTTAGGTTAAAAAGACATTTAGGTCACCAAAAATTTAAAAAAAAATCACCCATTCATCTGCGACACTTTAGCAGCTTTGGACAAATTGTTTTGATTCCTGTCACAGAGGCCCTCTCCCTCAGCTACTTTCATTAATAATCAGGAATTAATCCCTAGGAAATATCCAAGTGACTGTTGTGGGTAAGAGCTGAGCTTACTCTGTTTGGACAGCTGTTCCTGGGTCTTGATTTGAAATCATACCAAGAGATATGTAATAATAAAGTTCCCATATTTTCAGTATTTGCAAGTCAAACATTGTATTGTGAAATCTGGATACAAGATGGCTCTAGCTAGACTTATAGCCACATTTGAGGCACTGACCCAGGAGCAAGCTAGAAAAGATTAAATTTCTAAGATATATACAATTTTGATTGAAAAAGATGTTGATAAGAAAACAACCCGGATGAAAAGATCAGGGAGGTATTTGGACAAATTGATCGGGATGAGTTGGTCTCTCTATGGGAAAGAGGATACACATGTTGCTCAACAAAACTGTTACAAAATTACTGTATAAATGGCATTTGACTCATTAAGATCCATCATATTTCTACTACTAGGGAGGTGGTCTGTTGGAGAGGTTGTGAGGAAAGGGGAATATATTTGCACATGTAATGGTTGTGTCTAGGAATTAGATGGTTTGTGGAGGAAATTATTGAAGAGATTCATTTTATGACAAAATACCAGCTTCCTAGAGATCCTCTGACCTGCCTACTTAATGCTCCAATAAAAAATGTACATTTTAAACAGAATGACAAATTAATTGCTTTTTTATTGTTAGTAGCAAGACTGTGTATTGCCCATTATTTGAAAAATTTGCCTTCTCCTATGGAATTGTGATATAAGAAAATATGGACTGTCTTTGTAATGGAAAAGCTTTCACATCAAGTAGGTATACAACCAGTGCCAAAAAGAGGCTAGGTATTTAGAAATTTGGTCACCCTTTTCAGGGTTCTCAAAGGTGGAGAAAGTTCACCCAGCCAACCAGATTCTTTAGCCAGGTTCTTTGAATATTAACCTGATCCTGAATAACTAATAAGTAACGTACAATGTTAATATTTTATTGTAACTTTGCCATAATAAAAAATTTCAAAAAAAAGATAATGAGTCTGGCCCCTTCAAATCATGAGATTATTGGTCTCCTGGTTTTGATCCCTTAGAGTTTATGTTTTTCCAGCTTTTCTCCACAAACCAGGAAGGCTAGAAACTTTTTTTTTAAATAATGAAAACTGAGATTCCCATGTAGCCACATAATTCCAGGCGCTGGGGCTTTAAGAAAACCATCAAAAATCACAACAGTCGTGATAAAAGTTATGAGAGTTGGAAATATGGGGATCTGGATTAAAACATTTTTGTTTTAGAATTATTTTTTTTATCAACCATTAAGATGTTCACATTAACTTGAAGTCCAGAGATTCTGTTTTCCTTATGGCTCATAAATAACTAGGGTTTAAATTTGGAAATTCACACCTTACAGAATTCCAAATTTGTCTTTTCTGAACCATTTCATGTATGGGAATATTTCATATGTTCTGGGTTTGTTAAACCACAGAAATATAGATTGCTTTCCTGTTCTTTTCCTTGGCGAGGTTTTTCAGTCTGGCTTTATAGCGATGAAGTAATTGAAACAACATGAGCCAGCAAGATGAGTAAGGACATATCTATCCAATTGAACTTTGTCTTATACAGGTGCTTGTCGGGGGATAAAGAATACATGTTTTTCTATTGAATCAAGTCATTACACATCCAGTGTGTTCTGAGTGAAAACATTTCCGAAAAATGTTTGGTTCATGTTTCCCGTTTCATCCGATATCCTTAAAAAGAGTATACAAAAGCAAAACCTGGCTAAAGTAAACAACTGTACTCAACCAGGCATGTGACACAAGAGCAGGCTTCTTCTGGCCAACACTCTCAATGAAGTTTTGAAATAACATTGATTAGAAAAACACATGGGCTGGGGAGGGGAATGGCCCTGATTTAATTTTCCTCTTTCAATGGAGTCGTGTGTAAAGCCGAGTTGTGACCATTAGCTGCCGCAAAACAGGAATCCAAAGCATTAGCTCCGTCCACATGGGGTGGGATTACGTTGGTTCTATTCAAAGCAATGCTAAAGAGAAGGACTTGTCATTAATCACTGGTTGCCGGGCTGCCCAAAAGCCCACAATTTGGGATGTAGTATTTGGATGCTGACCTTTTTAATAGGGACAATATTAATCTGCAGAGACAAAGACAAGATCAAGAAGAGACTATGGTTGGTGGAAAAGGACCAAATGTTTGTGGCCATGGATTCAAGAAGTCTGTAGCTTGGAGAGGAAATCTGAAAACCTTTACAGAAGTCTAATTTATTTTTATATATATATGCCTGTGCTCATGGCTTATTTCTTCCCTGGGCCATGTATCTCTCATAATAGTCAGGGCGGAGGAAATGAATGGCCACCAGAATGGGGTTTAGCGTAGCAAGGGAGCACTGTAAGGGAGTGTCATTTCCCATGCAAGCTCTGCAGCGTGTGTGGGGGTTTTTACTGGCAATCATTTGTTTCTAATTTAAATGCTTCCCACTCAGTACAGCCACGCAGGGAATGATCGTAACTAGGAACCTCCAAATGCTCGGTCATTTTGGCAAACCCCCCAAATCGTGGGATGTTAATTTGAACTTTATCCAGACCTCTTGGCTCTGGGATGGGAGTGGGGGGATTTTGCATGCTTTTCAGTAATTCCTACCTCTAAAATAGCCAGTAGTGCCTTTATTTCATTTACAGTTAGTGCAAGTATTGCAACAGTTTCTCTCGGTTGGAACAGCAGTTATCAAGTCACTGGATCCATGACGATGTACGGCAGCTGAGGATCTGCCCTGCATGGCACTTTGTGACCTCCCAATTGAATTGTTACAAGCAATAGCCATCTACTTGATAAGCAGTGCAGGCCACTAGGTGCATATTACAGCACTGCTCCCTGTTGGTTTCAATTCACGGTGTTGAGACTGTAAAGGTTCGGGTCCTGGCTACGTGGGAATTCTCCTTTCTCCCTGTGTGCCCCCATGGCAGCTGAGATCAGCTGATGATCTCTTGCTAAATGGTTCCTAGGTCTGAACATCTGGGGACTATAGCCAGGACATTTTCAGTGAAGGGCTTTGCAACACTGGCGTTTGCTTCTTTGTTACAGCCTAATATTGTTGACTTTCATGATATAGGGTAAAGGTCAAAGTTCACTGAGGCTTTTGCCTAAGAGGGAGATGGTTAGCCAGATTTATGCCTTTGGGTATATTTTTTGAGCATATTAATTGACATCTGTAAAATAATTTCATACTTTTGAAAAGAAAATTGTTTACATGCACCCAGAAACATAAGAACATAAGAACGGCCATACTGCGTGAGACCAATGGTCCATCGAACCCAGTATCCTGTCTTCTGACAGTGGCCAGTGCCAGATGCTTCAGAGGGAATGAGCAGAACAGGGCAATTTTGAGACATCCATCCCCTGTCAGCCAGTCCCAGCTTCTGGCAGTTGGAGGTTTAGAGACACACAGAACATGGGTCTGTGCATCCCTGACCATCTTGGCTAATAGCCATTAATGAACTTGGACTCCATGAACTTATCTAATTCTCTTTTGACCTTCATAACATCCCATGGCAATGAGTTCCACAGATTGACTGTGCATTGCATGAAGGCAAGCGTTGGGTGCATTTTTAGAAATTAAAATTTAAATATCCACTATGGTATTTGATTCGGATGCTCCTAATTTTGTGAGAGGCATTATGGGATCTCCAGTGAGCATAAGTAGTCATCTACAAGTCATTCCCAAATGCCAGCATTGATACATGGGCTGACTCATTCTAGATTTCCTGCGATAGGTTAATAGTGAGTCTCTGTGCTGGGTCCCAGTATACCATTCACTGCTCATTTAACTCTGCATGCTCTAACCTCCTATGGAGTTCATGAAACAGAGCCTGGGAATAACTTCCACTCCGTGGTGGACAGAGGTCAAATTAGGCTGGCTCAAGGCAACTAGCTGAACTGGTACTGTTCTATGGGGAAGCCATCTTGCGCACATCAATTTAAATTATTATTCCAAATAAAACTATATGGTTGACCCAAGCAGAACCCATGCTGAGTCTGCAGACAAGCCTGGAATAATAGCTCTGAGAGGTGTGAGCCAACCCATTCATTTCAATGGGGTGTTAAATCCAACGCCTAATTATAACAATTTAGAGGTCAACCCTGTTAACTATTTCACTGCTGATCAAAGCATGCGAGAGGAACAATCACACTTTGCCATCGACATTGAGTGCCATCCCATTATGATGTCAAGGGGTGGAGCTTGCTTTTGGGAGCAGAACTTTGGGAGCAGAGCCCTAGACGGATACAAAATTTGTATCCACATCCGGTACGCGATCCGCAAACACGGTCCATGGATATAAAGCAGATATCCGCAGATTTGCAGAGCTCTAGATACAAAATTTGGATCTGCATCCATACGTGATCTGTAAACATGGTCCATGGGTATCCTCAGATTTGCAGGGCTCTAGAAGCGAGTACATGGGGAGATGGTTTCCCCCAAGTTTGACACTTGATTGCGAGGGTACTTAGCAAAACACAATGGTGAGCAAAATTAGCTTGGAAATAAGTAAACAAGAGAGGCAACATATGAGACACAGATACTGAGATGAAGAACCAAGGCCAGCATCATTCTGAATGTGGTGATCACTGGCTGTTCTAGCCACAGGTCACTTTCCCAAAAGCAAAGGGTTACTTCCTGTCACACCTTGAAGTGGGTAGGCAAATAGTTTTATGATCTGGAAGATGTTGTGAATGGTGTGGTTTTTGCTGCCATGTGAAAGAAATTGTTTAATCCTTGGCTTCGGCCTTGTTTTTGGACCCGAGACTGGTGAAAAACTGAAGCAGCGATTACAAACTGTTCCCTATTCTGAGAGGAATAACAAAACAAAAAAAGTGTAAAAACACAAGCTCGAGTGCCAAGGAAAATCACAAAGATTAATATTATTTGTCATTACAAGTGCAGAAAGAGCCCTGGCTGCCAGCAGCTCTCTGCAAGGATGTGAGAGCCCCTGTTCCTTGCACTTCTTCTGTTTTGAAAACGACGATTATTTTTTCATGGCTAGTGCAATCCAAAAACGGCTCCACTGCTACCTAAAAGGAGCCGTGGATGGAAAGTACAACTGACAGGCCAGAGTTTGCATGCAGCACCATACACTTATTTTGCCATCCCCAGAGATTCTGGACCAGATTCTGATCTCATTCACACCAGTATAAATCTATAGTAACTTCATTGGGGTTCCTCTGGGTTTAATGAGATCAGAATCTAGCTAAGTTGTGGCTGATCCATGGCAGGAGAGCCCTTGCCAGAGCTAAACTCCACAACGGATTCGATCGGTATCAGTCTCACTGATGCTATACACAGAGGTAAAATCACCTCACTACTCCCACTCATTACTCCCCTGCTTATACGTCCCCAGATTGCATTAGCCCGTTTTGCCACCGCTTTGCACAGGGAGCTCATGTTGAATTGTCTTTCCACCATGACCCCTTAATCCTTCTCGGAGTGACTGCCTGCCAGAATACAGTCGTCCATTCTGTAGGTATGGCCCGCATTCCTTGTTCCAAGATGTATAACCTTGCATTTGGCTATATTAACATGCATTTTGCTTGAATGGGCCCAGTTTACCAAGAGATCCAGAGCGCTCCGACTCCCCTGTCCCCCTCGTTATTTACTACCCCACCAAATTTATGTCATCTGCAAATGCTTTCAGTACTGAGTCGATATGGACTTCCACATCATTGATCAATATATTGAATAGTGTCAGGCTTGGAACTGATCCCGATGGGACTGTAATAGGAACACACCTATTCTAGGGTGACCAGATGTCCCAATTTTATAGGGACAATCCCGATTTTTGGGTCTTTTTCTTATATAGGATCCTATTATCCCCTACTGCCTGTCCTGATTTTTCTGTCTGGTCACACTAACCTGTTCAGTGATTATGATGGTTCTCAGTTTACCCAGGACTGAGAGTCAACTTGTTACCTCCTGCTTCCAGCGAGAGTGACACTTTCTTGTGCTTAGCTGGATATCAGTCCCCTGACACCACCGGTCTATCAGCCACCCAAACAATCTCCTCTGGGCTATGCCAGCCCTAACCTTGCCTTGCAGGTTAACAATAGGTGCACCCCAGTCCCTGAGCCCCTTGGAAGTGTTCCCCTGTAGTGTCCAGCCCTTGCTCCACTGAAGACTTAGAGTTCCCAGGTCTGCTGTCCCCAAGGGGAAAATATACACATCAGCTTGCTTGGTTCAACTCAGGATCAGCACTAATACCACAGCACTGAGAGAGAATTATAGTGAAAGCAATCACAAGTTTATCATCAAATATCAAGATCTAAGAGATAGTGAGTAGGGATAAAAGAAGCAGGTTACATATAAAAGACAAGTATAACATGCTTTCTTGAGACTGAAGTTAACAGGCTAACCTTCTGTCTAAAGAAGTTTATATCTCCCCAAATGTCTTCTGCAGTGTTTCAGCCAGGCCTGTTTTCATGAATGTAATCGCATTGCCAAGTTATTTCCTAGGTGCAGGAAAAGGAGGTGCCTTCTTTGCCTCCTAGATATATCCCCACAACGTCCATTGTCTTTGCACACAGCCGGTCTAACCCCCATGGCTTCTTTTGTCCTGTGTCCTCCTATGTAAATGGGGCTTACACTGTGTTGGGTTACAATGTTTAATTTGCATTTTCACAGAGAGAGACACATCTTACCTCTTGTCTGGGAGAAAATTGGTTTTTCTATTTGGTTGGTGACAGACTTTCAAGACCACATTTTCAGTACATATACACAACTCCTTAAGTATCATCCATACATACATCTTCAAGTGTTTATGAGGATCAGAATGACATACGCTTTTATGAGAGACCTCTTCAGTGACCTAGAACATACATACCAGATCAGGATATTCTTGTTACTCACTTGCACCAGTTGGCACTGAGGGGTTCTTGAGTCACAGTGACGATTCCCCATTGACAACTACTTTTTAAGATCTGTCAGTTAACCAGTTCTTAATCCACACAAGACTGAGAATATTTTTCCCCAGTTCAAACAATTGTTGACCATATTCAAAATTCACGCTCTCATGGTTAAGTTACTTAAATTTTGTGGGTAGTGACTCACCTCCCTGATTGGATGATAAACTTAACTAACAGTGTGAAATTTGCATAGGACAACTGAACACTTCCAGTGACTCTCTCAAGCACCTGAGTTAGTAAAAGTCTGGCATGCAAATGTTCACAGAAAGCAACCATGAAAGGACCTTAAACATGGTCCAATCACCATGCATTACTGAATTTAAAGTAATATGCATGAGAACGTTTCCAGTTCACTCAGTTCTAGTCACCACCTCTTCCTGACACATCATCTGAACTCAGGGCCGCCCAAAGGATTCAAGGGGTCTGGGGCGAAGCAATTTCAGGGGCCTGTTCCATAAAAAAAAGTTGCAATACTATAGAATACTATATTCATAATACAAATTGACCCACTTGTGCCCCCTCCCCTCCCGGGTGGCCCTATCTGAACTAACAAATGTTGCAATTATTTGTTTATGGGCCATGGAACAGATCAGTGAAAACTGAGATGTGATGTGACAACCTTAATTTTTCTCTACTTACCCCAGGCATAGTCCCTTTCATATTCCTATTCCTTATTTAACTCGTTCTCGCGTATTCCAACCCCAAGCACTCAAAAATCAGAAGTTCATGCCCTCCAAAATCATAAAATATAAAAAATCATAAATTTGGGGTTCTTGTCTTCTGGTGCTCTAGCCCTTAGGGTTCATATTTGATGGCTATTCTCTGCAACTATGATGGTTAGAAACTTTTCACCTGACTCCAGGAACTGGTGCTTTAAGAAAAGCATCAGAAATGATGAGCTGGCAACACAGGCTATCTTAGGCCCTAATTCCTCAAACTGCACCAACTTTTTTGGGGTTCTGCCTGGGTGCAGGGGAACTGCTTGCACAGAGCAGCTTGCAGAATCTGGGCCTTACCTAGCTCTGTCCAGTCATTTGAATGGGCAGATTTACAATGAGCAACACCATCTCGTCCGCTATTTTGCGGTTGGTTACATCCACAGAGCAGCTTAGCCAAACAAAATCCATCTTAAAACAAATCTGAGCTCTCCATAATAGTAGTTTTTCATGTTAGAAACATTTTAGAACACAGGCTAAAACCCCCAAGCAATTGTGGATTTCACAGATCCAAATGCAATTATATGCCAGATTTCATAATTCAGTCTTCTAAAAAAGCCTCAGATGCCATTGGCTTCATGTTCATCTAAGCTTTTTATTCACAAGCCCTTAAAAAAACCAATCTCATTTAAATGGGCAGGCTCTCATGTACACTCTTCAGACCCCAATGATCATAGGAGTGATTCTGCTGAGTATGGAACAGCACTGGATTTATCAACAATAGATTCAATTCACCCATGACACCGAGGGTCAGCTCAGGGCCCTCCGTATCGCTTAAATCCATAGAGGGACCACGAGGGGAGTAGTCCTTCTGTGTTATAAGGCCAGTGCTGAAAACAGATGGGGGCAAGCCAGCTATTCAAGGAACCAGTGGTCCTACCTTGTGAAGTGAATTTTACCTTCCCAACCCCTCTGCACTCCAACCTGCATAGAACACTATCGCTGTGGATGGAATGGATTTTACCCAATGCCAGTTGCCAAGACAGATGTAGGTGACTTAAAAGGGTGTTGATCCTCAGGCATTCATCCGCAGATTATTCAGGTGTTGCTCCAGTAGTAAAGTCTTTGCCCCGGTTCCTTTGCACATGTTTTGCCCTCATTTAGCTTCTTTAGCTTCTTTCTAAGATGCCACTAGACCGGAGGTGAAAAATACGACTTTGAGTGCATTTTTTTTTAAACACAAGCAAAGAGATTAAGGAGTTTATCTGTCAACACTAAAGTCCAGATGTTTTTAAAGTGGAAGAAAAAACAGTAGATGGAGAGGGACATTAATTATAAGCCTCTTTCTTCCCTTTAAAATGTTTAAAAATATTTTTGAAATACCTAACTTTTCCGGTAGATTTTGGAGGGGTTTTTTAAACACATATTTCAGACTAAACTTTGGTCTTGTCGAAATTGACCTGAAAAAAATTCTAACTTCCCCCCGGTGTTTGCCATTAGAGTTTGAGTAAAGACTTCATTCTTCTACTCCATTTACTTGGCCGGAGTCACTCTGGATTTATATGGCTGTAAGAGATTAGAATCTGGCCCCACATGGATATTTAATTATTTCACTACTTTTTAAAAAACACTTTTCCCTTAATTTTTATCGCTAATCTTCACATTCTAGCTAGACTAAAGCAGAGGAAAATAAAAGTCTAACGCTTTCTCCTTCCAGTCGGAATGTATACCGATGTTCTTTGTAGGGTGACCAGACAGCAAATTTGAAAAATCGGGATGAGGGTGAGGGGTAATAGGAGCCTATATAAGAAAAAGACCCAAAAATCGGGACTGTCCCTATAAAATCAGGACATCTGGTTACCCTTGTTCTCTGTATCTTTAGTGATGTAGAATATTGCAACAGCTGAGTAAGTTTTGGCTTTGGGGAAGCCAGGCCTGTATCCTGGGTGCCTGATCAAGGAAATAAAAAACACAGTATTAGAGTCACACTATGTATGGAGGAGGTTTCTTTAAGGCTAATTTAAAACAAAAAAAAAATCTGTTCAAAGGCTGCTGTTTAACTCAAATTGGGCTTCCCTGTAAGAATGAAGCCTTTGCATCTCACAAGCCTTTGCCGTCCAGACTGTAGGTTTCATTTGCAATCCTTCTATAGGAGGCAACCTAAAGCCAGCAGCAGCAGCTTGTTGGATGTTTTCCATCACTCATCACCGTGACTACGCACCGCTGGTTATTCCTAAATGAAATGTTGACTACAACCAGCATGTTATCCTTCAGCAGCACGTCACATAAAGGGCTAGATTGTGCCCTTGGAGCTTTTATGTGCCATGAAGGGGCAGAGTAGCAGAGTCTGCAGTCTGCCTGACTCAGGGAGAATTCTTGGAGACTCCTATCCTGGGAACCCCAGTGTAGCTGCTACAGCACCTCGGGTCGGAAGCAGCACGTTCTCAACTCTACCCAGCCAAGCTCTGCTGGCAGAGCTGAAGGGGGAGGCCCATCACCTAACTCTCTCCCCACCTCCTCCTTCCATTCTCCCTGGCAGACATTCTTCCTGCATTTCCCCCCACCACCACCACCACCCAGGCACCTGCAAATGAGCCAGCCACAATCTGACACCAAGCATTTTAAAGACAGCTGGACAGGCTAGCCGCAGTGATCAATGAAGGACAGCAAGGCAGTCTTATATAAGTGATAGGCAAAACGCAAGAGGGGTTGGTGTGGTGAGCACCCAAAAGTGGCTCAGAAGCCAAGAGGTGATATGCAAAGGATTGAGATGTTCAAGTTTGGAAAAAATTAGGCAAAGGGCTGGATAGGCCTGGGCATAAACATTTCAACATTTTCACCAGCAGATCAAATTAGGATGAATGTCTTAAAATTTCATTCAGTTTTTGACATGTTATAAAGCTGGTGAACACATTTTGAAAATTCAATTATTTTTTTTAATTGAAATTTTGATTTTTGTCAGGAAAAAAGGATGATTTAGGTGTGAAAATTGTATTCACCAGCTCTATGTCTGGTTGCTTAGCCTGGGCTCTAAGTTCTAAACATTTGTGAGCATTGGTGATCTAAAATCACAGAATCATAGAAAAATAGGATTGGAAGGGACTAGAGAGGTCTTCTAATCCAATCCCTTGCACTCTAGTCAGGATTAAGTGTTATCTAGACTGGAGTAGGCAAACTATGGCGTGTGTGCCAAAGGCGGCACCTGAGCTGATTTTCAGTGGCACTCACACTGCCTAGGTCCTGGCCACCAGTCCGGGGGGCTCTGCATTTTAATTTAATTTTAAATGAAAAATAATAATAATAATAATAATAATAATTGGAGATATACCAATCTCCTAGAACTGGAAGGGACCTTCAAAGGTCATTGAGTCCAGCCCCCTGCCTTCACTAGCAGGACCAATTTTTGCCCCAGATCCCTAAGTGGCCCCCCCAAGGATTGAACTCACAATGGTTTAGCAGGCCAATGCTCAAACCACTGAGCTATCCCTCCCCCCCAAAATGAAGGTTCTTAAACATTTTAAAAACCTTATTTACTTTACATAAAACAATAGAGTCATTATATATTATAGACTTATAGAAAGGGACCTTCCAAAAACGTTAAAATGTATTACTGGCACACGAAACCTTAAGTGAATAAATGAAGACTTGGCACACCACTTCTGAAAGGTTGCTGACCCCTAATCTAGACCATCCCTCACAGGTGATTGTCTAACCTGCTCTTAAAAACCTCCAACAACGGAGAGTCTACAACCTCCCTAGGCAATTTATTCCACTGCTTAACTACCCTGCCAGTGAGGATGTTTTTCCAAATGTCCAACCCAAACTGCCCTCGCTGCAATTTAAGCCCATTGCTTCTTGTCTTATCCTCAGAGGTTAACAAGAACAATTTTTCTCCCTCCTCCTCTTTGTAACAACCTTTTATATACTTGAAAACCATTATGTCCTCCCTCAGTCTTCTCTTCTTCAGACTAAACAAACCCAATTTTTTAAATCTTCCCTCATAGGTCATGTTTTCAAGACCTTTAATTATTTTTGTTGCTCTTCTCTGGACTTTCTCCAATTTCTCCACATCCTTCCTGAAATGTGGTGCCCAAAATTGGACACAGTACTCCATCTGAGGCCTTATCAGTGTGGAGTAGAGTGGAAGAATGATCTATCATGTCTTGCTTACAACACTCCGGCTAATACATCCCAGAACCATGGTTGCATTTTTTGCAACAGTGTTGATTCATATTTAGCTTGTGGTCCACTCTGACCCCCAGATCCTTTTCCGCAGTACTGCTTCCTAGGCAGCCATTTCCCATTTTGTAGGTGTGCAACTGATTGTTCCTTCCTTAGTGGAGTACTTTGCATTTGTCTTTATTGAATTTCATCCTATTTACTTCAGTTTATCCAGATCATTTTGACTTGTAATCCGAGGTAGTCTAGGTATACTTAATTCTGCCTCCACATGAGAGAAGGGTTTAGATGACTTTTTCTGTGCTCTTCCAGCCCTATATTTCTATGATTTCAAAACTGTTTCATTCAAGTTTGGTTCAAGCTTTCTGTGAAAGTTTGAAAATGCCTCTTATTTTATTCAAAGTAGTTCTTCCCCATCCTTTATTATGGGACAAATTCTCAATACAATCTCTCCTTTCTCCCTAGGGTAAGTAAGCCACCCACCTAGCAAGGATACACTCCCTCATAAACGGTCATCATAAAAATCCTGTCGGTTCTATTAGCTGTCCCAGAAACACATTCATATGCTATTTTCAATTCATTTTTGGCTCAGATGCCCCTTTTTAAACTTTAGTGACTTCCTAGCCTCGTTTTATTGAATGCTTTAAAAAAATCTCCCCATGCAGTGTTCTATTATTGTACATTAAAATAGCTCAAACTTGTTTTAAAGTTCTAAAAACTCAAGTGTTCTTTCATTCCCCCACTCATTCCGCTTCCTTTTTCTTCTTTTCCTCCAAATGGATACCCTCCTCCTCCTTGTCCCCGTGCTCAGATGGGTAACAAGCACTTCCTTCAATAGGCTCAGAGTGCTGCTTTCATGACTGGCAATTGGGGAAGCTGCTCTGAAGTGGTGATAAGAAAAGCCAAGAACAGGTCCTCAAATCAAATGGTGAGCAGAAAAAAACCTAAATTAAAGGGACTAGCAGTAGAAATCCACCTACAATTCCGGGACCCCCGTAGAAAGATTCCTCCCAGAACACATCTCACGCAGATTAAAAATAGAGGGTTGCGTCTTGGTGTCTGGATGAGGTTGGTACTCAGAGGGAGCTGGCTGTGGCTCAATCCAGAAGAAAACAGAGGTGACGCTAGTTGGCAGGGGGAAGTAACCAGAGTTGAGCAGCGATGGTGCATTTCCACTTAATAAGTTGGGGATTTGTCCTCCTGTTTATCATGAGATTCACAATCGAGGGCCACTTCTGCATTCTCCAGAGATCTGGAGTCCCAGTGTGCTCACTTTTCTCTATGCTTTGTCAGGGGTGGCTCTAGGTATTTTGCTGCCCCAAGTACGGCAGGTAGGCTGCCTTCGGCGGCTTGCCTGCGGGAGGTCCCCGGTCCCATGGATTCGGCGGCACACCTGCAGGAGGTCCGCCAAAGCCGTGGGACCAGCGGACCCTCCGCAGGCATACCGCTGAAGGCAGCCTGCCTGCCGCCCTCGCGGTGACCGGCAGAGCGTCTCCCGTGGCTTGACGCCCCAGACACGCGCTTGGCGTGCTGGTGCCTGGAGCCGCCCCTGTGCAACATTTGCTCAGATCTGGCCCTTGGCAGAGTTATGCATGGTTCTGTGTGGTATCCAGGTGGGAATTACTCTACTGCTTTCTTTGTGAGGTTACCCAAGAAGACTGTTCAGAAGCTTCAGCTGGTGTAGAATGGCAACATTAATAAGTGTTATCACCATTCTTACATACCCTTAAAAGTCTCTCAAAGTTTGCTGCCTCTGCTAGTCCTGGATGAAGCAGTGGTGAGAACAGATTTCACTTTTAAAAGGAACATACCCTCAGTATCATTCTCATAAATTAAACCACACAATTGCTTCAAAGATCAGAAAGGAATTGTATGCATGGATGAACAAACTGTACTAAACAGTGTCAGAGGGAGGACCAGCGTATGCATGGACAGATTTGAAGCATGGGCAGCATGCATCAGAACAACAAATGACATGCAAAAGTGCAATTGCAGACGTTCATAGTTTGATACCAAATCCTAGTTTACAGGGCGTCTTTGTTCATTAATTAAAAACAAACAGCTATGTTTCTAGCCAACCACTGTTTGATGCTCTGCTAAAGAGGCTTTCAAGTGACATAATGAACACAATGGCCCACATCCTCAGCTGGTGTAAAACAGCATAGCTTCACTGACTTCACTATATGGCTTGTCTTCACTACCGGGGTAAGTCAACCTAAGTTACCCTACTCCAGCTCTCCGGTCGACTTCCCTTACTCTTCTCGGAGAGGTGGAGTACCAGGGTCGACCAGAGAGTGCTCTGCCATCGATTTAGCGACCTAAATTGACCTCTCCTGCATTGATTGCAGCAGCATTGATCTCCCCATAGTGAAGACCAGCCCTATGTACATCAGCTGAGGGTCAGACCCATTTTGGTCATTATGACACTTGAAAGCATTTTTAAAGGTAGGCTTCAGTGGAGCTACGTGGATTTACACTGGTGTGGAGCTGGCCCAGGGACTTTGTCACAGTGAAAGCAATGAAAAGATTTGCTTCATGAGGGGGAACAGCCTGCCTTAAATAGATAACTTTTTAAATATATTTGCAAACAGAGAAAGATTGCTCTGGGCTTGCAAGACATGCCAAAGCCTTGATCAAAATCATGTCCCTTTCATGGGGGCAAAACACATGTTTGCATTATCCTGAAAAGAAAAGCTAAGAGGGGGAGAAAATATCTTTTTATGTTGGTTTAGCATGAAAATACTGCGTGCGGCGGCCAGTTGTTTATCAAGTTTTCCAGATCAACAATATGTTCTTTCTTAAGGTCTTTCATTAAATAGCTTTCTGTCAATCTAACTTTTATTAAATAATGAAAGCCAAATGGCGAACGGCTTCAGGATCTGGGCTTGTCACATTTCACTGATGTTTAAAGAGCATATTTGGTGACCACCTCACAGCAAGAACATTTTGGAAGATCTGATTCAAAGCTCTTGCTGCTGTAGCTCCAGGCCTTTTTCCGTGTGATCCACACATATTCTTTTCACTGGGACATGGAGAAAGAAACACTTTCTTTTGTGTCAATCATTCCTGCTGCTCAGCTGGGCCCTTCTTCCCATTATACACCTGAGGAATGCAAACTCAAAGAGGAGGAAGGAGGAAGCGTTAACAGGGGTGTTTAAAGCAAAGAAAATTAAATGCATTCAAAATTACTGGCAGCACAGCTCCTGCGGGAGAGATTTAAGTGTTTTCTTCTCCCATTTCGGACAGGAAAACTTGGCTTTAGTAGCACTCTGAGGAAAAGCACTCTACCCCTTGGGAAAAGAGAGCAATTAAAGGAGTGGCAAAACCAAAATTTGGAGGGCAAGGGATTCAAATGGGGCCAGTCTGACCCATCACTCTACAGAGATGGGCAAAACCCAAAATGATTTTGCAACACTCCATGGTTTGGGGTTTTGTTTGGTGAAAACTCTGGGAAGGGGTGTTTAGGATTCAAGATGTGCTTTATTCAAAAGAACCAAAGATTGGGATGGCATTCAGAAAAACTGCTCCAATTTTGGCCTTTAAACTTACCATGCGCCACCATGTCGTTTTCTGCCCTTTAAACATCATAGCTGAGCAGCTCAAATAGACATGATAGGCATTTGTAATGTATACTGTAGCTCAGACAGAAATTTTAAAATGAAGATGAAAAAGAGGGAGAGAGAAGATCAGAGGACACAGATGAGCTCTGCAGATGGAACAGCATTGCCATAAGAGAACAAAGCAAAATGATGTAAAACTCCCATTAAAATTAAGGTCAAAGTTGTCCTCTCTGAGCCACTCTGTGGATCCCTTGTCTGCACTGTGTATTTCCTATTTCATTCTGGTTTCATGCATGTAACTTCCAAAGATGTTAATGGGAGTTCCACATTCAACACAAATACAGCATGTGCACAGGATACAGGTTCGCCTGGGTATAGAGAATGAGAGGGGTTTTGCAACTGATCCCATCCACTGCGCTTCTTAAAGGCTTGATGATGATGTACTCCGTTCAACTGGGTATCATCCAAAACATTCCACTTGAGACCACTTTAACATTATTGCTGGCAAAATGATTAAGTAATCAAATTGCAATGCACTAAAACACTTCTAAATTGCTAACTAAACCCCTTTCCGGGGGAGAAAAAGCCCTTCCTGCCTTTCCCAAAGATTGGTCATGTAGAAAAGGAAAATTCTATCTGCAGTGGGGAGATTATTACAATGTTTTGTTACACAGAAGGAACTTCAATACAAGTGAATCTGTTGGTTAATATCATCCATAATAGCATGTCAAGAACAGTTTGTTTCCTGTCCCAGGTTAAACTATGGACAGGAGAAGTCTGCTATCACGGCATCTTGGTCCTCTTCACATGAGAACAAGGGCCTGCCACTCCGGGTTGACTCTAGGATATATTTTAATAATTCTGTCAGCCACAAGTAACAAATTCATTTGTGTTCTGAAAAATTGAATGTAAACGTGTTTGCATAGAATTACAAAACTGGAAACACACGTTGCTGCTAGATCAAATCGTGCAATCACCAACTACTGACTAGTGCGGATACTAAGGAAAGAGAATGGTACCCACTAGTACAATCCCCTCGTGTACATAAGGGCTGTATCACCTTCTTTTTATTTATCATCTTCCCTGTCTGTTTTCCTGTTATTTTGTCTTCCATCTAACTATGAAATCTGAGGCTAGATCTTGTCCCTCTAGTATCCGGTAAAGTCCCATGTACTCTGTGGCAATACATAAATAAGTTCTCTATACACCCTTCCCTTCTTCCAACATGCTGGAGCACAATGATTATCAAACCATGGTCCATGGATAATTGGTGGTCTGCAAAACAAAAGGTTTGAGAACCAAAGAGTTGGGGTTGAGGAGTAGGTTGTTGGGTGGGCAGATAATTTTGTGCAAGGATCTTACTCTAACAAGGTGGTCTGTAGATTGAAATGGTTGGAGAACTGCTGCCTTAGCATAAAACAATGTAACAGCCAAAGGTCAGTTAGTTTAACCCTGTGAAAATTGAAAAGATCGTGTTTCCTGCTTTGTGTGAGAGGGAGGAGGACAAACGCCAGGATTTACACAAGGAAAGCTGCCAGTTCCTCAAAAGCCACAGACTAGCTTTAAGTGACTTGCCCAAGATCTTACAGCAAGTCAGTATGACAATAAGTGAATGCAGTACTCCTGCCTCCCAGATGCCGTAGCACAGACTGCAGCAGTCCTAAGCTCTGAGCAGTACAAACACTCTCCTTTTGGTCTCCTATTCCCCTCTAACTGCCTCAGGAACCACCACAATACATTTTCAGCGGGAATCTTCCACTTGCGCATGCACCATTTGGCTTGTGCAAATAGCTGCCATTGCACTTTGTAAGTGATACAATTTGCTCCTGATAAAACCATTCGAGCAACAGGGTTTTGTGGGTACAGATTCTAACACACAAGGGCCAAACTATGTGAGGGCTGGCCTGAGTGACAGACCTGTTAGCCTCTTGTTCCCAGACAGCCCTGGTGATGATTACCCAGGCAGTGGTAACTGGATCACCCTGTCGCTACCTGATAGCTGACCAAGGACTGACACAAAGAATGACTGTATATTCACAACCAGGTGGTTTCACCTTCTAGACTAGATACCTGTATCACAGCCTCACAACTTCTCCTTCTCCAAGGCATCTGTAGGCAGAAAGAATGGGTCTAATGTGTGAATAGCCTGAATCAGGAGTTGGCTGTCCAAACTTTTCAGCTCTGCTTGAGTGTCCTGGGGCCGGGGAACACTCACAGGATGCGTCACGTGGGGAAAACTACCACACAGGATGTCGGCTGGTGCAACCATAATTACAGCTATTGTCAATCGTTAGGCAAAGAAAGTGGTCTTCCTTCCTGCCAGGCAGAATTCTCCCACAGTCTGTGAAAGGTCTTTCCAGATGGATGAGCCCTAAACAGCCTTGGGCAAACTTAGCCACCCAGGCAGTTAAGTTTGAGATAAGATGGAGGCGGATAACACTCCTGAGGCCATTGCATTTGGAGTGAGGGCCGCAATTATGAGTGTAACAAAAGGAATTTCAAAGGGATCACATCATTCACCTTCACCTCTTTTGTAACATCTTCTTCCAGGTGGGCCTCAGCTTTAGGCATCTGTAATTTAAGGGTCAAGCTGCGTGGATTCGCGTACACTTCCTGTCCCTCCGATCAAGACTTCAACTGAGAGCAGCTCTGGGGAAAAGGGAATGAGGCACTTCGTCCTTACAGCAGCCTGCTCTGCACAGAGAAGGGGTAGGGCTTAGGCGCTGCCTTCAGCAGAAGAGCGAGGACAGTTTCACCTTGTATGAGTATTTCCCAGGTTGTCAGGCTCTGCTTGGCCACTATACCAGACCACAAGGCAGGATTCAGCGTGACTGGGGCATCTTCTAGCACAAACCTGTCCAAAATTCTCACGTGCTTTCACTGGCTGCTCTGCCTTGGGTGAGGATTAATAATAAACGTAGCACCTGACATCCCAGAATCTCAGGGCACTTTACAAATATTAGTTATTTAAGCCTCAGAGAGTCGCCCTAGAGCTTGGCAGATACTATGATCCTCATTTTACAAAGGGGTTAATTGAGGCACAAATAGACTAAAAGTCCCAACATTGGCAAATCTGAGTGCTTCTAAAGTTAAGCACCTAGAGCCATAAAATAGGCACCAAATAGGAGGATGCTGATTTTCAGAGGTGCTGAGAATTTGCAAATCCCCATAACCTCCAGTGGGAGCTGCAGTTGCTCTGAAAATCAGTCTACTTTTATTTCACATTAAGTTGGAGGTTGGACGATGCTTTGGGGGATCAGGGTTTATAATCCTTCCAAAACACTTTAATAATTTATTCCTGTAACCCTCATTCTCCATACTCATTCTCCAGTTGCAATGCTTCCACATGTGATCGGCCCCAGCGTCCCCTTCCTTTTATAGCTGTATTCCATTTCAGGAATACAGAATATTAAGAATCATAAGTCAACCGAATATTTAAAAGAACAAGCAAACAAGGTTTGATGAAAGAAAAAATATTTATCATAAGTTCAAATGTAAACCACAAAAATGAAGAGTCCCTTATTCATTGAATGGACTCAGGCCCAGCCTCTGCTCTCAGACGCATAGCTTGGAGGGCAGAATATGCCCCACAGTGTTTCTCAGCCAGCTCATGCTGTTGTACACTCCCTCACGACGGTCAGTGATGCTGTTAGTTCTAAACCAACCAAGGAATGTTTGGCATTAGCACTTTCAGCACGACTTCTCCACTGCACCCTGTTTATTCAGGCCCCTGAGCCTTTCTTGTTTACGCCTGTCCAGTAAAAAAGGAAGATTTATTGCACGTGTTGTAAAAGTAGCAGGGAATCGAGAGCCCTGCAGTGCTGGCTGTGCATTGTTGGCATTTTTTCCAGCGTTCTCATCTCCAAGGATTTGCTGGGACACCTTGCTTTTGACCACCTCCTGCTACGAATTTGGCCCTCACGCTCTCTGAAAGTGCATGAGCAGCACCGGGTCATGATCAGGACAGAGCGAGGGAAAGGGCTGCAACAAGTCAAACCCCAGGGAATTAGCATAATAAATGTTTCACCTCCCTGCAGAACTCAGCTCTCAGGCCAACATCAACCTCAATTAAACCTTCAACTTTCCAATCAACCTTCTACTTCCTTGTTGGGCTCGCTAGGCAGCTTCCCAAGTGTCTAGCCAGTCAGCTGCTAAGAGGGAAGAGGGTTCTGCAGAACAGAAGCTGGATCTTTTCTCTTACTGTTTAATGGAAATGTGGAGCTAAGCACTGTGGGGGGTCTGATTGCCCCAACTCCCCATTGCACTGAACGCCCAGGCTCTGATATATGGTACATCAAAATCCACCTCATTCCATGCCTGGTGTGAGAGTGTACCATGAAAATTCACACATGTCATCCAAAGACACACCAGATTGGAGGGGAGGAAGGCATTGAGAACATGACGGCAAAGTACCACATACCCCATAGAAGAACCTGAATGAAATTAGAGAATTAGAGTCATGTTCACACTCCTCCCACTTAGAATCGTATTCGTTTTTTCCCATATAGATGAATGTTTTTACCCCCTGCAGATCCATACAAGATGTTTTTATCATCTAATAGTAATCTACTGCTTCTGGACTTCAAATATACAGATCCTGATGTTTAGTTGTCATCGTACAAACAAGGGAAGACAAAAACAAACAGGATTTTTTTCCTCCAAATCCTGAAAGGAAACATTTTTTTAAAAGGAAGTATAAACGACTAGCAATCAAGTTGTTGGGTGCAGTCTGCAGAAAACACCAGCTGTCAGCTACCTTTCTTAACAAACAGAACATTGTCAGGAAGACTCTGTAGCTTACAATACCTGGAGATACCAGTAGGTGAAATTCTATCACTATATCATTGGTGGATGAGACATGGAAGCAGACATAGCCAGTTCGAGCATCTCCCAAAAATCCTATGGCTATCTTCAACATGTCTCTGTACATCAATTCAGTTGGGGGCACATAACCTTCATATTGCTACAGTCAAGAATTAAATCTTAACCCGCAGAGAGCAGCTGTGCTAAGGGAAGCAATGAAAGATTACTTCCCTCTCAGTAGAGCAGATAGGAGCTATTGCTTAAACTTTTCCCAGCTGATTAGGGCTCTTAAACACAACCGAAACCCAGAAAAATGCAATATTATGGCTGAAATTTGCCTTTAACTCGTACCACGGTGCCTCTTCATTCCAGGCAATGAGTGGATTGTCTCCTCTTATCGTTGGATTTCCTAGCTTGTGTCACAACCTTTGTTATTTAAACATCGTTCTGTTTTTAATTGAATTTCCTTGTTTTTGTTTAGCTTTGATAAAGAAAAGGAAATCTTTTCGAATAGATTAAAATAAGCCCACTATTGACTTGAGACCAAGTTCAGTGAGTTATCGGGGCCAACTGGAGAATAATGTCCGTGGCAAAAGTCTGAGAAGGGAGCATGGGAACAAAAACCATAGGCAGAACAACAAATGAGTTTTAAATATGTGAAGGGGAAGCAGGATGAGGGGAAAGGTTCCAGTAGCACTGCTGAAAAGCAAGGGTGCGTACGCAGGAGGGCAGGAGAATGGATGAGGAGCTGAATATAGGGATTGCAAAGGTATTGAGAGGTAGATACGCTGGAGGGTAGGGATAGGGTCCAGAGTGACCCAGACAAATTGGAGGACTGAGCCAAAAGAAATCTGATCAAGGACAAATGCAGAGTCCTACACTTAGGACAGAAGAATCCCATGCACCGCTACAGGCTGGGGACCGACTGGCTAAACGGCAGTTCTGCAGAAAAGGACCTGGGGATTACAGTGGACGACAAGCTGGATATGAGTCAACAGTGTGCCCTTGTTGCCAAGAAGGCTAACAGCATATTGGGCTGCATTAGTAGGAGCATTGCCAGCAGATCAAGGGAAGTGATTATTCCCCTCTATTCGGCACTGGTGAGGCCACATCTGGAGTATTGCATCCAGTTTGGGCCCCCCACTACAGAAAGGATGTGGATAATCTGGAGAGAGACCAGCGGAGGGTAACAAAAATAATCAGGGTGCTGGGGCACATGACTTATAAGGAGAGGTTGAGGGAACTGGGGTTATTTAGTCTGCAGAAGAGAAGAGTGAGGGGGGGATTTGATAGAAGCTTTCAACTACCTGAAAGGGGGTTGCAAAGGTATTGATTGAGGTTGGAAGATGCTGGAGACTTCCAAACAAACACTGTGTCCAATGCACGTGTAGACTGTGGAGGAGCAGGAAGGAAGAATAACTGAACGCACTCGGTTCACAGAACATAGAGTTTACAGCTGTATAAATCCCTGAAGTTAAACAGGTTTCCACACGACAGCCCCAATCCTGCATGGGTGTAGTGTTGCAAAGTACTCTCTGAGGTGCTCTGAATCTCAATGTGCTCCAGCTCATGGTGAAGGTCAGAAGTGACACAACTCTAAGTGAGATGAATCATCTCCAGGAAGATTTAAATGCATCAAGGCAGAGGGGGAAAGGATGATTTTGGATCTAAACATTTTAGATCCAAACTAGACATCTATACCAGATAGAGACCTGGAGTGGAGTAACAATGGAAACACTTATGAATTCAAGTCAGCTGTGAAATATTATTCAATTATTCAATGGCAGCAAATATGGCCAGAGGATCTTATGCTGCATCAGCAGGAGTATTATTAATGAGACCAGGAAGGTGATTGTAATCCTTGTCCAAAGTCACAGTGAGACCTTCCTAGGTGGGTTGTGGACTGTTTGCTGGACCATACATCTCCATAGCATTTGTGCACATTTTGGGCTAAGTTCTGGAGAAAAGCTACTGATCAAAGGTATGGGCAGACTTAGCTACAGGCTGAAGAGCCTCAGCTTTCAGAGTTTGGAGAAAAGGAAGTGATCTACAATATCTGAAATAAACAACAGGAAGAATATGAACACTGGAAATTGGTTTTAAAGTGTAGATTAAATACACATGGATAGCCTTTCATTTAGAGAGAGTGTGTTGAACAATCTGCTTTGGGGTTAGAATGCTCTGTCCCCAGAGGTACTGGTCAAATCCACCTTACTAGGATTCAAGATGGAAGTGAACTTGGGGTTTAAACGGGACTGGATGCTTACTTAGACTCCTGCTCACATGCACAGGATTAAATGGATCACAGTTGGGGTTGGGAAATAATCTGGGCATCTCTAGAGTCATTTTGTGGGGTGATGCCTGACTAGGGTGACCCGACAGCAAGTGCGAAAAATCAGGACGGGATGCGGGGTAATAGGCGCCTATATAAGAAAAATACCCAAATATCAGGACTGTCCCTATAAAATCGAGACAACCTTACATTGCCTGGAGATTGGGTGACCAGACGTCCCAATAAAATCAGGACTGTCCTGATTTTTAGGTGTTTGTCCCGCGTCCCGATCAATGTTTGGTCAGGACGCAATTTATCCCGATATTTCACACTCCTGTTTTTTTGTTTGTTTTGTTTTGTTCTGCTGGCTGGACTCCGCATTTTTTCTTCTCTCTCGCTCTCTCTCTGCCAGCAGGACTCTGTTTTTTTTCTCTCTTTTTCCCCCCCCTCTCTCTCTGCCGGCGGGACTCCGCGCTTTTTTTTTTTTTGCTGTGCTGGCGGGACTCCCCTCCCTCCCCCCCCCATGTTTCCCGATATTTTCTTCATCCCATCTGGTCACCCTACCTGGAGAACTGAGCAGAGACCCTCCAGTGGGGTTTGGACAGAATGTTTAAGAAATGCAAAACCTATTTTAGGGCATATTCTACCTGAACAACCCTCATTATAACCTGGCAGACTATTACGGCTTTGAGTGCTAAGCAAGAAAACTATGGGCCTGATCCAAAGTCTTTCCATTGACTTCAAAGAGTTTTGACTCAGGCCCCAGAACAGCTTGTTTTGGACTCATCGCAGATGATGGGGTGATAATATGACTGAACTGCATACGTATAAGTCCTGGCCATAAAAATATTGTCCCCAATTCCGAGCAGTTGGGAAGGTTAGGACGCAGGGAATGAATTGACAAATAGGCAGGCTAAGTTACTAGCATCACAGGTGACTACGGGTCATGTATTTGCAGCAGGTACACTTTGTAAGTGCAGCTCATAGCTCACAAATGCAGCTCCTGGCTTCAGAACTCCCCCAAGGAGTTCTATGATCAGATTCCCAGCCAGGCTGCTCTCTCTCACAGATTCTATTGCAACAGCTCTGTCTGTGTTAAATCCTGCAAAATACATTGGGCCTGATTTTCACAAGCACTGGTATAAATCCACTGGGTCGGGTCTCAGCCAAGACTGCTCTGATGCATTTGTGAAGTTACGCATTTTAAAATATCATCTACCAGAGAGTGTTATAAAAGACAAACACAACAGAAAAATATCCTAGTAGGTACAGTATATTGAGCCCATGTTAGGGTATGAGACCTCCAATTTATCATTCAAGATTTTTGTCTTGAACATTTGTTCCAATTCACTTAGAAATAGCCTGAAGTTGAGTGCCTTTGATTGCAGTGCTCGAAGCTCTCTGCCAAACGTTAAGTGCTCTGAAACTAGCCTTTTTAGCAGGCAGCAGTAGTAAATTTAATCATACTGGTGGTCTTATCACACCATTCTTATCAGGTGTTGGAAATCCACTGAGCCTCCTTCAGTATTTCTGTCTACTAAACTGAAAGAGGCCCTAGCCTTTAATCTCCTGGATGGGAAAGGAGAAATGTTTTAGAACCATGAACACATGCTTAATAACGATATTGCCACCGAGTGGCTAGTACAGTATGTACAGAGACCGCTGCCCTCTGCTGGATGGAATCAGTCCTGCACTGTTGTAGAACAGGCCCTACACTGCTAACTGCTGCAGTAGATTCTTTGTTAGCTCAAGTGGTGGGGTCCTGGAGTTTCAGAGAAGAAATACCTGTATTTGGATTCTATCCCCATTGCTGATGTGAAGCATCAGTGGCATCCTTGATTTTATCCTTGACCATATTAAAGAGACTCCTCTGTCAGGTTAAAAAAGGAATACTACTGATAAAAAGCATATTAGCAATCAAGAGTCCATCTCTGGCAGTGCAGGATTATTTGCTATTGTAACAGGCTAGTTTGAATTGTGCCAAGTGAAGGGGCTTCTAAGCACTCCCTTTGGGACGTTACTCCACAAGCTAATCTATCTCACTGTCAAGAAGCTTTTCCTGATACTCAACCCAAGTTTTCCTCCGGATAACTTCATCCCTCTTGCTCCTGATTATCTTTAATGTCCTCACTTATGTGTATTCATCCCTGAGACTATTCAAACTGCAAGTATTAAAATCTAATTTATTTTAAGATGCTTTTTTCATCGCTCTCAGCTGAAGAAATGAAAATACACTAGTCAGAATCATTTGTTTCTAGTCAATTTCACTTCCAGAGACAGTAGAAAGATTCTTCCCCAGCAACCTATAATTGTATAACAACCCTTATTCCTGCCTTGAATAATACATTACTCTACTCCGAAACACGATGCTGGGATGTTTAGGTTGCAAATGCTGTGAGGGAAAGTTCCAATCTGAATCACAGAAATTGTTTACTATGGAAATTTTTAATTAAAATTTGAGCAATTTTAGGTTTTGTAAACGTAAAGACACTGGAATTTGGGATTTTTTTTTAAAACTAAATATTTGGCCTAAAGTGGAAATGACGAAGTCCCTGGAATATTTTCCTTCTTTCCATGAAGAACTTGATATGTGATCTTAATTTTTTGAATCCATTTCTGTAAAGACAGTGGTAGTGGCAGGGGAGAAGTTCGTCCCACTCTCGGAAAGAGGCAGCGCTGGGACATCTGTGAAGCACATGGTTAAACTGCAATGATCTCATCAACGCGAACTAGCACAACAAGCTGAAATTGCTCCTGCCAAAAGCAATGCTCTGCAAAGGGACTTCCTGGCCAGATAAAGCTAAAGAAACCCACTGCATATGTTGTTATTCTAAACTAACTGATGAAACACATGGACGCTGAGCAACTGCAGGAGTCCGGTACAATACATGATGCAGTGACAAAGAAATCTTTCTTTAGACTTCGCACCTCAAGACGAAAGGGGGGTGGGGTCACTGGGGTGGGGTGGGGTGGGAGGGAAGCAACTTAAAGTAGAGATAGCATATATGTGGAGCCTTGTTTCTTCTTTGAATATATTTGTCACATCATGGAATTTTTTCCCCCTAGATCTTAACTGGGAGGTACTACTACAAGTAGGACTGAACAAGTATCACTGACACGAATTCATTTTAAAACATATGGTATTGATATAAAGAATGGTACCCATATGGGTATATATTGAAAGTGCGGTCCAGTTAGATTGCATAATGATACATTCCCTCTTTATCTCAGCCACTAGGCAGGTCTATGCAGAGTTCCAGGCAGTGTATAGTCCCTAGCAAACAAAGATGACACGGCTGGAACTCAAGCTTGTGTGAAGGTATTGGTAGCTATAGCTGGTAGTTATTTTCTTTAACAAATGCCTCCTGTTTATAAAGAGCTGTGATTCCACAAAGGAGGCTTTTGCTACAAGGAAAAATACAGTTTTATTCTTTAAAAATACAAATAGAAATTTGGGCTTGCCCTTATAAAAAATAGCTATCGAATTTCGAGAGAGACAAAATCAGTAGGGTTCTGTAGAAATGCAATAGGACTCTATATAGAAATTATTTTAAAAGACTATCAAACTGAAATAGAAAGTTATATCCTACCCATAGGTTTTTGGAATTCTACAGGAGTGATATTCTTCTCCACTAAATTCTATAGGGTGATTTTAAAAAACACCTATAGAAAGGTCATTATTTACTATCCCATTCCCTAATGATGGCTTTGTCCCTCCAGAAGAGCTTTCTCTCTCAAGCAAGCCTGCCCCTGTTCTTTTTTGATAACATACTTTCTCTATTAAAAATGAGGTTTTTATTACTCCCCTATCATGCTGCGCAGCCAGGGGACATTACTCCTTCAACAGCTAGAGTACAAGGCCTTCCATCCCAGGGGATTTGGCAGTTACCAATTGCACAATAAGTAGAGCGGGGAGCAAGCATGCTCTCTGAAGAGGATGTATTTACTGCACGATAATGGCGCACAGGTCTTTCTACTCCAGCAGAAGAGCACTGTTTTGTTTCTGAAAGAGACAATAGCTCTTTCTCCCTCCCCTGCCAAGAAGGCCCCACACAATAGCTCCAAAAGGAAAACCCTTTTGTGTTTGTTATTTGATTCTGTGCTACAAGGATGATTGTTCAGCCCCTCACATAGCAGCGACAACTGGCAGCATATCTGCCTGCTTGCAAAAAGAGGGAAGATTTCTTAGTAGCTTTATGTGGGATAGTTTTTTTTTCCAAAAGGCTGTTTGAGAAATTGCTGTCAGCCAGCCCAGTAAACTACTGTCTACTGTTATATAAGCAAGTTAGCAAGAAGAGAGAATGCTGCCTAGTTTTATTAATCACTAAGCTACTCTGTGCCAGAATCCAGGTTTAGAAAGTCTATATAAGGGCACACACATAGGTTAACTAAACAAAGACAACAAAATCTTTCAGAGGTAGTAAAGCAGCTCTTTCTAAACAACCTATAACAACTCTTATTCCTGCTTTGAACATACCTACTCTACCCTGAAAATCACACACTGAAAAACCAGCCTCCTTATTGGGACTGGCCTTTTATACCATCTTTCTGGGCTTAGTTAGACTCAGCTGTGCACTGGGCAGAGCGATCTCTCTCCCTATATAAGTGGCATTACAAATTACCTTCCCTCTTCCACTTTATCTCTGTGTTTAAAGAGAAAACTGCATGGACTTCTCAGAGAGAGACTCCTCAGGAAGGAACCTAAACAGACTTTCAGTCTGCAATAGGCTTCATTGGCTGAAATCTGTTTGTTTCTGTGTCTAAGTTAAACAACAGAAACTTTGGTTAACTCTATGGCAGTGAGAAGGCCTCTTGATGAGTATCTTGTGTGCTATCAAAAGGCTACCTTAAGGCAGGTGTTCATTGTGTTAGTAGTTCCTGGTGATTACAGGAGAGGAAGCTGGTCCTGTTAATAACTTTTTCCCCAACTGAGAGTCAGGAGCTCCTGCATCTGTCTCTGTGATCTTGTTTGCTGTGTTGTTGTAGCTATTGGTCCCAGGATGTTAAAAAGAAGGTGGCTGAGGTAATATATTTTATTGGATAAACTTCTGTTGATGAAAGACTTTGCCCTACAGAGCTCTTCAGTTCTTTCACTTGAAAGCTTCTCTCTCTCTCTCACCAACTGAAGATGGTCCAATAAAAGATATTATCTCACCTACCTTGTCTTTGTGATCTTGGGCAAGTCCCTTCAAGCCTCTCTAGATCTATTTTATCTGTAAAATATGCTAAAACTTCCCTAGTCCTCTGGTGGGAGGCTTACTTCATATAAGCACTTTAAGACTGTTTGTTTGAAGAGCTATATCTACACTGCAATAAAAGACCTGTGGTTTGGGCTGGGTCAGTGAGCTTGGGCTGCAGGGCTATGAAATTGCTGTGTAGACATTCAGGCTTGGGCTGGAGTCTAGGGTTCTGAAACCCCTTGAGGGAGGAGTTCTCAAATGTCTATGTTGCCATTTTGTAGTCTTACAGCCTGAGTCTTGCGCAACAGTCATATGACCGGAGCCCCGGCTGTGCTGCAGGTCTTTTGTTGCCATTTAGACATGGCCAGAAGTGCAAAGTATTACTCTTGTTCTTCAAGCTGTGAGCATTACAGAAGTGAGTTCTCTCCTGGGCAGGGGAAGAAGTGAGGCTGTGCCTTAAGCTACTGAATAGCTTTCTCCTTTCTAAACCACCTGTGGACCCCTGCTCCCAAACGAGCGGTGTCCACTCTCACCAGCTTTAACCTGGTGCATCTGCGAACACAGCTTTTTTTTTCCCCAACACTAGTCAGATTGTCTGCATGATCCTCAGACTCTGACCAACTAGCTGCTCCCCTCACCTTGTTTCATTAGCTCCTGAGGGGTTCTAACATAACTAGGTACAGCAGATCTCCATATCAAACAACCTCTCAGCCCCAGCCAGTGTCCCTCTCCTGACAGTCCTTTCCTGAGCCACATCTCATTAAAATCCCAGACAGCTCTGTCCCAGAGTTCTGCATCCCATCTGCAGGTCCTAGGGATGTCCCAGCTAGACAGACTTCTGTTTCAGAAGGTGCCAAATAGCTGGTATTGTTTTCTCTGTGCTCATGCCAGGGTTCTGTCCCATATCAGCCAGGGAGCTGGCATTCACCACAATTGCTAAGAGGATGCTGCACAAGGGAAAGAGTAAAAGCTTGTCTTAATGTCTCATCACGCACCCTTAAAAGGAAGGGGGGGATGTATGGGAAATGATTTTTAGGCAGGCAGTAGTGCCTAGTGGCTAGAGCAGTAGACTGTGATGCAGGAGAGTTGGATTCTAGTCCTAGCTCTGCCACGGGTCTGCTGGCTGACCCCATAAAAGTTACTTCACTGCTCTGTGCCTCAGTTTCCCCAGTAGTGGAGCTAATGGTCCTGATCTCGCAATGAAAAGCATTACATAAGAGCAGGTATTAACACTGGAATGTCTGAACATTGGCTAAACTAGGACCCACCCGTGTTAAAACAGTAACAGTAATTGCTGGACTTTTCAAACGACTCTGGGTATTGTGTCCATTTCCCTTGGCATTGGGTGCCTAACTCACTTAGACTCTTGACAATCCCCACCAATAAAAACAGGAATTGAATGTTCAGTGAGCTGGGATTCTCTTCTCTTGACCGTTGTGTACAACTCGCTTTCAATCTTAGTTACTATGCTTGGTGCCTCTCTACCATGGTGATGGGTACCCAGAAATGACAAAGGGACAAGAGAAAATCTGCCCTCCCGTGAGACTCTAGGAAATCACATTCCCCTTAGATCATATTACCAGTACTGTCGGCTATTATTTATAGTACTCACCACCATGGTATAGGAGTATATTAAGAATTGCATTAGTCTTCCTTATCCACAGGAAGTGCCATCCCAAGAGACAGATTGAAAAACTGTGGCACAGAAGTTGAAGTCCAAGATTGAGGATTTCCATGCCCAATTCTTGCTAATTTCCTTTGCCCTGTTTATGTAAATCCCCTAGGTGGCATTGACAATCTCGTTCTATATCGGGTGTCCTGGGGCTAAAGGTTCAGAGTTTTGAATTACTTTGTCTAGCATTTAGCAGCAACTTCCAGGCTCCCCTGGAACAGATTGTAGATCTTCAAAGCCCCTTAGTCTGTCCCATGTAACAGTAGGGAGAAATTCACCCTTCTCTGATTTCTCTGCAGAAAAGCTAGGAAGCACTGCAGTTCCCTTACAGACTGGGGAGTTGATTTGGCTTCAGTTGGGCTATCTTTGTCAGTTTCCTTTTGCCACCATGTTGTAAGGATGTGACACAGGAGCACTGGTAAGACCGTGCTCCTGAAAATCCCAACCAATAAAAACATGAATTGATTTTTGGCCCCAGCTACACGTCATTGTTACTGAAGATTCTAGCTCTCTATTTGATGGGATGGGTCAGTATCTACTGGATCCAGTGACTGCTGTTAAACAGTTTTCTTAAAGACTGAATAAGAATTTCATAGGGTTCTGAAAACCTGTATGAATAAACTCTCAATTGTTCACGTAAAATCTTCCAGAGAAACTAAAATCAAAGTGCCATCGAGTTATGGAACAGGACTGGCCCAAGCCATAAAGTTTGGATCTGAACTTCCCCAAAGTATGTGGATCTAAGGCTCTCGGGGTTTAAAGGCCTCTGGCACGCTAAAGCAAGACAACCAGACCTCCACTATTCATTCTGTGCTGTCAGAATCTAAGCATGAGACCTACTGCCTTGTGATTGCTGATTTCAGTTCATTTCTCTGATTTACAGTTTCCTGATTTGCAGGTTGTTAAAATACTTATAAAAAAGGCTGGTCTGGAATATGTTCTGAAATAATTATGTTGATGACTAAAAATCAGCCTGAAAGGGCCTTAATTCATAGCAGCTTATACAATAAGAGAGATTTAGGGGAGAGCTTTTATTCTCAACTCATATTTTTTAGTACATTTCATTCATGTTCATATCCTGTGCTGCAGACCCCAATGTGAATGTTTATATGGCTAAACTGGCTGTAATGGCTAAACTAGCTCTAATCCTGCTCTCAGGAACTGGTTGACTTTTTGGAAAAGCTTTCTAGGGCAAATAAATTCTTCTAGCTGAAGGTTAGTGTTGCGTTTATGTTCTGGATATTTATGTGGGGAATTAATAAAGCGGTTTTTCCTTCTTAAGAGACATGAGGGATTGGGGGAGTTTTGAGAGGTTAGAGTTGAAGCTAAGTCTGTGTAGGGAGAAATGTCGTCTCTAAGTTTACTTGCTGCAGATAACAGTCCTGGCTGACTTTGTCCATAAAGATGTGTGTTTTAAGCAAGCAAGAACCCGAGTGAAACGCATCCTAAACAATTTTGATGCTAGACTTCTCTATTGGTGCTGAGGGGAAAACTTACCCACCATGACCGTGTCTTGTAAGTAAGGCTGAACATTTGGGATTTGTAAAATGCTTTACCAAAGCTAGCATCGTGACCCTGCTCCCCAGCAGTAGCACCGGGTAGGCGGAGTGGGTTGGGGTGTGGGGGTGCCCATTTTGATGGGCCCCCCCAATTGGCTGGGGCCCCAGGCATGGGACCTGTTGGCCTAGAAGCTAATACACCCCCCACAGTGCCTGGGGAGGATCATGGAAAACAGGGTAAGGGGACCAGGCCCCCTTCTGGCTTGACCACAACACTGCTGCCGCTTAACAGTACTGGAAGGGCATTCCAGCTTGACTACACCAATGCTCCCATTCAGTGGCAAGAGGGTGACTCCTGCCCATGGCTGGCCCAGGATGGCAGCCTTCAGGGCCCACTTCTTAACCTTTCAAACAAGCACCTTTGTGCTTTCTCCCATGCTGCAGCTTGTGCTTGGGAGGAGCTCCCTGTAATCCTCCACAAAGCTACCTTATTCTCCTCTCCTCCTTTTCCACAATGCCTATGAAAACAGCCTGCTGGTGGGCTGAGACCACTGCCTTTCATGCTGTCCAATAGTGTCTCATTGCTTCCTTGTATCCCCCAGGCGTCTATCCATCTGGCCCGTGCCTTATACTGGATTGTAAGCTCCTGGGGGCAGGGAGTGTGTTTGTTCGCACAATGCTTAGCGCAATGGACTCCTTCTCCATGACTGGGGCTCCTAGAAGCTGTGGTGATACTTTGGTTCTGCGCATTATTATTTGTAAGACACTGTCCCTGTCCCCAGCAGCTTACAATCAAAGGCTATTTCACCAGCCGATCGTAACCAGCCCCTTAAATACAATGAGCAAAATCTTGCCTTGATTTGCAGCTCCATTGGGTACCAGGGGTAGCCCACTGTGTAAGACAGGACAGTGTTGGGCCTAATATCATGACAAATGGTAAGATGTTGCTCTTTCACTTTTGTACTGAAAGCTGACACAGGTTTAAGCAGGCTTCCAAACTCTTTAAATCTACAGAAAACCATGAGAGGACTTATGGGGAGCCCCTGGAGCCTGGATCTTGTGGAAATAGTTACACATGCTTGTGATAGCTTCAGAAGCCATGGATAGCTACTGGAGGTATCTGCCCACACAGCCAAAGAAGGGATTGTAGCTGGGCTCAGTCGAAGGCAATTACTTTGAGTGAAGTAACTAGGCCTGAAAAACCCTGTCTACCACTACTTTAGAAAATCAGACATATCTGATGTCCAGAGCTGTCATGGTGACCTTAAACAAGATGATCTGCCACCTGCCATGGTTCTCTCTCACTCCTCTTTGGGGACTATCCCATAATCTCATAGATCCTGCTGTTGGGAATCTTTCTTGCCAAAACTATCCTGAGCTCAGTTTCATCCCATTACTCTTGGTTCCACCCCCTGGGGTTACCCTACACATAAGATACAATGATGTATTACAAAGAATCTTCAAAGCTATTGCAGTAAACTACTGCTGTAATACAATCTTCCTACTAAATGTAAAGGTCAAACACAGCCAGGCTATTTTAGATTTCTGGCACTCATAGCTACCCTGAAAGATTACAAGTAGTTAGTTCAGTACAGTACTGGCAGAGTTCACTGAGTCAACAATACGGTGTGGCTTATTCAAGATGGAAATGATTTCCTGACCTTTAACAAGGTATTCCATGTAAAGACTCTAATAGGAAACTGCCTTGAAGTGGGCTGTAGATGGCCTGCAAGACTATCTGCTGAGCCAACTGGAGACAGGTGAAGGCCCATCACAATTGCTGAGATGGGAGGGGGAGCATTCAGATACCTGGTTGATCCAGGCTCTATAAATATCTAAATACATAGATGCAAACACTGTACCACAGGATGTATTTTCTAGGCAATGATATGGAGACCTTTATTTAGGGTTAGATTGATTCAGTCTTTGCTTGGCCTCACAGGGAATCAAAACCCCCTCCTGCTCAGACTGTGACTAGCCAGGGTGGGGAGAACAGGGTCTGATCACTTATCCTCCCCCGCTTGTGAGCAAGCAGTGGGTGGAAGGAATGGGGAGCTGTAGGCGCTCAGGCTCCAGCCTCTTATGTGCCAGGCAAATGCCCAGAGGGGGGCAGCTGCTTCAGCAGAGGCCGCCATAACTTATTCCCTTCAGAGGAAGCAGGAGGGATGAGTGACTCCCAGTTTACTCCCTGGTCTGCTCCTGGGACTCAGGTCAGAGGGTCACCCTACAGTCCAGACCCTAGACAGCTGGATGTAAGTTCACATTTAAGTGCCATCTACAAAGCTGCCCATAATGGAGCCTTCCCCAAGATAAGGAACTGCAGCCAATGGGAACTGCAGGAGTTGAGCCTCCCTTAGCACTGCTGACCATGAGCCACCCTGCCCCCTCCATGTGCCGCTCCTGGAAATGGCCAGCACATCCCTGTGGCCCCTGGGGGAGTGCCAGGGGGTGCCACACACTGCCCCTGTCTGCAAGCACCACCCCTTCAGCTTCCATTGGCTGCAATTCCTGGCCAATGAGAGCTATGGAGCTGGGGCGTGGGCAGCACGTGGAGACCCCTAACCTCCCCTGCTCACCCCCAGGGCTGCAGGGACATGCTGGCCACTTCCAGGAGTGGCATGGGGCAAGGGCAGGCAGGGAGCCTGCCTTAGCCCTGCTGCACCACTGGACTTTTAGTGCCTAAAATCTCCCGGTTTGGCTTCAGTAGCCTCCAGGAGATAGAGCCTGATTCCAAGAAGCTCCCGGCAAAACTGGGAAGGTTGGCAACCCTAGTGTCCAGTTAGGCTGGTGAGCCTTGGGGAACTCATCCAGATGCCTATAATGGAGAGAATTGGCCAACCAGCTCTGAAATCTGCAGGGCTATCAACAGGAGTGAGTAGGAGTGCCCTGAGAAGGCATTTTTGGCCCCAAAAGGTAGACCTCTTCCAAGATCAGTTGGTTTTTAAGACTTCCCACATCTTGTGTGGTGGAAATGTCAATGAGAGATCTACTGCTTCAGCACAGTTTAGAGCTACAGGACCATTGGCTCCAAACCCTGGCTCTGATACAGTTCCCTACCTCAAACCCAAACTCTGACCTAAACTAAACATTGTTTAGAACTTAACTAGCAATGAGTAAAGTAGGGATCAACAAGAGGCAGTCAGCAAGAGGGACGCTACCTCAATCAGGTAGGAGTCTGACCCACTGTTCTCGCTCCATTTTCAGTAGAGGCAACCTCGCGCCACCATCGGCTGCATCATGTGCTAAATCAAACCTCATTGCCACTTGTCTCCCTTCTTAAAGAATTGCTCCCAAGCAGGATGTAGGACAGACAGAGGCTGAGATTTTTTTTTAGGTCATTTCCACTTCATTATTAATTATTAAAATGTGAATGTTGATTTTTGACTTCCTCTCCTTTGATTACCACTGTTTATTCAAAGGCAAACTGGAAAGGTGTAATTTATTGCCCCCTTTTTAAAATATATTAACCTTCCATTCAAGGTTCTGGTTCATGCCCACAAAATGGAGTAGAATCTGAATTAAAGCTGAAAGCTTGTCCTGAAATCTTAACACACGCCTCTGTGCAAGTATGGAAGTACATACAAGTCTGTAAGATCACCATTGTCTGACATCCCAGTGAAACTGACCCCTAACTGGTGATGGAAGCACCTCTAAAGGTTCAGCCATTCAGCTAAGCACCCAAAGAACCGAGCCAATGTAATTACTCAAAATTTCATGATTGGCTTTCTTGGGAGGTTTCCATTACTTCCTGCTTTTTGGTTGTCCTGGAAAACAGATGTTCTTGCAGTTCTTGGCACTCTTGCTTTACTGGCCGGAACCAGGAAGTGTAGAGGGGCATGAAAATAAGAAGCCTGGTTTTTAAATTGTATCTGACCATTTTTGAACCTCAAAGGTTGGGGTCTGAGTTTTGGGCAAGCATTCAAATTTGCTCTTGATACCTAATCCGTTCACACATCCCTATGCACACACTACGGCGAGCGAAGGCTAGTGTTTCAGTCTTAATTCTCAATTCCCTTGCTTGGGTTCTTAGCCAAACCTTTAACTGCTTCACGGCTAGGGTCAACTGCAGCTTCTCACAGCAGATCATTGCAGGGTTCTTTTTAAGTCTTCCATTTCCATTGGAGAGTTGAATCAGTGGTGACGGCCTACCAGGTACACTGGGCAACTCTACAGACATCATGTCCCAAATATCTGTTAATTAAGCAACACTGAAGTGTAACTATTTCATGTTTGGGGATTTGGTTAACATCTTTGTCTGCAAACCATTGAATTGTAGTATTATAGTCTGAAATAGTTGCCTGTAGCAATTTTATCTTGAACAGCCATCTCATCAGATTACAGACTTAGCCTAGTTGGGCCTGAGCAGTACTCAGGTTGGAGATTTCAAAGGAAATCTCAGCTGGAACAGGAAATGGATGGATTCAATTGGTGAGTCTGTGCTTGAAATCCAGCCCAGCATAAAAGGGGTTTAGATGTAAGGCAGACATGACTTTTACAAAAGTTTAAAATGTAGGTCACTTGTCAATAAAGGTCCAATAGAACATTTTTTAGGGGGCTGGTACCCTGGCAATATTCCAGTTTGTCCCCGGATTCTGTACCTTCATTTCCCTCCTAATCACTCTTTACTTCTCTTGCTGCAGTTCTCGGGTGATGGAGCTGGCAGGGAAGGGCTGAGGCCTTTCCAAAGATGACTGCATTTCACTGATGAATAATGTGGGCCTTGTACTAGTACATGAGCACATCCTTTGGGCTGAAAGATGTTGAAGTACAATTATTAATCAGGCTTTTGATGACTTTAGAACTTGGCAATCTAGCACAAAAAAAAATTAAGGGTGCTTTAGCACAGGCCCGGGCTGTGATGCTTCATGAAAATACATCTTCTAGTACTTTTATTCAATTGACTGAGTAGCAACATTTGTGTTCTGTAATGACCTACTTATGTGCCAATGTTGACAGATTTCTTAAAATGGGATATTACAGAGTACATGAGTATCTTGGATATAATCACCATAATATCCCTGGTGTGTGGCATTACAGCCTAGCTGAGTACTCAAAGGAAGCATGGTAATAATGACAAGCTATGCACACAAGTCGAGATGACTGCTACTGATTGGCTCACTGCAGCTATGATGTAAGCATACAGAGAGTCTGAAAAACAGGCGGTTGTAAAGCCATGCTACTGAGTGGGTTTTCAGTTGGAGGGATGGAACCTGGCGCCTTGGATTTTTAAAGCATAAACCTCTACTCCCTGAGCTAAAAAACCAGCTCTATCAGCAAGGCTAAAGTAGGCGAGTCATCCTGTATATGGCCCAGCCACCACAAAAGGGGGTCAGAACACCTCACTGAGTGGGTATGCTACATTCATTACAGTTGCCTCATTTTCCTCTCCTCCTGTTTCACCCACCTGTTGTAGTGTGGATAAGAACTCACCCAGCACCATTGATTCTGCAGGAAACTGCTCCTTCTCTCCGAAGGCCCTGCAGGGTCCCAAAGAGACCTATACTATATCATGCCTCTCCATGATCTACATGAGACCACTGGGAGAAGGTGGGACAGCACAGGCTCATGCTGATAACACTCTACAATATCTCATTCTCAGCTGAGACAACCGCCACCATCACTAAGCTGTCAGTGCCTTCAGGAAACTAACTCTTGGATTAAGAGCAGGGGGCTGAAACTGAACCCCAGCAAGACCAAAGAGATGCTGCTCAAAAAGGGGCCAAGACCATCTCTACCTTCTATAGAAGGTGCACAAATCCTATTTGTCAAAGATGTGTGAAGCCTGGGGTCCTGTTTATCTCCTTGCTAAGCTTGGATGACTAGATGGCCGGAGTTTCCAAAAATGTCTTCATCTCCAGCTTGCTAGGAAACTTGGTCCCTTCCTCCTGAACAAGGATCCAGCCACAGTGATCCATTCAGTTGTCACCTCCACGCAATGAATTACAGTAATTCAGCATCTGAAGCAGAATGTGACTCTGAAGCCCAAACTCCACCTAGTACAGAATGCAGTCCTCCTTCTCCATGGCTCAGGCTGCTGTGAGCACAACAGGCCCATGCTCCAGTCTGCTCCCAATCCGCTTCTGATGCCAGTTTAAGGCTTGGGTCCCAATTTTCAAAGTAATTAATGGATAAGAATGAATTTTTATCTCTGAGCCACTGTGCTCCTCTGGGGCAATGCAACTCACCAAGCCCAGGAAGAAGCATGTGAGATTTGGAGACGAAGCATTCTCTGTCGAGGGGATCCAGCTATGGAATAGTCTTCCAGAGGAGATTGGGCAAATCCAGAGTCTGACCGTCTTTAGGAAACATTGCAAAGCATTCCTCTCTGAGACCACCTTCCCACCAGAAATGAGACTCACAATATGAAAACCCCTGTCTAGCCTCAAGCCTCACTAGCCCCTCTTAAAAATAAGCAAAACAAAAGCCCTACCCCTAGAAGTGTTTTCACCATGCCATCTCTACCATGTCTGTCTTTTCCAGAAGTCCCCTAGGAACTTTGCTATTGCTATTGACTTTACGTGGAAGGCACTCAGCTATTCTAGGGATGGGCAGCAGTATTAAACCCCAACGTAGACAGGAACTATCTTTGCGCAGCACCTACTACAGCAGGGCCCCAACCTATCTGGGCCCTCAAGGCATTATTGTCATGAGGATAATGAATAATACAAATAATTGCATAAACCTCCCAATGCACTAGGCCAAGTTCACTGCTGGTGTAATAAATCATAGACTCATAGACTTTAAGGTCGGAAGGGACCATTATGATCACCTAGTCTGACCTCCTGCACAATGCAGGCCACAGAATCTCACCCACCCACTTCTGTATCAAACCCCTAACCTATGTCTGAGCCACTGAAGTCCTCAAATCATGGTTTAAAGACTTCAAGATGCAGAGAATCTTCTAGCAAGTGACCTGTGCCCCACGTTGCAGAGGAAGGTGAAAACCCCCAGGGCCTCTGCAAATCTGCCCTGGGGGAAAATTCCTTCCAGACCCCAAATATAGCGATCAGCTAAACCCTGAGCATGTGGGCAAGACTCACCAGCCAGACACCCAGGAAAGAATTCTCTGTAGTAATTCAGATCCCACCCTATCTAACATCCCATCACAAGCCATTGGGCATATTTACCGCTAATAGTCAAAGACCAATTAATTGCCAAAATTAGGCTATCCCATTATCCCATCCCCTCTATAAACTTATCAAGCTTAGACTTGAAGCCAGATATGCCCCCACTACTCCCCTTGGAAGGCTGTTCCGGAACTTCACTCCTCTGATGGTTAGAAACCTTTGTCTAATTTCAAGTCTAAACTTCCTGATGGCCAGTTTATATCCATTTGTTCTTGTCCACATTGGTACTGAGCTTAAATAATTCCTCTCCCTCCCTGGTATTTATTCCTCTGATATATTTATAGAGAACAATCATATCTCCCCTCAGCCTTCTTTTGGTTAAGCTAAACAAGCCAAGCTCCGAGTCTCCTTTCATAAGACAGGTTTTCCATTCCTCAGATTTTCCTAGTAGCCCTTCTCTGTACCTTTTCCAGTTTGAATTCATCGTTCTTAAACATGGGAGACCAGAACTGCACACAGTATTCCAGATGAGGTCTCACCAGTTCCTTGTATAATGGTACTAACACTTCCTTATCTCTACTGGAAATACTTCGCCAAGACTGCATTAGCTTTTTTCACGGCCACATTGGCGGCTCATAGTCATCCTGTGATCAACCAATACTCCGAGGTCCTTCTCCTCCGTCTGTTACTTCCAACTGATGCGTCCCCAGCTTATAACAATAATTCTTGTTGTTAATCCTTAAATGCATGACCTTGCACTTTTCACTATTAAAGTTCATCCTGTTACTATTACTCGAGGTTACAAGGTCATCCAGATCTTCCTGTATGATATCCCGGTCCTTCTCTGTGTTAGCAATACCTCCCAGCTTTGTGTCATCTGCAAACTTTATTAGCACATTCCCACTTTTTGGGCCAAGGTCAGTAATAAAAAGATTAAATAAGATTGGTCCCAAACCCGATCCCTGAGGAACTCCACTAGTAACCTCCCTCCAGCCTGACAGTTCACCTTTCAGTGTGACCCGTTGTAGTCTCCACTTTAACCAGTTCCTTGTCCACCTTTCAATTTTCATATTGATCCTCATCTTTTTCAATTTAGCTAATAATTCCCCATGTGGAACCATATCAAATGCCTTACTGAAATCGAGGTAAATTAGATCCACTGCATTTGCTTTGTCTAAAAAAATCTGCTACCTTCTCAAAGAAGGAGATCAGGTTGGTTTGGCATGATCTACCTTTTGTAAAACCATGTTGTATTTTGTCCCAATTACCATTGACCTCAATGTTCTTAACTACTTTTTCCTTCAAAATGTTTTCCAAGACCTTACATACTACAGATGTCAAACTAACAGGCCTGTAATTGCCTGGATCACTTTTTTTTTCCCTTTCTTAAAGATAGGAACTATTTTAGCAATTCTCCAGTCATACGGTACAACCCCTGAGGGTTGTGAGGTGAATCAGTAGCAGTAACTTACTTTTTTAAATGACGTTACTTGGTGGTTTAAATTAGATTTCTCCCCAACTACATAATTTCTGGGCTAAAACCTTCTATTTAAAATACACCATGAAGTCATAAGAAGGCTATATGGGAGGTGAAAACAAAGATGTTGATGGCTATAGGTTTGATTTGTCCCTGCTACAAATGGTGCCTCCCTGCCCTGGTGCCTCCCTTCCAAAAAGTGGGAACACTTTCACAATTTTTTTTCTCCAGAATGGCCCCTTTTAACGTCTGTTTGAAAGTCTACATCCATTTTGAAGCCAGCCCAAAAAACAGGATGGCTGGTTGTGTGGTTTTTTGCAAAACTTGTCATGAAAAATCCCTTCTGTTGGCGTCTTTTGAAATTCCAGCTACACTTCTGAAAACTTCCACCAGCTCTACTGCACCTGTGGGGATTGAGCAGCGGCTCTGCTGCGGCCTGGGGTACAGGCAAGGAAGGGTGTGCTGACTTGACCGGCTGCCTCCCAATGGGCTTAACTAGGCAGGCTGGTTTAGGTTCTGCTGAGCATTCTACAGGAGAGGCTGGAGTGAGTCAGCACATCAGCCAGTCATCCTGGCCATGGTCTTTCCGAGGTTTTTGGGTTACACTGGCGGTGGACTGACAATTACGTATTGTCAGAGCACTCCCCATAAAGCCTGCATGACCTAGGGCTATATCTGGTCCTGTGAGGTTGAAGATAGCCAAGCAGATCCAGGGCTGCCGGGGGTGGGGGGCAAGTGGGGCAATTTGCCCCGGGCCCCTGCAGGGGCCCCCATGAGAATACAGTATTCTATAGTATTGCAACTTTTTCTTATGGAAGGGGCCCTCGAAATTGCTTTGCCCCAGGCCCCCTGAATCCTCTGGGCGGCCCTGAGCAGAACTCATATTTCAGTAAAATTTCTTCCCCCAGAGACAAGTTCAGCCCCGAGCAGACTTCTTTATAGCTCAGCTGTAAATGTTCACTGGCTATGTAGGCTTTTCTGGAATTCTTATGTAGAGTGTAAGAGCTGCACAGGAAGTGGCTCTGCGTTAATATGAATGTCTTCCGTAACTCTCTTAAACCTTTAATATTAAAGTTATCCCAGAGGCATTTACAACTCAAGTGGAAAAGACCCTTAGCTCGAGTGCAGCTCTTAGCACACAGCTGAATGAGAAAGGAAGTCTCACACTAATCTCAAGAAAGGACTTCATCCCAGCAGGAGCAAAAAGCCTTGTTAATAATCATAACCATTTTCAAGCACAGCCACTCCAGACTTATCTGCACTGAGCTAATTAAACAGCAAAAAAGAAACGTGCGAACATTCTGTTCTTCTTGGCAGGAGTTAAACCAGCAGCATAATAGCCAAATACAAAATATTGCTGCTTCATCCTTTCTCTGCATTGATCACCCCTGAGCCAACAAAGAATTCTGTGTGGTGTTCTTCCGGAACATTCTGATATTCTTTAGCTTGATCCACAAATCAGCTTTCTTATAGCAGCCTAGTAGACCTGTATCTATTGCAGCCTAATCTATGTAGATGCCTATAAAAGACTTGTCATCATAGCTCAGCACATGACAAAGTTTAAATACACTCAGTGGTCTACTGAAAGACCTGATTCCCCCCCACCCTCATTTCTCTCCCTCTGTCCAGGGGCAAGTAGGATTCCTCTTGTCCTTCTATTCTGCTTTCCTCCCCTGGCTTGAAGCAAGCAGAGTTGTGTTTTTGTGGGAGGCACACAGAGATAATGAACAAGTGTGGTATCAGAAAGCTGTGTCACATGACTGGTGCATTTTCATCCTCTGTGTTCCTTAACCAAGATGATGCATCCTTTTTGATATACACACCTATATTATGTACATATTTGTCTGAAGATTCCGATACTAGGCATAACCAGTATTATATACAGAAACCTCCGGCATATGGAATTTCATATGGAGGTCCTGTAGCCACTCAATTGTTGACCCTCATTTTCACAACATATACAGGATTAGCTCTTAGATGGCTCATTTTTAAGCATTTCACTACTTGCTAGGGCTGCCAAGCGATTAAACAGATTAATCATGTGATTAAACAATACTAGAATACCATTTATTTAAATATTTTTGCTTGTTTTCTACATTTTCAAATATATTGATGGATTAATTTTCATCATCGGAGTCAGATGCCACCAGCAGAAAGTTATTTTTGGTTTTTGGTGGTTCGGATTCTGTTGTTTCCACATCAGAGTGTTGCTCTTTTAAGACTTCTGAAAGGATGCTCCACACCGTGTCCCTCTCAGATTTTGGAAAGCACTTCAGATTCTTAAACCCTGGGTTGAGTGCTGTAGCTATCTTTAGAAATCTCACATTGGTACCATCTTTGCATTTTGTCAAATCTGCAGTGAAGGGGTTCTTACAACAAACGTGCTGGGTCATCATCCAAGACTGCTATAACATGAAATATATGGCAGAATGCAGGTAAAGCAGACCATGAGACATACAATTCTCCCCCAAGGAGTTCAGTTACAAATTGAGTTAACACATTATTTTTGTAACGAGCGTCATTAGCATGGAATCATGTCCTCTGGAATGGTGGCTGAAGCACAAAGGGACATATGAATGTTTAGCATATCTGACACGTAAATACTTGCAATGCCGGCTTAAAGTGCCATGCGAACGCCTGTTCTCACTTTCAGGTGACATTGTAAATCTGAAGAGGACAGCATTATCTCCTGTAAATGTAAACAAACATATTTGTCTTAGTGATTGGTTGAATAAGAAGTAGGACTGAGGGGACTTGTAGGGTCTAAAGTTTGACATTTGTTTTGGAGTGCAGTTCTGTAACAATCTGTAAATTGCACTTTCATAACTAAGATTGCACTACAGTACTTGTATGAGGTGAATTGAAAAATACTGTTTCTTTATCATTTTAGAGTGCAAATATTTGTAATAAAAATAATATAAAGTGAGCAGTGTACACTTTGCATTCTGTGTTGTCATTGAAATCAATATATTTGAAAATGTAGAAAAAAATCCAAAAATATTTAATAAATTTCAGTTGGTATTCTATTGTTTAACCGTGCAATTAGAACTGTGATTAACTCAAAAAAATTAATCGTGTGAGTTAATTGATTAATCAACAGCGCCTCTATTTGCATGTGTATGGAAATTAATTTTCCAAAGAGGGATTTGAAAGGCAGTGTGGACATTCAGACCAGTACACAGGAGATGTTGCCTTGTCTCTGTTCTTAATTATAGCCAGCTTTCTTAATGAGGTAATGTTCTTCTGTTCTGGGTTTATCTTCTAGCAGTAAGGGCAGCAGGTGATCCATTGGGGAGGCACACTTGAAAAACATCAGAGGCAAGCTGTTTAATGTTAACACTGTCATTCATCACTCAGGCCTTTTGGATAACTTGACAGATGTAGCACACCCCCTTGGGATCCCACTGGCCTCTGGCATGCTGCTTAGTGAAATGTATCCATCGGCATCACAGAGGCAGCTGAGACTTGGCAGTGTGGAGGAAGTGGCTAGAATCCTGTAAATCTTCAGGAACTATTCAATAAAATGCCTGTGGCATCATAAGGCAAAAGCAGATTCTCATAATGAAGGGTTTCCAGCAGAAGTCATGGTACTGGTGTTTTTCTCCACAATTTGCATATGGTGTTTGAAAATAGACTCGGTTTCAGATTTCATGCGATGGGTTTAAGGTGACCTTTTGAATTTGCCCATATGGCTTTTGGCTGTTAATTGTGTGTGTGAATATATACACAGCCGCCTTTACGAGGCACACAGCAAGTCTGGATTTGGGCACTTAACCCTTCACTAACTTTGCATTTTGTCTCTTCCCTTCATAGTCTGTCTGCTAGGTAGTTCCTAATCATGCACTCTGATCAGTGTGTGCCGGTGGTGGGTTATCATTGCTCTGCTCATTAGCAGGCCATGCTGGATTCAAATGTCATTAACATTGGATGGGGAATAAGTTGATGGTCTCAGTCCATTTCCTAGTGAGCAGGTGTCTACATCACAAAATGGGCAGCTCTAAGGATCTTCTGGTGAGGGAATGTAGGAACATTGCAACTTCTTCTGCCTGGCCCTGTCTGTTCTGTGCATAAATACAACTTAAGTTGCAAGAGTTGTCAATCTAGTTCTGTCTACTCAACTGAGCATGGCTGGGGGTGCTAAGCAAATCGCAAGTTCAGCTTTAAATTCACTTGGGGCGGGGGAATCTCTCTTCTTCAGTGACACAAAGGAAGATTATCCCTCTCCCAAGAAAGCATAGTCTGCTCCAAGAGCAGCATACATAGAGGGACACACAGAGTCCTAGTGTTACTATCCACAATGTCCTGTTAGCCAGGTCTCGCTTTGGAGGAGTGCTCTGAAAACTGCTACTTTGTTAGACTACTGGAAGGAATCCTAAGCATATGCAATGTTGGTGATGAAAGCAGGCAGTGTATTTGTCTCGAAAATCCTGTCCCTAGCCACTGATGGGGAGAAAACTGGGCCAAAGCACTAACCACCAGGCTGTAAAGGAGCTGCTGGTAATGTGCCATGTGGCCACTGCAAGGAATCTGCCCCGCCAGGTCTGGGGAGGGAGGAAAGCCAGTGCTAGTACATTGACCTGTGTACCTAGCCTGAGACGGGGGACTGAGTTACTCTGGGCTAAGCCTTCCTTGCAGAAGCGGAGCTGTACTCTGTGCAGTAATATTGCTCAAGACTCAAGCAGGAGTCTGGCAAGAACAGAAGCAGTGGGAAGACAAACTGCACGTTCTGTAAATAACCTTCCAGCGGGTTGGTTCACTCTCTGCCATCCCTGGGCACAAGTAAGTCAGTGGGAGGAGGGTGGCCTGCATCCAGGGGAGAGCAAACTCCTCGTGTGCCAAATTATGTGCCAGTATCCTGAGCATCACTCAGCTCCATGTGGTATCGTGTTGGCTTCACCTATTCAAATGCAGATGTGGCTTGCGGTGTTCCTGCTGCCTGCCTGCATGCAAATGTAAAACACATACAGCTCTAGTGGTTTTGGAGAGGTCTCTCGATGACCTTTTCAGCAGCAGAAACACAGCATGTACAGTGGGCTTAAATTCTATTGCAGATACGTCTCTTTTGTGACCGCTCTACAGTGGTTTAACTTGCCTTTAATTTACATAATGTCTTCCAATTATCTAGTCACATGCTAAAATGATTACCATAAGCCCTTGGTAGTCACATGCTAAAATGATTACCATAAGCAAGGTGTGCTTAGAGACAGGGCCGGCTCCAGGCACCAGCTCAACAAGCAGGTGCTTGGGGCGGCCAAGGGGAAGGGGCAGCACGTCGGGCTCTTCAGACGCAGTTCGGCGGCGGGTCCCTCGGTCCCTCTCGGGGGGAAGGACCTGCCGCCAAAGAAGAAAGTGGCACGGTGGAGCTACCGCTGATCACAATCTTTTTTTTTTCCGCTGCTTAGGGCAGCAAAAACCCTGGAGCCTGCCCTGCTTAGAGAAGTCATACTCTGGACTCAGTTTAACCCTTCAGCTACAGCTGTTTGACAATAAAGGGCCAGATTGCTGGCTGGTATAAATTGGAGTGGCTCCATTCAAGGCAATGGCATGACTGGGAGAGGCTTGTGCCTATAAGGGCAGAATTGGGTCAATCGTGTTTTTTTTGTTTTGTTTTGTTTTCCTTTGGGATGTCAAAGAAAAACTGGAGCTTGAGACTTGTAGATTTTGAAGGTATTTAGGTGCCTTAACTCCCACTGATGTCAATGAATTAGGCAACTAAAAATCTTTTTAAAAAAAAAACTAGTCTGTAATCCTGCTTCCCTAAACCCAAAACAAAATAATGCAGAATAGAGGCTTGTGGAAGCTTTGCAAATGAATGAATTACATGTCTCAACTGCTGCTATGTAATTGCATAAAAAATGCTATCTATTGCTTTTGCAATCTGCTTCCTATAAAGCATGTGTTCTCTTAATTCAGTTCCTGCCAACTTTACCATTCTGAGGCAAGGGCAGATCTTGCACTGCTTATTGAAAGCAGTACACTCCAGGAGTGGGCTGGCTAGTTTGTGTGCGAAACATCACCCTCTACTACACAGAATCAAAACAACTTATCCTGGTTACGCCACATACGCCTAAGAGCTAATGGGAGATTCTCCTTTAGATCAATGAAGAGGAGGATCTGGGATAAATCCCAGCTACCCCCAACATTCAGAATTGTCATTGTGTGCAGAACAGTGACTGCTAGAACGATTGTGTAACACGTGACTAGGCAATTCAAATTACCCAGGAATAAGTATTTCCTCTATTCAGACTGTTGTATATCTGGGCAAACAATTTCTCCATTCAGAACATCTCTATCCACCATCTAGCTTATTTGCCAACCATTTTTTCCCCTAATATTTGATCAGCTCTTATGGCAACCAGGAAGTCCTCCGAGTAGTCAGGCATGGATGTGTTACACTGAAGGACTCCTTCTAGTATGTATAAATGCAAGAACTGGCCTCTACACAACCCAAGATCTATCTTGCAAAATGTTACGGGGAAGAGGGGTAATGTTCATAAAATTATGGGATTTACACCACAAACTAAGGATGTAGGAAGAATGGTCTAGGGATAAGCCAATGTCCTGGGACTTAGCATTTGGACTCTGATCTCTCAGATCAGGCACATACTTTCTGTGTGATCTTGGGCATGCCCTTTAATCTACTCCCATGCCTTCATTTTCCCTATTATTCCCTACCTCAGAGATTGTTGAGGATATTATCCATTCGTGATTGAAGTTTTCATACTATAGTGATGAGGCCATGTAAGTATCTAGACAGGGGGATGGAAAAGAATACAATTTGTACATGTAACCATGCATCCTGATCTCACTGAAATGTTGAGTTTCTAAAATTAGGTTTTTCACTAATAATTCAAACAAATCCTTTTAGATTTGAGTCCCTTTCCTTCCCAAAATAGATATATCTGAAATATAACATTGCACAGGTTTGTAAGCAAATCTGGACCAATTTGGTTATAGTGGGAGGACAAAACCTTCAACTTTTGTTTCATGTTACCTAACTTTGAGACTTATATTTCCCATGTCCCATTGCATGAAGGGGATGTACAGTATCAAAATGCCAAAAATATCTTAGTGTTTCATACGTTGTTCCACTCTTCTAAATCTACTAAATATTTCACTTGTGGACTCTGTCCAGTTTCTGGTACACCAGTGTTCTTCATGTAAATCACTGACACAAGTGGCATTAAGGGACATGCTTTCAGATGGTCTCCATCTTTGGATATGCAAATATGGCTTTCCACGTGCAAATACGGTTAAGTGTATAGCTACTAATAGGTACTCAAAATCCTGCATTTTCAGTTGTAAGTGTGGGGTTTGCACATGCAGACATTGCGTATGTCCCCAAGCATGAAAGTTTTGGCACCCTTATTGATAGATTTCCATGTCAACTAAACCTTTTAATTCCCCTCCCTCTGGGATGAGACGTGTTGGTAGACAGTGCTGGGTGCCTTGTGCAGCCATTGCTGGTGCTGAGTCTGTTCTGAGAGGAAACAAGATCTCAGTCTCAGGGCTGTCAATCTAGTAGCTTTCACAAACCGTGCAAAGCTACTTTTCCAAAAGATCAGCACTTTATTTTTTCTTTAGCCGTTTCGTTAATAAGGCCGATGACTTACTGACTCAGGGGAGCCTGCCAGGACTTGGAGTTTAACAAAAGCCCCACTCTAATTTAATAATGCAACTTCCTAACAGAGCAATATTTCAGCACTACATAATTGTATCAGTACTTTTTTTCTATACCATGCTATTCTGCCATTTTTTTCTCCTATGGACGTTTGAAATCTCCCTGATTATGATACCATCAGCATTATCTTTAGATTTTGCTTAACCTTGCTGAGAAATCCTATGAGTCTGAGAAGTCTAGAATATTTTTAAATTGCTAATCTACCCCTATATGATACCACTTTATAGCAACTTCCTTGCTTGTAATGAGGAGATCTCTTGCAGATGTAGTTAATCAGAAATAGATTACTATCACTCTGCAAACACCTGCATTGGACGTCTGGCTTTTATTAGTGTAAATTCCTACTGTTGACAAGCTCAGGGAGACAAGGACAGGCAAGAAAACCAAGATTCCCTTGCACAGCTGGAGCATAAACTTGAAGTTTTGTTCACATTTATTTTTCTTCTGTAAATGATTTAGCCGCTATTGATCAAAATTACCACCAAATAAAAACCAGAGTCTACTAGCTTGTTTTTGTGTGTTTACACGGCCATAAAACGTGTCTGTGCCTCCTCTTGGAATCTACAGTACTTCCGTGGTCTGTTGCATACAGAGGTAGAACAGCAGAAAGATTTGCACTGCAAATACATTTGTTAATGTTAGGTCTTCAGGAAGCTAGATCCAGTGCTGGGACTCCATATTGCATGTGTTAGACAGAAAATAAGTTAACTACTCCACGGGCCTGCACTATCCAGGGGTGCTAGAACAATTTGCATAGTGGGGGGGTGCTAAGTTCCTCGTTCCAGCACCTATGGCACTATCTGTGAATTGTGAAGTTCTGAGCAGTGTGGCAGGTGTAGAAGACAGAGTCCAACTGGTAAAATATGTGATCTTAAAGAGAAGTCAAGAGTATTAAGCATGTGTAAGAGGGTAGGGAGAAGTTGTGTAATTGTGTGCCACAGGGAAACAATTCATCACCCTGAGGCCTACTGGGTTCGCTGCCTGATCTTTCTAACACCAGGATTGGCATATGATCTATGCACAGGTGTAGATAGCAGTGGAGAATCAAGCTCAATCTTTTTTTTTTATTATTATTATTATTTTTTTTTATAAAGGGACTGTTGATGTTGATTATTGGGAGATGCTGTTTCAGAAGCCTGAGGTTCATATAACTGGGGTTGTGCTAAAAATCTTGGGACTCTTAAACAGGCAAACCTGGATGTAGACACTCACTCTTAGTGGGAGAGCACATGTCTTTCGAGGGCAGAAATGGAAATAGCTCAAGAGATTGCTGGGAGAGTTCTGATTTCCTATGGAACATTAATATACTAAGGTATTATGTTCCCAGGCTCTGGACAGATAATGCTGCTCAAAAAATCCTGAGTGTTCTTTGCAAGAAATGTTAAATGTTTTAAATTTTACAGGTTTTTTTTTATTTTTCTTAAACAAAACCTGAACTTTTTACTAGAAACTACCATTTTTGCATCCTTAGAATTGCCAGTTTTCAGGAAGATAATTAGGAAGAAATTTCAATCCAGCTCTTCCAGGGCCTGATCCAAGGCTTTGTGTAGTCACTGACAGATTTTGCACTAACATTGCATAGCTATCCCATCAGAATTCTCCACTTCCTTACACCAGGGAACAATGTAACCCCCCTTGACAATAGTTTAAATGGCAGGACTGTGGAGAATCAGGCCCTTGCTGCCAGAAAGATTAAGGGGAAAAAAATCAAAGTGCAAAGCAGAAAGGTGAAATACTGAAGCCCATTGATCTTAGTACTTCATTATCCCTTCATTGCGGGTTCAGAACATACACTGCTTCAGCTGAAGGGATTTGTGGGGATGGTTTGTTTCTCCCATTTTTGTTGTGTATTTGGTTGTCATGGGTTTTGTTACTATGGCAACTGAGTTAGACTATTAAGGGATAGCTCAGCCGGTTTCAACTGGCTGAGTGAGCTCTCTGTATATCTGTAAATAAAATGGAGGTTTTGGTTAGCTGCCTGCTCTCTGGCCTCAAGTGATTGCTTCCTACACCGGCTGCCCCAAGGATATAACAATTTTAACCTTCAGAGCTTGGTGTGGCTTGTTGCTTTGTTTTAAATGAGGCTATTTGTCATGCGTGTGTGACTTTTTGTCCCGTTTTGGCTGGGACAGTCCCCCTTTTTCAGCTCTGGGCCGGCCGTCCCTACTTTTTCACTAAAACTGAGCGTTTGTCCCTGATTTGTATTGTCCCTGATTTGTGCAGGCAGTGCTGCCTTCAGAGCGGTTTCTTCCTCCCCACCAACCACCCCAAGCAGCAGCCCCCTCTCTCCAGGCACAAGGGAGAGCAGGGGCAGGGTGGGGGTATCTGTTCTGAAGGCAGCACTGTCCACCAGCAGCATGATCAGAGAAATTTGCTGCTGGGAGGCAGTTCTGCTTTCAAACCTGTATTCTCCACCCCCTGGCCCGGGCAGCAGCTCCCACTCTCCAGCTGGACACTACAGGGCCTGGGTCAACCTGGGACAGCTGTCCACTGCTTACATCAAAGGATAGTGAGGAGTTTACGTAAAGGATTGGGCCTCAGATGTATAACCATGGGTGGCACGTGAACTACAGGCTGGGGGAAGCTAGCACCCAGCCCTGCCCCTTCTGCCCAAGGCCCAGCCCCTGCCCCAGGCTAGCACCTCCCCCGCCCCCCCCCCCCGTTCCCAAGCCCCGGGAGGCCAGGCGGCCTGCAGCCACATACAGAGTGGGCAGGAAGCAGGAGGGGGGGCCTGGAGTGGAGCCACACCTGGCTGTTTGGGGAGGCACAGTCTCCCCCAGCCTATGGTACCCGCTGCCCACATATAATCCTTTCCCAAGGAACCTGGTGGTCTGGTAAAATGCGTGTGCAGCACACCTGAGAATGCTGCACTCTTCCCTGAGTTCAGTGGCTGCAGCCACTGGTCTTTGAGCAGGATGCACGAAGAGTAAGGTGACAGTGGAGAGCAGAGAGCTGTGGCTGCTGCCAGGGGGGGATCAGCTCGGACGGCAGCAATGCCCACCAGCAGCGGCCGAGAAACTTGCTGCTGGCAGGCAGCGTTGCTTTCAGAGCTGACCCCGTGGGCAGCAGCCCCACTTGCCAGCTGCAAGGCAGAGCAGAGAAGTACGGGTGATGTGGTATTGCCACCCTCACTTCTGCACCGCCTCAGAGTCTGAGCCTTCCTGACTGAGAGGCTCAGTGTGGAATGCTTTGAGCAACTTGACCGAGAGGCTGTAGAGAAGCACGAAAATTAATTTTCCCATCAGCTCAGTGCGAGATCAGCAACGAGAAGGGAGGAACCCCATTCACTGATGGGCACAAAACGTGGCTAAATGGATTGTCCGCATCAGCAGGGCTGAAGGATGCCGCACGCAGGTCATCCGATGGGGGTTAGGAGCAGTGCTGGGTCTTGTTGATTAGCTGAGTTGCAGCTGCAGGCTGAAAGCAGTGTGATGGTCTCTTCACAGCTCCAATGTTTGCCTCACTTGGGAGCCTGAATGATGAGATGGTGTGAAATAGGAAGGTGTTTTAATTGCACATTTTGCGGTAGCTAAGAGTCCCCCTGAACCAAACAGGCTGGCTGCCATAGAGGCAGAGTGCTGCTGTGTTCAGATGCTGGACTGAGCCCGCGTTCAGAGAATGCCTTGTGAAGGAACACATGCAAATCGATTCTCCCTTGGTGTTTCAGTAGCCGATTTACCAGGCCATAGAGATCTCTGGTGTAAACACTTCGACTTGGAGATTAACTTGGCCCACAGCAAGGAATTGATTCAGCAAAATGGGCTGCCAAGAGCAGAGTCCCAGCCAGAGGCAGACTGACGTGTATCCAAAAAAATCTCTATAAAGAGCATAGACCATTCTCCTTAGTCAAGGGCTGGTTGTGTTAGAAGTAAGGGTGATAATGCCACCATGGTACCCTTACTTCTGCGCTGCTGCTGGCAGGGGCACTGCCTTCAGAGCTAGGCACCCCAGCAAGCAGCTGATGCGCTCCATTGCCCAGCCGTGAAGGCAGTGCTGCCACCCATCACACGATGTTGCCAGGTGATGTTTTTAGACCTTTTGTGGGGCAGGCTGGAGAGGGCTTGTGCATACCTGTGTCCTTGGAAAAATCAATAGTTTGTGTGTGGTCATTTTTCTTTGCTATAAAAATGTCTAGGAAACGTCGGTAAAATTAATGAAGACCTCCAAAAACAGGTCAAGTTTTAAAAAGACACTTGGACATTGGACAACAGCAAAGTTGTATGCGAGACGCGTGGAGCACATTTCTCCATTGCCCACAGCGGTCGAAATGATATTACCCAGCACCTTCAAAGCAAGACCCATAGAGCTGCTGATAAAAGGAAGTGTATAGGGCCACGTGTTTCAGGATTGCTTTCTGAGGCAAGACACAGAAGCTGAAAGTTTTTACCAGTGAGGGAGTGTTTGCGTACCACTCAGTGCAGCATGACCACAATTTCCAATCTAGTGACTGTACCATGTTTGGTTTTTTGTGGTGCCCAGAACGGGTCCAAGCAGAGCCATCCCATCCACAGGGGGATGTGGGGTCCAGGGCAGCCTGGGGGGCTAGTTGGGGGCCTGGCGCCAGCAGCAGCAACCTGGCCCCAGCCCGCCTCTGCTCCGCCCCCATTCCACCCCTTCCCCCAACCCCCCACCCTGCCTTTTCCAGCTTCCGCCCTCTCCCCTGAGCAACACTGGGAGCTGGCAGGGTGGGCTGAGGCCGGGTTGCTCACTGCTGCCGGCACCAGCCTCCCCCACTCTAACCCACCCAGGCCGCCCTGGACCCCGCATCCCCCTGAAGCGTGGCACCCCCCAAAGCACAGTAAGCCCAAACATTGGTGGAGCCGGGTCCACGTTCCTAAATATTGGTGGAGCACAGGCACCATGGGCCCATATAACCCATCGCCTATGGACTGTACCTCACAATTAATTAGGAAACTGTACCAATCCAAGTTTTCATCTGCTCGCACAAAATCTGAGGCAATAGTTTGCAACATTTTTGCCCCTTTATCCATTGAAGAAGTGCAGCTTGAGTTGGACAAGTGTTCCTTTATTACGCTTAGTGTGGATGCACCGAACAGAAAGGAGCAAAAAACGATTTCCTGTTCTTATCGGTATTTTCTTCCACTGGGTGGAATTTGCACAAAAATTGACTTTTCGTCTCTACCTGGAGAAACATCACATTTGCAGTGTGCATTCATCCAGCAAGTGATTGAGAAGTATTCTTAGTGACAAGATTGTTGGAATATGGGCAGACAACACCAATACTAACTTTAGGGGAGCCATACATTGTGGGGAAAACTATTTGTGGTGAAAGCTCTTGGCCAGCTTAGGAAAAGAGATCTACCTCCAAACTGCAGTCAACTGTCTTCCTTTAGATGCGGAGAACTTTGCTGTAAAGGTTTCCGATGTTTTCATATCTACACGGTGCATGTTGAAGAGCTGAAAGACTTCTGTGGATTTGTTGAAATTGAGTATACCAAATTACTAGAGCATAGCAGCACACAAGTCCTCTCACTGGGACCAGCAATACACAGGATTTTTGTTGATTTTTCGATGGGCTTAAAGCCCATTTTCTTTCTCAAGATGAATGCCCGACACTGCTAAAGAAGGTCTTTGATGATCCTGCCACTCAATTGTGGCTTCTATTTGCCAGCAAACAAACTGCCATGTTCCAAAACATAATGGAGACTATACAGAAAAATGGTTTGTCAGTGACAAGTTGTAATGCAAATATGTTTCCTGCACGTTAACTTATCAGAGAGGCTTGGAGAAAGATTTGTCACAACAGAAGTGAAGAACCTACTGCACACTCTTGTAGAATGCAGGCAAACGAAAAAAAAAGGAGCTTTTTATGATGTAGTTGACAATTTTTACACAACATGCCTGTCCTACTTAGAGCACTGGAGACCTGCCTTTGAGTGCACCGAAAAGTTTGAGGTGGGCTCTGCTGAGGAATATGCTGAGAACGCCAGTCACCGAAAGGTGGCAGAAGATTTTTCGAGAGATGGACTGTAATGCAGTACAATACACAGATCTAGCCAACGCTGTGGAATTTGTGCTATGTCTGCCTGGTGCTACAGCACCTGTTGAATGTTTTTTGTTTTGTTTATTCAATTATGAATGATACGTGGTGTCCTGAAAAATCATGTCTGAATGTCTCTACTATGAATGCTTGTCTTTTCTCTAGACTGTACTGCATTCTATGACAAGTTGCTGAAAGACCAGCAAACCCTCAGAAAAATAGCATCGTCAGAGAAATACAACTGCTATCAAGCAGCTTCACACCCTGAAGAACAGCAAGGCAAGGAACAATGCCAGTAATTACTGACTTCTAAGTAAAATATATGAAACTTTTATATATATATATATATATATATATATAGCTTATCTATTTTGCATACGGTAAGTAAACTCCCCTGAGCACTGACCATCTCTTACCCAATGTCCCATTTTCAGCTTAGAGGGAACTAGGGTCACCCTATACATGTTCACACAATCACTTATATGGGCTGAAATCTGTGATACAAGACTAAGAAAAGACTGGTCTTGGCACTGAAGACCAGATAGTGCTTCAAGTCCTTAGTGGCAGAATTTGGTGTTTAACTGGTCCTTGGTAATCAACTCATTAATGCACAATATTGTTCTATTTGCGTCATAGGGGACAGTTACGACTGAGTTAGTAAGGAGTGCCAGAATCCCAGACTATCGAGTGCTCCCTTTCTAGTTGGAGATGAGGTAATATACAAACGTTAGCAATGTCTACTTAAGCCAGACTTAGCCTGTGGATAAATATACAGGTCCTTTGACCTTCAAAACTTGAAGCGCCTTTGCACAGAGCTACTGCACTGGCTTATATTACAAGATAAATTATGAAAAATAAGTTGACCTCAGTAATTTTGTTTAGCTGTTCTGGGCATGAACTTTTTCACTTTAACTCTGTTTTCCAGACCACCTATCTTCCTCGCCCAGAAGATGAGGAGAAACTAATCAAGACTGGTTGGAATGTATTTAGACAACTGACCAGTGTACTGCATAGGGAGCTCCCTCTAGGCTTAGAAAGTGACAGAGAAAGACAAGGGAGGAAAAAAAAAACCTTCCATTTTGAATGAGTTTAATATTGCAAATGGGATAGCTGTGTCACGAGCCAGGAAGATGGGACATGGCCCTGATGATGTACATTTAAATCAGCTGAGGCAGGTACCCATTGAATCAGATCCTATCTGTATAAAGAGAGGCTGAAACAGCCTCAGCAGGACTAATTTGGTCACAGCTGAGCACTGTAATGGCTGATCTCCCACACACAAGCTTGTTGCCCTCAAGTGCCAGCCAGTTAAAGTTCCCAAAACCAAACTAACCATTTCCACATTACTTTCATAGTGTGACACAAACACAGGCCTCTGTGGATGACATTTTCAAACCCAATTATCCAGGGACTTGGTCAGGAAATCATTGGCTGGAATTGAAAACAAGCAATTCCCCCACTACCTTTCCTCAAGTCTTCTGTCGTCTTCATAGTCTTTACTTCTGTATTACTGTTGCTTAAGTGCTGATTATGCACTCAGCGTTCCCCAGGAGCTTACAGTCAAAGACACTTAGCCCTCTCCAATCACATACCAGTGGTGCTGTCATTTGTGAAGCCTGTAACTGTAGATAAATCACTGTTAAATGCTTCAAATGTATAACCACGCACTGTACGAACCTGCTGCTGGAATCTAAGTGGCCCCTAGTTCATAATGTATTTACTCATTAAATATATTCTTCTAGGGATGGCTCACGCTGGTAATCACTAGTGCACTGTACAGGCACTTTTGTAGTGGCCCTATCATGTGCCCCTGGAATATAAACTTTCATCTTGTTTAAATATTGTGGGCTGGCTCCTCAGCTGCCACCAAAAAAGCATAACTATGCTGGAGCTCTCTTTCCAGCCCTCTTGGCTGCAAACATAACCTTCTGAATGGCATCTTCCTGAGCCGTATTGCAGGTGTCCTCTAACCAGAGCTCCTAGAATGACCTGCTTCCATGTGTCTCAATATGGTATTAGCCTAATGACAAGTAAATGTTCATGAACTAAATTGCTGTTCATTTTAGTAGAATCATCCATGGGGGGGAGCTGAGTTGTACCCCTATTTATCTCTAATGTGAGTCCCACATTGATTTGCGGGGGGGGGGGGATAATGCCTAATCCTGAATGGGGAGTGGAGGGGGAGGACTGCAAATGCGAAGTTATGATCTCATACATCATGAGAGCAGAAGGCCCTGGAGCATCTTCTGAATGACAGCAGACCTCTCAGCTGGATGACAGCCTTAGTTTTCAATCCAAGAGGAGTCAGAGGACGACGCATTCTTGATAATTACACAGTGAAGAGCCTAAACTAAACCAGGTGTCTTTCCCATTTTGCCAAAAGCTAGTTTGACACAGACTAGCTTATAAATGGATGGCTTTGCCAGATCACACAATGATATATTGCACTGGCCACTCAAGTGGCCCCACTGGTGAAGCAATTTTCACACAAAAAATGCAAATTATTTTAATTGAAAATAACAAGCAGGCTGCCTGGTATTGTCCTGAAAAGTATGTTAAAGGGGAAGGTTCTGTGAAGGGGAAAAAAAATCTGACAAGTCGTAGGTTATAAAAAATTCCAGTTCAAGCTTCATGTTGTGGCAACGTAAATTATTGCTGACAACTTCTTTCAAAGGTCCCTCTTTTGGTCATGTTAAAATAAGACAATCCACTACTCTACGTGTGAGTTGTTTCTGTTTTAGTGAACAGTGGCAGGCTGGTTGGGAATAGGGGAAATGGTTTAGTCCAGCAGCAAGGTATCCAATAGCTAAGCATGAGTGCACCTTTAAATGGTTTGTGCATTATGCTTAACTTTCTTACTCAGGTGCCTAACTGGAGGCACCTAAACAGAACGCTTTAGGTATCCTGTACAGTTCTGTTTGATTGCGTGAGAATAAACTCTAGTGACTGCTACCCCTACAAAAACGGACATTGGCTAAAACAGAATTTACAGGTGCTATGTAATGTCCAAAAAGTGCATCACAGCAGAAAATAAGCATTTTTCCAAGATCTAGCTCCTATAAACAGAACTAGGTAGGCTCAGGCCATTTACAGTTGCACTGTCTGGTGATGCCATAAGGTTACCAATAAGTGATTTAGCTTCCAAGGGTGTTGAGCGCACACAGCTTTCAGGGGCACTGAAAATTGGATTAGATTAGGTACCTAATTCTAGATCTAGTGACCTAAAATTTGACAACTTTGGCCTAACTTTCTACTGTCTTCAAAGTGATTTGTAAGAAATTTTAATGTTGTTCCTTTCCAAAATCAGGCTCTTCTGGGGTAGAGAGAACCTGTGGGAGAACAGACCGCTTTGTGAGAGAAGTAGCTGGTAGGGTGAGGCTAATGTGCATTTCCTGAATCTACAGCGTCTTCAAACCACACAAGCTAAAGGAGTTCTGGCTTTTCCGCCAAATCCCACTAGGCAATAAGATACTGCAGGAACTGTGGAGTCAGCGTTTCACTAAGGGGCATCTCTGCCTCCTGCCATGGACTGGAGAGATGCCTGAATGTGATAGTATGGAGAAAAGGCACATAGGAGATGCTGTCTTTCAGACGGGACATACACCAAGGTCCTCCTAACAGTTAACGGTCTTTCAAAATATGCCAAGGGATAGAGTAAGTCACTAAGACACAGCTTCACTAATTTTTGTCCCTACCTCTCAGAACTTCACCGTAAGCGAGAGACTTTATCGGAAACTTTCCACCTCTGCCACGCTTCCTGCACGCTGCAGGTCTCTAGCCCTCCTCCATCTTCTGCCCTCTCCTACTGTTCCCAAAAAACAGCTCTTGTCTTCATCCTGTTTCGCTTCTGCTCCTGGGGCACCAGCTGGCCAAGGAACTCTGTGGATGTGGGAGGTGACAAAAGGTGCAGCAACTGCAGGGTGTAGATAGTGCTAGGCCCAGGGCTGTGCAGGGGCAGGATCAAAAGGGGGCACTTTGCTCTGGCCTCTCATGTGCCTGGATCCCCTGCTTACACACACACACACACACACAACAATACAGGGGTTGCAGTGAGCCATTAAAAGTGGGAGGGGTGACATGGGGGGTCATCAGGTCCTGCCCTCGGGGGTGAGAGGCTGAAAGGGGCGTTGCAGAGTGAGGCAGCTCCTGTCCAGTGGGGCTGGGCCTGGCTCCCCACTCCAGCCTGGGGTTGGCTCTCGACACAGCATCCCGTGACCAGGGTGGGAGAAGGGAGCGCCAGGCTCAGTTTGAGTGAGTGGTGTTACAACCTGCGGCACCCTGGCTAGGCCCAGGCAGCTGCGCTGCTTCCTTTCTCTCACGTTGCCTGGGTCATACAAGGAAAAGAAATAGACTGGGTCAAATGGTCTTACACAGCTGTGACAAATTTGCTGCAGGGGCATTTTCTAACCCAAAGCTCCATGTGCTTTGACGTGACCGAGCTCTCATGTAGGCAGCACTTACTTTCTCTGAGCAGCAGCACATTAATCAAACCACTTCACACAACCGTATTTTGGAAGGATTGGCAGAGAAGACTGTTCTTTACCGATATGGCTCATCCTAAATCAGGATTTACCTTTGCAAGCCTTATTCAGCTGCGCACTTGCTCATGAGAAATAATCCCACTGACCCACTGGTGCTAGTCATGTACGGCTCACCAGCGTGAGTGAGGGCTGCACTCTTAACACAGGAGAATCTGGCCCACTGACATGAGAAAATAGTAGCAGTAGGGCTGGCCACAGTAAATAATCCTCCTCCAAACATTTGTTTTAGCCTAAATGGTTTACATAGGGCTGAATTTTTAATCTAGGGCTTTTATAGATGAAAGTGTCAGTAATTTATAGTGTCTCCACATACATTCCTTGCACCTAATGCACCTGGTTACTAAAATCTTGGTCACGCTTCTGGATAGAAGGACAAACAGAATACAATGATCTCTTTCATAGTTTCCCTAGCCCAGCCTTCTCTTTAGGTAGGAAATATATTTTTTTGAATCTTCTTGAAAATAAACACTCGTTCCTCTCCATAAAAATAACATGGCGGGGTGGGAAAGATTTCATAAAACTGGCACTTGCCTTAGGAACTCTGGCCTGGGGTGGGGGGAAGGAGGAGGGATGTTCCTAAGCTCACAGACCGCAAACGATGCTGGGTTGGAACAGCCCTGATTTGTATTATACAATGCAGCCCCAAGCAGGGGATTTCATACAGTCCGGCTCTCAGGGTGTTTGTTGTACTGGAGGAGCTCATGCCAGCTGACCAAAGATCCTGTTAGTGTTCATCTCACTTCTGGCTGCTTATTAACAGGGAGGCTGGCTCCTGCATGAATAGTTAAATTGCACAACACCATGATAAGTAGTGACAGAGCCATATATGTCCAGTCACACGTGCAAGTAGAGCCCCTGTGTGCACCACGGTCAAAGCATGAAATATGCACCTTCCACCCCCAGTGTTGAGCAGTGAACTTCCTCTGGTTAGTGAGAATTAGCAGCACACTGAAACTGACCAAGTATGTTCATTTTCACAGCTGCATTTTACCCAGCAATGAGACTGAACAGAGATGCCGGCCTATTTCAGTGAGCTACTCTGAAAGCAGCAGAAAAGACAGGGGTTCAGTCCTCCAAATGTGGGAGAACTATCCCGCTCTTCACCTGCCCCTCCCCGTGCTCCCCAATGCCGGAGCTGCAGAGGAATGAGAACCTTCCGATGCTGCTTTCTAGCAGCTGATCAACTTCACTGCAGATCAGAAAGGAGCAATGAGTCTGGCCAGATTCTTGTCAATTTCATGCTGCTGCCTCAGAAAACTAAGAGCAGCAGTGATAAGGACTTGATCAGGCAAGGAGAAGAAACTAACATGAGAGAATGGGGGAAAGATTCTCTCCCCCCCTTATTCCCAATTTACCATCATTTTGGATCCCTCTGTCATGTCCCTTCTTATTTGTCTCCTCTCTAAATGACAGTCTAAATCAGTTCTTTCCTTTTGGTACTCGGTGCTTCTAGTTACCTTTGTTACCCAATCCTGCCCCCCTCTCTTTGGGCTGTCTCTCACTATTCCATGTGAGCATGTACCACTGCATTACACAATGGCATGACACTATCTTTAGTATCTTCCTCTGTTCCTTGCACTGAAGTTTGGATTGCTGACCTCTGCTGCAGGCTGAGCAGAGGCTTTTACTGAGCTGTCGCCCGTGATGCCCAGGTCTTTATCCTTACAACTTGCTTAGACCCCAGCTGTGTAGCAAGAGATCAAATTGTTCATTCTAATGTGCATTACCTGACATTTTTTCCAACAATATACAATCTGCTAACCACTCCTTTAGCCTACTTAGATCCCTCACATTCCTCCGTCTTCTCTAGTCGTGACTTTACAGTGTTATTGGTGCACCAGCTGTGCCCCTTTATACCTATGTCATGTGACTCAGTGAATGTCGTTCATCTGGTTCAGCTCCCATTTGCCAATACAGAAGATGGAACCCTGTATAACAGAATGGCAGAGGCTGCCGCTATAATCATTATATTTAAATGTAATATGCCACTAAAGTTTTTTTTAGAATGCATATTCCAAAGGAGTGAGAGAAAAAGGAACATTGTCACTAGATTTAAATATATATTACAAACACACATATGATCAACTAACATGACTACTGGAGTGCTTGCTTTATAGTGATGGTGGCCATAGAAATACCTAGATTAAAACACACAGCTATGCTTCTTAACTAGGGACTGCTTTTTTAAATCCATTTTAGTTCCAAAGGTCATCTACAGGACTCCCAGTTTCCTCACACTGAATTACAAGTAGATCCAGTAATCCAGATCTGTATTTTTCACAGTTCTGTGTAACAAGGAATATGAGGCTTGGATGACAGAAACCCATCTGTATCACATTTAGACTCTCCTAGATGTATTTTCTATTTAATGCAAAGTGGGGAAGATTCCGGCACACCATTCACTGCATGTAAACCTAATGAATGTTGAACCAAAAGAGAAATGATCTTTCTCATGAGATATCAAAACCACGAGCCTCATTCTGTTCCCATTAAAGCTAATGGCCTAATTCCCCTCATTACCTCTGGTTGGAGTAAATTCAGCCTCACAGATTTTAAAGATGATATTGAGACAGAGGTTTCAGGCCACATTAGCTTTTGTGCAAATGTAATTCCTTATCTGTTAATATCTGAACTATGCAGTGTAGTTGTAGCCATGTCGGTCCCAGGATATTCGAGACAAGGTGGGTAAGGTTATATCTTTTGTTGGACCAACTTCTGTGGGTGAGTGAGACAAGTTTTTGAGCCACTCAGAGCTCTTCTTCAGGCCTCACAGCAAAATGCAAGGTAGAAGAGATTGTTTAGAATAAGGAATTAGCACATATTGTAAGGGACCATTCAAGGTAGAGTGGCCCATTAATACCTCTGCAGTCCTAGGACAAAAAGAGGGGATTAGTGGGTTACAGAATGCTGTAATAAACCATAAATCCAGTGTCTCTTTTCAGTCCATGATTTTTGGTGTCTATATCATAGCTGAAGCAGTTTTTTATAAATTAATGATGTTTTTGCCAAATCTTTAAAAGCAATAAACTGCAAGAGTTCTGACCAATAGGATTCTTTCATAGGCCTTCACCCTACCCGGAATGGAAAACAAGAAGAAAGTCAATGTTAGAGTATAATTGTCATGATAGAAGAATAGTAAACCCTTAGGAACGAGGATTTTTCCAGGGTCTGAAACCCTTCTTTAACCAATACACTCAATACCTTGTGAGCTGTAGAAAGAACAAAGAGGGCATTAGACATACAAACGAGAAAGGGGTCAATTATTACATTGCAATCTCCAAGGGTGTTGTTTTAACACAAATTTCACATTTAGTCTTGCATCTTTTTAAGTGATTCCTTATTTTTCTACCTTATAAATAGGCACCAGATGCCAGAGGGAATTCTCAAAATGTCAGTGAAACCTGAGATAAAATAAGTAGCCTAAGGTCAGGATAAATTGTAAAAAAAAAAAAACAACCTGGGATGACTTTTCTTTCAGAATTAACAACAAAAAAGGCCTTTCTTCCAATATTCCACTTTAAAAAGTTTGACAATAGCAAGTAGGCACGAAACACTGTAAAACCTCAATATATTTGTCACTGCCCATCACCCTCTTCCCTATTAAATAAGGTTCTGGCACTATCCCCATCCTAAAATAGGTGGCCACTTTCCTCTCCCAATGTCAAACGTCCCCCAGCTGTAAAAATGTCATCGGATCCATTGGGAAATGTATTGTAACATTACAGCTTATGTTTTGTCTGCCCTCACTTGCCACGTTGTTAGGGGAGGAGGGTCGGGGGCCAAGGAGAGAGATTAGTGCAAAGGCTGCCTTGCTTAACAATGTGTGCGGGCTGGTAGCCAAGTGATCTTGTTTAATCAGTTCGTCCTAGAGCCACATCTCATGTTGGAACATGCAGCAAATTAAACCATACATTTTAAATTAAATAATTCTACATTCTTTTTTGCTCTTTTTTTTTATTCGAAACACTTCCCCCCCTCCCTCCTTTGAGCCCTCCTGGTTTGAGTTAGTTGGATCAAAGAACAGGGAGTTCTGTGCAAGAATGAGACATGTTAAGTTAAGGGGCTTTTGTGAACGATCTGGCTGCATCCCGAAGGGGTGAGATGTTGTTTTGCAATTCAGGATTTGAATGCAAGGAAGATTCCTGTGTCCTTTCACTGGATACAACGTTCTGAACCCAATACTTTTCAATAGAATTAATATCTTTCTTTTAGCTTCACGGCCTTTCAGAAGAATATCCCTATTGTGTTGGCAACAGTCCTGCTTATCTGAACTCCCTTCTGCTGCAATGGATCATTTTCATTAGGCTCAAAGTGGGCTACTTGCCCATGTACTGCCCTGCACGGCATCCTGGGTTATATAAGCAGCCACTACCAAGTTGTAAACCATAATGATACACTACAAAATGGGCCTTCTGAGCTTGGAAACCTTCATTTCCATAACTTTATATGAGTTTTCCTTTTGCATGGAGTTTATAATGGGCCGCCATTTTCTTACCCTTTGTTCTTAGAGAACAGTCATTTTCCAAGCTTGCCCAAAGGGAGGCTGTAGGAAAATGCGTTTATTCTTCATGCACCAAGTCAGTCCAGTCAAAAGTTATTTGAACTGGACTTTGCAAATCAAATGTGGTGTTTCATGTCACCTACTCCTCCACCCAACCCCTGGCCATGGGAACAAATTTCATTTGTGCTCATCAGAGTTAGACACGAGTGTAGCAAGGAGCGATCGAACTGCATCTTCTGAAAGGAACAATAACTTCAGCCATGCAGACACATTTAATTCTGTGTGTAAATTGCAAGTCTGCCTCTCTCTACCTATGCGGCTCCTTTGGGGCTCATTCTTCAGCCCCCCCTGCATGCAGAACTCCCATTGACTTCAGCAGAAGTCCACGTGTGATAAAGCAATTACAGCACCCCAACAATTCCTACCACATGTTACGGATTGTCATATTTAGTAAGCACTCAGAAGTCCAGTTCATCAGGAGAGAAGGTGCAGCACTTCCATTGCACAAGCACTCAGCTCGGCATGAATCTGATCAGGTTTCTTGCCCCCAGGCATGCTCAGAGGCTAAGCAAGGCATTAGCACAGTCAGACACAAATCTTATTTGCATAGTCCCTCCCACACTTGCAATTTGATACCTGCCCTTACATAAATAACTTCTTATATCCTTAAAAATCAGGAAGTTTCCAAAAACAAACTTACTTTTCACCATTTGCATTTAGTTTTCTGTGAAACTAGATGGTCAAGGTTCATCTTCTGGTTCTCATGCATTGGCACGATGCTGTTCGTCCAGCTTCTTTGGATGTCCAGTGCCACAGAGAAATGGGACCCCGTCCTTATTTAAAATTCATAAAAACATTTTTATGCAAATTAGGTTTCTGGGATAGCAGCTTTTTCAGCAAAACTTAATTCTTTTGGTCTAAACCAGAGGTTCCCAGCAAGGTCTGATAGGTGGTCCATAGAGCACAGGCTGGTCACATGGTGCTGGCACCTACTTGTTCCAGCAACTAAATGGCCTTAAAATATAACTAAAATTACATTAAATGTTTTCCTACTTTTACCTACTTTTATCAACATAGACACCCCAACTAAGGACGAGATCATTCAAGCCATCAAATCCTTAAAAATTGTGAAAGCTCCTGGCAAGGATAACTTGAATGCAGAATTGTTCAAGGTAAATCCTAAATTAGCAGCATCTATCCTGGCCCCTCTGTTTACATCAGTCTGGGAAAGGGAAAAAGTGCCAGATGAGTGGACCAACGGGGTTATAGTGAAGATACCAAAGAAAAGAACTCTCGGTGATTGTAATAACTGGCGTGGTATCACACTTTTATCTGTGCCAAGCAAAGCACTGTGTAAGATCATAGTCCAGCGTATATCAGAGGCAGTTGATAGCATTTTCAGAAAAGAGCAAGCTGGTTTTCAGAAAGGGCGTGGATGCATAGACCAGATCTTCACTCTATGAAACATAATAGAACAGTATTTAGAATGGGAACGGCAACTCTACGTAAATTTCATAGACTTTGAGAAGGCTTTTGATAGCATTCACAGGACCAGCCTATGGTGCATTCTACGGACATATGGAATTCCTTTCCGTATAATCAACGTCATCAAAAGCTTCTATTTCAACTTTACATGCAGTGTTGATCACAGTGAGCTCAGTTCTGAAATCAAAACAGGAGTATGTCAGGGGTGTGTCATGTCTGCAATCCTCTTCAGCATTGCCATCGACTGGGTAATGCGGCGTACAACAGAAGACATGCCGAGAGGCATTAAATGGACACTCTTCTCATCCCTTGAAGACTCGGACTTTGCAGATGATGTCACCCTCCTATCACATACCCAGCACCATATACAAGAAAAAACAATTCGACTCAATGCATTCAGCCAGCAAATTGGACTGAAAATCAACTGCAATAAGACAGATATCATGACCTTTAATATTTCCTCACCATCACCAGTACGGCTAGGATTATGTTCTCACCAATGTAGAAACATTCACATACTTGGGCAGCGCAGCACCATCAGCCAGGATGGTGGAACAAGCCAGGACATCCAGAACAAAATCAATAAAGCCAGGAACACCTTCAGGAGCTTAGATACAGTCTGGAAATCATCAGAAAACAACACCAAAACCAAACTCAAGATATATCAAAGCTGCATCTTTTCTACACTACTTTATAGTGCAGAATGCTGGGGAATGAGAAAGTATGACATGTCCAAACTGTCTTCATTACATACAACCTGCCTCAGAAAAATCCTCCATATCTTATGGTCCAGAACAATCTCAAACCAAGATCTATTGACATAGTGCAGCCAAGAGGATCTGAGCACCATCATTGCCAGGAGGCATTGGAGATGGATCGGTCATGTCCTTCGGATGGAAACTGATTCCATCATCAGAGTAGCAATAAGATGGACACCTGAAGGCAAGTGAAAATGAGGTGAAAACAACATGGCAAAGAGCTGTGGAAGCCAAGCTGAGGAACCATTGAAAGACTTGCCAGAAATAGACAGGAGTGAAGGAGCTTCGTCATTGCCCTAAACGTCAGAGGCCTAATAGGAACATGATGATGATGACTTTTACCCCACTGTGTAGGCCATTGATGCCTCAGGAATGTTGTTTGATTGTGACTAGAAAGGAATTTGGACATACAATTGTGAATGGGAGGAGAAAGGTCCATGAGCTGGACAGGGCCGCCCAGAGGGGGGGGCAAAGGGGGCAATTTGCCCCGGGCCCCGGGCTCTGCAGGGGCCCCCAAGAGAAGAGCGGAGGCTCCCGCCTCCGCCCCGCTCCTGGAGCCTCAGCGCATCAAGCGCCGAGTCTCCGGCCGAGCCCCTGAGCCCCGCCCCGATCCGAGCCGCGTGGTGAGGGGGCGGGGCTGGGAGCTCCAACGGGGCCTGAGCCCCGCCCCGCTCAGAGCGGCGTGGGGAGGGGGTGGGGCAGCTGCCTCCGCTCGCCGTGGAGCTCACAGCCCCGCCCCCTCACCACGCGGCTCTGAGCGGGACGGAGCTCAGGCCCCGCCGGAGACGCGCTCGGTAAGAGGCCGGGGCCGGGGAGAAGCCGGGGCCGGGAGGAGAAGCCGGGGCCGGGGCTGGGGCCAGGCGGGGGGTGGGGGGAGAAGCGGCAGCCGGGGCCAGGCGGGGGGGGCGGGAAGCGGGACCCGGGGCCGTCGAAGCGCAGCCCAGTCTTCGGCGGCGGGGGGCCCCTTCTGTTCCGGGACCCGCCGCCGAAGTGCCCCGACGGCCCGCGGCGGGGACACCCCCCCCCGCCACCGAATTACCGCTGAAGACCGGGCAGCGGGTCCCGCTTCGGCGGTAATTCGGCAGCGGGGGGCTCCCGCCGCGGGTCTTCGGGGCACTTTGGCTGCGGGTCCCGGAACGGAAGGGCCCCCTGCCGCCGAAGACCCCGGGCCCCTGGAATCCTCTGGGCGGCCCTGGAGCTGGACTGCAATGTGATCCACGGTATGTAGGAGTGGGAAGGGGAATGAACTTCTTGTCTAAACTATCTGGCAGTGTCCCTTTAAGCTTATGCCCATTAAAATACAATTTTTGGCGCAACAAAATTGTTTGGAAGGCCAAGTGAATAAGTCATAATGAGGCAGAATTCAGAAAATTATTCTTTTTCTGTTGGTTTGGCCAGTTTGAAGATCACCATACGGATGGTTTTAATCTGCTGTAGTTCAAACAGGAATTAATTCAGCCTAGTCCTATGTCCTGTGTCATACAGGAGGTCAGACTAGATGATCACAATGTTCCCTTCTGGCCTTGGAATCTATGAATCTAAAACCTGGTTCTCAGTTATTTGAAGAAATATGTCATGTTCTCATGCCACTTGAGCGGTGTTGCTTTGCTGAGAGTGGTTTACAAGTTACACGGCTATTGTTCCCTGATTAGAGGAAAGAAGCTCATGAGGTTTGCAGTGCAAATACTCTCAGGAAGCAAATTTAAAATTCACTCTAAAGCAGTGGTGCCCAAACTTCTCCTGTTGTGCCCCCCTTACCAATAATGGAATCTGTCTATGCCCCCCTCCATTACTTCACAGTTGGCTCAGCAGAGGAGCTTGGGCTGAAGGTGGAGCTGGGGCAGAATTGGGTATGGGGAAGGAGCTGGGGCTAGAGGCGGAGCTGGCCTGAGGGTAGCGAGGGAATGAGGGCGGAGCTTAGCTGGGGGCAGAGTGGAGCTGCATCTGGGGCTGGAGCTGGGCTGGAGGAAGAGTGGAGCTGGGTGGTGCTCTCTCCTCGCCCCCCACCCGGGATGGCCCAGGCCCCACCGTGTGTCCCCTCCCAGATAGTCCTCCACACTTCCCTAGAGGGGCACGCCCCAAATTAATAGTGAGGATGCAAGATTAGAACTTCTTTTCTACGAGCATCTGTGCTAGCAAAACTCAATCACATGAATGTTTGGCCATGTTCACTTAGCACAAAGTGCAGTGAATAATCATGGAAAACGTTCGGAGCATTTGGCCAGCTCTTCTTATGAATCCTTTCTACCTGTTTTTCTGTCTGACTTATAGTGAGTGGCTTCCTTCTGGGAATGAAGAACATTCCTAACAGATGAGTTGCTGAACATTTTGCTGCATGATGAATTCCCAGTGGGTGGATGCATTTTTGAATGATTTGTACTAAGTTAACTTTTTATTGTAAATAAAATCTGCGAGTCATACTTGTTTTTTACATTCAGAGTAATACTGGATAAATACCACAGGATGTACCATGTTTTTAGGATTCCGGTGCATATGCCGTACCCCTACTTACCACTGTTGCCAACCAGGAGTGGATTAGGTGGGAAAGGTCCATGAGATGGCAAGTTACTATTACTTTTCCTTTCAGGTTCTAGCGCCTGCATGTGACTTTCCTCTTTGGCTTTGCATGAAATCTTGTCCAGGGTTTTGTCAGGAAAAATGGCAATTTAAAGTAAGCAAGGTGAGAGACCAGAGGGCAGGTGAAGAGGAAGATGGGAATGGGAACTTTCCAGCCCTCCCTTAGATCAGAAGCTGGAGTGGTCCAGAACCCACCCCTCCCCACCACCTTTTCCTACTTAGCAGGTAAGGAATCGGGAGAAGGGGAAGGAAGCAGTTAGCTCTGCTCTTGGTTGGTGGCACGCTATGAACATCAGGGTGGGATTCTCAAGAACACTTCATGTTGGCTTAACTCTGCTCCAGTTGAAGTCAATGGAAGTTTTACCAGCTCTCTCATCGAGTCCTAAATAAAACTGCTCACATTGCAACCTTGATTGTAATAATTAGGGCTGGGATGTTCAAAAGGGCCTAAGGGAGTTAGGCACCTAGCTTGCATTGATTTTGAGTGGCACCTTTGAAAATTCTGACCTACATTTTAAAATGGTCAGCAGTGCCAACAGCATGCTAAGTGCTTTGGGAAATCATACGGTCTGCCCAGATCCAAGCTCCAGTAGGCATGCTTTAAGCTGCCCTTCTTAAAGTCCATTTATTTTTCAAGTCATGTTGTAAGGCAGCCTTTTCAGCAGTGGAAAGTTTGCCTTAATTATGTACTGCTCACTTGATACACTTAATTCTTCTGACACAAATTTGAAAAGTTATTTGCATCAAAGCTCAGTAAGTTGGAAACCTTCCTATATATATAAAATAACTTCCTGAACTAAAATTGCTAAAGGCCAAATCCAGTCTTGTTGAGCTCAATGGGAGTTTTACCATTTACTTCAATAGAACCAGAACGTGGGACTAAAAGAACAATACATACTTTGTTCCTGAACATTTAACAGGTGCTTACTATAACTAGGTAAAATACTGTATCTCTCTACATGAATGAAATATTCTGCCTTGTATTACACCTGTATAATTGTATTTCACATACATTTGAAAGCCTGTAGAACACACAGGATGTACATTTTTCTCATCAGGCTTTGTTCTTTGTTTCTCAACACGGATGTCTGAACATTGGCACAAGGTATGTAACATTCGATCTAAGGTGTTATTTGAGTGTTCCATTACATGTAAAAGACCTTCTTATTCTCAATCCTTGGCTTTGGAGAGGACCACACAGGATCAAACTCTTCTCACTTTGACTGCCTTTTTAGGCTGAGATTAGCACAGAAAGTGCTCTTGGATAATAGAATGGCAACAGTTCATAATTAGGGCTGGTCATAATCCGGAATTCCCATTCTGTGGGATATTCTGAAACCTGTCTGGTTTCCATTGGAAGACTCGGCAAAATCAACAGGTTCCCACAGAACGTTTAGATTTCGACTAGCTGGCATTTCCCCAAAAGAAAAACATTCCACCAGAAAACTTCCAACCAGCTGCAGTCAGACTTATATATGCACAGGTTTTAATCCAACACTGTGCTGTTTATACCTTCAGAATTTAGCATTTAGCTGTGTTGTTTAAGATCTTATTTTGGACTTTCTGGAATTCATTTCATAGCTGTTTCTTCTTTTCTCATGTAGCTACAAGTTCACAAAGTCTCTTGTTGGTGATGGATAGTCTCACATCTAGGGCTTGTGAGTGTTGTCTTTATAGAGTCTGTTTTACATGGGTCTTCTTTTGTTGAATGTTTATAAGTTCCCTTTGGATGCTATTGCTCATTGCACCTATCACATGCAGATGGAACACCAGGACCATATCCAACCCTAGGCTTAATGTGACATTTTCACAAGTACTTAAGTGATTTAGAAGCCCAATTTTTTTAAAAGTGATTTTAGGCTCCTAAATCTCATTGCAAGTCAATGGTGACACTGTTTTTCTGGTGACCAATCAACACTTTGGTTTTTGAAATAGCTTTCTCAACATAAAACCACCACCAAGTCCATTGTTCTGGTTCCTGGGAAGCATGGTGTTCAGTATAAAGTTGTAACATGAAGAGTGAATAATAGAGTAGGATTTTAACAACTACATTTTATGCTTCAATTTGCTGTGGAAATGAAGAGAAGCCGGTGCAGGGACTTGAGGAGGGGCTGGTTCCAGACAGTGGGCAAGAGAAATGATTTTCACAGCAGCATTTTGAACGGATTGAAGTGAAATGTGTGAGGAGCTGGGTGGCCAGAGGGAAGGAAGATGCAGCACTGAAGGTGAGTGATTAGGTCCTAGACAAGGGTCACCACTGATAACACTTAACAGTCCAGCCCTCAGGGACATTTAGCAGATGAGTCCCTCAACCATGAAATGCTTTTCTTTAAAAATCGTCTCTAAATCTTCTGTTAATGAACTAGAGCTTATGACAATGAAGGCTCTTGGAAACTGAATAGTGTGTATCCAACCGTCCCCATGCAGCCCTGCCAATCTGGCTCTGCTCTGATCTGCAGAAATCCCTGGTTTTCCAGGCCTGGGCTCTTTTATTTTGACCTACAAAGCCTCTCTACTTACCCTGTGCCCAGGTTCGGCTCCAGGCACCAGCACAGGAAGCAGGTGCTTGGGCGGCCAATGAAGAGGAGCAGCACGTCTGGGTTTTTGGCGGCAATTCAGCTGTGGGTCCCCCAGTCCCTCTTGGAGGGAAGGACCTGCCGCCAAATTGCCGCTGAAGAAAGAAGCGGCGCGGTGGAGCTGCCACCGATCGCAGCTTTATCTTTTTTTTTTTTCTTTCTTCGCCTCTTGGGGTGGCAAAAAAGCTGGAGCCAACCCTGCCTGTGCCTCCTTTGAAAAGAGATTGAGTGATGGTATTGTGACATACCCAAAGGGGGAATGGGCTGAGGCCCATAAACTCTATTTCATTTGTTACCTGGGGCAGCTTTTGAACTCTGGTTTCCAGAGGTTAGACTGCCCCCTTCTTCTTCACATTGGAACAAAGGCCAACCAATCAGCAAGGTTTCAAACCCACCGTTAAACGTGAATGTGATTAATGTGTGGCTTTGAATTTCATGTATTATTGAACTGTATACATTGCTCAGGGCTTGGAGGGCTTTCCTTTTTAAAGTGCGATACAAATGTAAGCTTAAATGGGGAGAGAGGAAAGAGCGAAGCACAAGTGTTTCCATATGTATTTTCAGACTCCTATGCCTGGAGGACAAGGGGGGGTTGGGATTTATACTGTGTTTCACCAAACCAAAAACCAAATTTGAACCATGTTAATGAAGACGCATTGAATTCAATTGCAGAAGAGCTGTGGGATACAGGACCCCTGCCAAGAATGCTTGGAGTTCATCGCTTGTTTGTGGATCTGCTGAACCCCCAGAGGATTATCAGAGTTAAAGTTAACAAGCACAATGTCCTATTTCCCCCCTGTATAATTCAGGATTATTATTTCTCAGCAACCAAATTCTGAGCAGGTCAGTTCCTTAAACAGATTTAGGTCCTGATCCTGCAACAGGATCCTCAAGGCTGGACCTGCTCACCCATTGGTTTTAATGGGCTAGCACATGGACAGAGGGGTCTTTTGGATCTCATTGCAGGGAGGGGGTGCCTTACAGAGTGTTTTTAAATGCAGTTGCCTCCATCAATCCGATGGCCAATGATAGGGATAATTTTAAAATGTGACTGGGCAGTTCTGAAAGGGCAAGGTATGTTGGCTAGTGTTTCGAACAAAGAATTGAGTCAGGATTCTTCCATTTTATTCCTGGGCCTGCCACAGACTCACTGCATGACCTAGGGCAAGTCACTTGACCTCCCTGTGTCTCTAACATAACATGAAGTTAATAGGTGGGGTGCCTTCAACGGTGGGTACGAAATTTTAATTAATGGGCACCAGAGTCTTTGGAAAGCACATTGCATTGAAAGTGTCAAGCGGGAAATGCCTGATGTGCAAGAGCAGGTTCTTGCCAGATACAATACAACCCGCCCCGTTCCTACTTCGTGCTGCAGCTACCTTTGCAAGCCCTGTTGATTTATTATTTTTTTAGTGGCGGGAAGACGGTTCAGCCTCCTGTGGTGCCAGATGGCGTTTGTATTAAATATGATTAGTATATAGAAATGAGCACATCATCCATGGGAAGTAATGTATGATCAATTTCACCTCTCCTTCTGTTCGTGAGTTTGGTTTCTATGAACCTAGTTGTTCAAAATTATTTCAGTTAGTGGAAAAACCCTTGATGGGGTTTCTTGATTAAGAAGAAGGGTTGCACAATTATGCTCTAATGCTTTAGTTCTATATTGCAGCTGTGATTCCCCTCCCAGAGAACTGCCTTCAGCTTTGCCGCCATGGGAGGAAGTTAAGTTCTCAATGATTATCCCAGTCTATAAAGACAAATCTTTAGGACAACTTGTGTTACCATCACCCTGCTCTGTTAACACTGGCATTATTTCAGGCCTGGGCGGTGGAGTGAGTTCAAATTTTGGCTTAGGTCACAAGTTAAAGTTACTGTTTGTGGAGTGAATTCTCTTCCTTGTCACTGTCCAATCTGCGCCGTCTGGAAGCCTTTTGGACAAGGGGCGGAGGGGGGTGGTGGCTCATCCTAGTTCCCCATTTGTTCACATCACAAACCCCAGTGCACAGTTGGCAGTCTCTGTCCCGGACCAGAATAGCAGGAGTGCTGCAGGTCACTCTTGTGGTTGGATTTCAGAGGAACATGCTGAGCCCCTGCCTGCACTAAATCTAGGATTTCTGAGCATACCAAAGCCTGAATTGCATCATTTCACTATATAACCCTCTAACCCAAGAACACTGGCAAAGAGTGCCGTTTGAATTGACCTCACGTGGGATACAAATCACTGGCTCAGCAGAGAGGACCTGGCAGAGATCAGAATTAACAGTGTGTTAGCCTTTTTCAAAGCCCAAGTCTAGGGAATTCCTCAAAGGTTTCCATCGGGATTGGCACCGGGGACTTCATTTGCTTGTGGAAAGGGGCAGGGAGCAGGGCAGGGCTGCTAAACAAGAGAGAAGCAGCAGCTGAACAAATGGAATCTGGCTCAGGAAGCAAGCTGGACTACGCTGGGAGTAGGAAAATGGAACCTTCTCACCTTGGGAGCCCTGTGAATCCCCGTGTCCCATGATTTAACCATCACCAGTCCTAGGATTTCAGGAAACACATCAGGCACATACTCCATCAGCAGTAATAACTTTCCTGCCTTGACAAAGCTGGTTAAGGGAGATACAAGCAAATCTGTGCTTGCCAGTGAAAATTTCCAGATGGTGACTGTAGAATTGCTAGTGCAATGCTTGTCTGACACGTTTCCAGTACTGATTTTGCTGGCTTCTCTAGAAGACACGCATTGAAGAGATCTTGATCCAATAGATTGCAGGAGGAATGAAACCCAGCACAATGCAAAATTGATTCCCAAATCCCAGAACAGCTCTGAAACGTCATTCATTGCCTATGAAATTTTGGGAGAAAATGATTAATTGCCCTGATGGAAATAAGTCCAGTAGAATGTAATGAACAAAGAATGATCATTCCACAAGGGTTGTTGTTTTTTTTAAACCAACCTATGGAATTTTATGGCAGGGATAAAATTCTGTTACATTCTGTAAGTGTTTGGAGTAATTCCTATAAAACCCCATAAGGATGAAGCCAATTGGATTCTACCAGATTCTTCCATAAAACTGTTTTCAACCTTCATCTATTCCTTCCTGAGCAAGCTGAATTACAGGAGAAATCCATGTGTGCTGGAGACCGTCTTGCTAGTGTGCGGCAGTCAGGTGGCTTGACTTGCATGTGAGCTCATTCCATTGGTATTTTAATAAATTCTGAGCATCCCAGAAGTCCTCTGTTGTAATGCCAACCTTGTCCTGTTTAAACTGACCTCCCCCATTTTTAATTTCACATGACTAGACCTCCTCCAGTCTTTTTAATTAAATCTAACCGAAAATGGGGAGTCTTGCAAGACCAGCTGATTGCCCGCCCCGCTTAGGCTAATTGGCAAACATGTATGCACACTCATGTAGTTCTGTTTTCAGGATCTGACCCCAGGTAGGACTCTTTTCATCTATATATATATATATGCTTTGACTATATGTATATATTGTCAAAGCATTTTTGCACAGGTTTATTTGGACTCAAATCTTCAAATTCATCAAAACTGTCATGGGCGATTTGCAGGATGTAGCTACACCAATGGTCCAATCAGCTTTGGTGTCACAAACAATTACATGCCAAAGAATGATCCCAATTAGTAAATACCCGACTAATAGGCCACCTCCTCAAGGATGCTGATTGCTTGTGACAGAGGTTTTCATGCTGTCTGCTAGAAAACTACAATTCAAGCCTTTGTGGCTGCGGCTTTGGAAAATTCCTTGTTCACTTTCTGCGCCCTCCCACCTCCAAAAAAAATAAAAATAAAAGACAAAACTGTGCACACACAATTAAAAATATTAGCGCAGAAATGTTATGTCTGTTCAGCTTTGTCACCCAAAGTCCTTTTACAATAAGGCCTACTTCTTGAACAGATCAAAAGAGAAATCCTAAACCATTGCATGTTCCCTATCTTGACTTGCACAAGGAGATCCATGATTTGGTGCTTTTCTCCTGGAGTCGATAGAACCACATAAAAGTTAGAAACGTATTTGCTCTCCCATTTCCCCTTCATTCTGTTTCCCTTTCTCTCCTTTTATGTCCATTTATATTTTTTTCCGGATTGGACTCAAGGGTGAAACTGTCAAGTTCTTGAACTCCAGCTGATCATTCCTCAGTTAGTGATGGGTATCTTTCGAGTTTTATGTCATTACTTAAAACAGCAGTAGTCCTGCTTTTTAACAGCTACAGTGTCACTTTATTGGATGGAATCAACGAGCCAGGAATGAGAATCTGTATACAAAAATACAGATTCTCTGTAAGGGCTCAGATATTAATTCAAAAACTTTAGTACCAGTGGACAGGGAGGACAGAAAGTGATCAGTCATGCCCTTTTACATGGACCTATAGTGGAATTAAAGGGTGAGCCTACCTCTGATTTACTAGTGTAAACCAGTCAGTGAGATTGCACTGGTATAGAACTGAGGAGTGCTGCAGCAAGCTCGGGCTGCTGAGAACTACCAAAGAAATACCACTTTCCACGGTGCATGTTCAACCTCTAGCATTCAGTGCAGCAGATGGCTCCAGCAAAGTACCTGCTCTGGCTAGAGTTTATAACAAGCTGGCTGATTTCATGAGCACTGATGACATAGTAGCTGTGAGATAAGGTTGTGCTGAAGGCTGTAAACTCATAACTGCAAGGGTCAAGAAGATTTCTCCCTTTTGGACAGGATTGCAAAACAGGCTAAATGCTTTAGAGGTTTTTCAGGTACTAGCTCCTAGTAGAGACGTGATAGCACTAGTCTAGCCAGGTAGAGTAAGTCCTAGGATTCCTTTACTAGGGAAAGATTCTAGACATCTTTAATACTCTAATCCCAAAGTAATTCCTTTGTGCTTCCTTCAGAAGGTGTCGGAGGACACCAAACAGTCCCCAACACTCTAACAATAAAATATCCTCCTGAGTAAAGGAATATTAGAACTGACTCCAGCAAAATAAATAGAAAACACCAGTAGTAAACGGCAATTTCCCCTTTAATGTCCATTGAGAATAGCATAGATGAGATCTGAGTCAACCCCTCTGTAAATCAGGTGAACTGAACTCCCCTTCCCTCTTTATTCACTTGAAAAAATAAGACAAGCCCCGTGATGCCATAACACTCCCAATCATTCATATGTAAAAAGCTCCTGCTTCTCCTCCTCACCCAGCTGGCTGAATTCTGGAGTTCTGCAAGCCTACATGAAATTCAACCTGGGGGAAGGATAATTTAAGAGTAAAATATTCCCATTCTCCCACCATGTGCTCAGAGCATTCAGATGAAATGTGGTAGCCAGGCAAAAGGAATATGCAATTACTGGAAGCTGAGGTTCCTTCCAAAGCAGTCAGCAATAACTAACTGATCTACAGAGCACATATCTTGTGTCTCTCCAAGGGGAGGGAGCTGCTACAGGATCTCTGGACCCTCCATTAATGGTTAATTCATCACCATTTGGAGTTTAAGTTGAGACTGTGCTCTCATTCAACCGCAAGTGATTGGGCTTGACAGCATACCCTTACGTAGTAAGGAAGAATAATTATGTCCTCTGCAGGAATTGCTGGGTGAAATTCTATGTCCTGGTGTAGTCCATAGTATCCTATTGTACGGTGATGGAAAAGACTCATTTGGTCATCTCACCCAACCGGTGCAGGACAGCCCTGTGTGGGACCTCAGGGAGGACTTGGGCCAGCCCCCAATAGGGGGTGAGGATTCAGTCCAGCCTGGGGGTGTCCCATTTTCCCTTTTGGAAAATATGGTCACCCTAATCCCATGTCATTTCTATCCCATAATTTTCACATCCATTTTCAACTTCCCACAAACCCGCACAGGACTTGTCGCTGTCCGCCATCTCTGGCAGAAGCACGGAGCCTGCACAGCTCTGCCCTGTTGTCATGAGCGTTGCAAGCACAGGACGCAAGATCCTCCAGTATTTGCAGAGCCACAAGAAGAATAGCAGGGAATGTGACGTGTTCCTGGAGGGCAGATTGCTGTGGGACATAGTGCAAACCAATTCATAGTTGTTGGTGGCATTCACAGAGCAGCTGCGGATGGTGGAGCACTGATTCTGGGCCCAAGAAATGAGCACTGGCTGGTGGAATCACACTGAAAGCAGTGGCTGCAGAACTTTCAGATACGCACAGCCCCATTCCTGGATCCGTGTGCCGAGTTCATTCCAGCCATCCAACGCAGGGACACCAAACTGACAGCGGCATTGACAGCAGAGCCATCAGCTGAGCTCAGGGAGGAGCTATACGGCTTTAAAAGAGCACTTCAACAGCCAGCCACAGTAACGTGCTGTGGTATGCTGGGCTCAACCTGGCGCTGCAGTATGAGGCCTATCGGGAGTTGTGTGGTGCTTGCTGCACGTCTGTGCATATATCACTGACAGTGCAGCCAATAACGTTGTGGTGCTTGCTGTACATTTATGACGACTACAGTCTTTGGCACTCATCCTAGGGGTTGAGTGTACAAGAGCACGACTTTCACTGCCAGCAGGCATTCTCTGCCATGTCTTGCAAACTGCTAAAGATAAATAAAAGCTTTATTCAGTTACTAAATCAGCTCCAAAAAAAGTCTGAAGAACTTGATAAAAAATACATTTTAACTTCAAAACACTGAGGAAGCTTAAACAAGCCAGGGAAAGGAATACCGATGACCATTGTAGCTACATATACAGCTGTGGCTCCCAGAGATCACAGTAATGGGAAACTTATTTACACACTTACCTGCAGTTTGCTCCCCTGCTTTGGGCTCGCCCAGGCTCAACTGCAGGGACTGGGTGAATTGAGGTGGAATGAAAAAGAGGTCTTGGCTTGTGGCACAGCTGGATCCCTCAGCTGCCTGTCCTCCATACTACTCCTCATCCTCATCCACCTCCTGCTCCTGGCTGATCGCGGCAGGGGCCTGAGACTCGACATCCTCAGAGGTATCCGTGGTGGTGTGCAGGGTGATGGTGGGATCTCTGCCAAGGATGGCATGTAGCTCTTTGTAAAAGCAGCAGGTCAGCTGCTCTGCACCGGAGCAATTGCTGACCTCTCTGGCCTTCTGATATGCCTGCCTCAGTTCCTTGGCTTTCACACGGCACTGCTGCTGGTCCCTGTTGTACCCTTACTCCTGCATCCCCCAAGCTTGTAGATGTCCCCATTTCTGTGGCTGGTTTGGAGATGGGCCTGCATCTCTTCTCCTCACAGGCCTAGGAGATCTAGTCTCTCCTGTCTGCTCCAGGCAGGAATGTGTCTGGAGTGTGTAGCCGGCATGGTCAGCTGCACACAACAAAGCCGCTAGGTGTGCTCGCCATGCTGGACAATCAGCAAAAAGCACTTCAGTAATTTACTGGGGTTTCAAGGGAGGGAGGGGATGAGTGGGCTTCCATTCTACATGATGCTGGGCAGTGGAGTTAACGAATGTGGCCAGAGGGGTCAGTGTTGGACATTGTAGGACAAGGGCTAGAGGGACAGTTAGGGTCGACATAGGTAGCACGGTGTCTACGCTCGCACTGTGCCGACGTCCTTACATTGACCATGGCTCAACGCTGCTGAGGGAGCTGGTGTTACTATGTCGGCGTACCAGGGCACTTACAGCGGTGGGAGACAACTTTAAATGTAGAAAAAAGGTCAGCGCAACAAGGCGGCTTTTGTTGACCTAACTTTGTAGGGTAGACCAGACTTCCATCACCTCTCCCCAAATCTACAGGACTATTGCCATGAATCCTTGCCCTTTCTCAGGGTATTTCAGTTACTTTCCAATCCACTTGACGGTGTTCCTATCCAAGCCAATCTGTATGATTTTTGTAAGACGCTAGCATATGCATGACTAGAGTCCAAAGGCAATAGCTCTATTATATTCCCTTTGCCCTCTAATTCTGTCTTTTGCATAACTGAGGATGAAGTTGCATAGCTATTTAAAGAGACCCAAGTACAATACTCTGAGACTCCTGAGGACGCTAAGTTTTAGTCTAGGAATTCATCTCACTCTCCTCCGTTCCTGGTGGTTGGTAGCAAATGCCTGTTTTTTCCCTCCTTTTCATTCCTTCCCTCTTAATCCAAGGAATTTCACCATTATTTTACATTATTATCTTCATTTCAGATTGTAAAATCAAAGGCAAAAATGGGAGTGAAGGTCCCAACCACCATGAAAATCAATGGGACTCAGATGCCTAAATCCCATTTAGGAATTACTCCAATCCTTTGGTTCGTTGTGAGTCACTCTCACATGAATGACAAGAGCTATCACTGGGACAGAATGGAACTGCATTCCTGGCTTGGCTAAGGGAATTGTAATGCACAAAACTCTCTGAACATCCCTTTTTTACATTACGAAGGATCCAAATGGCTGAGAACCCATTGCATCCACAGAGGGCTCATGACAGTATGGACTTTATGATAACCAGAATAGCAGGAAAAGTTTCATTTCAATATGGAGCAAATTCTCCCTACAAGTGGAGATGCCACCGCAGGCCCAGACGTTCACCTAGAACAGAGGATGCTGGAAAAGAGACAGCGTGGCACTCCTATGGACAAGGCTTTTCAGGATCACATTGGAAAACTATTTGCTTTTAAAATAAAAAATATCATAAGGACAAATCCAATCCTTCACTGGGCATGAGTGGCTCTCACTGAAATCCCTGGAAACAGCACTCATGGATTGGAGGACAGACATTGGGCCCCTAGATGTTGGGGTAGCAAAAACTCAGAAGGTTTTCTAGAGTATCCCTTTGCAACTATAGGACTGGTCCCTGAAGTATGTTTCTCAAATGTTTCCTGAGCCACATTTAAAGTGATGTAAATGACGGTGCTTCCACCACTTTCCCTGATCTGCAGTCTAAATGAGTCTTTAGCAAAGCTGTTTCCTCTTGGACTATTCCTTGTATTCCCCTAGGAGTCTATGGTCCATCAATGCACAGGCGATTTAGGTTGGCAATGACATCAGTGCTAGTAGTAGTTTAATGGGTATTAAATCCCCATCCCTTGCACCCCGTTGTGAGCATAGACCCCAATGTCTTGTCACACCCATGGAAGTCACAGCAGAACAGCATCACAATCCACTTTAAAACATTTTGCTTTTGTGTAGTCTCTGAATGTCATCTGCTGTGTTCCTTCTATGCTGCATGCACATGCACTGATTTGGTTTCAGTGCTCTGTACCATCTGTTCCAACAGCACTAAATATTTATACTGTAGACGAAGATCTCAGACTGTTGACCAATATCCTGATGGTGTGTCAGAGCCTGAACACCAAGCTGATCTGCTGAGTAAGAACTTGAAATTCAGGAACCCTTGCAACCCTCTAACGTAGTTGGGAAGCTGAACTCGCTGGCCTATGATGTTGGTATAATGCAGTGAGGAACTTTGCCAGTAGATTTGACTTGAAAGATGGCAGGGGCAGTAGGGAATTGCACTCTCCGAATGACAGCAGGATCTAATTGCATTTGCTCTTGCAGATCCAGTATGTTGCACGCAACTCAACTGGATGGAAATAACATCATGTCTTGGCAGGAGGCCAGCAACCGCTTCCTGAACTGTATGTAAGCAATGGTGCTTGGTCCTGGGAGAGAAACAGCTAGTGTGTATAGCTGGATATTCTCTAGGCACCTTTCCGTACCAGGGTAAGCACACTGAGTATCAGATACATCTTAAATCCATTTGAGAAGCAGTGTGATCAAATGCACAGACCTCTGTGACATTCTGATAATCTGCCTTATCCAACATGCTGACATGGGCTTTGACATGCATGCTCCAACACACAGGCCAAAATGTTTAAAACCGGGTGTCTAAAGCTAGGCGCCTAAGGTTTTTCTGCTCCTAGCCACTTTGACAACAACAGAATGTTCATCATGCTTTGTAGTACAATTAATGATTTCCCACTCATTAAAAAATAGTGGTTCCGGAATCTGAAGCATCACTATGTTTAAAATCCAGCTGGTGACTCAGTGTGAATAATAATTTGCATTTTATATGGCAACTTAACTTCTATCTAAAGATCAAACAGCACTCTAAATATTATTGCTAGCTCTATTTTATGGAGGGATCCTATTGCTGTATACAAGGAGTTACCTTTACTCATTTTACAGGAGGATAAACTGAGGCACAGAGAGATGGTGACTTGCCTAGGGTCATAATGAACCAGTGGCAGAGGTGGGGATAGAATCTACATGTGTCCTCCTGACTCCTACCCTGCATTCTAACCATGAGGCCTTACTCCCTCCCTCTGTTTATATTGTATCTATTTGCACAGCTGTTTCTGAGAGGTAAAGTCACAGGAAAACCTGGATTTTGCTCCTGTTCTATAGCAGGTACTCTACTATCAAGGAGGTCTCTGGGGAAGTTTATCAGGCCAGCCCTATGGGTATATCAGCCAACTATTTTGCTAAGATGTTTTTTTAGACTAGGGACCAAGTCTATCCATGGTGTAACTTCTTTGCAATCAATGGAGTTACACACTATAGGTGATTTTGATCTCATTTACATCTGCCCTACACTGGTGTAAATTCACTGACTCCTGTGGAGTTGTTCTTGATTTACACGACTGGAGAGCAAAATCAGGCCCTTCACATCTACAAGAAATGGTTGGCCACCCAAACTTCTTGTAGCATTTTGGTGATCTGTGAGCATCGGTCAGTCTGTCAGAGCAGAGGAATGGCTCATTCTCACTGATACGTTTTAGCACCTCTCTGTCCTTGCCGTGAGTTTATAGACAGTTGGATGCATTTGGGACCAATGATTTCTAAGTGGGAAAAGTATAACTTCCATATAATCAGAGCAGTCCACCAATCAATAAACTTCCCTTAAGGAAAAATGCTACAATAATGGTCCAAAACACTGCAGGTTCCAACAGTGCTATTGCCATTGGTGTGGATTACTGTCATTCTGCAATAGTGATCCATAAAGAACTGAATAGGTTCCTTTGTGAAGCTTTTTTATTACATACCTGTATGGATCAGTTTGGAGAGACACGCTAAATTTGGATCTACTCTGAAATCCTAATCCGTCTTGATCAGCACCTCTAGGATTATTGAGATACAAACATTCAGTGCTAATAGTAAACGTAATTAGAACAGAAAGCTGCTTTCCTCATATTTACAAGGAAGTGTGGCCACATTAGACTCAGCCTTAGACAGCATAGCTGGCTGCACATCCATTTTATCATCCATTTCAAAATTACCCTCCCCTTTTTAAACGTCCTTCAGAAACGGCTGCGTTTCTGAAGGGACTAGGAGATCCCTGTGCAACAACACTTCCTATGCTCAAAGTGCTGTACAAATAGTGTCAAATTATCACCCAAACCCCTCACCTTGTATAGATGTAGCAGCTTTATTTACTAGGGGTACGTCTATACTATCCGCCAGATTGGCGGGTAGTGTTCGATGTATCGGGGATCAATTTATTGCGTCTCGTCTGGATGTGATAAATCGATCCGCTAATCGATGCCCATACTCCACCTCGGCAGGAGGAGTAAGCGGAGTTGACAGGGGAGCCGTGGCAGTCGACTCACCGCTGTGAGGACGGCCAGGTAAGTCAAACTAAGACACTTCAGCTACACAAATAGCGTAGCTGAAGTTGCATATCTTAGTTCGAACCCCCCCACTAGTGTAGCCCAGGCCTATGATGCACAAAGCACTTGGAGATCTTCAAATGCAAGTGACTATGTAAGTGCAAAGTACCTTGTCAAGGTATTAACACTTTGTAAAGCATTAGAGGACAGAGTCTGTGTGAAATCAGCTTACACAAAATAAAGTAACGTATAATACTGCATGGGCCAGTTCCTCCGCTGGTGTTAATCCATTGAAGACAATGCACTTTACGCCAGATGAGAGCCTGGGTCAATAACTTCAGTTGGATCTGTAGATACACGTTGAAGAACATTTATATTTTATACACATATATAGTTAGAAACGCACATTTTTATTCAACAAACGTTGCAGTAATACTCCTAGGACAAGATTCGACTCTGCAGGTTCAGGGGTGCAAATTACAATGCCTCTGGCTAGGCAGGAGCTTTGCCTCTGAAAGGTCAAGCACCAGTACCAGAGCTCCTGCCAGCTGGGGCAGCTTCAAGTTCAGGCCAAGCTCCATACCCACAGCAGGCAGCATCTGCTGCCTGGGAAAGGTGCTGAATCCCCTATGTGGGGGCAGGTCAATTGACTCCCAGGCCCCAGGGAAAGAGGGGTTACAATATGGCTAGCATTGGCACGCCACCCAAAGAGGCTAGTTGTAAGGGGCTGTCTGTGGCCTGGCTTGTGCTGGCTGTGAACTGGGCCCCCAAAAACTTAATTTATTCCTGGTATAAATGGAGGTATCTCCTGCTGAAATCAATGAGTGTTGGGCCTATTTGCACCTGGGCTGAATTTGGCCCCCGGGTGAGTTACCTGTTAAGAGGTGAGCTCAGTATTTGCCATATGCATTAACTATGACTGGAATGGCTGCGGCTTCAGGAGAAGCCCACAGTCCCTCCTTTACTCCAAAGGGCCAGACTAGAACCAGTTTGATTTCCTGGTCATCTGGGAAAGCCAATGACACAAAGCCACCCAGGCCCTTGCTGAAGTTCTGAGAGTACAGGAAAAGGTGGGCATGGCCTCTCTCTGCTTTGCCTGCGGCTCAGTGTAAAGATCAGGTGTCAGCCATGCAATTAGTCCTTTGCTAGGAAGGAAGTCGTTCAACAAGCCTAGATCAGCTTCTTGTAAATCAGTCTGCAAGCAGGCAGCCTCGCCCACACATGCCCACACAAACAGGCCGGCTGCATTCCACACAAAGCAGGAAAGATATTGACCCTATTGCAGAAGTCAATTATTTTAATGAGGCAAAAAGGTAAATGTTATGCCACCTCTTTTATCCTTCTAATCTTGAGATTCTTATTTCTAACACACTTGTGCCAGCAGAGGGGCCCATCAAATTCCTTTAGGGTGACCAGATGTCCCTATTTTATAGGGACAGTCCCGATATTTGGGGCTTTGTCTTATATAGGCGCCTATTACCCCCCTACCCCCGTCCCGATTTTTCATACTTGCTGTCTGCTCCCCCTAAATTCCTTGTATGTTTGGGATTTAGTAGAGATGGATGCAAACCAAAGCCATAGATCCATTTACTGCTGAACACTGGAGAATACTGGAACTAAGTACAGATTGAATGTTGAAACCTCTCTAATGGACCCCCAGCTCTGAACACCTCCAAACGCTTAGTGAGGTCTAGTTCTTAGAGTGCTAACCCTACTTCTGTCCAGTACTGCAGTTCCATGCAGATCTTTGACATACTAAAAACTAATGGGGTATATTGGATATGTGCCCCGCAGGAGGAAAAACAGACTGAAACAAGATATTTCAGTGACCTTGCATGATAAAAATGAATGGCCAGTAATTCGGGGAATAGCTCTAGTGAAACTAGTGCTATAGCAGAGAGTGCCAAGGCCTCTGAGTTTACAAGAGGCGGCCGTGGGGGAGGGATTGGGACAGCTAATCTGAAATAAAACAGATAAAGGGGAAATATGTCATCTCAGGTTTTTGTTGCCAGGATATAGGCTGGCCAACAGCGCCACCTAGTGGCAGTAAAGTAGAAACAAAATAGCTTCAGACAAAAGGTGTTTTTCTGAATTCACCCAGAGGCCAGCATGGAATAGGTCAGTGGTTCTCAACCAGGGGTCTGAGGTGCCGGGGGTGGGGGCTCTGAGCAGGTTTCAGGGGGGCCACCAAGCAGGGCCAGCATTAGCATTGCTGGGGCAAGGGCAAAAAGCCAAAGTCCTGCTACAGGGAGTTGAAGCCTGACCAATATATAATTGGAGCTATATCTATTGCCTAGAACTGGAAGGGACCTCAAAAGGTCATTGAGTCCAGCCTTCACTAGCAGGACCAAGGACTGATTTTTGCCCTAGATCCCTAAGTGGCTCCCTCAAGGATTGAACTCACAACTCTGGGTTTAAGCAGGCTAATGCTCAAACCATTGAGCTATCCCTCCCCCCCTAAATATAATTTTTGGGGGGGCCTGTGGCATGAGGCCCCAGGCAATTACCCTGCTTGCTATCCCCTAATGCTGGCCCTGTCTTTTATGTTCAGAAAACCAGTTATTTGTGGCACGGGTGGAGTTTTTATAGCATGGGGCTCAGAAAGAAAAAGGTTGAGAACCCCTGGAGTAGGTGATTCCCAACCTTTCAATTAAATGAGTGACCCCGATGAACACGAGTGGAGAAATAATATAGCTGCTAAGTCATTTTTAGTCTGTCCTATAACTAAAGTTCAGGGATTCAATGGGTATGTTTTCAGCCAGGCTGAAACCTGACATGCTGGCAAAATGAACTGTGTGTAAATCTGAGCACCCAGGCCTGGGATTCTCTGACAGCTCAGGGAGCCAGAAACATAAGTATTCAGTCCCTGCAGCTCGACTGTGGGTGCAGGCGCTGCTTGTGTCTGCACCGAGAGGCTGCCACGTTTCCCGAGATGGGAATGTTGTGTGAAAATGAATGCAACTGGACAGCAGGATCCCATTGCTGGCTTAAAAATTTGGCCTGTTTTTTCGGAAAAGTTTCCTGGGCAGTTTTGCTAGCTTTCCTCGTTGTTCCCTTTAATGGTAAGACAAGCTTTGCTTCAAAGGCGCCACATGCTCTAGCTGCAAATTATTATTATAAAAATACAAAGCAAATGTTGGGGCAGACTCTGTCACCCTAGAGTACTTCGCCTCCTTGGATAATCCCAATGAAATACATAGACCATGCACAGAATAATTTACTGCTCATCAGGAGCCAGGGTGGCAGAATTGGTCCCATAAAAAGAGCATCAGAATGCAATACATGTGACTATGCAAGGCAGAGGCAACTAGGCTGTGCATTGTATTGAAGGCATTAGAAAACCTCCTGTCTGGGAGGGAAAGGCCATCTGGTTTAGGTTCAAGTTAAGATTAAATTTCATGGACTCAACCTACTCTCTAGGAAAATCTACCGCATAGATTATCCATGTTCTGTTGGCCCTGGATTATTCATATTTGGGCTCCATCTGCAGCCACGCCACTGCAGCCTATAACCTCATCATTAGCTAGATGGGAGTAGGATTTGGTTAACCTTAGGATGGGGGATTTCCAAGGAAATGCTTGGTGCAGCAGGAGCTGATGTTGGTGATTCAGGATACGTGTATACACAGGGCAACACGCTCCTCTCTGCTGTACAGCAGCAAAGAAAGCAATACCGGTAGTGCCGACCCCCAGACATTCACAAATCAGGAGTTAGGCCTCAAAAACATCATGAAATTTTTTTTAAAAGGAGTAAATGGGGGGTTCTTTCTATTTACCTTCTGGCTTCTAAACCTGGAGGAGTTCACATTTCAAGCTTTTCTCCTCAACCACAAGGGCTACAAACTTTCATTAAAAAAAAAAAGCAGCAAGCTGAGATTCTCACATGGTCACCTGACTCCAGGAGCTAGGGCTTTAAGAAAAAAACACCAAATATTTCAAGACTAATAAAATCATGAGAGTTGGCCACACTGCCTTATGCACCAGAGTGGTCACCAGAAAGGTGGAGAGGAGAGAGTAGTAGCTTCACAGTCTGCTACTCCCGGGTCCTAAAAACTGCAGAGGCACAACAAACACATCTCCACAGTTCAAGAGTAATGGGTGGAGGACCAGAGGTGGGGAGAAGTAAGGCTGGAGAGTACCCATGCCCTACATTACACTCCCGTTTTGCTTTGGGAGATTGGAAATCTGCTCTGAAGTCATTTCTGGTGGAAACGCCAGTAACTCCTCCTCACATGCAAACCCCTCCACACTACAACCAGACTTTAGGTGATTTGTGGGTACGAGGCAGCCACAGTCAGGTACCATGTGGCAGCATCCGTCCTAAGGTGGCTAGTGAATGGCCACAACCAGCCACCATTGGATGCTGGCCAAAGGAAAGGAGAAGCCCAAGAAGTGTGCAAGCAGAAGGAGAGTGAGAATTCTGTTTCCTGGTGGAACAATTATGTTTGGAAGAATAAATCCTCCGAAGAAAGTGTGTAATTTTGCTGTCTATATCGACAGTCATATAAAACTCTAGTCAAGGAGGCTGATCATGTGCTTAAAACCTTTCCTCATGTTTTCATTATTACAGCTAGCTGGTTTCTGCAGTACCTCTCTCCTTTCATACCTGCATCTAATGATGAAACTGCTAGTAGGTTACTTTGCTGTCATTGGTTTCATGCAGTGTTTAAAGTCCAGAGATAAAGCCTGAAGGGGTTTAATGATTTCTTGAGTCCCCTACAAAGTTTTTTTAACCCAGATTCTGCTTTTCCCCTGGTTGTAAATCCCCAAAACAGATTGTGTTTTTTCACAGCTGTTCAGTAGCTTATTCCACTGGTCTTTCATGGCCCAATAGAGGGCAGCAGTGCAAAACAGTTAGAAACTATTACAACTAGCCGTCAGGTTCATTATTGATATTATGAAGGCAAAACGATTCTCTTCCCCACTGTAGCCCTGTAATATGTTAAAGAATAGGCTAGTCTGTACCTAATAGGAAAAATAATCCTGAGAAAAAAAATTCATTGCAATTATTTTTTTTAAATCACCTTTTAGAAAAAAATATTTGGCAACATAAATCTGTTTCTCTAGAACTGGATGGCTCAGAGAACTGGTAATTGGCTAAAGAATAGGGTGACCAGATGTCCTGATTTTATAAGGACAGTCCCAATTTGGGTGAGCTTTTTCTTATTATAGACTCCTATTTCCCCCACCTCCCTCACCCCCATTCCGATTTTTTGCTATCTGGTCACCCTACTAAAGAGTCTCCTTCTTGTTCATCAGGCTGACTCCAGGCTCAGTCAGTAGAGAGTAGCAGTGGTGAGAAGACTGAGAAGCAAGGTGGTCTAGTAGGTAAAGCACTTCTCTGGGACTCAGGAGAAGCAGATTTGACTCCTGGCTCTGCCACTGACCTGCAGTGTGACTTTGGGCAGGGAGAATGTGCCCAATCTGGATTATACTGAAAAATGACCACAAGATGCAGAGGCAGAATCTGTTTGTATTTATAAATAGTTCACCTACGTATTTCACAAGACATCACAAGTCGTTATGCAGCTTTGGCTACGGTAAAAACAAAAACCAAACCACCTTCCCCATTGGCATATATCTAGGTTTCCTTTGTCCACAGCCTGGGATGTGAGTGCTCAGGTCTAATGATCGGAGTCATGGCACTCAGGCCTAGTGGTCAGAGCCAAGGGGCAGGAACTGGGAGTCAGGAGCAAAACTGGGAACAAGGCGGGGACAGGCACAATCACAGCTGCAGACATAAGTGCAGAGTAGCCAAGGGCCAGTTCCTTCTGATTGGCCTAAATGCAGTCCTAGCAATGCCACTCAGATGATCTGTCCAATTAGAGGTTTCAGCTACGGTTAGCGGGTTGATCCCAGGCCCTGATTCCTAACACTGGACTTTCTTTAGAAGTCTCCCATCCTTTAACTGACCTGGCTGGATCTTGTTTAATGTGAGATTTGGTCAAACCAAGAGACCTTCAAGAAAAAAAAATGGGTACCGTAAGAAGCAATGGTGGTGATTTAGCAGGTAGTACAGTTCCCTGAATCAGTATGAGTAAATGTCCCTGCATAGATATATGGGGCACCATGTTGCTGGAGGTGGTGCCTTTCAGATGAGCCTACGAGAACCCTAATGTCCTGAACACATTTAATCTTTTAGCCTCTGGATAAATACCTGCTTTTGCTTCAGCTAGTGCAGTGACTTTTCAGGTCAGTGCCCTAATCACTGTGTTGTAGTGTTACCTCCTTTGATCTCAGAGGTGGTTGTATTTCAGCACTGGGTCTATGATTTCTAGTTTGTAGTGTTATGGGATTCTTCTGGATTTTAACCTACTCTTTTATTAGGATACCGAGATGCTGCAGGATGTGATTTTGCTAATTCATTATTAGTAGTATCTACTTGTAAGTTACAGAACACTAACACCTGTAGCCTCCAATGATGCTTCATTGTGTTAGGTGCTGTACACATGTAGCAAAAAGATAGTCCCTCTCCCAGGAGTTTATAATTAGGCTAATAGCAACAGATGGATAAGACAAGCAAATAAGGTGGGGAGAGGGAGGACAAGGTATCAATCATTTTGACATAGACTAGCTGTGTGTATAATGTCGTTCACCACTGACCTAGCTGTTATCTACTAACAGCGTTTGGGAGACGACACGCTAGAAGCGAGTCTTGAGGAGGCTAAAGATGTGTCTTTACAATACGTGCGGGGGGCAGAGGGAGAGGAGTTTCTGTGATGCGTAGGGGCTGTAAGGAAGCGCTGCGGGGGAGAAGTGGCCAAATAGGCTGGGAATGCTGGTGGAGTAAAGGTAGCAGTGGATGGTGGGATACGGTAATATGGCTGATAAGTGAGATGGAGCTCAGTCCTGAATATGCCTTAAAGGGTAAGGGCAAGAAGCTTCTCCTATTGAGTCATTATTAGTCCAGTATCAGTTTGATGTTAGGGATACATACAGTTCTGCTCTAGGTGAGACAAAAGAAAACCAAGGCCCCTATCCAGTCATGACTACTGGAGAGCTCTTGGTAGTTCTTGGAAGCTAACCCTGCTGTTCTAACCAAATTAAATGGGCTGCTTGTAGTTCCATCTGCAGAAATTATTCCTGACTTCCTTTCCTAAACTCTGTGGCACAGAAAGGCTGCTGCCTTCCACCCTAGAGTGGTCCAAGTTTTGGTGTTGGTGGGTGCGTGATCCTGGTATGTGCATTTTGTAAAGTGCGTTGGAGCCTGTTTGAATGAGAAGTGAAGTAGAAATGCTACAAAGTGCAATGGAAATGTCCCAAAGGGAAGTACTCTTCTACCACAACCAAAACTGCTCCCAAGCTCTCTGCCTAAATTCCCTCTGGAATGTCAATTGGAGAAATTGTTTATCATTTCCCTTCTTAAAAACCACTGCATGGTGTTGCAGGTGCAGAATGACTGCTGGATGCTACCCAAAGCAAAGCCCCGGTACTGAGAACGTGACTTTGTCCTTATACGACACTGAAGACAAATAGAGTAACATTTCTTTTCAGTATGTGCATGTGCCTCCCATGAGCATGGTAGGAATTATGGGCCAGATCTTCATGTGATGTAAATCAGCAACGCCATGCTGATTTACACCAGCTGAGGATCTGGCCTACTGACACCCACTTGTTTAACAAATGTGTTTGTTAAAATCAAATAAAAGCACACAGGATCTGTAAAGTAAGAGTCCATTCCCCCTCCCTCTTGTTTAATTTCTTTCTTGAGGCTCTTCCTCAAAGTACACCTCTACCTTGATATAACGCTGTCTTTGGGAGCCAAAAAATCTTACCACGTTATAGGTGAAACCGTGTTATACTGAACTTGTTTTGATCCACCAGAGTGCATAGCCCCACCTCCCCGGAGCACTGCTTTACCGCGTTATATCCAAATTCATGTTATATCGGGTGGTGTTATATCGAGGTAGCCATGTAATAGAGTTAACACCCATCAGCCAAGCTTCTCCCCCCGCAGAATGTTTTATGTCTACTAAATGCTTTGTTAATAGGAGCTTTTAGAATTATTTTCCTTTATAGACTTGTTTCTTCAGCTCCGACATTGAATTTACACCATGAGGAGCTGAAGAGGCAGGTTCTGCTTTAAAGGACACAAACACACTTGGAAAGAAATCTATACAGGGTGAAAGACCAAAGAGGAGTTTCTCTGTTGCTTCAGCATGTGGCACTGTACTGCAGCAAATCAATGCAATCTGCGGCAGGAAACTCTCAAGCAGTTTTGTTTCCTGTATATTGTATATACACACACACTACAAAAAGCTGCCTTAACTCTTAGAGCACTGCACACTAATACAATCATCCTCAGTGCATTACACTGCAGTGCACTAGACAAATTTACTCCTCCACAGAGTGCTCTCACCCCACCAGTGTTGGGCTCAATCTAAACTCCTTCCTAGCTGCCTAATTCTCCCATTATCCCGCATAAGCGACCAGACTCTCTCCCCCTCCTACCACTCACAGTTTGTCCCAGATGCTCTCTGTCTAGAAACTACATTGTAAAAGTGAAAATTATGTCAGGGTGTGATTGACCACAAAAGCCACAATATTCAGATGCAGACAGCGGTCCTTATACCGCAGTCACAACTTTACAGTGGATGACCTACAGAGGAGCTCTATGGAGCTAGAAAGTGTGTCTCTTTAACCGACAGAAGTTGGTCCAATAAAAGATCTCACCTCGTCCACTTTATCTCTCTTATTCCTTTTATTTATTTATGCTTCTGCATCACAGAATGGAAGATACGTATGATCAGAGACTGTTCTAAGGTTCCTCTGAGAGCTGTCGCACACAGGTATACTGGGACAATGAAATTGTGAAATAAAATCCCCTTGTATTCAGCCCCTCCAGCCCAAGAAGAATTCAATGAAGCTATCTGGACATTAGGATGCTAAAGGGATGGGAAGTGAGATGTCTAATAGATTAGAGTGATCCAGGCATCAGGACTCGGAAACTTCAGATGTTTGTTTCATATCTAGTGCCTTCTCTAAAATGTCACTACATATTTGTATGCAGTGGTGTTGTAGCCATGTCGGTCACAGGATATTAGAGAGACAAGCGGGGTGAGATAATATCTTTTACTGGACCTACTTATGATGATGATAGAGACAAGTTTCCGAGCTTACAAGAACTCTTCCTCAGGTCTGGGAAACTTACTCAAAGACTTTCCCAGACCTGAAGAAGAGTTCTGTGTAAGTTCAAAAGCCTGTCTCTCGACTCTCTCACCAGAAAAAGCTGGTCCAATGAAAGATTGGACCAGCCTGCCTCTTTACATATTTGTGCATATTGGTTGGTTGCTTTTTTGGCCTTACAGAGAAGTAGGGCCTTTCTTCCAAAAAGCCATGGTCCACTTCCTTTCCAAATCACAGGATGGCATTTATGAACGTTATAACTTATTGTGATCCCTGTGTCTCCACTATTTCATTGCCACCAAGACCCTCATCCTGCTCTTTGAAGTCAGTGGCAAAACTCCCATTGACTTAATGGGAAAAGGCTTCTCTTTAATTCTCTTTCTGAATCCTCAGTCATGTGCTCACAAGTATGAGTGCCCAGCCAGGTTTCCAGTGTTAACAGTAAATGAGACATTTTAATATAATTCTGCTTTGCTCTGATTGAGGTCTAGCACCCGCAGTATTATCATCATCTTCATGCTCAGCCAGGTTTGTCTGTGGTGGCTACGGTTGAAAAATAGCTGACAGTTATATTAAATTGCAAATCTTTGTTCCTCCATGGTGATGTCAATGAATCCTCTAAGCCAGGGGTCGGCAACCTTTCAGAAGTGGTGTGCCGAGTCTTCATTTATTCACTTTAATTTAAGGTTTTGCGTGCCAGTAATACATTTTAACGTTTTTAGAAGGTCTCTATAAGTCTATATATTATATAACTAAACTATTGTTGTATGTAAAGTAAACAAGGTTTAAAAAATGTTTAAGAAGCTTCATTTAAAATTAAATTAAAATGCTGATCTTACGCCACTGGCCCGCTCAGCCTGCTGCTGGCCTGGGGTTCCATTCACCTAGGCTGGCAGTGGGCTGAGTGGGGCCTGCAGCCGGGTCCCCGACTAGCAAGGGGCTGGCAGCCAGAACCCCAGACGGGCATTGGGCTGAGTGGGACCAGCAGCCAGCACCCCAGACCGGCAGTGGGGGGCTCAGCCCGCTGCCGGTCTGGGGTTCCGTCCACCGGCTCTTGCCAGCCAGGGTCCCGGCCCCGCTCAGCCCGCTGCTGGTCTGGGGTCCTGGCCCTGCCCACATACAGTGGGTACCTACCTTCTCCCTGGTTTTAGCCCATTCTCTTCCTCTCTCTCTGCACTGAGCTGAGGGTGGGGGTGCACTGAGCTGGGGGAGGGCTGGGGGTGAAGAAGCAGGCTGGGGGTTGGGGTGTAGGGTCTGGCCAGGAGCTAGAATGAGGGAGGGGGCTCAGGATTGGGGCAGGAAGTTTGGGTGTGGAGCGCGTACCTGGACAACTCCCATTTGGTGTGAGGGGTGCAGGTGGGAATGTGGGGGTGGGGGTGCAGGAGCTCCCGTTTGGTGCTCAGGGTGGGGATGTGGGGGGTGCAAGAGTCAGGGCATGGGGTGTGGTGGGCTGGGTATGTGGGGGGTGCAAGAGTCAGGGCATGGGGAGTGGTGGGCTGGGTATGTGGGGGGTGCAGGACTCTGGGCAGAGGGCTGGGGGCATGTGAGGGGGTGCAGGAGTCAGGGCATGGAGTGTGGGGGAGCTGGGTATGTGTGTGGGGTGCAGGGGTCAGGGCAGGGGCCTGGGGGGGTGGGCTGGAGTCGTGGGGATGCTCGGAGCCCCCTGCCCTGAGCGGCTCACGGCAGGGGGCTGGAGGGGATATTGCCCTGATTCCTCCCTCCTTCCCCCAGGCCCCATCCCCACCTCTTCTCCGGAGCAGCGAGCACACTACAGCTGCGGTTCCAGCTCTGCTTCTCCCCCTCCCTCTCCAGGGCCTGTTCAGCTGCAGGGAGGGAGAGGAGGAGGGGCAGGAACCCAGCACAGCTGGGGGAAGAGGCAGGTGAGGAGGGAGCTTGGCTGCCGATGGAGGCTGCCCTGCAGTAGCAGCCGGCAGGACCAAGCTTCTGCCCCCGCAGGAGAGAGCGGTGGGTGGAGAAGAACGGGCTGGGCCGGGCAGGATTTTTAATGGCACGCTGCTGCCTGCCGGGGTCCTGGCTGCTGGCCCCGCCCAGCCCGCTGCCAGCCTGAGTTCAGCAGCAGGCTGAGCGGGGCCGGCGGCCGGGACCCCGGCAGCCAGCAGCGTGCCCTTAAAAATTGGCTCGCATGCCGTCTTTGGCACGTGTGCCATAGGTTGCCAACCCCTGCTCTAAGTAGTCACGTGGATCCTGAATAAGAGCTGCTGGGTTACTCTGGTGGTCTTTCCTTCCTGATTGGTTGAAGGAATGCTCATATTCCACTCTTAATCCAGTTTCTGCATCCTTAGAAGTGGAAACATTCAAAAATTATGTAGATGCTCATCATAACTCCTTAGTTAAGACTGAGTTGAATTTTGCACTTAAAACCTCTGTTATTTGTGAAGAATACCACATAGCCTCCCAAAAACTGCTAGAGAGATTAACAGTGCGTCTGAATATCTGTGGTTGTGTATATGATTGAGAGGTGATTTATGAAGGGATAGGCTTTGCATAGTATTTTCTGTTGTGCGGGGGGGGGTTGTTACTTTTAGTTTTGTATTATTGTCCCTTAGTAACCTTAACAGGTTTTCATAGAGATGTGTGTGTGGGGGGGTTATGTTTGAATAGACTATAGACAGGATCAGGCCAGCAGCTCTGGTTCTGCTTAACTGGAGCCATTGTGACATCAGAGATAACCAGCCATCACGGTCCTTCCATGGCTAATTTGCACGCTATGATTTTATTGGCTGTAATGAGGAACTAAGTGTGATGCCTTCCAAGGGTACCCAAGGTTGTGAGGCACCTCGCTACCACTTGCCCTTAGCATGTGGAAGCCTTTTCTGTGCCTATTATGGGTCAGCTCCCCAGATCCACTGGCAACACAAGCCCTTCCCTCTAGACCAGGGAACGGCAACCTTTGGCATGCGGCCCGTCAGGGAAAGCCACTGGTGGGCCAGGACGGTTTGTTTACCTGCAGCGTCCACAGGTTCGGCCAATCACGGCGCCCACTGGCCATGGTTCGCCAGCCAATGTGGGCTGCGGGAAGTGGCACGGGCCGAGGGATGTGCTGGCCACTGCTTCCCGCAGCCCCCACTGGCCTGGGATGGCAAACCGCAGCCAGTGGGAGCTGCAATTGGCCGAACCTGCGGACGCTGCAGGTAAACAAACCGGCCCGGCCTGCCAGTGGCTTTTCCTGACAGGCCACGTGCCAAAGGTTGCCGATCCCTGCTCTAGATCTGCGCAGGCCCCGTTCTCTCTGAAAGGCACATTCCAACCTCCAAGCATCTCTCTAGAGTGTCCAGACCCTGTTCTACTGAACACCCCTAGTATTCACAGAAACCATACACACCAGTTTACTAGTTCCACCTCCAATCACCACTCTGCTTAACACACAGTACTTAGATATATTTACAGTGAAACGATGTATGAGTTTATTTAACAAAGTACAGAGATTCAAGTGATAGCAAGTAGAAGCATTGGAAACAAAAGGTTACATAGAAAATAAAATCATAATACACATTCTAGAGTCTAGACTTAAATAACAAGATACTCTCATCTGAAGTATTGTTCACCAGTACTTTACAACCAGGCTTGGCGGTGAATTTCTGTTCATGAGACAAGTCAGCTTCCCTTCTCAGTGAAATGTCTCTTGGTACCCTTAGATATATTGGGACAGTCCTTTTCAAGAATCTCCACACCGGCACGCCCCCTCCCCACTGATTGTTCTTTTTCTATGACTTCCCTCTCTTGTTGATTTCTCTTGGTTAGGATCCAGTTCAGTATGCAAATAGACCTCCATTGTGAAGTGGACAATACAGAATACACATATGACCAGTCAGGGAGATAAGCATCTGTTACCTCCTGCCTGAAAGGAACCTGTCTGATGCAGATCACTTCTTCCAACACACTTTTCAGTATAGAGATATAACTTCTTAAATACTATTCTTACATACATTTTGCAATGATTGTGATGACCAGCGGCCTACTGGCTCTCAGTAGAGACATTACATGCCACCCGTTGGTGAACTAATATGTACATATCTGACTCAGGCAGTCTCTGTAAACCCCTGTGCCCTCTGTCAGTTGGCACTAAGTGATTTCTGGATTACACTGAGGACCATCATGAACTTCACCAACTTCCACTCCAATTGCAAAGGTGAACTTTGTTGACCTGCATTCTCTAACATAAATACATAGCAACTTGCATGTATAAATCATATCAAAACCAGATACCCCACTGCACACACTTTGGCTCCTGAGGAGAAGATGAAAGGAGAAATAGCACAACAGATGTTAGTCGTATCATTTAACATGCTACTGGAAGACACTCAGGTACTATGATGAGGAGTGTGGTATAAGAACCTCTGTAGAACAGAATATAGGAAGCATTGCTTTTACTCAGCTCATGAGGAAAAATATAAAAATTATGTCTTTAAAATCATTTTTATAGAATCTAGTACCACAAACATTAAAATGCATCAATCATAATTGTATGATTATTGCATGACTACTACAGGGTGGAGTTATGATTGTTTGGCTACCTTTACATGTTTAGATTTTTTTTTTAATTTAACCCTATATCTGTATTTCCTGGGTTTGCAGTTTGTTTTGGAGAGAATCACAACATCCTTGTGACTTCTTTTAACATTTAAATTGTGGAGTGGGAGGAAGTCTTGTAATGCTGGTCTGAGCTGAAGAGCAGAACACAAGATTGGGTATATCTACACTGCAATTAAACAGCCCCGTACCCTGAGCCCTGCCAGCCCAAGTCAGCTGGCACAGGCCAGCCGATGGTGTCTAATTGCAGTGTAGACACACCATATATGGTCAATCAGGAGTGAGCACTGCAGAGCAGTTATGATCAGACCGTTGAATAAGTTCTTTCCTCCCAGTTGTATTTCTCTTAAATTACTGTTTCACTATTTCCATTGCTGCATCATGCTGTTCTCATTCAATGGAAACAGTGTGAAACTCTGGTTTTGTATTTAAGAGAATAGCTAGTACTGTTATAATAAAAAGTGCCAGAGTTCCGCTCCTGTGTTCTTTGACCACCAGGATGAGAAGGGGATTAGTCTGCTGCCTTTGCTGGATGTTGCACCTCTAGTGATCACACCAGGATTTGCAACACTAGAAGTGGTTAGGTGGGGCTGCGGTAATATTGGGCTATGATACTCCCCGCTCCTCTGTAAAGCACTTTGAAATGCAGGGTTACAAAGCAGAAAAAGTAAATATTGTAATTAGGATTACGTATGCACATGAGCAACCCCCTGCTTGAAACCAAGGTAAGCAGCATTAGTGCAAATCACAATTTATAGCAGCTTTGCCTGAGAGTACAGACCAGTGCAACTATACTGTTATCTGGCCACCAGCAGCTGTAACTGCAGGCAAATCCACAAGGCCTAAGAGTCTTGCATTTATTTGTTGTTTTTTACTACTTGCCTGTATCACATGGTGCCAATTAACACCGACAAACTTTGTCTCTGTTAAAATCTTCATTTATATACACCACTACCTCGATATAATGCCACCCAATATAACATGAATTTGGATATAATGTGGTACAGTGGTGCTCCGGGGGGAGGTCGGGGGGCTGCGCACTCCGGTGGATCAAAGCAAGTTCAATATAACATGGTTTCACCTATAACGCGATAAGATTTTTTGGCTCCCAAGGACAGCGTTATATCGAGGTAGAGGTGTATTTTGCCTATATTTGCCTAGATGTCTCAATATCTAACTGCATTTGTGTATTTACTTTGTTAGTATCTGTTATTGTATTTGTATTTTATAGGATATCTTTCATGATCCTTACTGAGCCCTTTTGATTCCTCACTTTAAAATTTCTCTTTAAAACTGAAGATAAGCTAAATTATTTCTTCACAACTTCACCAAAGAAGCTACTGGAGACAGAACTCTCTCCAATATCCTTTCTTCTGGTAATACATACTGATGTGTTAAAAGAGGAGGTGCTGCAACAAATAGCTATATTAAAGAGCTGGAAGTCACCTGCTACTATAAAGCACACTCATTATGCCATCCCTCTTTTATAATGTTTTAAGTTAATATGTATTATGTTTTGGGTGAATGAAGATGTAGCCAATTATTTAACTTTATTATTCATTTATTGTGTGATTTTATGATTAATCAACATGTTATATCATATATTCATTGTGAGTTAATTAGTAGGATTATCGAAGTATAAGATTGATCAGTATTTACGGAGAATTATGTATTAGATATAAGTAAGACAAGCTAAAATGCAAGAACCTGTGTTTTGAAGCCTGCAAGATTTTAGCTTAGCTATTTTAGGCCTTGGAGACATGAAATGCTGACATAAGTAAATGACCGAGGAATATGCTCTAAGATTATGGGGGGAAAGGCACCAATTGGTAATGTTGTGAAAGTCTAGCCAAAAGATTAAATTTTAAATTATAAAACGCTGTAAAAGCAAATCTTGTCTCCAACATGTGTCTTAACACCGGATATAGGTGGTATGTCAATGTTAATGAGAACCTACACGGCCTATAGAATTCAGGGTCCCATATGTTTCTAGGGGACACAAACCAGTAAGAGAAGGTTGACACTTTCGTGTACATGCGCGGAATGTAAGTATAGACAGAATCACATTATAAAAAAGGGCGCCCACAGCGGGAAAACTGAGCTTTCTATGGGAAATCTCCAGCATGATCCATCCCCATATTGATGATCAGTCCATCAGATGGCCATGAGACCCTAATACTATGTGAGTCTGTTTGTAGTTATAACTGGTGCATGGATATATTTAGGAATTGTATATGCTGTAACATTTATAACTTTGTTGGCAGCTTTAATAAAACTACTAAAAATAGTGAACTTTGTTCTTGTAATTGTGTTACTTGCCTTTGGTTTCATGTGTTCCTATGAGCTCTAAATCTAAAACAAACAGAGATAACTCTTATTAAACTTAAGACTGTAGCCGCCAAAGGCAAACCCACTGTAGTATAACAGTGCTAAAATTACCATTAAATAAAACAAAAGGCTACATACCTAACTAAAATAATAAAAATGACCATCTCAGCTCAAGACCAATGTGCTATTCATTTCTTAATTTATTGCGTAATCCTGCCATGTTTGTTGACAATTGTGTGTGCCCAGTTCTCACCCATAGTTTTCACCCTTCTGCCCATGGAGAGAGATGCTGTTCATTTGGCTGGCTACCAGACTGGAAATCTCCATTATCATCATCTGATCTGCCTGCATCAGGTGCCTTATCCTAAACCATTAAAGTGAGTCAAAAAGAGTGTTCTTCCCTCCCAAATAGAACACAGCTGCTTTTTGTAATGCACATGACTTGCATACCCTGGTCTACACTACAAACTTATGTCAGTATAATTACGTCACTCAGGAGTGTGGAAAACTGACCTATCTCCTGGTGTAGACAGTGCTATGTCAACAGGAGGGCTTCTCCCATCAACATAATTACCGCCTCATGGAGAGGTGGAGTACCTACGCTGATGGGAGAAGCTCACTAAACACTACAGCAATGCAGCTGCACCAGCACAGCTATGCCGCTGCAATGCGGTAAGTGTAGACAAGCCCTGTGTCCCTTCATAGAATGTCTGGAAAGAGAAACTCTTTTTTGAGGAGACCATTTCTATATATGTATTTCTTACCATGGAGGATAAAACTCCTGTTTTATGCCGCTCCTATTGCTTACCTACCTGAGTTTTGAGTATTCAAAACAGTAATGTACCTGTCTTTTTATTCCACTTCCCTGTATGACTGTTTATTCATAGTTTTAAAGGATTTATAAACAAGAAGGTTTAATCTCATCGCAAACTCTCCTTGATAACATGTTACTCTGCTACTTCAGACAGTCAGTCCTTTACCATAAATAAATCATACAGACAAAATAAAGGACTTGATGACAGTATAACAAATTTAAATTCTTCTCTACTAAAATCGCCAAATATTTGTTAGTCACTTTCAGTTACAAGGAGCTGAAGCTTTATTTATTATAGGCACATAGGAAAATAAAAACACGATCACAAATTTTTTTTCCAGTAAATTCAAAGATTTTGGGTGAAATTCTCACTCTGTTGAAGTCAATGGGGAAACTCCCATTGGGCCAGGGTGTCACCCTTTGCCTGTGCTGTGCATGCATTGTCTCCACAGCAATACAACTGTTTGTTCTCACAGAGTGAAAATGTTGCATTTGCCGTTTAAGAAAAGGTGATATCTAAAACACAGCATTGCTTGGGTCTGTGAAGAAAAGAATAAACAGCCAGTTAAAAATATAAATCAACACAACAGCCCTGCACCAATATCTCTGCAAAAGTCATTATACTGGATTCAGTCATATCTTATTTTTAGGCTGTCTGTCTAACAAATCCAAGCTAGCTATGATTGCCATCCCAAAAGCTGTCTACAAGGTCATGTACTTCTGGCACCTACCAAAACATTAGTGAATATTGCAAAATACTCTTTTGTGAGTAAGTAACATCCTTGGGGGTTCTTAGGTATTTGCATACCATTAATTCTGTAGGAACTGGTTAATTTCTGTAAAAATAACACAACTCAAATAGCTGGTAAATTCACAATATATTAAATAGGAACACAATTAAATCAATCACTGAATACCTGCACACATTCCTGGTGACCAAAGTACCTATTTTGATGCTCTAAGCTAGGGTGGGAAACCTATGGCCTGTGGGCCGGATCCGGCCTGTTGCTTAATTTCACCCGGCCCATGGCAAGCTCCAAGCCTCGGTGCCCCCCGCAGGGCTGGAGCTGTGAGCACAGGCTTGCCCCGCCGCAGGAGGGAAGCCCCAAGCATTGATGTACCCCTCCCCTCCCTTATGGGGCTGTGTGTGGCTCGCCACTAATTTTTGTTGTGGGCCAATGGCCCATGATAGAAAAACGTTCCCCACTCCTGCTATAAGCATCCTGTGACCTTAAAAACTCCTCAGTGCCAATTGGCAATGGGATTACAAGAATATCCCAATATGTACATTCTTGTTCTCCGAAGAATATCACATGAGGTCTTAAATGAAAGCCAACAACATGTTGGTTGTTAATATTGTTGTGAAATGTGTGTACAGTAACTATGTAAGGAGTTATGTGTGTATATTGGGAATATGTTCCTAAAGTCTGTATCAAGACAGAGTTGACAAACAGGTTTTCTGTCATAAAAAAGATGTTTATCACCTGTCTTGCTGGCATGTAAATTAAGCATATAAGTTAACACAATGGAGACTCACTAACATATGAAGTCAATGGGAGGGTTGTGAACTCAACAGGGAGGCAGCACACCAGAGAATAAGCGATGAGAGTAGAGGTCATCCAAATTCTGAAGTTCAGACAATGAACTTTGGGGAATATAAGGAGAAGGCAAGGAAGACAACCCTTCATCCTGCACCTAGCAAATAACTGGGCAGTGCAATTACAGTCATGAAAACAGGATCACAACCTGCCATGGCTGGAAATGCTGCAAAGGACATTTGGATGAGATAAACTTTAGACAGAAAGTTAGCCTGTTAGATTTAGTCTCTAGAAATCATGTTATAAATATACATGTTTTATGTAACCCTATTGTTCCCTTTATCCTTTTTCATTGTCTCTTGTCTCTTGAATCTTTGATAATAAACTTATTGCTGTGCTTTCTTGCACCCTCCAATGACCTTCTGGGTCTCCAGGCACCACATCCTCTCTGTAATGCTCCATTTGGGCTGGTTTGCTCAGCTAACCTCCTCCATCTGGGGCATAAATTCCTTCTAGTGATATCACAGGAAAACTGCATGCAACTTGGGACCCACAACATTCCTGGAGGATTACTAAATATCCTCCCCAGCACCTCCACTAAGCTGTAAAACATGGTCTTTGCCTGAGGGCAGTCTCCAATGAACCCTGTCTGGTGAGATGGTAAAAGGGACCTTTGGGACTGGCACTCCTGGTTTCTCAAGTGACACTGCACTGTTATCACTCAGTGCTACCTCCACATTTGGCTAAAATGTCATCAGTCTGCCCAATATAAAATTATAGCTCGCAAGTTTCAGCACTGCTTGACTATAATAGAGCATCTATCATTACAACTGAGTCCTTGACATTCTGCTTCCCTACTACTTCTGCCTGCAAGCCAATAAGGCTTTAATTCATTCACCTGCATGCAAAATTACAGATGTAGTCTGCTGAGCTGAGTGCTGGGCTTCCTCTGTATAGCTTTAGGCAAGTCACTTAAATGCTCTTTGCCTCAGTTTTCCCATCTGTAAAATGGAGATAAGTCTGACCTACACACAGTGTGTCGAGGACTAATTAATGGTTGTAAAGTGCTTTAAAAAAGTGAAATGAAAGCACTACTGTAGGTAATATGATTGACTCAAGAGTCAACATTCAACATATTAAATGAATCAACTAGAAATGCTGGAATTTTGCTCAAGCCCGCCACATTTGAACTTCAGCAACTCAATGAACTCTAGTACCTCATGACTGGAGGTATGAATGAAAGTGTGAATGAAAGTGCCCTCCCTAGTTCTGGAAGGTGAATTCCAAAAGAGCTCAGAACTTGCACACAATTGATTTGTACGTAGTTCCATTAAAAGAGCGAGAGGAATTAGAAAGTTTATATTGTGTGACCACTTTTTCTGCCCATTGCTTATGTTGACATGAGGAGTGTGACGGCTAGTGACATACTGAAATACAAAATGAGTAAACATTTACTATGTTGAGTTGTCCGTTGTTTCATCTAAAAACTGTGTCTCTTGAAATCTTTATCTTCATTGATGAGTACTGTAACAAATCCAAGGCATCTGGGACATCAATGTCACTACACACCATACCATAGCCACTTGGAATTTCATAATGATAGTGATGATGTAGCTCAGATCCTCCCACTCCAAAAGCACAGGTCCTACTTCTTGAGTTAAAGGAGACTCTCCATTAATAGCTAGCAGTACAGAGTCTATGGCATACAGTTGAGCAGTTCTAATTATAGTCTGTAGAGGATACACAGTACTCAGCTCATTACAGCATTATAACCAATGCCTCTTTCTTAGTTGTAGTGTCCCTGATTTTAGGGTCAGCTTTTCAAATTTCCTCCTAAATTGCACCCACAGGGTTTGCCTCTACATCTGCAGAACCCACCACTTTTCTGCCCGCGCTCCTTGACCCTGCCTGACCATTTGCACATGTACCTCACATTTACCTCTGTCACGTCCTCATTTATGCCAGCAGTTCTGCCAGCCTGTGCTCGTACCGGGTGTATGGGCATGGCAGAGATGGGCACAAATAAGCAAAGCGGGCAGAGGCAGGTTTGGGAGGCTCTTTCCCAGTCCTCGCAGCCCGCCCGCTACAGGACAGGGCGGCATTAGTCTGGAAAACCCTCGTCCACTCCTCTTTCTATCCCCCCCAGCAGCCTCCTTCTTCTCTCCTTGCCTCGCAGCCTCCTCCATCAGACCCCTGGCAGCCCCCTCCTTCTCCTCCACTCCTGGGAGCCTCCATCCCACTCCCTCAGCCTCCCCAGGTACCCTCCTGCCCTGAGACCCTTCTCCCGCTCAGGCTCCTCAGGAGGCTGCATCCTCCCTCTCAGAGCCTCTCCCTGCCCCCGCAGCAGCCTTTTCAGGTTCCCATGGCAACCTCCTCCTCCCTCACACCCCGCCCCGGCCCGCCTCGCCTCCATTCATACCCAAGAAGCCACGCCCCCTCCCTTGTCACGTGACCAGGGCCCCAGGCGTGTCCCCCACCCGGGCTTCCCCGGCCGCTTCCGGGTGGGTGCGGGGCTCCGCGGCGGCGGTCCTGAGGCGGAGGGGGAAGGCGGCCGTCAAGATGGCGGCGCGCAGAGCGGGCAGCGCCTGAGCCCGGCTCCCGGCCCCTACCCCTCCCCGGCCCGGCCATGGAGAGCGAGGAGGAGCAGCACATGACCACGCTGCTCTGCATGGGCTTCTCGGACGCGGCCGCCATCCGCCGGGCCCTGCGCCTGGCCAAGAACGACATCAACGAGGCCGTGGCGCTGCTCACCAACGAGCGGCCCGGCCTGCACTACGGCGGCTACGAGCCCATGGACAGCGGGCAGGGCCAGCCGGGGCAAGGCGGACTCGGCTCGCCGGCGGGCGGGCAGGGCTCCCGCGGCGGGGACGGAGACGGCGGCGGGGGGAGCGGCGGAGGCGGCGGCGGCGGGGGGTTCGATCCACCCCCCGCTTACCATGAGGTGGTGGAGACCGAGGTGAGGCGCGGGGGGCTGCCGGGGACGGGGCCCCTCACTCCCGGGCGCTGAGAGCTGTCAGCCGGCGCCGGGCTGCACCTAACGGACCGGCCGGTGTCTGCTCATCCCCGGGTTAACGGGCCGATCCCCCGCAGGGTCCCGGCCCGGGAGGGTGGGATCGCGACAGCCCCACCTCTCTGCTCAGCTCCCACCGCTCGCCTGGCAACATGCTCGGCGGCCGCCTCCCACCCAGCCCCAGTGCAAAAAATACCTTGGTTGTAAGGGTGCCGGGCTCCGACTCCACCCGACCTGGATGACTGGGCTACTGGGCCAAAGGCATCGGGGAGCTAGTAGGTTTCCACTGCTGCGTTGGGGCGGCTCCAAAACTCAGTGGGTGCACGGGTGAGCGCTGCTCTCGCTGCTCCCTGATGTGCTGGCAGAGCACAAACTGATGGTGGTTTTAGCTTCTCCCACAATATGGATCCTGTTGTAGATTGCCCCCAAAATGGAGCAGCTCAGCCCTTGGCATGTGGGAGCCAGTTTCAGCCATCATCGGCTCAATTCATTCAAGGTATCGCTGCCTTCCCCCCCCCTCCCCCGCCCCACTGCCCACTAAAAGCACAGCATGGCATTTTTCTCCTGTTTGGTGACTGTGGAGAAAATATGCTGTATTTATTTATTTCAGTTTCTAGAAAGTGGTGAAGTGCTTGCCATTTGCTCTAACCATTTTAGGAACATAGTATTATCTGGCTTTGCCAGGATTTTTTTCCCTTTGCCTCATTGCATCAGCCAGGTGGCTCTACACTGTTATGTTCTATTTATTATTATTATTATTGATTATTTGGTTAAAAGAGAGAAAAAAGAAAAAATACAGTGTGATTACCTTGATTTGCTTTGCACAAATCAAAATAGAGTTGGGTTTGTTATTGGATGTTAGGTTAATACAGATAGAAGTAATGGAAATAAGAATAAATGATAACTTAAAAGATGGTGAAACTGAAATAAAAATGCCTTAAAATATTGATTTCCCCCCCCCCAACTTACTTATCTGTATTTCAGAATAGCTTTTTGATAAAGGTTCTGAAGAATATTGCCCCTTCACAACTTTGCCTCTTCCTACTGGTCTGCTTTTGTCTCTTCTCTCATCTCTCCTCTGCTCTGTCAATTATGCCAGCCTTATCATCAACCCTTATTCCAGCTTCTCATGCAAACCTCTTAATGCCTCCTATGCTGCCTCTCATGTGTGGATGTCTTCTCTGACCTTGTGTGTAAAGCCATTACCCTTTCTTCCCTCAAATCTGAATTCAAAACTCACCTTTCCCATGATGGCTTTAAGAAATGAGGCAATTAATGTCTAGGTTGTTGAATATATGGGGATGACTGGTGCTTATCTGTATTTTTAAATGTTGCTATTATATGTGTATAACTATCTGTATGTGTGTATATACACACACATAGGCTGTGCCCCAACTTTCACTGCATCACTTTACTTAGGCAAACCTTAGGCACATGAATAGTCCTGTTGAATTTAATAGGTTAAAATCTTCAGCGGATATGCTATGATGTACACCAGTGGAGGATTTGCCTGATGGATTATCTTACGTGCATAACGTTACTCGTGTGGAGATGTCTGCAAGATCAGAACTGTATATTGTGTGAATCAACAAAGTTACAATGGATAAAACAAAACCTGGTTTTTAGTGTCTGGCTTGGAGAGGCTGGTGGGGGGCGGATATCATGATCCCAGTATGTGAGATCTGTTGTCAGTAAGCAGTTTATAACCAAGAGGAAGGGATATTTAACATCTTTAATTTCAAATAAACATGTATAGTTAAACATGAGATAAGATGTTTTTAAATATGATATTTAAAGGGACACTGATCATTTAAACATTACATGTCTTTTTTTTAACCTATTCTTGTTACAAATGATATTTAAATTATGATACTACCTCTGAAAGAATAGCGGGTGGAAATTCCTTTGTTTGTATATTTGATGCTTTGTGTATAGTGAACTTCACTGTTTCCCTTTATAGTAAAATATTTCCCTTTTAGTGGTAGTGTTACAGAAGCTAGGGAAACAAAAACAAAATACAGAAAATATGAAACATTGCAGAGGGTTAGGAGCATTTGAGAATACAGTTTCAGCAATAGGATCCACACAGATGCAAGGGTTCTTCCACACTGACAGATCTGATTACAAGATCGAGAGCCTATTTTTTTGTAATGTGAAAGTCTTACTTACAGGAATAGTTTAGAGAACAAAATTAGATGTTTTTGTATTGCATTGTTACAGTTCTTCACGTATTCCAATTTTTCCTCCTTTAAGGTATGAGCTGTGACCTGCTATTCTATTTTGTGTTTGTTTGTTTTAAATTGTAACCTGGAGCATTCCTATATATATACTTATATGAGGAGACTACTATAATAAACACCTTCTGAAGCAGAGTTTCAAGATATACAATTGGTTAAAGAGATTCAGTCCACTGAGAAAAGTTTGTTTGCAACATAAGATGCTCTTTCTTTTACTAATGCTAGCTTACATTATTAAAAACTAATATATTTTAAAATCAAGTTTAAATTTTAGTTTAATTATTTGTTTCTCATCATGGACAATGAAAATTAGTAGTGTTGCAGTGTTCAGGAGAATTGCTTGAGTGGGGCTGGTTATGTTTTATAGAAGCTTGTTTTTACAAAATTAAAATTTTGGCCAAATACATGTTGATCCTTTTTCTTGTTTCCTTATAGTAATTTTAGATGCCCCCTTTGTGCTTCAGATGAGTTGTTTCTGGAATAATTTTAATGAGATTTTAAATAAGGTGTTCTCTTGAGAATCCATGAAACTTTCCAGAGAAAAATATTTCCACGGTATTTGGATATTCCTAGAAACACCTATCTATTATGTATGTTGTGATTACTAGAGTTGCATGTTAAGCACTTGTATTCAGTTTTTGATAAATAAGCAAAGTGATGGAATTTAGAATAGTCATATAATTCACTTGCTGATTGTGATGCATGCCATGATGATGGGTTATATTATTGCCAAATTCCCTACCTTGAGCTACCAAAAAAGTCTGTTCAACCATCATCAACTCCACCTATCTTGGAGATATATCAGGGGGAGCCTGTTTGCTTGCTGCTTTATTTGCCTGTGTGGGCATGGAGCCCATTAAATTTAAGGCTTTAAAAAAAACCAAATAAATTTGACATCTTGGAGACTTTTCTGAGCCCTTAATTCCCCTTATACTGTTCTGTTCTTTGAGGCCCCATGGGACTGGGGCTTTTGAGCCTGAGACTTGCAAGAAGAGAGAGTGTCTGTGTCTTGGTGGCTCTGGGGTTGTGGGATCTCTTCTTTTTAGAACTTATGATAACAACTTAAGACCCCTTTAGAAATAAATGTTAAATCCTTTTTTATTTCAGAAGGTGTTTTAGTATGATATGTCTCTTCTTTTCAAACATCAAGGTTTATTCTCTTGAGTTACAAATTATAAACTTTGATTCAATGATTAAAATGCCTAAGCTGCTTGTAAATAGATGCTACGTACATTTAATAATAGTCAGTGATAATGTACACTGTAATTACAAATTAACAAGTATATTATTTATGCATTTACATTGCACATCTTAAGGATATGCAGTCTAAGGCTAGACAAAGCCAAAGGATGAGAATCTAAAAGGTGGAGTGTTGAGATAAAATCCCATGAAAACACAGGAAAGGAAGAATTTAATCAGGAAGGTAATATCTTGATCAGGAATACTGTGCAGTATATTAATAAAAATGATGTAATTAATAACATCTCTTGGTTTAAGCTTTGTGGTGAATGGGTGAGTTTCAGTGAGCAAGGCCCAAGAGTCTATCTACCTGTGCCCACCTTCAGTGAATGGATTAAACGTTTGTTATGTGGGGAGAAGAGCTAAGAAACTTTCTTATCCTTTGATTGTAGTGAGGACTGTGGCTGTTATATTGTTTCCATCCTCCTCTAAATGGATCAAAATAAAAATTCTCCTATGAAGGCAAAAACTGATCTTAAAGAGAGAATTTGGTAGTGAGGAAAATTTAGAGGGCTGGGAGCTCATTATATATAACTTAAACCCTGCAGTATGACAGATTAGTGACTTGATGTGTGCTTCACTCATACTAATGCACTTGCTGATCTGCAATGTTATGTGTTAGTTTCATTTCCTAATTTTACAATTAAAAAGAATCTGGAATTCATGTTAGTTTTTCAGGTTTTTTAGATACAAATTTCCTTGGTGCTCACTCCCTGGTATCTGAATAGTTCACATACCTGAGGTGTCACTGCATTTTTCAGCTACCAATCTAATTAACAGTGATGGCAGGGAAACTGAAACTTATCCAGTGTCTGATTCTTGCTGTAGTCCTGAACCAGTGTCATTACACACCAAGAGCCAGTAGTACAAAGTTTGATAGGCTTCATCGGGATAAATATGTGTACCTTCTATTTTTGTGAATCCGGTTGTTAGTTTTGACCTGATTCAGAGGTCTGCTGCTTCCTCCCACCCCCATCTTTTCCACTAACTGACACTTGTCTCGAGTGCTGAGCAGGGCAGAGCTGATGCCCTTGCTCAGTACTGACGTCAGGGGTACTGCAAAATGGGATCCTCCAGCTTGGGGAGTACTGAGCAGGCCTTGCAATTCTTGAGCCTGGCCAACCCTTGAGATGAGATAACCAATATAATGTTCTGGAATGTATGAGATATGAAAAGACAGCAAGTTTTCTGTTCAGCATTTACTTCTGGCATATAATGCTGTTGAAAAGTCAATGAACATGAATTATAGTAATAGTATTCAGCATACACTAGCATATTTCTGCTGTTTCTGTTGAACTTCATGTTAGCATTTTAAGACTTGCCAGAAAATATGCATGGTAGAGTAAATATGATATTGCCCCTCTCTCTGTTAAATCTATTTCTATATTATCACTTCACAAGTGGCACACAGTGCTGGAGTGTTATGCTTTTTTATCTAGATCAGTGGTCCCCAACGTGGTGCCCGTGGGGGCATCTTAATGCGCCTGTGTCCTGGCCCCCGGGAGAGCACCCGCTGAAATGTTGCCGAATTTCAGCGGCATTTCAGCAGGGACGCCTCTCAATGACGCCGCTTGCTGTCGACAAGTGACGTCATCAAGAGGCGTCGCTCCCAAATTTTGGCGGGGACGCCTCTCGATGACGTTGCTTGTTGACGGCAAGTGGCATCATCAAGAGGTGTCCTCGCCGAAATGCAGCTCCTTTAGATCAGTGTTTCTTAACCTAGGGGTTGCAGCCCCTAGGGGTTGCAGCCCCTAGGGAGGTCACGGGATGGGTTAGGGGGTTGCAAGTGCAGGGCCGGCATTACGGGGCAGCAAGCAGGGCAGTTGCCCAGGGCCCCAGGAAGCTAAGTTACATGCCTCAGCCATGCTGCGTGTGGATCGAGCTTCAAACAAGGCTCACAAGTGAAAAACAGGCCGAAGTATCACACTGAAATGTAATTACAATATTTATATTTAAATTGATTTATTTTATAATTATATGGTAAAAATGAGAGAGCAGTTTTTCGATTACAGTCAATCTTGTTGGCATCTTCATGCCCATCTCATCAAGAAAAATAAAAATTGAATGTCAAAATTCAAAGAAATGCAAAAAAAAAAAGTTTGATTATTTTTGCAGCTCTTCTAAAACATAATTAGGTAGCACAGTAGGGTTTCAGTTGCTGCAGAAGGTCCTCCCTGTATAAGGCAAAACACCTTGGACCCGCTAAGTTGTACCTGCTTATACAAGTCTTGATTAGGCCCTGTTAGCATAACATAAATTGAATGCATATCAGATTTACTCCAACCAGCAGACAAATTGATTTGGAAAAAATATAGAATTCTGTACACTACATTCTTTAAACATGTTGGATTTTAAATTAATCTGTTTTCACAAGAAGTATGAAGTGTTTACTCTTTTCATATCTCTCTTACTGGCCATAATAGAAGCTGTTGTATATGCTTGAAACAGGGTTGTAGATGAATGATGATGATTGTCAATTTTTTAGCAAGCATCAGAGGGGTGGCCGTGTTAGTCTGGATCTGTAAAAAGCGACAGAGTCCTGTGGTACCTTATAGACTAACAGATGTATTGGAGCATAAGCTTTCATGGGTGAATACTCACTTTGTCAGATGCATGTAGTGGAAATTTCCAGAGGCAGGTATAAATATGCAGGCAAGAATCAGTCTAGAGATAACGAGGTTAGTTCAGTCAGGGAGGATGAGGCCCTCTTCTAGCAGTTGAGGTTTGAACACCAAGGGAGGAGAAACTGCTTTTGTAGTTGGCTAGCCATTCACAGTCTTTGTTTAATCTTGAGCTTATGGGGTCAAATTTGAAAATGAACTGAAGTTCAGCAGTTTCTCTTTGAAGTCTGGACCTGATGTTTTTTTGCTGCAGGATGGCTACCTTTAAATCTGCTATTGTGTGTCCAGGGAGATTGAAGTGTTCTCCTACAGGTTTTTGTATATTGCCATTCCTAATGTCTGACTTGTGTCCATTTATCCTTTTACATAGAGACTGGCTAGTTTTGCCAATGTACATAGCAGAGGGGCATTGCTGGCACATGATGGCATATATTACATCAGTGGACGTGCAGGTGAATGAACCGGTGATGTTGTGGCTGATCTGGTTAGGTCCTGTGATGGTGTCGCTGGTGTAGATATTTGGGCAGAGTCAGCATCGAAGTTTGTTGCATGGATTGGTTCCTGAGTTAGTTATTATGGTGCGGTGTGTGGTTGTTGGTGAGAATATGCTTAAGGTAGGCGGGTTGTCTGTGGGTGAGGACTGGCCTGCCTCCCAAGGCCTGTGAGAGCGAGGGATCATTGTCCAGGATGGGTTGTAGCTCACGGATGATGTGTTTGAGAGGTTTTAACTGAGGACTGTAGGTGATGGCCACTGGAGTTCTGTTGGTTTCTTTCTTGGGCTTGTCTTGCAGCAGGAGGCTTCTGGGTACACTTCTGGCTCTGTTGATTTGTTTCCTTATTTCCTTGTGCGGGTATTGTAGTTTTGATAATGCTTGGTGAAGATCTTGTAGGTGTTGGTCTCTGTCTGAGGGGTTGGAGCAAATGCAGTTGTACCTCAGCGCTTGGCTGTAGACAATGGATCATGTGGTGTCTGGGATGGAAGCTGGAGGCATGAAGGTAGGCATAGTGGTCGGTGGGTTTTCAGTATAGGGTGGTGGTAATGTGACGTCACTTATTTGTACAGTGGTGTCTAGGAAGTGGACCTCCCATGTAGATTGATCCAGGCTGAGGTTGATGTTGGAGTGGAAGCTGTTGAAAGCGTGGTGGCATTCTTCCAGATTCTCCTTCCCATGGGTCCAGATGATGAAGATGTTGTCAATGTAGCGTAGGTGGAGAAGGGGTGTGTGTGGACGAGAGCTGAGGAAACGTTCCAGGTCAGCCATAAAAATGTTGGCATATTGTGGGGCCATGCGGGTGCCCATAGCGGTGCCACTGGTCTGGAGGTATATATTGTCACCAAATTTGACATAATTGTGTGTGAGGATAAAGTCACAGAGCTCAGCAACCAATTGTGCTGTGGCATCATCAGGCATACTGTTCCTGACAGCTTGTATTCCATCTGTGTGTGGGATGTTTGTGTAGAGAGCCTCTACATCCATGGTGGCTAGGATGGTGTTTTCTGGAAGATCACCAATGCACTGTAGTTTTCTCAGGAAATCAATGGTGTCACGGAGATAAGTGGGGGTGCTGGTGGCATTGGGTCTGAGTAGTGAGTCCACATATCCGGACAGTCTGTCAGTGAGAGCGCCAATTCCAGAGATGATGCGTCCATGATTTCCAGGTTTGTGGATCTTGGGTAGTAGATAGAATAACCCCAGTCGGGGCTGTAAGGGTATGTTGATTTGTTTGTTGATTTTTTTTTTAAGCAGTAAATCTACATACTTTCTCTTCAGAGAGTGGTATCAGAAAGCGAGCAAAATGTATACAGTACTTCTGTTATGAGACTGACTTATACAGTAACTCTTCACTTAAAGTTGTCCTGGTTAATGTTGTTTCATTGTTATGTTGCTGATCAATTAGAGAACATGCTCATTTAAAGTTGTGCAATGCTCCCTTATAATGTCGTTATAAGCAGCCGCCTGCTTTGTTCACTGCTTGCAGGAAGAGCAGCCTGTTGGAGCTAGCTGGTGGGGGCTTGGAACCAGGGTGGACTGGCAGCCCTCCTATCAGCTCCTCTCTCCCGTAAGTTCCCTGTACAGCAGCCGCCCAGTAGGCTGTCAATTGCTGGCAGTTCAGCTGTCTCACTGCCCTGTGCTGCCCCTGCCCTCTGCCTGGAGCCTCCTGCTTGCTCTGTGGGGGGGGAGAGGGGGGCGCTAATGTCAGGGTGTCCTCCTCCCCCCGCTCCTGCACCCTGCTTATCCCATCTCCATAGAGTGTGGTGGAGGGACACGACAGGGATCAGAACGGAGGGAGCTTCCTGGCAGCAGCTTCTGTCTCAACTTGCTGATCTACTTAAAAAAGGCAGTGTACTTAGTGCTGTCAGCATACTTAAAGGGGCAATGCACATCTTTCACACGTGTGTCTCTGTCTGCCATGCTGTCTTCCCTCCCTCCATTCGTGCTGCCTTGTAGAGTGTGAGGCTACATTAACAACAATGGGTTAACCCTTGAGGGCTCAGCTGGTTGCTAGTTCATCATTTAGCAGTAAGGCATTCCCAGGGAAATATGCCACCCTCTGACTTCACCACCTCAACCAAGCTTCACAATCATCATTGCTGCATACCAGTATCAAATTGTTTAAAACTTATAGTCTGTGTGTGTGTGTGTATCTATATCTATATCTATATATCTATATATATATACACACACATACCTCTACCTCGATATAAAGCTGTCCTCGGGAGCCAAAAAATCTTATCGCATTATAGGTGAAACCGCGTTATATTGAACTTGCTTTGATCTACCAAAGTGCACAGCCCCATCCCCCCCAAGAGCGCTGCTTTATCGCATTATATCCGAATTCGTGTTATATCGGGGTAGAGGTGTGTGTATATATATATATATATATATATAAAAATTGTCTTTTGTCTGGTGGAAAAAAAATTCCCTGAAACCTAACTCCCCCATTTACAATAATTCTTATGGATTTGCTTAACATTGTTTTGCTTAAAGTCATATTTTTCAGGAACATAACTACAACGTTAAGCGAGGAGTTACTGTATATCTTTTTCACTTGGAGAGAAGGAAAGGAAGAAAGCAAGAAAACCCAAGAAGTCTGCTTGCCATACATTCTTCCTTAAATTTGAGCATTCACTGAGCCATATAGGAAAAATTCTTCTCCCTTTATGGCCCAGTATTGAGTATCTAGTATGATAAAGCCTCCCCAGTGAAAAATCCCATCTTACTTAAAAGCAGAAGTGCAATATCTTTTTAAGCTTGATTGGCTTTTATTGAATGTGCAGGATCCTGCTAAACCAGCTTCCCCTTATCCCTACTAACGTTGCAAAGTGAAATGTGTAGTTAGATTTTAAATGTTGTTTTATAGTGATATCTTGCCTGGGAGGGAAAGACTCAAAATGGAGCAGACTCACCAGTGTGCAGAGACCAGATGCAGGGATTCTGTAGCTAGGAGCAGCAAGGGTTTTGGTAGGTAAGCCAGGAGAATGCTGGAAGCATGACCAGAGAGTCCACAAATTCTGTGAGATCCAATAAGAAACTATGACAATATTAAACTTCTGGAATGTAGTAGCAACCGTGCAGGTTATAATGGTTCTAGTATCTCTCTCTGGATATTCTCTTACTCTTTTAAATGGTTTTTAACAATCATTACTGTGACCTTCTTGTTAAAGTGTAACTAATAGATTGTATGCCTCCTAGCTATCCCTGACTCACTTTAAATATGTCCTTTCTTCGTCAATTTGTGATGTATGAGTTTTGGTTCCACTTTCTACCATATTGCACAAGGATATGGTTGTACTATAGACTCATCCAAGATTGTTTTCAAAGGTAGTTTTATGTTCTAGGTGCAATTCCATCATTCTGCCAACATTCTTCTCATGTTCTACCTCATTGAAAAGAGGCTTTGTAAGGGAAATGGGCCAGTAACCTTTGTGAACATTGTGCTAGCAGCAATTTTTCACTAGCTATACTGCATGCATCTCAAAACTGAGTTGCAATAATGTGGCGTGAGAGTAGTTTCTGTGTTTAACAGTAATGTGGCTCAGGACTTGTTGATTCTGTTCCTGACTCTGCCACAGATTTACTGTATGACTTTGGGCATAGCTCTGTGTGCTTTGGTTTCCCTCTGTAAAATGAGAATAACGATACTTGTCCACCACATAAGTGTACTGTGAGCATTAAGGCTTTTAAAGTCCTTTGACATCCTTGCATAGAGGGAGCTAATAGGTTTGCAAAGAATAATTTCTTTTGTCATGTGTGATAAATCTTAGTCTTTAACTAAACAAATGTGTTAAATTTAAGCCCATGATCTTGCTGTGCATTTCAGACAGTACTGTTTATTGCACATACTTATTTTGAGCTATACAACATGAAGATCTTTGCGGTGGATTCTGGAAGTCTTTACAGTGTGTTTTACATAAGAATTGGCCTTGTAAAATAATTAAGCAATCAAATAAAGCATTGTGGTGGATGCTATCATTAAAATCTTGTCTAGCTGCCCATGTGGCTATCAAGTGGCATTAGAATTTTAACACACTTGCATTTCTAAAGACTACTGAGTAAGCTAGAGAACATCTTTCTTGGCTTTGCCTATTTAAATTTTTCAGCGCTTTTTTTTTAAAGTAACTTGGCACATCTTTCACTATTTATGAATCTTGATGGGCCAAAAGTAGAGACAGATACCAAGAAACTACTTGAAGAGGGGAGTTGCTAATGCTAAATTCTAGCTTTGTATTTGAGAGGGCTTGCAAATTGCTTAGCGTGTAATCTGCAGTGTATTGAAGTAGTTACCACATTAAAAATGCTTTTAAATTACTAGATTGACTCAGGATACATGTTATAGAGGTGATGTTTGTAGTCAGTGCAGATGAGGTCAACTTGCTTTGTATATAGGCAGCTTCTCAGCTGGGCAGGAAGTCTCTTCGAAGTAACATTCTCTAGCTGCATTTTCTGGTCATCTTCCCAGTCTAAAGCACTATTCTGTGGCAGCTGTTTAATAAGGAAGTGAAATACTGAAGGAAAATGGGGATAAAAACAAATTGCCAGTGTTAGAAGTTAATTCCAGCAGATCATTAGGAATGCTTTTGGATTAACAAACAGTAGCTCTTTGTAAGAAGAGGGCTGGGAGGGCAAGGGAAGTGCTTATTTCTTTGTAACCATTATTTTCAGAGGCACTTGGGTATGTTAAATTGCAATAGGAATAGTTTTCGATATGTACGTTTCTGCCACGCTCTAAGCCAAATTCAGAGGAGTCGGGGGTAGTCTGAATTTACCTTGTTTCTTCAACTCCTCCACTTGTCTTATTTACACAAATGCAGACTCCCTTTCTACTTGCACATGCTTCACTAATGTGAAGTTTACCCCTCCTTATTCATTGTCTCTGTATGTGGCCTTTGGAGTTTAAGGGAACCTAGCATGGTGGTGTTCGCAGGCTGTGGGGGTAGGAGGGAGTGTTGTGGATGGGGAAAAAACAGCTAACAGAAGCGTGTAAGAAGATGAGTTAAAGAAAGCCACCCCCTACTTACATTTACATTTATCATAGCTCCTTGCTGTGTAAGTTTTGCCATTAGACTCCTTTTACACTCCTACATTAGTAAGTGGGTGTAAGTAAGAGTAATATCTGAATTAAGCTCCATGTATGGAGGCTTAGAACTGACATGAGATATTCTTGTTCTCTTCATAGCAAGCAGAATTAGGCACTTGCTGATTTTCATAAGCAAGATGGTCTAGTGGCTAGTGCTACATACTGAGATTTAAGAGAAATGTCAGTTTTGTTTTCCTTACGGATTTATTGTGATCACCCTAATTTAATACTTGGTTTAGAATCCTAAAAATCTTTCCCTACTGACTTATTTTGTCATTGGGCAAACATTTTTATATCTCTAGTGATCTTGCAGCACTGTGATGACAATACCTAGTGTGCTGGCAGAAGCAAATTATACTAATGATTTTGTTTTTTAAATTCTGGAAATCTGTCATTCATTAAGGCACAATATTTAATTCCTACTAAAGATTGCTAGTTGGAGTTCTGGCAAGCAGTATGTTTGTGTGTGATCACTCCAAAATGTTTATAATTATTTACTTCTCAGCATCAGCACAATGACTAGACTATCGAATTGCAGCTATGAATGTGGAATATACCTGTACACAAATCTGTTTAAAATATTTCTTGTCATAGTATTTAAAACATTCTCACCTTCAGATTTGTTTTTACATGTACATGGCATATACATGGCCACAGAAGAAGCTTACAGTATCAATGGCATTCCTAGTAATGGCTTTATTTTCCTCTTTCCCAGACTAATGCTAGTTACCTAACTTTAAAAATTAGGCCAAAAAATGTTTGCAATAGGTGCTATTGCACCTCCTGATCTGTCATGGTTTCCAGACCGTATGATGGTTACACTAAAGCAGTGGTTCTCAACCTGTTTACCATTGTGGGCCACATAAGCAGCTCTTTGTGGTGTTTGGGCCATAGCCACACAATATATATACTACCTGTATGGCTCTGAGGATGTCACAGGGGCTGCAGTTGCATGCTGATTGGGCCACAGGTTGAGAAGCACTGTACTAAAGGGATCAATATTGCCCTTCCTTAAGCCACATGTCCCCCAGGAAATCAAATGTGTGCAAACCATAGGCTTAGGATCCAATTGTCTGTGTTCAGCTATAGCCCTACTAATATTTGGGCGCTGTGCTGGACTCTGAACATTTAGACAGGTGGGCTGGGGAACACTGAATGGTAACGTTGCACCATTACCCTGGAAACCAGGAATTGCAGTTCCAGCCGTACTCTGATAAAATTTTAATTAAATAAGTTTAATTTCTAGACTGGCTTTGGGCTAAGAGGATTTCTTCTTGGAAGTGTGTATAGCATTCCTGTATCCAGTCTTATCCAGAAAACTGCAAGCTACAAAAACAAACCCAGTGTAGAGTGAAGAAAATAGGTTAATCTTTTTACATTTTCCATCGAGCCTAATTATTAATAGTTATTAGGGATTGTATCAAAGAAGGTTAAGCCCACTGATAGATCCATGGTAACATTACTGTTAGTCGAAAGTAGGCTCAGAGCCTACATCTTGCTCTGTGTGTGAACACTGAGTTAGAGGTTTGATGGGAGCATATTTAAATTCACCTGTAAAAAGAATCCCAGTTAGCTTCAGCTGGGTGGAGCTAACCCTAAGAGGACTTCTCTTGTGAAGTGAAAAGCAATCCTCCCGTACAAGTGCTACTAAAGGTTAATTGCTTCCCATACCTATGCTGCAAGCTACATTTACATTTGTGTGAAATAGCACAAATTTGAGCTAAAGGAGTTGACTTTCTGTAGAAATTAGGTAAATCATCCAAATGCTTAAGCAGTCTAGGACTTTTTTGGTAACACTTTGGTAGCAGAACAGCAATAAAGTAGAACCTTCCTGAGCTTGCTAATCAGTGAACTTCATAATTTTCACACATGAAGCAGTGTCCCTCCTTTACCAAGATTTAATAGCAAAGTGCTGTAGTGACTTCTTGTCTTGCTAAAACGTAATTATTCTAACCATATATATGTAGAACACTTACCTAAATATTATGAAGTATTATCAATAATTAAAGGTAGACTGCACTCTCAAAATAAATGAACACCACATTTATAGTACATTTTGGCATGTACTATACTTACTAACTGGTAAAATTCTGTAAATCACAATGGCTCTGTCACTGACTTTCACTAATGAAGTTCTGCAAAGTTTAGTTTTGATTCTCTTAAGATTAGAAATGGATGCCAAGTTTGCTGTGAGCAGTATGGATTAGATGAATTTAGGGTAATGTTGGGAGTTGAAAATCTTTGGTTTTGTTCCCTGATCTGCCACTTGTGTGACTTTGGGGAAATCACTTAACCACTGTGCTGATGTCCACCAGTTTATAAAATGAATAGAAGACTAGCATTACATCTCACTTTATAAGGTAGACCAAGTGTTTTGAGATATTTGGTTGAAATCACTATATAACAAGCAAAGAAGTGACTCTGGGTGGTTGATTTAAAAAAAAAAAATCAGCTTTCAGCAGCTGCCATAATAGATCCTAGACGCAGAGTCCATCTTCCTTTTTAAAGATGGATTTGTAAAGCTTTTTTAAAAAATTGAGACCCCAGGCAGACCGCAGAACATACATGCTGTATTAAATATGAAAATTCCTCTAGACAGCTAACTAGAAGAGGAACTGGAACTATCATGTCTCAGTTTCAGGATTCATTTCTCTCTCCTAGATTGACAGACATCAAACCTTACAGATCAGAGAGCAGATATGAATGCTCCCTGTTTTATGAGTATCTGATATAGTGCTTTTATACTGCCTTTCATCTCAGCATCTTGAAGCATTTTGCAAATACTCATGAACCATGCCTCAACACACTGAGGTAGAGAAGTACCATTGTTGCCATTTTATAGCTGAGGAAACTGAAGCACCAGGAAGCTGTGACTTACCCATTGTCGCTGAGCCATGCCTATGGAAGAGCTGGAAGCAGGTTCCATATTTCTTGGCTCCTCATCCTGTGCTTCTTATTCCAAATGTGTTACTTACTGATCTTCAATGTGAGTTGTGTTTACATATAGGCACAGATTGAAATCACTGGAGAAGTCTCTGAAACAACAAATTGAGGCACTTAGATCTGTTTTCTTGGCCGTGAGACATTACCTTCGTAGTATAAAAACTACAGATTTATTAGCGGGGACTAGTGAGACTTTTAGATTGACCTCTAGTATTCATCCCAGGTCCTGAAAGGTTCTGGTCCCCCCATTGCTTATTGAAAGAAATATGACTCCATATCTGCTTCTATTTTATGAACTTCATTAAAAGTCTTAAAGTAAAATTAAAATTAAGAAAACATCACCAGAGTTAAGTTGCTATTAATACTAAATTACACCAAGAATAAAATAATTTAATTCTTATTTAACAGTTAAAGTAACAAATCAAATCTTAATTTAAATCTTAGTATTGGATAACTGTTAAATTATCCATTTAATACAAAAAATATTTAATACTTTTAAATTCTAAGAGGGAGTTGAGGAAGGTGGCTGTCTGATTATAAATCATAACTAGAGAATTTTGCCAAAGTTAATTAAATCTACAGTTGGTCTCAGTAAATAGTGTAATACTGAAACATGCATGCATAGTGCATTTCTGCAGGATATCTGGCTCTCGCATCTGCTATTAAACCCTCATTTTCAAGAGCACTACGCTAATTCTTTTTTTAAAAGTTGAATAATAAACCATTTGAACTAGTATCCAAGGATGATATTAACAAGAAGCGGTCATGCATTTCTAGGGGAGTTACCACCCATTTCAGGTTTAATATCTTCTTGTGGCAGGATTTTAGCAGAAGAAAAACTCAGCTATATTTTCTCCAGTCAAAGGAATATGACAAAGGATGCTTGCCCTTTCCCAAAATGATGGCTTACGTTATTAAGTCAACCTTCTAACCACCCATCGTCACCATTTCCTTGTATAAATGGCATTCCTTTCCCTATACTTTAGTGCAGGCAAGTGACTGACCCCCTCGGAAATAGAGCAGATTGTTGGTGGAATTGTATTTAACATCTCCTCTCTCATTTCCTCAGTGGTACTGACTTAAGTGATCACCTTCTGTTGTACAGTTTTTAATATCTTAGGGGAAGTAAGCATAAAAGGTCAGTACTGCTGAAAGGTAATAGTGACACACACAATGGACAGCTGAAGTCCTTTAACATGTTTAACGTCGGTAGTAGCAGTTGAGCATCCATGCCAGCTTAAGAATAAGGGCTGGTCTACACCTGAAACTTAGGTCGACCGAGCTAAATCGCTCAGGGGTGTGAAAAATTCACCCTCATGAATGACATAGTTAAGCTGACCTAAGCTCCAAAATAGATGCTTCTAGATCGACAGAAGAATTTTCCCATTGACCTAGATACCACCTCTTGGGAGAGTGGATTTACTGCAGCGGCGGAAAAACTCCTTTCATTGCTGTAGCAAGTGTCTGCAGTTATGCTGCCGTAGTGGAGACGTACCATTAGCCTCTCCTAAAACTGCCAACAAGATGCAAACTTATGCCAGTAGTGGATTTATTTTTTTAAAAATCACTGATGCTTATCCACTAAGAAATAGATGGAGTCCACAACTCACTTCACATAAACCAGTCACTAAAAGGTTGTTTTCAGTCACTACAAGCCTGGGTAGGAGTCAGATTGGTGACCTAGGTGTCAGTGACACATGAGTGCAGAACCTATCTGAGTTATTTTTCTTTTTTACTGGACTAATAATTATCCTATCTTCTATTAGAAAAAGACGACTCATTTTCTGGTCTACATGAAATGAGTTGTGATTTCAGTCCCTTTCCTAGTGGATAGGTGGCTGTGGTAGCACCCCGCTAGCTTACTTTCTCATTTTTACCATATCACCTTGATCAATCATAGATAGTATAGATCACATAGATTGCACCGATCACAATATGCCTTCCATTCTTCTCGTATCCTGGCCTTCCTTTTTCATGTGCGGCCATGTCTTTTCACTATAAAATCTTCCTATCTCTTTGGAGGTCGGCCGAGTGGTCATTTCAGTTCCCGTGAGTACCACTCAGCAACAGCTGCAGTCCATCGATAGTCAGTGAGCCTCGCTATATGCCCAGCGCATTGCATTTTACTATGTATGCTCTCAACAACAACGTCCTGCACTCCACTCTGCTGTCTGATCACTTCACTGGGGACTCCGTCACAGATTGAAATGCCCAGAGTTCTTCTTTCCATCGTCCTCTCCGTGACAGAAAGTTACTGCTCCTCTGTCTTCGTCAGTGCCCATTTTTTGTTGCCGTACAAAATTGTTGGCAGTACTGTTGAGCTGAAGAGGCTGGCGCGTGTTGCTTTACTGATTTTTCCAGCTTTCTTTCTTTGCGAGAGTTCACCTTTCTGATCATGGCGCATGTTAATTTCTTGGCCAAACTAGACATATTGCTCAACTTCTTCTATTTGTTCTCCCTTGATGATTATTTGGGCTTTTGGCAAGGTATCAGGCCACAAAAATTTCGTTTTGGAGGCGTTAATTTTCAGTTTGACTTGGCTGCTTTTTGTGTTGAGTTCTCGCAGCATTTTCTGTTTAATGTCGTCCGTGAATCTGAGATGGTTTAACTTCTCTCCATTGATGTTGATTCCACTCTTCCAATGCTTCCACCTCATTACCATTTCAAGGCAGGCTGTGAAGAGTTTCAGTGAAACCGTGTCTCCTTGTTTCACACCTTTCTTAACTGGGATGCGAAGGGGAATATCAAATAAAGTTATATTTGTAGTGCAGTCAGAATTTGCTTCCTTTAATGGTTTGATATAGTTTGTGTCAGTGCCCTGCTCTGCAAGAGCTGTCAACACTGCATTGATCTCTGTGCTGTCAAATGCTTTTTTTTATCGTCGACGAAGGCAATACATAAAGGGAATTTATATTCTCGAGTGTTCCAATAGCTGATTTATAGTGGAAAATATGGTCCATTGTGCTGAAATTCCTTCGAAAGTCTGCCTGCTCTCTCGGCTATTGCTCATCCAGACTCAGAATCAGTTTATTTTGGTGAACAGGCTGTAGACATGTGAAAGCAGGGATATTGGACGATAGTTCTTTAGATCTTCATGATCGCCCTTCTTGTACAGCAGAATGGTGTTGGACTCCTTCTAGCTAGATGGTATCTTCTGCATTTCCAAGTAATGGCTAAACCTCTGAGCAAGGGTTTCCCAGAGGTCTTGGCTTCCAGCTCTTATTTCGATTCAGTCCATCTTTACCTGGGGCTTTTTCTTCCTTCATTTGGTGAACTACATGTCGAACTTTGCTGACAAGTACATGCTCATTGGTCTGTTGAAGTGTTGGTACTGGGACATTTATCTGAGACGCGAACAGTTCGGTGTAGAAATCTTTGCAGACCACTTCCATCACTGTTCTGTCAATTACTGGTTTTCCGTCCCTGTTCTTCAGCGCCATTATTGTACCATATAATTATAAAATAAATCAATTAGAATATAAATATTGTAATTATATTGCAGTGTACAGTACAGGGATGGACCAAACTTACTGACCCTCTGGGCTGCGCATGACAATCTTCAGAAGTTCAAGAGCCGGGGCGCACCTGCAGCCCCGAAACACGCCCACCCCTCCGCCCCACTGCCAGAGGTGATGCATGGGGGGAGGCACATGGGGTCATGGTTCCGTCCCTCCCCCCACCCCAATTTTTGCCAGGATTTGCTGGCTCTGCTCAGTCACATGATGCCACCGGGACCCCTCCCTGCACAGCAGCTGCTGGGAGCTGTGGCCATGGGGAGAGAGCAGCAAACAGCTGCTGCTTTTGCTGCTGCCTCTCCCTGTGGAGCTAAAGCAGTGGCCCCTCCCTGCAGTTTCCAGCTGTTTGCTGCTGCCGCTCCATGCATAACTAACACCTGGAAGTTGCAGGGAGGGGCTGCTGAAGGTAACGGGGGACGTGCCTAGGTGTGTGTGACTCAAGCTTTTTTGGGGAGAGGGGGCACAAAACATATAAATTTTGCCCCTCACTATCAGTAGGCACCAGTTGTCTCTGGCAGAAGCTCCTAGAGCTGCCACAGGGCAGAAGCCTGAGCTTCTGGTAGGCAGAGAATGGGGGGAAGCGTTGGGGGCTCCATGAGACACACTTTAACTGTAAAAGAACCGCATGTGGCTCACAAGCCACAGTTAGGCCACCCTGGCATGGTATATAGAGAGGTATAAACAAGTCATTGTCTGTACGAAATTTTAGTTTCTACTGACTTCACTAGTGCTCTTTATGTAGCTGTTGTAAAACGAGACCAATATCTAGATGAGTTGATGTACCCCCAGGGATATGTGTACCTCCAGTTTAGAACCACTGTTTTAGAGCACTCGTGTTGTCAGTTTTGTCTCCAATATCTTTCAGCAATAATAAATTCATTAATGGTATGTCTCCACTGGAGCTAGAAGGTGTGATCTCTGGCTTGAGTAAACATATTCATGCTACATCTGATGAACTAACACACTGAAAAGGCAGTGTAGCTGCCATGGGATGTGCTAGCTTCCCCGAGTACATTCTTAGGATCTCAGATGGGATTGCGTTCAGGGTGATTAACCCATCCCACCACTCGTGCCACTTCAGCTACGTTTCTGTTTTAAGCACAAGAGTTCTGTTAGAGCTAGCATGGGTATGTCTGCTTGAACTGAAAATTACACCTTCCAGCTCCATATGTACCCTAGACTTTCAAACTCCTCTTACCTAAAAAAACTTACTAATCTCCTTCCCTCCCCCCACCCCCAAAAAAACCTTTCAGACATAAATTACATAGGAATGTATTTACCGCATCAGATCAAGCTGTTTCAACAGCAACAGCCAATACCTGATGCTTCAAAGGAAATACAAAATCCTGTAGTTGCTTGCTAACTATATAGTGTTTTTCTCAAAGTTGGATGTGGGGGAAACTGTTTCCTGTCTGCTGACAAGCTTATGCTCTGAAGTTTTGGACTTAATTACTCTTTTGGACTGTGCATCTACAAATATTAACGGTGGTGATATCCAGCCTTGTTGTGTTTTACTTCAGCCACTGTATCCCAGTGACACCCGTAATAGTGAATGCCATGGGTCAGTTATATACAGTCTGAGTTTGTTTCTAAACTGCTCTTGAATCACTGTTACAATTAAGGTGAAAACTTCCATATAGGGGATGCAGTGAGAACTAGGAGCGCCACTATTTGCTCAAACAGACTGAATTCTTTACCACTTTCTCATGGATTCTGTTTTCTTTTGATTTTCTTTTGATTTGTTCATTTCACTTCTCTGACTCTTTTTTGTTTGTTTTTTTTACACACTTGAATATGCTTTGTCCTTGTTCTTCCTCCCCACATTATTCCTGAGGGAATTCTGCACACAATATTTTAAAATTCTGCAAATGTTCTTTATCAATAAACAAATGTGGAGGCTCCAGCACTGCAGTGGGGAGCACCCTCCAGCCCCTTGCCCTGGGACAGGGACTCGGCAGTGAAACTGTACCCACCCCTGACAAAGCACAAGGGCTGGGCCTGCCCCAGAAACACCCTGGGGCCCTGCTTTCTGTGCCAGGAACACCAGTTGTGGGCAGGGAGGCTCCACGCAGCAGAATCTAAGTGTAGAAAGACTTAATGTGGGGAGATATAGGTGTGGGATAAGAGGGCTCTGTGTGGGGTAATCTGGGTGCAGGGGCAGTGGAACTCTGCAGGGGGTCCAGGTGAGAGTGGTTGGGCCTCAGCAGGGGGGGTATGAGTGTGTCTTGATGGGGCTTGGTGGAAGGGGTGTGTGTGTGGGGAGCTCAGTGTGGGGGTCTGGGTGCTGGGACTGTGAGTGGGCTCATTGAGGAGGTCCAGGTGCAGGGGGAGGGCTCGTCTGGGGGAGTTTGAAGGGCCTGCTTATTGGGGGAGTCCCTGCTGCTGCCGCCACCAAGGGGATGCCTCATGCTGGGCTCCTGCTTCCCCTGTCCCCTTTTCTTCCCCATCCCATCCCCCTTTCCACCATCCCCTGCCCCTATCTCCTGCCCTCACGCCAACATTCCTGCCCTATCCCACCCTCCTTTCTTCCCTACTGCCTCTTCCCCTATCCCATTCACCTTCCCCTGTTTCCACCATCCCACCTCCCTAGCCCAGCCTCACGGCTGGCACTCATTCCTGTACAGAAGACAGGATGGCTCCTAGCTAGCACGCAGAAGGGGAGCACGACCAGTACTAGGACCCATGAGGCGGTGTCCGAGCGGCACCCTCCTTCAGCTGGGCAGCTCTGTGCTCCAAGAAATGAGGGGCAGTAGCACGTGACCCTGTGTGCCCCCCATGCCTAGCCTTTGTTTGGGAGGTCAGTGCCCCTCCAAACTAAGCCCATGGGCATCCCCAGGTCCCCCACCCCCACATGGCTTCCCTGTCATTTTCTGTGGGGAAGCAAAGAAATCTGCGGGGGGAAATGTATTCTCTGCATGTGCCGTGGCGCAGAATTCCTCCAGGAGTATCACATGTTCCTGGCTTTTCTCCGGAGTGCAGTCCTGTTGCTGTTACTGCACTTTTGTTTTCATTGATTTCCAACTGGTGCAGGACTTGATCCAAACATTCTGTCCTTTTCTCCTGTTAAAGTTCTGCCTCCTGTTTTAGTGTCAGAGGGAAAATTCCTCTTTATGAACCCCACTGCCTCCCCGCACACTGGGTGATCAGCATTTGAAACAGAAGAAATGGTAGCTTGTTTCCCACACCATTATTTTATCTGCCATCACGGTTTTACCTTGTGGCACTTAACAAAGAATGTTGGGCTAATTTTGTGTGTTCTCTCTGTATGCAGGGATAATTGCAATTCAGTGGCATTTACAAGGAAATGGGTAAAGTTGATCTGAGCTGCAGATTGCTTCTTGTCCTGTGTGAGAGGGGGATGGGGAAAATACAGCACAGCTTTTTTTTTTTTTTTTAGTGACTCATTTTGACTGTAAAAAGGGGATGGTTGTGATTGAGATTTGGGGTTGGGTTTTTTTGATAAGCCACTACTATACGTACAGCATATTAGCATATTAGAACTATTTTAGCCTGTCCTGTTTCTGAAAATGGGGGAATGATATTGTCATACAGCTGAATTACCTCAAATGATACAGTATCTTGCTTAGTCAGATGTTTCACAGTGAATATTTAGTAGAGAATTACTGAGATAAAATTGCAGAATTCTGACGTGAATAGGGTACTTCACACCATAAGCATGTCATTTATTACCTTTAGTATGTAATATGTTCTGTGATATGTTTAAGAGTACAGAATGTTTGGTATTTAATTATTAGATATCAAATGATTAAAAATACCTGGGGTGTGTGTTAGATATTATTTAAATACGGTATTGCTAACACCAGGTGTTCAAGAATCATGAGGCAGGACCCCCAAAATTGAGATTGGCTTAAAAGCTTGAGACTTTAAAAGAAACCAAGCTTATTTTTAATTTGCCTTCTGGTTTTTGAACCTAGGGTTCATGTTTTCCATCTTTCCTTCACAACCAGGGCAGTTTTTTATTCAGCTAAGAGTCTCCTGTCACATGACTCCAGGAAAATTAATATCACAAGACTTAAGTTTAAATCATGAGTTGGCAATCCTGGAAATAAGACATGAAAACACACAAATGTATAGAGGAAAGTACAATCCCTGTATCAATGAATATTCAGTTGAAACTTCATATTCTCCCCTCAAACATACTTGCAACTCCATTTGAAATCGGTGGGAGTTGTACATGCTAATGATAGGGCAGGATTTTGTCTTAAAGGAGTTGATGAGCTTAAGAAATCACTAGGAGCAGCTAAAAATGCTTTCTTCATTTGCACCTCTTCTCATTCACAGAAAAATGATGAAAATGGGAACTGCTCTGGAGAAGGTATTGAGTTTCCTACAACCAATTTGTACGAACTGGAGAGCAGAGTCTTAACAGATCACTGGTCCATACCGTATAAGCGAGAAGAGTCCCTGGGCAAGTGCCTAATTGCATCTACCTACCTAGCAAGACTTGGTAAGTTATGTTTTTGACTTTTTTTTTAATGGGTCCAGTGTGTAATTAGGAAGAGTACTTACAAATTCTGTATAAAGGTGTATACAGAGGATACGCTCTAGAAAACTGCACTTTTTATACTTACTACCTGGTGCCATACAAAAATATTGCACTTCTTCTAGAACAGTTAACTATCTGCTGTTGTGAGCTCATACTGGTTCTGCAAAGAGCGTTTGTATTTTGTCTTCATGTGTGCTTGATTGTAGAATAGAATAGGTATGCAGTTCTTTTGATGTTTTAAAGATTGTAAATATTTTTGTATGTAAAATTGTTTCATTTTTAAAATTATTGTTAATGAAGAGCTGTATTAATGGGCATTTATTATTAATGATGTTTGTGTCCAAGCTCACTCCATATTGAGCTGTAGAGTAGGTTATTTGGCCAGGCTGTCCTAGTGGAAATACTCTGTTGCCGTATCATAGACTTGGGTTGATTCCTTTCTGGCCAGCAAGTAGTCAGGGGCTGAGGGTGCTGTGGAGGCAACATGCTCAACTCCTGAAGTTGAAGGTATACGTGAACTTGCTTTTCAGTATGCCCTCTGGCGAGCTAAAAGGAAGTTATGCTATGTTGTTGTGTTGGTGGAAGACATTACAGTGCGTAAAAATATTAGCTGAGTGTTGTATGTGAGTTTCTTATGGTGGATGAGCAGCAGAATGATTTGTGCAAGTATCAAAACATAAACTGTGGTGTTGAAAGGAAAAACACCTACAGAAGTGAAGTTCTGTTAATGCCACATAGCTGTACCCGATGGACTGTTTGGAAACTAAACTGCCGCTAATTTCTAAAAGGCTGGAGATCTAGTTTCTTTGACCTCCAGTCCCTTTTGGTGGAAGACACATAGCACGAGTAATGTAATCCCAGTAGGATGCTTATTGCTTTGTGTTGCAAACACTATTTGTGAGCTCATCTTCTGTGACCTCAGTAGCAAGGCTTTGAGATCTAGAGCTCATGAGGCTGTAAGAAATCAGCCAGAGGTAATCATAAATTATATACCCTCTATCCTTTTTGAAAAGGTCTTTCTGATTCTGATGAGAATTGCAAAAGATTCATGGACAGATGTATGCCTGAAGCATTTAAAAAGGTAAGGGGGAGGAAAGTGCACAAATCCAACTTTTGTGTTTGGGAGTCCATTTCATGAAATGTTTGTGCTGGTCCATTCTGATGTGTGCCTCAGATATATTATGGTGACTGGGGTAATATACATTTTTCAGTAGAATTGAATGCTTATGCCCAATCCTGCATCTGTGCTGAGCTCCATTGAAATCAATGGGGTCCTTCATATGGATGGATCTCTCCATCCAGAGTCAGTTGCAGGATCACAGCCTTATCTGGTGTATGTTGATACAGTGCTTTGAAGGTCTAAAGATCCATAAATATTAGGATGTATTATTTTTTAGTACTAATTTCCAGTCTTCCTCTCTCATTCTTCCATTGTAATCGTTCTGTCCCCCAGGTCTGAAAAGTTGGAGTCATCCGTGACTCCTCTCCTCTCTCCATTACCCTACACAGTTAGATTCCTAACTCCTGCCACTTCTGCCTGTTACAGCCTAGCCAAAATTTGTCCCTTCCTTTTTGTGCTTACCGCCAAAACTTTCTTCCATGCTTTGATTTCCTGCCTGGCCTACTGTGAACTCCTACGCTTTGGAGTTCTCAATATCCATCTTGCTTTCCTCCATCCTGTTCCGTAATCTATGGCCTAATTTTGTTCCTTGCCCATCACTCTGTCTCACTTAAAATTATCTTTGCTGGCTTCATGTCCGCTTCCACGTCAGTCTCAAACTTTTGTCCTTCTTTTCAAAGCTATGAACAAACTCTGTCCTGCTTTTGTCTTAGCACTGGTTGATGGTGCACAGACTGCCTTACCCTGCTACATAAAGTGCTATGCGCATCTATGGTCCCATATTCCAATGGTATACAAGGGATAGACCTTTGAAACTAACTGGTATTTTAGGAGTTAAGAATAATTATCATATATAATTTTCTAAATGTATATCCGTTATTAAGCCTTACATTTTCCAGGAAAAATTATATTTCAAGTAGAAGGATTTTAAGAAAATAAAATCATGTTCCAATTGGTTTGGGATTAATGTCTGTGCTTTTTTTAACCACTTGGTGCTTTCTACCCACTTAGTTTTCATCCTGGATAGCTGGGGTGTCGGTGGGGTGGAGGAGAGATGAAAGAGGGTAGCTGAAAGATTCTGTTTGCAGAGGTTAAAGTTTAAAGTCTGCTGCTGGGTTACATTTATTCTAAAATACCCATAAGCCACTTATGAAGCTTAATGCACCGTAGTTTCTGAAAATCTTAAAAAAATAAATAGTCTTTGGGTTCTTTGAGGTTCTAAAGAGTAGTAATTTGAATGCAAGCACTTCAAACACAGCTGGTAATGTTTACCTAATTGCTGTTTCTACCTTTTAAAAACCTAATGTAGTTCTTTTATCAGTTTGGCCTAACATGTTGGTTTAATGCTGCCTCCCAATCCATTAAAAATGTTCTTTAAACATCCACCTCTTCAGTAGTGCATATTTTCCTTGGTTTCTAAGGAAAATTATATTAGAGAGGTGATATAGTAAACCATGACTTCAAGCAAAGTAATGTGGCTGTGTGACAAGCTTATTGGAAGAATTAAAAATGGATTATCTAACATCCTGCAAACATGTTAACAGAGTTACTCGAGCACTTAGAAATAAAGACAGTAAAGTGAATGGCCATCCTCGATACAAAACTTTTCTGAGTTAATAGTGATTTCCAAGGGAAACTGTCAGTGTATTTTGATAATTACCTCTTAGTCTCTGCTATACCCTGTTTCTAATTAGTAAGTTTTAAAATGGTGAAACTAAATATCACTATTGCATTTCCTACCTTCCTGCTGTATAAAGATATCATAAATAATATTTATATTAGAGCAGGGGTCGGTAACCTTTCAGAAGCGGTGTGCTGAGTCTTCATTTATTCCCTCTAATTTATGGTTTCGGGTGCCGGTAATACATTTTAATGTTTTTTAGAAGGTCTCTCTCTATAAGCCTATACATTATATAACTAAACTAGTGTTGTATTGTAAAATAAACAAGGTTTTCAAAATGTTTAAGAAGCTTCATTTAAAATGAAATTAAAATGTTGATCTTACGCTGCCGGCCGGCTCAGCCCACTGCTGGTCTAGGGTTCTGTTCACCTAGGCCGGCAGCAAGCTGAGCGAGGCCTGTGGCCGGGATCCCGGCTGGCAAGGGTCCGTCAGCCAGAACCCAAGACCAGCAGCAGGCTGTGCGGGGCCGGGACCCAGAGGGCTGGAGGCTGGGTATGTGGGGGGGTGTAGGTGTCAGGTCAGAGGGGGGCCTGGGTATGGGTGGGGGTGCCGGTGTCAGGGCTAGGGTTGGGGGGGGGATGAAAGAGTCAAGCAGAGGGCTGGGTGTGTATGAGGGAGGTACAGGGCTTAGAGCAGGGGCCTGAGGGGTGTGCAGGGCAGAGGGAGTGGTGGGGGGGGGCGTCAGGGCTCAGGAGAGAGGGCTGGGTGACTGCCCCCCTAAGAACTCCCAACCCTGCTGCTCCTTGTCCCCTGACTACCCCGTCCTGGGACCCCTGCCCCCCAGGACCCTACCCCCTATCTAAGCCTCCTTGTCCCCAGACTGGACCCTATCCCCTCGCTGTCCCCCGACTGCCCCGACCCTTATCCACATCCTAGTCCCCAGCCAGACCCCCGGGACTCCCATGCCCCATCCAACCACTCCCCACCCCTGACAGGACCCCCAGAACTCCCGACCCATCCAACCCCTCCCCACACACACACACACTCCCTGCATGCGCCAACCCCTCTTCCTAACTGCCCCCCCAGGACCCTCCTTGCTCCCGGTCCCCTGACTGCCCTGACCCCTATCCACCCTCTGCCCCCTCACAAACCCCAGGACTCCCATGCCCCATCCAACCCCCCCTACTCCCTGACTGCCCCCTCCAGAGACCCCCGCCCCTAACCCCCCTGGGACCCCACCTCCCCATCCAACCCACCCTGCTCCGTGTCCCCTGACTGCCCCCACCCCTTATCCAACCCCCTCAGCCCTGGGCCCTTTACCTTGAGGCTCCACGCAGAGCCAGACACGCTGACCCGCCGGAGAGCACAGCCCCGACCCCCAGAGCGCTGCGCGCAGCGGCGGCAGAGCTCCGGTTGAGCAGGGAGCGTGTCTGCCTCCCTGCGGAGCCAAACACTGCTCCGCGGGAGGCGCAGCCCCGACCCCCCGGAGCGCTGCATGCAGCGGCAGGGCTCCAGGGGAGGGGCCAGCAGCTTGCTGCGCTCGGCCGGCGCTCCGACTCCAGAGCGCGAACCCCGCGGCTTGCCGTGCCCGGAGAGTGGGGCCATTTGCCCACCCCGTGCGCACGGCAATGCTTCTGCTCCCGCGGGGAGGGCAGAGGAGAGCGGGCGAGGCTGGGCAGGATTTTTAATGGCATGCTGGAGTCCGGACAGGCTCCAGCGTGCCATTAAAAATTGGCTCGCGTGCCGTCTTTGGCACACGTGCCATAGGTTGCCGACCCCTGTATTAGAGTACTACTATCAAGTACTGTGAGGGAAAAGTGTTACTCTGAAAATAATGATCAGTGCCAGAGATTGATGCGTCTTTCTCATTTTGGTAGCTGCTGACATCAAGTGCTGTTCATAAATGGGGTACTGAAATCCACGAGGGAATCTACAACATGTTGATGCTGCTAGTAGATCTGGTCGCAGAGAGAGTGAAACAAGACCCAATTCCTGTTGGCCTTCTGGGTGTGCTTACAATGGTACTGTATTTTTATTATGCAATCTCTTGTAATGGTAATATTTTACATCCATGGAGACATTTGAATCACTTTGAAAGAGAATAGAAGTTCTAGAAGAAATTAATATTCATTAGTTTTATTAATGTCCTTAAAATATGAAAGTCTCTAGAAATCTGTTCTTAAACATCATAGATGGTTTGTTTACAATCTTCAGGAAAGCACTTGTGACTTCTAATATTTCTGTTGTTACTGTTTACCATTTAAAGCATGAACTCAAACTGTGGCCAAAATATTAAAAAGTGAGTAATGATTTTTTGCATGTTGAACTTGAGAGACCTGAAAGGGGCCTGATTTTTCAGACTGAGTGCTCAGTGCTTTCTGAAAATCAGCCCTCTAAGGTATTTCAGGTTTTAGCATTCAAATCATTTGTCACTTTCTAAAATCTTGGCTTGTGTTCCTGTTCTAAAGAGGCTGTCATTGCCAAAAGAATGACCATAGTCCTGGGAGGCAGGAATTCCTGTCTTCTAATCCCTGCTCTGACACTACTGTGGCCATGTGCAAATCACTTTAACCCCCTTTAGTCTGTCCTCCCTCTCTGTAGAAGCAAATCAGTAAGGGGATATCTACCTGCCTCACGTTGGAGGATTGTTGGAGATTGTTTGTACCGTGTTCTGAAGTTGTAATACTGTATATGTTAAGTACTAAGTATCGTTAACATGAATTATCCATGCTAAACTGTTAATTTCTTTCACTTGGAAAAATTAACCATGCTCAAGAACTATGTTCAACTACTGATATCAAATATTAACAAGATCTGTCTTTGAGACTCACATATAAGCCACTTTGTGGTCTGTTTTGTATCAATTTATTTTTTGTTTCAAGGCTTTTAACCCTGACAATGAATACCATTTCAAGAATCGAATGAAGGTATGCCAGAGAAACTGGGCAGAAGTCTTTGGAGAAGGAAATCTGTATGCTGTCTCACCCATATCTACTTTCCAGAAGGTGATCAGACATATTTTTGTCTGTTTTATAGAACAGAAATGCTTTATAACCCTAGAGTATAAAAGGCTTATCCAATATATGTAAATACTTATACAAAATAAGCTGAAGTAAATCTTACAAAAAAAATTGAGTGGCTTTTGAATACCAAATTTGGTTGCTGTGTAGAAGAGCATTCCCTTTTCGTGATTGTGAGAATGTTCTACCATGGGGAATGGTGCCCATTCCTCTCTAAATCTGCCATTATTACTGCTAGTTCAGTAATAAACAAAAGACCATCTGTCACAGTGGTCACCAACCGGTAGATCGCGATTGACTGGTCGATCCTGGAGCCTCTGACAGTTGGTCGCAATCTCAGGGGCTAAAAATCCAGTGGTGCAGCGGGGCTAAGGCAGGCTCCCTGCCTGCCCTGGCCTGCGCCACTCCTGGAAGCGGTCAGCATGCTCCTGTGATCTGGGGGAGGGGGACAGGGGTCTCTGTGCACTGTTCTTGCCTGCAAGCACTGCCCCCACAGCTCCCATTGGCGGCGAACGGGAAACTGCAGCCAATGGGAGCTCCGGGAGTTGGGGTGCAGGGGCATGCTGGCCGCTTCCGAGAGCGGCGTGGGCTGAGGCAGGCAGGGAGCCTGCCTTAGCCCCACACCGCCGCCACCCGGGAGCTGCCCAAGGTAAGTGCTGTTCAGCGGGAGCTCGCACCTCAGCCCTGAGCCCCCTCCTAGAGCCAGCACCTTGTACCCCCTCCTGTACCCCAACACTCTGCCCCAGCCTGGCACTCTGGGAGAGATGCAATTTGAGGCTTGTAATGCCATAGTAGGTGCTGTACCTGTTGTGTGGATAAATAAGGTTTCAGTCTCCGGTTATCACTCTGTTGCTAAAAAGAAAGCTCGTGGCTTGTGAAAACAAAACGAAACTTTGCCAAAATTCAGGGAAAGTTCTTCCGTAATATTCCACAATACTGATAAGTTATAATTATGGCTGTGTGTCAGTCAGCAGCCACATAGCTTAATGTTGCCACAACCCATGGTCAGTGATGACAGGGATTGTCCACAAAAGGATGATGATGATGATGATGATAACAACCCAAAGCTCCAGCTGCACTCAGTAAAGAAGGTAGCATAAACACATTAATATATTCTTTGAAGTAGTAGCACATACTTAAAGCTAATTAACCCAAAATGCTAAATGCAGCACATGATAAAAAAAATCTGCCTTTCATATATTGTTTTAAAATATGTTGCCAATTAACTTTTTTAAATTGTCTAGGAACCTCATGGGTGGCTGGTGGATCTGGTAAACAGGGTAAGTAAAGCTAAACTGAAAAGAACTGTTCATAGTATATGGTGTCTGTCACTTTAATTCATTGCTCTCAAAAGTGATTCTTCATATTTGTTCCCATAGAGGATGACAAGCACGTAGAGCAATGAGTTTTTTATGTTTTTAACCCTGCCCAACATAGATGGTAAGGTCCTTGCCAGGCAGTCATGCTTCCTTGCCCACCTTTGCACTACTGATTTGTACCCTTCAGCTGAGGAAGGCCAGAGGTCACCTCTGAGGCTGCAGTGCCATTCCACAAACAGCTGCTAGGGAATGCTAGAGAGATGCATCCTGCCTGCTGTCCCTCAGCTTGTCATCCTATGTGGATCTTCTAGCCTTCTTCCCCTCACCCACCTTTGCTTAAGGAGGGAGAATCTCAAGCTTGCTTTTGAACCCAGGACTCCACCATAATAGTATGTTGTGTTGTCCAGTGAGCCATCAAATAGACATGAAAGCACAAGTCTTACGTTAAACTTAAAATCCCACTGTGAAAGATCCTTGTTGACAGCTCAAGCATCTTGTCTTGAATTCTTATTTCAGAGATGATCATTGGAGAGCAAAGCTTTATCAAGTTAAAGTCTGGAATGTTTGCTTTAATCCCATATTTAAAAGGCAGACTGTTATAATTCATTGATTTGCTTTTGCTTTTTGCAGTTTGCAGAGTTGGGTGGATTTTCAGCAATTCAGTCTAAACTCCATTCAGAAGATATTGAACTTGGGGTAAGTTAATCTTCTGTTGATGTCTCTTTTTTTATATGTTAATGTTCTATAGCAAGGGATACTGGTAATTTGGTGCATCAAATGCTTTCTTCAGTACACCAGAAGTACTCCAAAAAGAATGCTGTGAGAATTCTTTGGTATGGGATGGGTGAAGGTCAGGGAACTATATTTGAGATGAGACTTAGAGTTGGTCTCTACGGAGAGTTGATACTTGGCAAGCTGGGGTGTAAATCTACATATTGCAGATGCATCCTAACTAGCCATGTGTACCCTGTTACCATGCTCTAAAAGTTCTGTAATGCATTATGGATCTACTGCTGCTTGAAAGAAAAACAAAGTCTTGACCACTTGTTACTAAAGATCCCACGAATCTACCCAGAAAAGAGCAGTTATTAGCATTGGTGTCCTGAATTAATTTCAATTTGGGTAATAATGTTCAGCATCCCAGTTTTAAGTGGGTGTAAACTGTTACATAGTTTTAGCATTTATCACTGAAGTAGCTGCATTTCAATTGCAGGGAAGGTGATTCCCATGTGTAAATTATTTTTAAAAAATCTTTGGTTCATATATTTCGTCTATCTTTTTTATCAATGGAAGAAAGCATAAAATCGTCACTTGTGAAGTTTGCAGATGTCCCAAACATTGGGAGAATGGTAAATAATGACGAGGGCAAGTCACTAAAACAGAGCAATCTGGATTGCTTGGTAAACTGGATGCAAGCAAATAATATTTTAATATGGCTAAATGTAGGCCAAAGAATGTAGACCATACTTACACAATGGGGGACAATATCCTGGGAAGAAGTGCCTCTGAAAAGGACTTGGGAGTCATGGTAGATGATCAGCTGAACATGAGCCCCCAGTGCCATGCTGTGCTCAAAAGAGCTAATAGTGATCCTTGAATGTGTAAACAGGGGAATCTCAGGCTGGAGTGTAGAGGTTATTTGGCACTGGTGCAAGCAATGCTGGAATTCTGTGTCCAGTTTTGATGTCCACAATTCAAGAAGGATGTTAAAAAATTGGAGAGGGTTGAGAGAAGAGCCATGAGAATGGTTAAGGATTAGGAAATGTGCCTTATAGCGATAAACTCAAGATGATGAATCTAGTTAGCTTAACAAAAAGAAAGTTAAGGATTGACTTGATTTCAGTCTAGAAGTACTTACATGAGGAACAAATATTTAATAATTGTCTCTCCAGTCTAGCAGACAAAAGTATAACATGATCCCTTTGCTGGAAGTTGAAGCTAGACAAATTCAGGCTGGAAATAAGGTGTAAATTGTCAACAGTGAGATTAATCATTGGAACAATTTACCAAGGGTTATGGAGGATTCTCCATCACTGGCAAGTTTTAAATTAAAATTGCATCTTTTTCTAAGAGATTCTCTAAGAATTACTTTGGGAAAGATCTATGACCTGTGTTTCAGAGGAGGTCAGACTAAATGATCACAATGGGACTTTCTGGCCTTGGAATCTATGCACTAAATAACTCTAAATATGTTAACTACTGCATCAAAATTTGACACATTTAATGACTACATAAACTATACGGGGTCTTAGGTTCATAAAGCCTAACAGTGTTTGTTGTTGAATATAATTTAGAAAACTCAGCTATAACAGATTTCAAATCTAAATAACTGTCTGAGAACCAGAATACTGAGAGGAAGCACATTATTTCAAATTTTAATTGTAAAGTAATAATTTGTTCATCACCTGCAGTTGAACTACAAATTTGGAAAATGCTATTTCCTTTTAGTGGGTTGATTACTTCTTCCTCTCTTCCCCCCCTCCCTCCCCCTACTTATTAAGGAGAGGCAAGTAGTTTATATGCAAATATGACAGAGGGGGAGTTTATCTCGTTAAACTTAGGCATTGCTATAGGTTCTCTCCTCTTAACTAACTAGTAACTCCTTTCTTAAGAATGTAATTTTTGACTAGGGACACTTAACTTGCAGGCTGTTGGTTGTAATGAGACACGCACTATTATGTAAGTCATTGCCTCTTCTCAGGAGGAAATTGGTCTTGATATGGCAAGTGAATTTCCTTCACTCTGCTTGAAAATTGATAAAATTTGGAAACCTTGGATCTCAAGATTTTTTTCATTCCATGTGTGAAGGAAAATCCTTGTGTGACTGATCTGCATGAGGAACATTCTTCAGCATTGGGTCTTACACAGAAATCCACTTTCTGTTGAAGCCGTCTGGCAGATAGTGATAGGATTCATGAAGAAGGTGAATGTTGGATTTGGGGAAAGAAATTCTCTTTTGTGGCTGTCCACCAGAGAACGTGCATTTGTACTCTACAGTGCTGTAGAGTGAACCATCAAAGCGTTTATTGGCTCTTGCATTGGCCGAAACAGACCATGAACGGACTCTAATAACAGAACCATAAAATGACCAAAACCACTGAAAGTTGAGAAGGTCCTTTGTGTTAGCAAGCAAGAGATGCAATACTTAATGCATACCATTATTTTAAATCTGTTTCTTGAACTGCATGTTGTCCATCGTAACAAGAAGTCCCTTCAATGCTGAAGCAAAATTGTAAGCAATGGGAGGATAATTGGGATGTATGATACATGCTGCTTGTAAACCTTCACCTATGTTTTAAAGAATTTGATCATCAGTCTTAAAAGGGATTACTGTGTCTGTGCCTAAATATCTACTATCTTTCTTTCAGGCAGTCTCTGCGTTAGTTCAGCCATTGGGGGTGTGTGCAGAGTATCTCAACTCTTCTGTAGTGCAGGTAAAACACCATTTTTATGAGTTAATTTCAGAAAGTAGAAAAATGAACTTTGAAACACACAGCTATATTGCTCCCTTGAGTTTTGTATTAATTTTTCTGTGTTCAAATGGATTTCTTAAAAAATGGCATCCAGAAGGCAACACTACTGGTACTTGTTTGGCATGAGAATCGGAAACTTAACGTGGAAAACTGAATTAGTTTATCACTGACTTAGTATCAAAGTGGTGGTTAATTTTGAAACACTCTGAAACATGTCTGGTTTAGGGTGCAGGGTAGTTGTTTTGCATAGGCTAATATTGGTTGAGTGACACTTTTTTTGCTGTAAAATGTGCAAATACCAATTTTTAGATGCATTCACAAGTGAAGGTGGGATGGGGAAATAAGTTGCCTTTCACAACACATGGCTAATAGCCAACAGGTTCACACATGTCAGTTTTTGAAAACTTTATTGAAGAAGCTTTCTCAACATACTTTCTCCACAAACAAGGGTTGAAGGAATGTTGCATGCATTAGAGAAACTTCTGCATATTACAGTGGTGGAGAGCTACCCAGAACAAGGAGACCACATGTGCCATTTGTTACCCAAGAGAGTAGAAATGCCATTTTTAATTATAACTATGTAGTCTAGGGATGGGATTTTCAAAGTCAGTTGAAAATCTCAACCTAACTTCTTGGTTTATATAGAGTAGAAGGTTTTCTCACTATGTGAACATCCATATTCATTTGCTGAGGACGGTAATCCTGAATCTCCTGATCTTCATCAGTGTAAATCAGAAGTAACTCCTTTGCAGTCAGTTGAACTATCCCAGGGTAAAACAGGTGTGACAAGAATCTGCCCCAATGAGTACCACTTTCTTTGGACTCCTAGCTTTGTGACTGAGATCTAGGGTGCGTATGTGAGCGTGAGTTGGAAAATATATTGCTAGAGAGGAACATATCTGTGATCCACATACCTTTGCTAAAATATTGCAACCCCATGCAGTATCTTTAGGGGCCATTGCATTAAATTTATGAATGACTTGTGTATGATTGTGTTCTTCTCAATGGGGGAGGGCTAGCAGAGCTCCTCTAAGACCTAAGAACAGTGAGGGTGATTAAGGTGAGTCACTGAGACTGAACAATCAAGAGAAATACCACACCCTGGGGTGGTTGGCATATGTACTAGTTCAAACTGCGTTTTCCAGAGACACCCAGCCAAAGAAAGGGCTTTAGGGGAGAAAAAGGCTGGATTTAAACTGACTCAGGACCTTCTTTCTGATCCAAGAAACGTGAGGCCCCAGCTCTTGCAAAAGAGTTGGAAAGACTTTGGCCTACTAGGGTCCTGTAAGACTTGTGGGTGACTCCTAGTATGTTTAAATCTATGTATTGGTTTTGTTTTTTTCTGTAATTCTTTTAACTTAAGAATAAATGTGCTTGCCTAGAAAGAGCTGTGTGGTCATTTCTAGCTGCTGGCAATACACTATCCATAGCCTTCAGAGAGAAAGCAACACAAGTTCTGGCTGTTAGGCAAACTGGCTTGCTGGGAATATTGCAGCTGGTTTGGGGTTTTTTTTGATCACACTATTGAGAAGAGAGGCTGATAGGAAGACACTAGGTATCAAGTTGACTTCATTGTATGTATAGCAAGTGTTGTGTGTTGAAAACATTAGATCTCTTTTCTAGATACTTTTATGGTACAAGCTGCTGTTAGTTTATCTGGGAAATTTTGGCTTCTTCCTTTACATTACTTCATTCTCTGTTCATACCAGCAGGGTGGTTTATGTATGCCATATTTGTGTTAGCTTATGTATTCGAAGTAAATGTGATCTTAAGTTGTTTTGACCTTTTTAGAAAGAGAAGCTATTGTTTCATTTTACTTCCAAGTAACTTGACTCTGGAAAATAAAAAATGATTGTCCTTGTATTTTCTCAAATTCCTTAGCCCATGCTGGATCCAGTCATTCATAAAATGATTAAATATGTACAGAATGTGGAAGAGAAGGACCTAAAAGACAAGGTAACATTCTGATTATATCAAATATACACGTAGAAACTACTGTAAATGTCGAAAGTGCTAAACTCTCATAACTTGAGAACAAATTATACTAGTTCCTGTTTGGAAAGTATCACTTGAGCTAAATTTAGACTGAGAATGTTTGTAATAGGAAACTGTGCTAGTGGGTTGGCTGTACTTACCAGGACCCACTTTAAAATCTTATTCAGTGTTAGACCTTCCTGTCTAAAAAGACTTCCTCCTCATAGTTATCCAGCAAGTTTACCTGGTTCCAGTCATGCAAGGTCCCGAACACCCTCTATTCTAGTTGACTTTAAGGTGCCTAGTACCTTGCAGCATTAGGCCTTATAGCCTAGATTTTTAAAGGTACATAGGCATTGCTCGGCTGAGTGTTGCAGTGCCTAACTGACTTAGGAGCTCTAGGTCTCATTTTCAAAAGCGACTTAGGCTCCTAAGTCAGTTAGGTGGAGCAGAGTCTAAATACCTTTAAAAATCCAAGGCCTACATGGCTGCTTTGCTCTGCTTTGGCTGTAGCAAGTATAAAATTGCATTTCTGTTTACAGGTACAAATATTGTATTGTTTCCAAACGAGTTTGCTGATCTTTATCAGAGGAGATCATTAGATGTCAACATCTTCTGACTTTTTTTGTTCTACATTGTACTGAATTTGTCCTCTATTTCTAATAAGTCTTTATAGTGTCTTTTTTGTTAAGATCATTTTAGGTTATGTCTACGCTGAAATTTTGAGAGTAAAACTTTTGTCAGTCAAGGGGTTGAGAAAAACACTCCTGTGACCGACAAAAGATTTACTGATGAAAAGCGATGCCATGGACAGCGCTTTGTCCCGCCAACAAAACTATCGCTCTTCGTTGGAGGTGGTTTTATTTTGTCGGCAGGAGAGCTCTCTTTCCTGCTCACAAAAAAGAGTGGCTACACTGTGTACATTACAGCAGCATGGCTGTAGCAGCACAGCAGTGCCACTGTAAGGTGCACGATGTAGACATAGTCATCATGATGTGTTGGAAATGTTATTGTTTGTGCACTTAAAGAATAGAGATAGACGTGAAATATACATCTTACAAATTAGAACATTTTAACATGCTTAACTTTCAACAGAAGTTTCTTCCTTACCCCTAAACTTTGTCTGCATAGTGATTCTTTCTAGTAGTGTGAGTAATACTTCTACAGATGTTCACAGAAAGACAAAGTATTGTGGATTATAGATCAAGCAGCCTGTTCACTAGGTCACTGTTATTACCCTTTGTGTCTATTATCCAAGTCTAAAACATGACAGAACTTATGCTTAAAATAAAATGTCTAAAAATCTGTATAGCCATTACTAAAAAAAAATTTTTTTAACAGAGGCTAGTTAGTATCCCTGAACTCCTGTCTGCTATAAAGCTACTGTGTATGCGCTTCCAACCTGACCTGGTAACTGTGGTGGATGATCTACGATTGGACATTCTGTTGCGCATGTTAAAATCTCCCCACTTCAGTGCAAAAATGAATTCCCTCAAAGAAGTAAGTTTGAATTTTTGTTTGAATATGACAGGCTATTCTTGCTATACCAAAAGTAGTGTCTGAAAGGCAAAGGTGGCGGGGTGGTTTTATGCCAATCATGTGGCCTTAAGGAAGTCTTAATTCTAAGTAAAGAACAAAGGAAGTCAGTCTAACAAGAATTATTTTTGCAAGTTAGCAGTGGATGCAAGGGTTGTGGTTTCCTTGGAAAGAGTCCAAGTCATATCAGCCTTCTCTAAGGACTATTGTTTCAGCTGTATTTGTGAGCAGTAGTCTCTGCTATGCCTGGGCCATTCATGGGTATTCCATAGTAAGCTAAATCTTAGGTGTATCCCAAAGGCTGTGCTGAGCTAGCAAACTTTTTATTCCTCATGTGGAACTGCATAAAAAAGTAAAACTCTAAATTCAGCCTCTCCAGAAGTCACTTACAGTATGCAAATTTAGTCATTCAGTCCTTACTTCCAATGCTGGTATATCTTAGTACTCCAAGAAATTGCTTTTTTTAAAAGCCTACCAAATTATATATATTTGAAGGCTTTCTTGGTTCAGTTCTTGTTTCTGGGATATATTAAATCTTTCTCAATTGTCATTTGAAATCAGAAACACATTGGAGCTAATCATTAATCTTGGGTCCTTGGATATAAGTGTATCACATTCCTCTTGAAATTACATAAATGCACCATTTTGGGCTTCGTCCAGAACTTGTACTTTGGTCACCTTTATCAGTAGACTGAGCTGAAGTGTAATGGTTTACTACCATGGAGATAGATAACTAATTTGAGAGCCACAAAAAGAACCCTGTTCTGCAATAAATTTTTTTTAGTAAATCTAAAGAAGTTTGTGGTACGGGAGAGCCCTCCTGTCTGTGACAGAATGGGATTAAGAAATTGGTGTAATAATGGTACCCAGCAGACTTTTCTCTTTTTAATACTGTAACTGGCCTTCGGCAGTGCATTGTTATATTCTCCTGGTGCTTGTACTACGTTGGGCTTTGCAGGGGAGTGGGGTGTGAGTGTGAGAGAGAGAGAGAGAGAGAGAGAGAGAGAGAGAGAGAGTTCAGCAACAGTTTTAACATTCTGTGATTTATAGGTAACCAAATTAATAGAAGACAGCACTGTATCCAAATCTGTAAAGAATGCAATAGATACAGACCGATTATTAAACTGGCTAGTAGAAAACTCTGTTCTATCAATTGCACTAGAAGGTAAGCTTCTTTACCAATTGTTTTTACACTATGAACTTTGAATGAATGTCATAGGCTTCAAGGAACTGTCAACTGGACTTTTTTCAAACTGTTTTGTGATAGAGTGCCCTTTATAAAGAAGTGCTTGGGTTTTTCTACAGTGTTCTGATTATTTAGAAGGGTTCTGAGAATACCACCACAAGCATGCTGAAGCACACTTGTTTCTTTTTTGTCTGCTGATGCCTCTTCAGTTGCACTTTCAGCTTTGCTGGTATTATAGGTTACTACTTGCTGAGTCCAGGGGAGGGTGTGAGGTTTTTCAAAGCACTGAAACTGACTAGATGCGATATGCTATCAATTACACAAAAAAACCAAGCTGAAAAAATAAAGAAATGGGTATTTTTTTTATTTTTCTCTTTTAGTAATCTTAAGAATTGCCTGGAATAATAACAGGCACAGAATTTTCAGATGGAAATGACTTTTCAAATTGATACTCTTCCTTTGAAATAAAGTACCAAGTTTCTTGCTATAACTTGTATTAAATAAGTCATTTTTATGATGATATTCACAATTTCTAATTTAGCTGTCTGATTGTTCAATTAGGTAATATAGACCAAGCACAGTACTGTGACCGCATAAAGGGAATTATTGAACTGCTGGGAAGTAAATTGTCTTTGGATGAGCTCACTAAAATTTGGAGAATACAGGTAAGCTTAAGGATTGTTCTATTTTATGTATCATTTAAAAAAAAAACAGGCCAACATTTTCAAACTTAAGTGCCTAAATTTAGGCACCTAACTTTGAAAATAGTGAAAATCTAGCTGTCCATTTATTTGCTGGATCACATTACTTTGTTCATTCCCTATGGAATCATGGTGTACATTATTAATGGACTTAAATATCCGTGTAGACTCCTTACATTCAGTTTTCAGCTGTGGTCATTAGCGTTTCACTTACCTCATGAGCACCACGGCCCTGACAGCAAAAATGCTTTTGGGAAAGAACACCTTAACATGTACACATTTTCCAATCGTTTACTATTGTAACTAGTGCCTTCAACTAAACAAGTTTAGATTGCTGTTTATTTTGTACCTGTGTTAATCTTTATTTCTTAATAAACATCTCTCCCTTCAAGGTTGCACTCCTTGTTCTAGCTCAGTGTTTCTCAACCAGTGGGTCTTGACTTTGGGGAGAGGGGGGGTTAACAAAAGGCAGTTGAGGGGATTGTGAGGTACTGAAAATGTTACAATCTAAACCAAATAAACCCTCTCTCCCCATTTCCCATGCACCCTTACCACTTAGTCAAGTATTCCGTTAACCTCTCAAAATACATTCACATAAATTAAATAGGCTTCTCATTGATGCCTTTTTTATGCTTTTATAGTGAATGTAAGGGGGTTACAAAAAACATTGATTTTTAAAATAAGGGGTGAAACATTATATTAGCCTCTGACCATACTTTAGCATTTTAATTTTCTTGGATGAAGGTATGAGTCTGAATCCAACTCTCTATCTGACTTTAAATAGAGGGAGCTCAAATTCTATTAACTGCCTCTTAATGTTTTCTACTCTGTTACATATGTACTCTTGACAACAATCTGTTAGTCTTATTATACACTCACATTAATCAATGTGTAGAAAATGATTCTCAAATGCTTAATGCAAACTGCTGTTTGAAAGCTCTATCCTCAACCAAAACTGCTTGGTCTGAAATTTAATGTGCTAGTGCAAAGTTGTAGTCAACACAGAAACAATTTAGCCTTTATATTTTGTACTAAATAATTAGTTTAAGCTTTTTGGACACCTTGTATAAATCTACAGTAGGGTTGGGGATGATAGCAAGTCTCTTTTGCTCAGTGAAGCTGTGACGTTGACATGACTCATTTTGCACTTATTCTGAGCTCAGCTGTAATATTTTGTCTTCCTGCTGGCCTGTTTCTGACGTGGGTTTTGTATTGAGAGGCTTTGTATCACTTCCTCCTGAAAAGAGTCTAAATATGATAGTGGGGGTATTGGGTATGTAAATAGAATACCCTGAACTTAAAACTGTGTAATGTTCGTGGAAGACTTAGATTTTAACTAGACTTTGGGTTGGGAACAGGCATATTTAAGGGAGACCCTACCCTACCTGAAGGACGTCATATCCAGTAAATTTTCCTCCCTATGCATCACCCTCCTGTATTTCAAAAAGTTCTATTTTGTGTGCCAAGGTCTTTCTAGATAGGCTATGTATGTCACTTTTTAAAAAAATTAATAGTGCATCAAGACCGTCAATCTTAGAATAATTGTTATTCTCTGAATAAGAAACAGTATAGTATTCTTAGTAAGAAACAAGACTGATTTATCAAGGCTACAAGAAACAGAAGAATATAAATTTCCTATTTAGCAAACAAGTTCTGTTCAAAATTCCCAGGGTGTAATGTAAAGAAGTTGTTGATAGCTTGGCTGGTCAATGCACTACAATGTATTCAGATTAACATTATGTTATTGGCCTGTTTTCACATCCTGTACAGAATGGTATTCATGTGAAGTTTCCTAGCTTTTTTTTTTTTAATGGTAGCTGCTGACACAGCACATCACCTCAGATGTGGACAAGTCAACCCAGCATTTTAAAGATGCTCCACACATGAAGCAGCTGATTTTCCTCCCTCTCCCCCTCCCCCCATTTCCTTCAAGATTGAGTGTGTCATCTCTGCCTGAAGAATAACATTTCTGTACACTACTGAACTTGAAGACTCTTGGAGCTTGCATAGAAGGCACTCAACTATTTGCATTTTGTTTTTAATAGGAAAATCTCAACTGGGCTTCCCCCACTTCTTGCTTCGGATTGATTAATCTCCTGTGTAGTGTTGCATTCAGTGTTGATGGGGTTTTTTACTTCATAAAATCATAATACAAAGATTTTTTTTTTATGATTCAGTATAACTGTTTGGCTGCAGTCAAACAGGACGCTTTATTTGAATGATTATCATGTCATTGTCCAGATCTCAGGAAGATCTCTGTGACTCTCAAAAGCTTGTCCCTTCCACCTCACCTGCCTTGTCTCTCTCATTCAACTGGATATTTAATTCCCTCAGATATAAACCCTACCTTCTGAATGCAGGAACTTCCTCATGCTGCCTTCTGGGATGCACCCATATTCAGGCCCAAATCTCCTCTTTCCTATTTTTATTTCTGATTTTACTTTATTTTTAGGGAGAAGCATACTTAGTGGTTAGAACACTACAGACTAGCATGAGTTTTGGTTTCTGTACCTAGCTCTGCTACTAACTTGCTCTGATCTTGGACAAGTTGCTCATATCTGTGCTTGTTTCCCAGTGTGCAAAATCTTGCCCTGGGGTGTGTACATTGTAAATGGAGACGATGGTATACACCAAGAAGCAAGTGTGTGAGTGGTGCAGTTTAGCGATGGGCCTCATTTGGTGCCATGCTCGTGGTTTTTACTACTTCATGCTCATTTGGGAGGATGACTAGGGTGTATAGGACACCTGGAAGAAGCATGATGTTGAGGAAGAGATGGAAGCATAGTAAACCTAGTTAGGCTGGGTTTCGGGTCTAGAGAGATGCAGAAAGAAGATGCACAGAAAAGAGGACACAAGGAGTGATGAAATGTGTTCTGGGAGACATCAAAAAAAATTGATTGCCCCCCCGCAGCTGGTGTAGAGTGAAGGTTTCGGCTCCACTTTTTCATGCAGCATCAAACTAGGATGACACTACGCAGTTTAGGTTTATCAGGGTTACGTTTTTGGAGCTGGGATCCCCAAGCCAAATTTTAAATTAACAGCACTTCTGTTCTCATAATGGTAGAAACCTACAATTTTCATTTTTTTCCCCCCATCTTGTAAAAGCTTCCCATGCTCATTCTGTGTTCCCATGTAATGCAATGAAAAGTTCCAGCACAGGAGTTGCGGATACTGCCACCATTGCAGTCAATGGAAGTGCTTTAGCTGCAATGCCCCCACTGTAAATGGGACTGAGCCGTTGACCAGATATTTTTCTGAGAGAACCCTTGATTCTGGATTTTACTTCTTCCACTCCTGTATCCCCCAGAGCCTGGATCTGGTAACTTTCTGGTCACTGTGCAAAGCCCACTTCATCTGTCAAGCACTCACTGGGTTGTATAGATTGATGACTGGGGTGGGAGAAGTGTTTATGGAAAGCTGCTTATTTATATTGCTGGTGAGTGTTTGAAGGCTATGTGAGATTCAAGGATTGTGATAACTTTCCTCATGAGGGAATCCCAGTGGTTTCAGCGAGGCTTTCTAGAGGTGCAGGAATCAAGGCCTTAATGTTCATAAACAGAAAAAACATTTCTATATATGCGCATAACTTCCATGAATAGCTTTGGAAAATGGATGTATGTATGGAGAAAAGAGGAAAGATCTGTCATTGCTGTGTGCAGTGGTGCCAGACAACTGCAGATAGCATCAATACCTTCCTGCTTAAATGTTAAAGTATTTCCATATGTAATTTTAGACTGAACATCTTGACAAGCAGTAAACTGACAGCTGTACATTCAGCAGATTGATGGATATTGTGGTTCCTCGTTCTGCTTCTATGGGTTCCACCATCCTACCTTAATTGACGCAATCAAAAGTCTGTAATGGTGGCCACTAGGATGTGGAAATCCTGCAAACACCTGTGTTGGCACATCTTTTCCTATTTCTTAAAATGGTTAAACACTGAAATAGAAAATACTTCTGAAAGAGTGAGCAGTTAATTTAAGGTCAGTTACTCCTGCCCTACAGTATCTGCCCAGAATATTTTCAATTAACGTAGCACTTTTCTCACAAATATAAACTGTTTCTTTTTGGACAGTATTTCAGCCACCTTTGGGGGTTTGGTAGATTGAGTACTGTCCTGTCTTCTTCTAGAATGATTCTCTAAATTATTGTCTTTCCATGAGATGTCAATACTCATTTATAGCCATTGTTGCTCAGATATCTGAAGGATTTTACATGATGTGTACAGTCTTGATTTTCTCCTCCTTGCAAAGAACCAGTTGTTGTGTCTCATTTCCTCCCCTCTTATTTAGTCAGGACAATCATCCACTGTGATTGAAAACATACATACTATTATTGCTGCAGCTGCTGTGAAATTCAGCTCCGATCAACTTAATCATCTGTTTGTTCTTATTCAGAAGGTAAATCTTTATCTGAATTTAAATTTCTTATCAAAACAGGAATGTTGATATGTTTGAGCATCTAGTCTACAAATAACATTTCTAAATACAATTTTTTTGAAACCTATAATATGACTTTGAGAAGATTAAAATATTCATTTTAAATAACTCAGCTCCCATTGTGCTGTCGATTTTAATCTTTTAACTCGGGTTTTAACCATGTTATGTGTACTTACAGCTAAAGTATGTTCAGGCAAAGATTTCATTATTGCCTCTAGCCACTTGTGATAAATTTTTGGAAGTGTTTGGTGAATTAGATCTCGTGTTAACAAAACTGAGTTCACATCTAATCAAGCTGTGTTGAAACCGTGTCCCTTTATTAATTGGTGATATCACAGTAAAATAGGCCATAGATGGAATCAATTAATTTGAAACTTTGCATTTTTATTACATATTTGCTGCTGTAATAGAAATTCTGTGTCTTTGTCCTGCAGAGCTGGGAGACTGAGAGTGACAGAGTGCGACAAAAACTGTTGAGCCTGATAGGACGCATTGGTCGGGAAGCACGCATTGAGACAACCACCGGAAAGGCATGAGAAATAAAATCCTCCGTTGTTAAGATAAAGAATAGAATTGCATCTCTTTTGTAATTACTAGTGTCCCTGACCATTTATGCTGTTCTTGAAGGTCCTAGAGGTGCTTTGGGAACTGGCTCATCTTCCAACGTTACCCTGTGGTCTAATTCAGCAGGCCTTGGAGGAACATCTGACAATTCTTAGTGATGCTTATGCAGTGAAGGAAGCAATCAAAAGGAGCTACATCATCAAATGCATAGAAGATATTAAGAGGGTTCGTTTCTCTGTAGAATTACATTTTTTCCGAAAAATGGTATATTCTCTAAAGAGTGGCTTGGGCAGTATCGACTCTTCTTTCAAATTACATGGAATTGGACACTTGTTGCCTCTGTACGCTTGTACCTTGGGAGAATCTGAGAGGGGGAGATTTTATGTGAGCCAACTTGTTTACCGTGAGACTCCTAGTAAGTCTCTTGCCTTGTTTTAAACAATTGAAAGAGAAAATCATGTTTTCTGATTTGTCTGTTAGACGAGTCTCAAAATACAGATTGGTTTTTAAAACCCAGTAATGTCCTTTGTTTAAAGAAACAGGCATGAAAAATGTCTTCTGGTATAAGAACCCATTTTGCAGCTGAATTTGCTCAGATGTCTCCTGGGCAGCAGCATGTTTTTGAGGGGAGAGGGCTTTGACCATGTAAAATTCATGGCACATAGCTTAAAGGATTTCCCATTCTGTTTACAGATCTGCCCATGTAATAAATGATCTTTCTATAGGCCTGCAAGAATGAACCTGTCCTTGTTCCATAGTCCAAAATGTGCCATTATAAAGGAAATGGCTTGTTGTTACTTCGGTTGCCCTCTCTCGTGCTAAACTAAACTTAGACTAGCCTTTCTGTTTTTCCAACATCATCCAAGAGTTGGGTTGTCGGTTTTTTGTTTTGTTTTGTGTGGTGTTGGGTTTTGTTTTTTTGTTTTTTTGGTAGAACAGATATTCCTTAGGTGCCAAGGTACCTTGCATTCTTGCTTTTTCTCTAAAAATCAGAAATGCCGATCTCAAGCTGTCTGCGCTAGGGGGAATGTTTGTTTGAAATCCAGACTATTCTGTATCTGATGTTCACTTCTCTTTCCTGTTCTTGCTAGAAACGCCTCCAATTTATTCCAAGGCATCCTTCTGTAACAGTTTTTTTTCTTACTGCTCCCTGTTGCAGTGCCTCCATCTAGGGCTTTGATAGTATGTAGTTTTAAGCTAGTTTTACAAATGCAACATTTACCTATCTACCCCCACCATAAACAAGGAGAAATTAAAACAACATTTGAGAGAATATTGGCAGCACTGTCAAAGGTATGGAGAGGTCTTCAGTGTAGCTTTCTTTCTGACATGAACAGGCTGCTGAGAATGTAGCATTGATTGTTAGCATCTAATCTAGAATCAAGATGCTTCTTTCCCAAACAGAATTTGGTGTGCCAGCTTCTAATGTCAGACTTTATGGAAAATACCCTCCCCCCCCAAGGGTTCAGTCCTACAAAATGCTGAATGCTTCTGACAGAAGTACTCAGCACCTTGCAGGATCAAACTTTAAGTTCTCTTGCAAACCTGAGTTTAAATATCTTATCAGAGGGCTCCTCGTGACCCTAAAATGTCTCATTGAGATAACCACAGATCTCCCCCCTCCGCCCCGGCTCTGAATCCCTTGGTAGTATTTTAAATAATTTTTAAGTTCTGTTTTGCCTGTCTCCTCTCACTGCCTCCCCAACCTGGTCTTTCATTGAGTAGCTGTATTCGGTTACATTTGCCCTCTAAACCTTGGCTTACCTCTCCATCTTACCTGCAGTCAGCTAGCCATCTCCTTCCTCAGCTATCTGGTTTAATTGTGAAAGCTGAAACCGAGACTCTCAGTGGAGAGGAACCAAGGACTAGTGACTGCAGATTCATGAAAGAAAATTATTATCCTGAAGCTGGGGCATGGATGATAAATAGGTTTCTAGGATTCTCTTACAAGAAACAATTATAGTATTGTTGAGCATGTACACGTGTGTAATTATTTTAACTTCTGTTATTACTAGTCATCCCAACATCATAATCCCCAATTTGTTTGGGTGGTACCAGCTTTACGTCAGCTCCATGAAATCACACGTTCGTTTATTAAACAAACGTACCAAAAGCAAGATAAGGTAAGGCTCTTGCTAAAATATTTTTTAAAGCAAAGTTACATCCATCAAACTTCAGCTCTTATAACAAACTTTAAGTTAAAAATATGGTATTAATTTATGGCACTATTTGAATTGAGGAGTTTAATGTAGTGGTAGTATCTTAACAGTATACTTTTACAATGGTAATTCCTTAATACTCTGCACTGTCCATTATATGTGGATAAGCTTATCTCTTCTGACACGTCTGAATTGGCTCACGTTATCTTTGTGCCATTACTAACTATAAGTGAACCTGATTGACAAATTTAAGGGAACAGGTTGTTTTTTATTGACTTTTGACTGAAGTAATAAAATCAGTTATGCCCTTTCAAAAATAGAAATGGCTCCAATCTGCTACCAAGTTGTGCTTTGCGTTATGCCAGCTTTGAGTGGAAATGTTTGGCTCAGTGGAGGCGGGAGGGATAGCTCAGTGGTTTGAGCATTGGCCTGCTAAACCCAGGGTTGTGAGTTCAATCCTTGAGGAGGCCACTTAGGGATCTGGGGCAAAAATTGGTCCTGCTAGTGAAGGCAGGGGGCTGGACTCAATGACCTTTCAAGGTCCCTTCCAGTTCTAGGAGATTGGTATATCTCCAATTTAAAAAAAAAAAAAAAAAGATGCTGAAAGCAGTTGCTGTGTAGGATGGTTTGTAAATGGGAAGGATGAAGGTGAACCTTCAGGACTCCTTTGTGACAGTTTGGATAGTGCTGAAAAACCCACAGTTAGTTTTTTTTTGTTTGTTTTTTTAAAGAGAATTCCCATAAAAATGCAAAACCTCTAAGTGTGCCTGTTGTGGTGCTTCATTTCTTACACTGTCTTTCTCAATGTTTCTGCCAAGAGCATTATTCAAGACTTGAAGAAAAATTTTGAAATAGTGAAACTGGTGACAGGAAGCCTAATAGCATGTCATCGATTGGCTGCATCTGTAGCAGGTCCTGGTGGACTAGTTGGAACAACATTAGTGGATGGCCGATACACTTACCGGGAGGTACTGAACACTGCTTTCTAATGTTAGTTACTAGAAATTGTCAGATGAACAATGTTACAAATCACCCCAAAAAAGCCATGGTCAGTTGAAACACAGACGACTAGACAATGTAAAATATCGGACACTTAATGTACACTGTATCTATATATGCTGCATTTCCTCCCTCCAAAATTACACTGTTTTCTAATATATTGAGCTTTATTACTTAACTATTAAATTAAATGGTGGGGTAGCCTCTCTATATTAAAACTTGTGGCATATTTTAAATGGCTGAATTTCGTAACGACTACTTAAAATCAAAAAATATTTTCCTATTAGTATATGGATTCATATATCCACAGAGCACTCGCAGCACAATGTATTGCACCTTAGATCTCCTTTTTATGCCAGGTGGTGGCTCAGGCTAGTTACTATTATGGGGATCGAGAGCAACCCAAGTGTTTTCTGAAAAGGTGCCTGAAATGAGGTCTTTTGTTTAAAACAGTGAAAATTAGAAATCATAATTGCAGGCCCTGCTCTGTCCACATGGAGTTCATTGCAGGATCAGTCAGTTTTTGGTTCTTCACACTTTGCAAAATGTATAAAAAAGAACAAAATGTTGTATTTCTAATTTTAAGTTCTCTTTTGGAAAGATGACACTCAGTTTTGTTATTCTCTTTTCAGTACTTAGAGGCACATTTAAAATTTCTGGCATTTTTTCTGCAAGAAGCCACCCTCTATTTGGGTTGGAATCGTGCCAGGGAAATCTGGGAATGTCTTGTGACGGGTCAAGATGTTTGTGAGTTAGATCGAGAGGTAAGAAGCCCAAGAGATCAACATCTGGAGGCGGGAAAGGAATTTAATAGCTCATGACTGGAATGCATGTATAGAAAATAAATTGTTTATAATGTTTGTCTCATTCAGTGTCTTCAAATGCCTTACAAAGCACTAATGCATTCGATCCTGTTAGTGCAAGGACAGTATAGGCAAATGGAGCAGCTATTATGTGTTTAACTGTAAATGGTATACTGCCTTGAACATTAAGACCTGTTTAGTTGAAAGGGAATGTTGGTCAGGAGACTAGATGAGGGTTATCTGCTCTTTGAGCTGTAACTTCCATCTGAACAGCCAGGGATGTCATAAATGAGGAACCTTCACTTAATGTTTTATGCAATAGATGGCATTAGTAATAATGCCTGGTACCCTAATGCAGCACTGCAGGTTGTATAATATGTAAGAACCTGAGTCCTGGTGTGGAATCTGAACCTTCTGCTCCAGAAGAAAGTCTACTACTATCTGAGTTATGCTGATACATAATGCATAGTAATGCTCTGTGCAACAGCAGTGCACTTCAGATGGTTACAGACTACTGAATGTTTTGACTATCTTGCCTTTTCATGACAAGTCTTTTATCTAAGCTTTTTATGCACTCATCACTATAGTGTCTGAAGTAATTTGAAAAAGCAATGTTGATGTACTAAAAAAATTGTTTGATCTTCAAAATATGGACCATATACACTTATACACCTGTACTCATTCACAGATGTGCTTTGAGTGGTTTACAAAAGGACAGCATGATCTGGAGAGTGACATACAACAGCAGCTCTTCAAAGAGAAAATTCTCAAACTGGAGTCATATGAAATTACTATGAATGGTATGAAAATGTTTTTGGTCACCAGGTCATAGGAGTAAATATATACCCAAGTACTAGATAGTTGCTTTCTAATAAAACATTAAACTTAGTTTTTAAAGCTCTTCACAGGTCTAAAAAACTAACACAATAAGGGGTCTTTTTCCATGATTCTAAATTTTTAATTGCTATTAAGATTATCCTTTATTCTTGTGTATTTAATGTCCTGTTTTAATAAAAACAGGAATTTATTCTAAATAAAAATCTTCCATGATTTTTACATATAGGTTTTAGTTTATTTAAGACGTTCTTTGAGAATGTGAACCTATGTGATCATCGACTAAAACGACAAGGAACTCAGTTGGTAAGTGTGTTGCACTTTCACTCCTATGAACAGTACATGAGATCTGGGGAACAGGTCCTTATTTTAAAAAAAGACAGCAAGCCATTTTATATGGTCATATTTGTACTAAAATACCTCAGGTCCTTTTAGTATTTTCATTACAAATTCTTGCTTTTTACCTTGAGAAATTAAGGGTGGGATTTTCATGAATGCTGAAAGTTGATGTAAAAGATTTCAGGGTGGAACGCAATAATGTCATGAAACTTTAAAGACCAATCCCAGTTTTCCTTTGCATTGTTAATGAGCAAATGAAGTTAGTGTGTGTAACTTGTTTTGCTGATGCCTAAAGAAAAAACCTATTGTATGTTTAGTTATTTGTGTACCTATTTACAAGAGAGATGTTTAGTAAATTTAAATCGTAATTATGTTGTAATTATTTTTAACTTCAATATGATCTTGCACTGCTTTTTAAAATAAAATTATATGGCAAAAAATATGTTGAGGTATACATCTGGATCTGCTTATTATCAGGGACTGTTAATTTACCTCAGACTTGCCTATGGTGCTCTTAGACCTGTTGTGAAGTACATTACCCCAGTATATGCCACTTGATGAGCATTTTAGCCTATGATTTGTTGCTCTTTTGACTTATCTGTGTAAAATAAATTATGTTTTGTATGATTGTTGAACTCCTAAAATTATCTTTGAATTCTTCATTATTCCATTGCTTGGTGAACTGTTTTCTGCAGAAGTCATTATTTGTCTACATGTAGACAAAGTGGGTTAGACTTAAAATTTCCACCGATTATGTAGATTTGAGATTATGTAAATTTAGTTCGTATTGTATAAACATTTTTATAGCGTTGACAACACACTGAAAAATACAGCTTCTAAGACTTTAGCCAAAAGTTACTTTTCCAGCAGATATAAAACAAGCGTGATTTTATGATTGTTACATGTTATAAGCATGTATAAAGTCAAATTGTATTTTACTAATGTATTTTCCTTTGAACAGAATGTAGAAAAACTGGAGTTAATAGGGATGGATTTTATTTGGAAAATAGCAATGGAATCACCTGATGAAGAAATTGCTAATGAGGCCATTCAGTTGATCATAAATTACAGCTATATTAATCTAAATCCTAGATTGAAAAAGGTAAGTATAGTCTGTTACCAAGAAAGGTATTCGACCCATATGAAGAGGTCTAATACTCTGGAAGTTGTGATATATATTGCATTTAATTAAATTTGTTGCTGACCATTTTATTCTCAAGAAATTATTTTTAAAGTGCTAATGTATCTGTCCTTCATACCTTCAGGATTCAGTGTCGCTACACAAGAAATTCATTGCTGATTGTTATACAAGATTAGAGGTAAGTGGAATACATAAATTTGTTCATGTTCCTAAAGCCCTTTCTGTCTTCAGTGTTGTTTTACTTGCAGAATTGAAGCAGTGTTACAAAAAACTTGCTTTTCAAAAACTAGAGAATGCAATCCTATGCTCTTTCCCAAAATATTGCTAATCTTAAATTTAAAGGTTTATAGAGGAGAATTCACAAGCTTCTGCATTTTAGCTGAAGATGTTTGAACTTCAAATCACAGTGCAAATTGTATATTATGTGAAGACTAGAATATTGAATCATGGTAAAGATGCTTGTTAAATTATTTGAACTTGAAAATCAACTTTATTGAGGACTTAAGATTTTTCTCCTCCGTAACACTATTTCTGCAATGTAATGGATGTAGAAAACCGCAGAATGTAGTTAAACTTTGTAACCTTTCCTATTGCCTAACTAGGAAGAGCTCAAATAGCGTTCATATAATTTATCACTCCAGAATAAGTAATACAGTATAAATGCTGTTTTACATTGGTGCATCTTAAATTCTAGGCAGCCAGTTCAGCACTTGGTGGTCCGACATTAACACATGCTGTTACAAGAGCTACAAAAATGCTTACAGCAACTGCTATGCCTACTGTAGCAACATCAGTACAGTCTCCCTACAGGTAAGTCTGTGTTTGAGGATAAACGTAATAAATGTCTAACTCAGCACTCAAATTCATGTGGGAAGCATCTTGACAATAATGGGCATTTGAAGAGAGTGAACACTCCTGTTGAATACAGCCTCATGTTTTATATTCCAAATCTTTCTACATCATAAAATCAATATTATTTTATTTTATTTTTTCCCCCAAGAATACAAGGTAATTGTAGGCTGGGCTTCCTTAGTTTAAATACTGATGCTCTGCTGAATTGCATTTCTGGTAAATCATTGGCACACAGAGTCATCAGCGATGGAATATGCAGCTTCTCCTCTTTATAGCCCTTTACATCTCCTCATACAGAACAGGTTGCTCAGTTGTAGTGCTTCCTTTCCCTACTGAGCATACAAAGACAGGGAGCTGAGAACATTGAAGGACATCAGTAGAGAGAGAACATAGAGGGGAGGGGAATATTTCTGTACAGACTTAGCTGATCAGAATCTAGTAATTACCAAAATGTAAGTTTTGAGTCTTAAGGTAGTCCATCTCAAAGGATCACCACCATCAGTGTTCTTGTAGACAAAAATCTCTTAGGTTTTAAATGCCACAACTGTGTGTTGGTAGAGAATGGTGGTTGTTTTCACTATCCATCTCCTTCTCTGAACAGAAGTGTACTATTGGGCACGATACCAAGGTTTGCTTACAAACAATCTTTAGGTGTTTGCATTAATGGCCACAAATAAGAACAACAGCTCTCTGTATGTGAACTCAGCCCCTGTGTTTAGAAGGGGGAGTGGTTACTCTCCACTGTGTAGCAAGTTCTGTTCTTAAATGGAACTATTTTTTTGAAGAAGCATAAGCAAGTCAACATCATGGAATAATATTTGCAAACTTAACTTTGTGTCTTTCTTTTTAGTGGAATAAGTTCCTTTTCTTTTAATATTTGTAATATTTCTGTCTCTAGGTGTAAGTGTACAGCCACTCGCACAGTAGCTTTTCATATTTACATTAAAATGTATTTGATTTCAGAAGAGATTTTTTTAAAACAATCTCAATATAAAGAACGAGACTGAAAGTCTAAATGCTGAAGTCCTCGAAACTACAAAGATCATTGGTGCTTAAGAGCCATCAGATCTATGGAGTAGGAGATATTGGGGGAGGGGGGTTGACTGTCATCCTTGAGGGGACTGATGTATTATGTGTTTTAGTACCTGGGCACAGGGATGGGCCCTTTAGACATGCACAGTGTATGTCCCGAGACCTAGTATGACACAGGAAGTGCAATTCAAGACTTGCACTCTGCTTTGCCAATGCGCCTCAATCTAGCTACACCACCTCAAAGAGTGAGAGTTGTATTTAGTTTCTATTAAATTCAGTCCTTGCCTTCGGCTGTTGTCTTTTGTGATTGAACTGAAACCACTCACCTTATCCTTTTTTAAATTTTGGATACAAACTTTAGGTCAACTAAACTTGTCATAATTGAGAGACTGCTACTTCTGGCAGAACGCTATGTGATAACTATAGAGGTAAGAGATTTTCTTGTTACTTAACATTCATGTCCTTTCTTGTAACTAGACAAAAATTTAGATGCTCAATATTTTTAACAATACCGTGAGTTGTTCAGGCCAATGTACCGTAGAATCAGTTACTGCTAATACTATGAGAATGTTTTTGTTCTTCCAGAATTGTTTACACTGATCTTTTTTTTTTTCCTTTCTTTAGGACCTTTACTCTGTTCCTCGTACTATCCTACCTCATGGTGCTTCTTTCCACGGACATCTTTTAACACTTAATGTTACATACGAGTCTACCAAAGATACCTTCACTATAGAGGTATGTTTACCCAAGTTACATACGTCATGCCATATTCACCTTATTTATTTGTGAAAACATAGTATTCACTAACCGCGTCATGTTGCAGGGATGACTTGAAGCACAAGCTAAAGAAGTGTAATGGGCACAGCTAGCTTGAAAACCACATTTTTCTAAAAGCTTTATGTACGCACCTAAAGTTATAATAACGGAAAGGCTTGTGGAAAGAAAATATTTTCTTGCAGCGCTTGGTATAGTCACTTTCTCTCTTCCCCTGTATAGTTAGTCTCCCGGGCTGAAAAGACCTTTATTAATATTAATGGAGGAGCTAAAAACCCCTTAATGTTAACAGAACACTTAAAAAATCAGGCCACACTGTTTAAACAGCTTCCACCAAACGATCTTGTTTTATTTTACAGGCTCATAGCAATGAAACTGTAGGAAGTGTCAGGTGGAAAATAGCAAAGCTTCTGAATTCTCCTGTGGACAATATACAGATATTTGCAAATGAAAATCTGGTATGTGAATGAGTTACCTTTTATCTTGTGAGTTTGAATCGTTACTTTCACCAGAACTAAGCGTTAAATACTTTGTTGCAGCTAACGGTAAATAAAGATCAGAAGCTACTCCACCAGCTGGGTTTCTCTGAAGAACATGTACTTACAGTAAAAACATCAGGAAGTGGAACCCCCTCGGGAAGCTCTGTTGATTCCTCAACCAGCTCCAGCAACAGTAGTGGTGTCTTTAGTTCATCTTATGTGATGGAACAGGTACGGTATAGTAGTCTGAAATCTGCTTTTACAGTGCACCCTTTCACAAGCACGTCACAATTGGGGTGAAGTGGCAGAGTAAGATAATGCTGTAGTCCTTCACTTCCAGATTTGGTTTCAAATTCTGCTAAATATCAGAATTAAAAATGGGAGAGTTTGGTTTGCATTTGTTTGTATTAAAAAATCAACACACAGTGCAAGACTCATCTCAGGTGATTTAGGATTGGAACCAGTGAAGCTCAGGTGTGTTAAATTAAAAATTTGGGAATGGGTCAAGCTAACTGTACCATTCTGCCATTGCTCTCCAATTCACAATTAATAATTGACCTAGAGAGCATCTTTTGTCTGATGTAGATGTAACACTGCACAGTGACATGCAGATATAAGAGATACATGCGGGGGTGGTATTGGAATTCAAACTGTGTCTTGGGCTAGACAGTAGCTGAGACATCCCTGGGGAAAAAAACCTTTGTAATTGTGTCTGTTTAATCTTCAGGAGAAATCCCTCCCTGGAGTAGTGATGGCTCTCGTGTGTAATGTTTTTGACATGCTTTACCAGCTTGCTAACCTAGAGGAGCCAAGGTAAACAAGCTAAATAGTTATTAAACATTTGGAGAAATACTGTTACTGAAAGTCCAAATAAGACATCATTAAAAATTGTTACCAATTTACATGGACTCTTGTCCAATATGAAGCTGAGTGAATCCTATCTTGTGTGGAATAATTGCTTTGAACTTTCCAGGATAACTTTGCGTGTACGGAAGCTTCTGCTGTTGATTCCTACTGACCCAGCTATTCAGGAAGCACTTGATCAACTAGATTCCCTAGGAAGAAAGGTATGGATTAAACCCATATTAAATTCTTGTCTCTGTAGGGCTAAAAAGAGGCATTTAACAGGGATTTTGTAATACAACCCATCACACACAGTATCACAGAAACCCCCTTGGGAGCTGCTAGGACTTCAGCACCCTGTCTTGCTGAGCCAGGCACTCCTGTCTGCTCCAGCAAAGACCCAGGTCTGAATTACTTGCCCCAAAGCTTCAGGTTTACCTGAAAGCAGCTCACAGAAGTGTGCTTGTCTTTAACACTCAGATGCCCAACTCCCAATGGGGTCTAAACCCAAATAAATCCGTTTTACCCCGTATAAAGCTTATGCAGGGTAAACTCATAAATTGTTTGCACTCTGTAACACTAATAGAGAGATGCACGGCTGTTTGCTCCCCCCAGGTATTAATACATACTCTGGGTCAATTAATAAGTAAAAAGTGATTTTATTAAATACAGAAAGTAGGATTTAAGTGGTTCCAAGTAGTAACAGAACAAATTAAGTCACCAAGCAAAATAAAATAAAATGTGCAAATCTATGTCTTATCAAACTGAATACAGATAATCTCACCCTCAGAGATGCTTCAGTAAGTTTTTTCCTCAGACTGGACACCTTCCAGGCCTGGGCACAATTCTTTCCCCTGGTACAGCTCTCGTTCCAGCTCAGGTGGTAGCTAGGGGATTCTTCATAATGGTTCCTCTCTCCTCTTTGTTCTGTTCCACCCTTTATATGTCTTTTGCATAAGGCGGGAATCCTTTGTCCCTCTCTGGGTTTCCACCCTCTCCTTCTCAATGGAAAGAGACCAGGTTAAAGATGGATTCCAGTTCAGGTGACATGATCTCATGTCACTGCAAGACTTCATTGCCCACTTGCCAGCACACAGGTATACAGGAAGACTTACAGGTGAAACACACCCATCTGCAGACAATTGTCCCTGTTAATGGGAGTCATCAAGATTCCAAACCACCATTAATGGCCCACACTTTGCATAATTACAATAGGCCCTCAGTTATATTTCATATTTCTAGCTTCAGATACAAGAGTGGGATATTTATACAAATAGGATGATCACACTCAGTAGATAATAAGCTTTGTAATGAAACCTTACAAGAGACCTTTTGCATGAAGCATATTCCAGTTACATCATATTCAATCATCAGATTTTTATAAAATCATATAGACTGCAACGTCACACTGTGTTGGGTGTTCATTTGTGAAGTTTTCAATTATGTAAAACTTTTTAGTGATAAGGCAGAATAATATTGTCTCAAGGTTTTTAATGCTTTGTTTCTAGGTGGCTGGGAGGGTGGAGAGGGGTTGTTACTGGGACTATACAAGATGCAGTTCCAAGGCCTACTTCTCCTTAAGTGGTATTCTAAAAGTGCAGTTTTATATCTGTGCTTATTCCCCTCAGAAAACACTGCTGTCAGAATCAAGTTCTCAGTCTTCAAAATCACCATCCTTGTCTTCAAAGCATCAACACCAGCCCAGTGCTAGTTCGATATTGGAAAGTCTCTTTAGATCTTTTGCTCCTGGCATGTCCACCTTTAGAGTGCTCTACAATTTAGAGGTAAGAAACCGTTTTGTCAATATGCCCCTAGTTTTCTAACATTGCAATTAAAGCAATGGATACAGTTTGTGAAGTCCTGCTAAAAATATTGTCAACTGCTAAAAATATCAGCTGAACTACATCTACCTCGATCTAACGCTGTCCTCGGGAGCCAAAAAAATCTTACCGCGTTATAGGTGAAACCGCATTATATCGAACTTGCTTTGATCCACCGGAGTGCGCAGCCCCCCCCCCCCCGGCCAGAGCACTACTTTACTGTGTGTAATACCCAAATTCATGTTATATCGGGTTGCGTTATATCGAGGTAGAGGTGTATGATTAATCTGTTACACAAAACAAGTGATGTAGAGCAGAACATTACATGATCATATAGTAATGAAAGGTTCGAAAGAGCTTGGAGCATGAAGTATGAAGCTTCTCCTTAAGGTTTCATTACGAACCCAGGCCTCTCTTATCATTGTAATTGTAAGATGGCTTTTAAATGTGCTAGTAAGCAGTACAGACAACTTTGTAATTTATCTGTATGTTTCTCTCTGCTATCATAGAAGGCCTTTGTCTGGATCTGCAGAGGTTCTAAACACATGCATCTCTATTAAAAATGAATGGGAGCCAGGGGTGCTCAACATCTCTGAAAATCAAGCCAAATTTAATTTGGATTGTTTGGATTACAAAATAAGTTCTCCATTAAAATGAGCCACCGCCAGATGTCACTGAAGATGTGAAGGGGGCTGACAAAGCAAAACATTAACTGCTTTTTAAGAAGAAATATGCCACGGCCCACTATTAGGGTCCCGGAGGGGCCTTTTTAGGAGATGCAATTAGTGTGGTATACTGTATTTCTGAATCTCCAAATAGACAGGGATATTACTGTAATGGAAACAAGTTCAAACTGCAGGAAAAGGGATGAATATATTACTCACTTTCTCCTGTTGAAGCTGTTTCTCTCTCTGTTCCAATGACTATTTAGACAAATGTTAGATGCAGTGTTGTTGTAGCTGTGTTGGTCCCAGGATATTAGAGACAAGGTGGGTGAGAAGTTGGTCCAGTAAAAAAATATAACCTCCGACACCTTGTCTCTCTTTTTACACAAAGTGGGAGTGAAAATGACCCAACTTCAAATCCCTGCTCCAGTGAACCCAGTCTCCTGTGTCCCAGGAGAAAGCCCTAACCACTGAGCTAAAATGTGAAGGGAAACACCACCAATGCCATCGCTTTTTGACTGAAACTATTTGGTGAATGTGTGTCAAATTTACAAATAGTTACGCTGAGGGGAATAAATGTGCAGCTCTAGGGTTAATTTAATCAGGGCACTGAGATGTAGGGCAGACCCAGGACCTCTTCCTGGGGATGACTGTTAACTGGTCTGAAATGCTTCAGTGAGGAAAGTTTTTGGTGGGGAGCTGCCAGGCCTTTGTGGGCTGACAAGACCAGAAGATGTGGGAACATCTGGAACAGGGAAGGATGTTAATCACCCCCAAAAAATCATATTTGGTATGGGAGTTATTCAGGGTGATGGGGTAGGCCTCTCCAACAAGGGAGTGGATATATTTTAGCAGATTTAGATAAGAAATTGTTAACAATCTGGGAACCCAGGTGGAAGTAAAGGAGAAGGCAGCTAAGCGAACTGCTGTTAGCTCTTTGTGGCTAATGTCCAGTGCATGTACTTGTTCCACACAAGTCCAGTTCCCTGATAAACTGCAATTGGAAGTGGACTAAGGGGAAGGCATCCCCTAAAGTTGAGGTATGGGATGGGAGATCCTAATGTCTGATACAGTGAGAAAACAACCTCCTTTCTCCAGCCCCTTCACAGGGCAGTGAGTTCCCAGGAACAGGCTGGGGACCAGCTGGAGGGGTGGGGTCCTGACAGCAGCCCTCCACCAAGTTCAGATAACTAGGGATGGAATCATGACCTGCACGGTATGAACTATTGTTGGATAATTCCCATAGCAGTTAAGTTAAACTTGCGGCCTAATTAATCCACATCCCTTGTATATCTTGTCTGCCTTTTCACATGTCAGAACAATGAGTCAAATACTGTTGTAGGATGACTCTTTACAACTCCATTACAGACCTATCTAGATTAATATGTGCAGGTTTGGGGTCCCATTGCCAGCCACTGTTGCCAGCAACAGGTTAATTTCCTAGTGTATTTGGGGCATAAGAATCCTCCTCCCCTCTCCCCCCACTCCAAACCCTTCCCGGATGCAACAGACAGAGGCATACACTCATCTCTCAACCCTGGTGTCTGCAAAGCCTTCTGTAGGAATTTTTGTAATAACCATTTACCTTCATATGTCTGTTACCAGTACTGCAGTTCTCCACTTTTTGCATACCACATCCCATGTTCTAACAAAAAGTTTCAGGCTCCTCCTCTTCCAACGAGCCATGAAGAAAGGTAGAGTGGTTGTAACCCCCCAAAAACGTGTTTGAAACTCCCAGATTGAGAGAGCAGTCTGCTGTGTCACAGTACAGATGCCCTCCTGGATGAGAGGATTCTGTTTTGCAGTGGCATTAGAATCCCAAAATGATTTTTTCACTTCAGACCAAATAAGTAACAAAATGCTTATTTCCCAGAAGTGAGGCTAATGAGGAAGCAAACCTAAGTAAATATTCCTTAGGTGCGATAATTAAATGGATTATATTAGCGGATTTGTTCCTGAAGTTCAGTTAAGTATAATGGAAAATATTTTTCTCTTAACAAGCCAGAATTATTTTTAATCCCTCATATTTGTTAGTCTACTAAAGCTATTAAACATGGGTCCAGCCAAGAACATTAGTATGGCTATTTACTGAAAAATGGCTCTGCACACTGAGTCACAGACACAAACATGAAATCTTACAGGATATTGCAGAGAACAGAACACATCTTGACTTCCATTCTGGCTTGTGGATTATACCTCTTGTAATAGTAAAGATTCTGCGACTGGAGTAAGTAAATAGTAAAAATAAACTTGTTTTAAATGTTAAAGGAAGAAGATTCAACTCGGAATACACATGAGGATCTCACCTGTCAGATGAGCAGGTCCCCATGTGGTCACTTTTCTGACCATCACTGCACTTTGACACTCTCTACTGAGAAGGGTACCTTCTTGCAAATGAGAGGAGCAGTATAATAAAGATGACATTCCTAAAAGCCATAAAATTTCTTGAATCCTCTTAATTTTTTTCACACCTCAAAATAAAAGTAGAAATGTAAAATCAAAACCTCATCCTTGGGAGATCTTATTTAGTAGTTACTTCCATGGAATAACAACATCTTAACTAGAAAGATGTTAGAATTGTAACCCTCCAGAGCTCCTCTTAAGCCTGAAGAAGTAATTCACATGCAGGTCCAGACTCTTCCCTTCTTACTGTGTGAGCCATTTATAATTATATCAGTCACTTGTCAGAGAATAAAAACAGAAGGAAATGTTTTTTAAAATATTTGGCTCTTTATGGGTCAGATCGTTGCAAGGCTGTATCTTTGAATTACTGAGAGCGGGAAATGCTCAGTTTTAGGATGAGACTGCCTAGGATATTGGATGCCACTTCAGAGATGCTATAGTTTTTGTGTATACTAGTTATGAAACATTTTTATTTGCATGCATTTCAGGTACTGAGCTCCAAGCTGATGCCAACGGCAGATGATGAGATGGCAAGAAATTGTGCCAAATCTTTCTGTGAAAACTTTCTGAGAGCAGGAGGCTTGAGGTTAGGCCTTAGACATTTTATTTTTTTCCATAACACTAACTCTTTCTTATCAGTGATAACTGTATAGTTTCTGTAATAGGCTCTAACACGCTGCTAATAGTATAGCATACTTGCATAGGTGTTCAGTTGTTTTCATCTAGCAGTATGAAAACTAAAATGGATTGGGTCCTGCGAATAAGGAACTACCTGTAGATTTACTTACTTTCACTAGTAATGTCAGCCACTCTGTATCTACAGTATATAGTGTATAATGTATATAGCGTTAAAGTCTGAATCAAAGCAAATTCATTTGCATTCTTTTTTCTATTGCTATAGTCAGTATTTGGGTGCTAAATAAGTGGTCTCACTTCAGTTCAAGAATACAGATGTGCATATTACACAACCTCCCCAGCTGATACTAGTTGGCATTTTTAGCAGTGTTAAAATGGACCAAGAATTGGTCAGTGCAGTTGATCTTTCCATTCTTATCCATAAAATTGGTCCCTCCTGGTGAGAGTGGAGGGACAGTGGGCACTTTGGAAAAACTTGCAGAGCTGCTGGCTGTGCTGTACTTATCAAGTGATACTAATTTGCTCTTACAGCAGTTTTCATCTATAGCTCTCGAAGCCCTTTGTAATGGGGGGAAAATAGGGATCTCGTTCTCAAGAGGCATCAGTCTGGTACTTCTGTCAGCACTAAGTCACTGAGAATGGCTGAGGAGGTGGGGGGGAATACCCGAAACTCGTTCCCAACAGTTTCTTTTTTACACCATCTTATAAAATAGTCTCTCTTATTTTTAAGTTTGGTAGTGAATGTGATGCAGAGAGACTCCATCCCATCAGAAGTGGACTATGAAACAAGACAGGGAGTCTATTCCATCTGCCTGCAACTTGCAAGGTATGAGATTGCCTTTCCTTGTATATAAGACCACTAGTAATGCTACTTGCGTTTTTTTTAGCCGTTGGCCTGTTATCTTGAAATGTAACAGTGATTTGACTTCTATACTAAAATTCTGATCACCCAATATTCAAAAATAAACCTGACTCTTTTCTTTGTGTGTTTAGGTTCTTACTTGTTGGCCAAACACTTCCTACCTTACTAGATGAGGATATCCTCAAAGATGGGGTAGAAGCACTGACCTCACGCCCATTCCGTAATGTGAGCCGGCAGGCTAGCAGGCAGATGTCCATTTGTGGAACACCTGAGAAGTCATCCTACCGACAGTTGTCAGTTTCTGACAGGTCCTCCATTAGGGTGGAAGAGATCATACCTGCAGCGCGGGTTGCGATACAAGTAAGGGAAAGTTTGACAGTCTTGAAGATATAGCCGTGTGCTGTAGAGTGAAAGGTGAAACTTGCAGTCCTCCACTAGAACCCAATATAGAGATTTTAAAAGGACCTTTCATATGGGCCCGGGTACGGTGGGGAGTGGTCCACAGTCCTCCAGTCTGCGGGGGTCTGCTGTGGATCCCGGACGAGCCCCCAAATTGTTGTGGGAAATTTACCATTCGTGTTTGAATCAGAAAACGCCTGAGGCTCCTTTATTTTATGTGAGCATATAAGTAAGGAGAGTCAGCATAGCCCATGCAAGGTGGCAAGCTACTCTGCCTTCCTTAAACTTTAACCAGCTTATAAATGTTAAAACCACAGACAAATTGCACATAGTTCCGTATTAATTACCTTATTTGGAATACATTGCAAAATCAGCATAGGCCAAAAGCAAAAACAAGCATTCCCCCTCTAAGCCCCTCCTGTTACTCACTGTCTGTTCTTTTGCGATCAGCGACCTTTTTAACACAACGGTTGCGGTTATATATTTCATAAGCCTGGCTATTGCAAATTATGCTACTTGGGGACTTTTTCATTCTGCCACCTCATGCCTTTTATACACACACAGCCATTGTTCTGCTTTGGGGACTTTCCATACAAAAACATGCTCACTCAACTCTTTAGGCCTGTAAGCTTGCCCAGAATCCTAAGGCCCCCCTATTTTCCTTCACACAAGTAAGGGAAGGTTTGACAGTCTTGAAGATATAGCAGTGTGCTGTAGAGTGAAAGGTGAAACTTGCTTTTAGTTTCTGGAGTTTAACATAAGTAGTGCTGTGAAACTGGTTCTCTATGCACAGGTCTCATCTCAAAGTTTAGGAGACAATCCAGGTCCTATCCTCCCTCCCCCAAATCTCACCCTGACTTTTATTTTTAACTACAACGTGTCTCTGAAAGATCTATAACGTGCTGAAGTAGTAAACCAATAGGTTGGCTATTCACATTGGTTTGCCGGGGACGTTTGAAGACGTTCAGATATAATGTACTTTTCTGTTCATTTTATATTACGTTATATTTATTATGTGTCACACTGTCCCATCTGCAAAAGGAAGAGGTGAAGTATTTGATTTCATTGTACCGTCGCAGAAAGCAGAATTGAGGATTGACCAGTTGCCTTTTGCCAATGTGTCTAGACCCCCATGCGTATCTGATTAAAGTCCTGAAGTTTCTAATATACCAAAATTGCTTTTAACTGTAATTTTATAAAAATGAAACGTGCGCAATAGCTTGGTAAAAACACATCTAACTTTTTTGTAGAGTGAGCAAGATGATCTTAAGCATCCAGAATCAGAATTTCCTAGTGATTAATCTGTTGGGAGAGGCCACGTACTAAAACACACTGCTATAAAAGGAATAACTTGACCCATTTTCCTATTGTCAGACTGAAAGAAATTGCATGGGCTGTGATCTATAGCTAGCACAATGTGCTAACATGTATAGGATCTCAATTTAAGATTCAGTTGGTGCTTTTCTACCAGGGTGAAGTTAGCATGCTTAGCTCCAGATGGAAGGAGGGGAGTGTCTCTGTAGTGACTCTTCTTTCTATTTGAAAGACAGTGCTGGCTGGCTTTCAGTAAGCCATATTACCCACTGTTTCATATGAGCAAAAAGTCCTTGTGTCATGGCACTGATAACGAGCAAGGAACAAAACTGAATGGAAAGACCTTGTGGTTCCTCCTTTCCTCGTGGTAAAGGAGACTGTTGGGTGTGGCAAAAGTAACCACTTTTTCCTGTTCCTTCAGACAATGGAGATAAATGATTTCACGTCTACAGTGGCTTGTTTCATGCGACTTTCTTGGGCTGCTGCTGCAGGACGACTTGACCTAGTGGGGAGCAGTCAACCGATAAAAGAGAGTAACATTTTATTTCCTGCTGGGATTCGAAACAGACTTAGCAGCTCAGGTATGTCACTCATAGTTCAGACTGCATCATTTAGTCTAAACAAAATACTCTCAACTTACTCCAATTTGTAAGACTCCTAGAGTTCTTAGAAGATGAACGCCTTCTAAATTGCTACTTAAATCTACTGTATTTGCTGTGTTCTTACAAGTACTTTTTAAAGTACTTTTTAGAAGAGAAATGTTGATCAGAAAAGCTTTAAAAACCACAACTGATTATTACATTTGTTGTTTCTAATCTAATGCAGGAAGCAATTGTAGCTCAGGAAGTGAAGGAGAGCCAACAGCACTCCACGCCGGAATCTGTGTGAGACAGCAGTCTGTATCCACCAAAGATGCTCTGATTGCTGGAGAGGCCTTGTCTCTACTCGTTACGTGCCTACAGTTACGCAGTCAGCAGTTGGGTATGAAGTAGACTCTTATTAATTCAGACTTTCAGTATAATGTAATTAGTGGGGAGTCAGGTTTTAAAGATGAATTTATATATTTTGTGCTTTCCTCCTTACTGAATTTTGCTCTTATTGAAGCATCTCAATTTGCAGATACAACTTAATTTAAAAAAATGGAAAGGAAGCTTTCAGTCTGCTGGTTTTCTCTGCAAGATTTAATGTTAGATGGCCTGCTGATATTTTTATAAATGTATCAAGGTAATTGGGATAAAATATTTAAATCACTTTTTTAACAAAATTAGTGAGGAGGCTTCTGTATTCAAAAGCCTTACATTATGTAACTTCACTATAGAACTAGTGCTTTGTGGATGATAAACAATATTCTTTCAGTATTTCTTTGAGGGGCAGCTATGATGAGAGCAAATGAAACTGAAATGTTTGGGATTGTATACTTTATTGATCAATTACCACAAGTGTTTTGCTGGTGTAGACGTGCTGCATTGCTTATTGGCTGCTATTATTTTCTTTGTTAATGTTTTATTGCAGGTTAATGTTTTTTTCACTGAAATCTCCCGCAGCATTCATTTCTGAAATAAACTGCAGCAGTGCAATAAACATAGTTTACAGGGGTGCAGGGGTTATGTTTCCTAGGCTTTGATTCAGCAAGATACTTGTATAAGTGGAACTGCTTATGTGCTCAGGTACCTTGCTGAATCATGGCTTTAATGAACTGTGTGTTTTGGGCAAGTTTACTTAATGTTAGCATCAAAATGGTTACTGCTTTGCTTTGAAGTAATCACGTCTGCTGATGTTACTGTTTGTCTAGCTGTAAATTCAACCATAGGGCTAGTAAATCACTTCACTAGCACTTGTGCCTTCACATACAGAGAGGCTGAAACCTTCACTGGGGAGAAAAGAGGAACGGTCATATTTATATTAATAATCCACAATCTATGGAAGGGGAGAAATCAAGGTGTAAGAAGATTTTTCCATACCCACATATCTCTCATCCTTGGTATTGGCAAGATGCATTTTTGTTCTAGTGGTACTTAATAAATAAATATAAATAAATAATCAGTTGTTTATATTTTTAACAAGTTCCATTGGCAAAAAACACTGACTGGGATTTTCATTTTTAGGATCCTTCTACAGCTTGCCTTGTGTTGCTGACTTCATCATTGACATTCTACTTGGATCACCAAGTGCTGATGTGAGTGGCTGCAATTAAGATTTCTAAGTCATTCACTGAGGGTCCCACTGAAATATAACATCTTGTTTACATTACTGGTCTCAGACAAAAATATTCATTTCAGCACTTTCAGTATCTGATTAATATGTTTTGTATATTACTCAATCAGACATCACTGATTGCAGTATTAATCCCTGTCTCAGTTAAAAATTATACCTTTTTAAAGTATTATGTCATACTGTGAGAGTATAATCTTGATTTGTTTGCTTCATCTGTGACTAGTTGTCACAGGGCAATGTTCCCTTACCCTGGATTCCTCTCTGCAAACAGTCTTCACAGGGGATTTGTGGCAAGTTCAACACCAAGTGCTTTATTTACCGTGTGAATATAACTGAACAAGTTCCCCACAGCTCAAAGTTCTTACATTTTCCCTAGGCACAGGGTGAGGTGGGGAGAGAACTTGGACTTCTCTAGTTCTTCCTTCCCACTCCTCTTCTTGTCTCTCTTCTAGATGTTCTCAGCTGATGAGCTGAACCACCTTGTTAATTGGCTAATTGTTCAGTAATTAACCAGTTATCTCCCTAATTTTCCCCATGTGGGGATGTTTACCAAGTGCTCAGGCTAAGTCTACTCACGCTATGTCACACCAATGTTAGTTGAAAGTAAGACTATGCTGACTAGTTTGAATAACCCAGTTTTGGGGAGGTCTGAAGGCTACACTATCGCTCTCCCAGTCAAGACTGAGAATCTCACAAGGGGCTGTTCCTTTTAGCTTTCCAGCCAAAGAGGTTTGGAGAAGCGCGTGAATTCTTAGGGTACGTCTATACATGTTCAATGTTTTGGGGATCGATTTATCTCGTCTGGACGCGATAAATCGATCCACTAATCGACGCCCGTACTCCACCTCGGCAGGAGGAGTAAGCGCAGTCGACAGGCACCGCAGCAGTCAACTTGCCGCCGTGAGGACGGCCAGGTAAATCAAACTAAGATACTTTGACTTCAGCTACCCAAATAGCATAGCTGAAGTAGCGTATCTTAGTTCAAACCCCCCCCTCCCCCCACTAGTGTAGCCCAGGCCTCAGGTGCCCACCGAAACCTCTGAAACATACAGCTAAGTGCAAAAGCCTCCTAGCATTAGTTTTTCTGTGTGATTGAGAGCAAGCCCTCAAAAGTTTGGATATTCTGAAAGTCAAGGTTGTGCCAACCACACTAATTTGGTCATATAGCACATGCTGTATATTTTATGATAGGTAGTTTTTTGCATTTTCCTTTGTCTGTTTACACTTGTTGTTACTTTTTATTAATATATTGCAAAATATATAGCATATCCACCATGGATATTGCATGAACATTGCATGAACATTGCAAGAGCAACCATAAACATTTGGGGTTTCTTGACATTTGGATGCTTGACTTTCCAATCTTAATGTTGTAGTGATACTAGGACTGTTGATTAATCACAGTTAACTCACGTGATTAACTTAAATAAATAAACTGAGATTAAAAAAATTGCAGTTTTAATCACACTGTTAATAAAATACCAATTGAAATTTATTAAATGTTTTGGATGTTTTCTACATTTTCAAATATTTGATTTCAATTTACAACACAGAATACAAAGTGCTCACTTTATATTATTTGTATTACAAATATTTGCACTGTAAAAATGATAAAAGAAATAGTATTTTTCAGTTCACCTCATACAAGTACTGTAGTGCAAGCTCTTTATCATGAAAGTTGAACTTACAAATGTAGAATTATGTACAAAAATAACTGCATTCATAAATAAAACAATGTAAAACTTTAGAGCCTACAAGTCCACTCAGTCCTACTTCTTGTTCAGCCAATCACTCAGACAAACAAGTTTGTTTATAGTTGCAGGAGATACTGCTGCCTGCTTCTTTTTTACAATGTCACCTGAAAGTGAGAACAGCCATTTGCATAGCACTGTTGTAGCCAGCATCGCAAGATATTTACATGCCAGACATGGTAAAGATTCATATGTCCTCTCATGCTTCGCCCACCATTCCCGAGGACATGCTTCCATGCTGATGACAGGTTCTGCTCGACAACAGTCCAAAGCAGTGCAGACTGACACACGTTCATTTTCATCATCATGAGTCATGCCACTAGCAGAAGGTTGATTTTCTTTTTTGGTGGTTCGGGTTCTGGAGTTTCTGCATTGGACTATTGCTCTTTTAAGATGTCTGAAAACATGCTTCACACCTTGTCCGTCTCAGATTTTGGAAGGCACTTCAGATTCTTAAACCTTGGGTCGAGTGCTGTAGCTACTTTTAGAAATCCCACATTGATAACTTCTTTGCGTTTTGTCAAATCTGCAGTGAAATTGTTCTTAAAACATGTTCTGGGTCATCATCCGAGACTGCCATAACACATCATCGGCATGGAAGTGTGTTCTCTGGAATGGTGGCCAAAGCATGATGGGACATATGAATGTTTAGCATACCTGGCATGTAAATACCTAGCAATGCCGGCTACAAAAGTGCCATGCAAATGCTTGTTCTCATTTTCAGGTGACCTTATTTTGGGACTATACAAGATGCAATTCCAAGGCCTACTTCTCCTTAAGTAGTAGTCTAAAAATGCAATTTTATATCTGTGCTTAGTAAAGTGAGCACTGTACACTTTGTATTCTGTGTTGTAAATTAAAATCCATATATTTGAAAATGTAGAGAACATCCAAAATATTTAAATAAATGATGTTCTATTATTCTTTAACAGAGTGAGTTCAGTAGGTCAAGTTACTCCAGTTGGAATTTGGCCAGCATCTCTATCTATGAATAGTGCCACAGTGCTTAAAGACAACAAGTGATTAGGATCTTGCTTTAACATCTCAATCACAAGAAGGCATCTCATTAATCCTCATATGCTGTGTTAGCTCATGGGCTCAGTTCTGACTGGGAAGGAGAAGAATGCCATCTATCAAATTGCCAACATTGGTTCTACAGCACTTGCTGGCTCTTTAGAGGTCTCTCATTCTATTATTGATTCATATCCAGTGCTGCTTAACTTGAGATGTGAAAGGATTACGTATGGGATGGGATGCTTTGTAATGACTTCCCTGAAAGGGTCATCTGCAAGGATTGAAACAGAGACCTATGGATCGAAAAGCACAAGTCTCTGCTGCTTAAGCTGAAGAACCCAGGGCCGTTAACTCAGAGGCAGTAGCAAATTTATAAACAACTTGACATGGTGTTGCTACTACAGGGGGACAAAAAGCCACACGCGGTGGGTCCCACAGTCTATTATGGCTTTCTGATTCTAACTTATATTTCTGATATAGATTTCTAATCAAAGTAAGTGTATCTTGGGGAACATGAAATATGGAATACTTACAATGCTTTTGTTTCAGATTCGTCGCGTTGCCTGTGACCAATTATATACCCTTAGTCAGACAGACACATCAACTCACCCAGATGTACAAAAACCAAATCAGTTTCTCTTAAGTGTTATTCTCACTGCCCAGCTGCCTCTTTGGTCACCAACCAGCATCATGAGAGGAATCAACCAGAGGCAAGTTACATGCATGCTTATTCAGAAAAGAAAATTCACAAGTTTTAGAAAAAGGCTTTTGCATTAAGGATTTTCAAAATCTTTGAAGTTTGAAGATGTAAACTTAGCAGTCAACTAATACTGCACCAGTCAAACTTTTTAAAGTTTCTTGTCTACAGTAGACTGTGAACATTAGAGTCTATTTCATTTGTATCTTTGGGTGTAACCTTCAGATCTTGGATGCTGCCCCAAGTGCATGGAGGTGCCACTATGTGCTTCCAGCCATCCAAGGTTTAATGGCAAGACATTTTATTCAGGAGAGTCCAGACTGAATGCTAAACAAAGATGTTTGGTTCTTTGAACATTAAGTCTGGACCCATTGGTTGTGACACTGACCTTACACATTCCATCCCTGCCTATTGCATTTTAATTAGACTGTAGATATCAATTCCATTGACTTTTCTGAAGAATGCTTTTTAGTTGGGAAATTGAATTCAACATTAATTTTGATATGCAAATTCTATGTCCACCATGGTAGAAAAAGAATAACTTAAGAACCTGAAGCATCTTATCCTCTTTCTATCAACTGTATGAGATCATCCAATATGTAGTTTTGTGAGGTTTGGGGGGGAGGAATTGAATTGTCAGTCCAAAATTCAAAAAGTGGCTGCTATGAAGAAATTTGCTTAGAAGCTACAGTGGTGTGCATGTGGAGGTATAAATATGTAAATCTATAACAGTGGTATGATTGGGTGGATGAATGGTACATGTTTAAGCAAATGCTCTAAGGTTTAGACTTATTTAAAAACCCTCTTCCCATTTGTAATTACTTGTCTATGTTTTAGGCTCTTATCCCAGTGTACAGAGTATTTTGACCTGAGATGCCAGTTACTGGACGATCTCACTTGTAAGTATGTGTTCCAGGTTGGAATGAGAACTCTAATATGGCATTTATATAGCAACCAGAAGTGTTCTAGGTGCTTAGACCTGTAAGACAAGTCTGTGCCCATGAGAACTTACAGTCTAAGTAGACAAGACATTGAGAAGTCAGGGAATGGGGGCAACACAAGCTTTTATATTTGTGCTTTTTAAAAAATGGTTCACCCCTCTCAATTCATCTTGCCTATACCCTGGCTTAATTCTCTATTTTTGTTTGCAGATTTTAATGTTTTTCAATTCAAGATTCTGTCCCTTTCTACAGAATTACTTCTTGCCTGTTGCCCCTTACATCCCTCCCCCATCTTGTCATGTAGTGACACTTGGCTTTTGACTTGGCTGCCTCCCTGTGTGGCCTGGTTTTCAGAGGTACTGAGCACCTGTGGCCTTCAGTTTAGGTGCCTAACTATGAATTTACATGCTTAACTTTAGACATGCACATTTAAAAATGCTCACCTTAAAGACTTAGACATCTTATTTCACCTTTTTACATGTGGTTATGTATTACCTGTAGTTGTACAGATATGTACATTTCCCCTCTCTTTCATGCGCTAAATTTCTTTTGACCAATTTACAATGAACATCAATAAGTTGATGGTGAGCTGCAGTTTCATGAGCTTTTTAATTAGCTGCATAACTAAATGCCTGCTGTTGACATGAAATATAATGTGCCATATCCATTGTTAATGATCAAAGCTGTGAAATTCTTGGAATCAGATTGTCTATCGGTGTTTAAGTTCATGTCTTTAACGTCAATTTTCTCTGTTTATTCCATAGCTTCTGAAATGGAACAGTTGAAGGTCAGCCCAGCTCTCATGTTAGAAGATGAGATCACTTGGCTGGATAACTTTGAACCCAACCGCACAGCTGAGTGTGAGACCAGTGAAGCTGACAACATTTTATTAGCAGGACACTTGAGGCTCATTAAGACTCTTCTTTCACTGTGTGGGGCTGAAAAGGAAATGCTCGGTAAGTATCCTTTTGTGTACCCAAGTACATAAACCAATTGGAGTTTGATCTCTTTATCACTTGAAGATGTCTGGTTTTGTTTAATAAAGAAGTAGATGGTGTCTTTGGCAAATCTATGCTTACTATGGCAAATAGAGTACAGGCACTACACATATAGCTACACACAGCAGTGAAAGGCAACCTACACCCACACTTGTCCCTACAGTGCGTAGCTACATGCCTCAGTGAAAGGCAGCGGGGAACTGTCAGAGCCTTTCTCCACTGCTGGAGCCTTTCACTACGGTGGGGAAAGGATCTGGCAGCAGGACGCTATGCTGCAAAAAAATATCAGTGTGGATGTTTTAGTCACTGCTTGGGCGTGTAGAGCGCATGTGTATGTATACCCTTGGGGTTCGAATGTTTAGGGTTCTCTACTCACCAAAGTCATGCTTTCCCTTCTACACTGCTGTTGATACCCATGCTAGCTGGGCATACAGTGTTTGTATTTTACACACCACCATAAGTGTAGACATAGCTTTATGAAGTCATTTGGTACCGGGAGACGTAGTGAGGGGTTACAAGGAAAAACTTACCTGAGTTAGTAACCATGTTATTCATTGCAGGTTGGGTTTGGTTTGGGATTTGTAGTGAATTATTTAAAGTCATTTTTCTCTGCCGTGGTCTGTGTGGAGGGAATTTACAGGAGAATAATAATATTGTGGCTGCATATAGTTTTGTTGCTGCTTCACCACTGCTGCAGCATCTAGAAATTCTGAGCATATTTTCCTTTGATAGTTACTAGTGTCTGATTTGAAAAATCAATAATGAAGAAAATAGGATAGTTCCTGCTGCTGCTGAAAGACTATCATGGTGATGTTCTAAACAGGTGGCTTTCTTGATATGGACAAGATTTGACTGTCTTTGTAGCAATACGGCAGATATTTAATATTAAATGTGGATTTGCTTTCTTACAGGTTCGTCTTTGATTAAACAGTTATTAGATGATTTCCTCTTCCGAGCATCTAGGATTATCCTGAATAGCAATTCTCCAGCTGGCAGTGCTGCCATCAGTCAGCAGGACTTTCATCCAAAGTAAAGAAAATAATTTGCATTTTTATTCACACTGTACAAGTTCTTGCCTAGCTAGATTGCAGGCTGGAACTGTAAGCTGTGGGGATTAGTGCAATGGGTCAACTTTCCAGCTCTATCTTTGAGGACTTTAATAATGAGCTACTTGTGCATTTGATAAAGGGCTGTACCAAAACTTGCCAATTCCTGTGTGCATTTAAACTCCCACTAATCGCTAAATCCCAAAGGATTTGCCTGTCAAACCTATTAAGAACGTCACATGCAGCAGAGAGCTGTACCCAGTGGGCATGGTATCTTGGCCTAGAGGTGGTGGGGAATCCTCTAGCCTGAAGAATATCCATCACCATGGGAAGATGGCTAAATAACACATGCATGGAAAGTTAACTTCTTCTTCGAGTGGTGCCCCGGTGGGTGCTCCACTTCAGGTGTCGGTGCGTCCTGGCGCCATTGATCAGAGATTTTTGGTAGCAGTGCGCAGATGGGACGCACGTGCACAGTTGGTGTCTCGCGGTGTCTTTTTTTGACCTTCAGCACAAATGTATTCCTTCCCACAAAATGAGTAGCATTCACTGGTACCGGTCCAGGGAATAAAATTCTCACAGCAAGTTGTGAATCAGACTATTGAGGGGTCTCTAAACATCTTTTTTATTTTGTTTTCCTTTGGTAATTATAAGGGGATTACACAGTCTGACTAACAAGATTTGCCAGTATTTAAAATTATGGTGTATGACTACCTACTTAATAGATCCCACTTATGGTTTTCTTTTTAGGTGCAGTACAGTGGGTAGCCGATTAGCAGCTTATGAAGTGCTAGTGATGTTGGCAGATAGCTCACTTTCCAATCTTCAGCTTATTACAAAAGAGCTACTTTCTATGCACCATCAGCCTGACCCTGCACTTACGAAGGAGTTTGATGTAAGTAAGATGCCTTGATGCAATTTAAATTATTCCGTGTGATTTGAAATACTGTTTATAGCCACTTACTTGTTTCAATCACTAATGTTCCAGGGCCTTCATTTTAAAGTGATGGTAATCAGATCTGAATGAATGCATACCTATTCATCTTTCCAAGAGCAAGCACACTTTTGAGTCTATTAGGCAGTTGTCATCTTGATAAATAAAATTATTGTCTAAAAATCGTTGACTGGTTTGATTTAAAAGGTACCCAACTTTGTAGACCGTTCTTAGGTATCTTATATTAATATTTGCTGTACAGCCACATACAACAATTTGTTTGCATAGCTCTCACAAATTTGGCCCAGATCTCAGTGAAATGTATGAAAATGTTGTTTGACAGCCAGCATACCTTTTTATAACTGCCTATATAATAATAATAATGTGATTTACAAGCTGTTGGAGTCCATACTTTCTATAATCAACTGATACAGAGAAATGTAAATTTTCCCAAAAGTATCTTCCACCTGTGGATAGTCGATCCACTTCAGGATTTGTGGGGCTGAAGAATGGTGGTGCCACTTGTTACATGAATGCAGTCTTCCAGCAGCTATACATGCAGCCAGGTCTCCCTGAGGTAAATTTAACTTTTAATTTCTGACAAATGCTTTCTGCCAGCCCATACTTTACTATAAATCAGAGCTGAGTAAAGAAAAGGGTTTTTAGTCAAATATTTGTCAAACACTACAAAATTAGTCAAATTATTTTACAAATATTTAACTAGTCCTACTGTAAATTCATTCAAGTCCCAAAATAGATTCCTATCGGGAGTGTTGAAATATGCTGAATGGCTCAGGACATGGAAATTCTTAATCAGTTTTTAAAAAGGATTTTTTTAATGAATCTATTGTTTAGCACTGCAAGTTTTATCTAAAATGTAAGTTTTTATTCACAAACTCAGTTTTGTCTTCTAGGAACACTTGTGCCTTGTTTTAAACACGCAGTAGTAACAGAATTATTAATTTAAATTCTTATGTGATATTTTTGCAAATGTTACAAATGGTTATTTTCCCCCCCAAGGCATTGCTTTCAATCGACGATGATATGGACAATCCAGATGACAGTGTATTCTATCAAATTCAATCTCTCTTTGGCCATTTGATGGAAAGCAAATTGCAGTATTATGTACCCGAGAACTTTTGGAAGGTATCGTTTCCATTTTGTTCAGCCTATATAATTTTCCTAATTAGTTAATATGTGGGACTTGTTTCACCATGTCTGAATCCATGTCAATATTTATGATTCTTACTAGTAATTAAACATCTCTCTGGTCTTAAACTAATAAATATCCTTTTTAAGGTAGGTAGAAGCATAAACATGTAAAATTCACTTTTTACGGTGGTGGCTATAAAACTGGTTATCTTTTTGGTCTTTATAGATCTTCAAGATGTGGAATAAGGAACTTTATGTTCGAGAGCAACAAGATGCTTATGAATTCTTTACTAGCCTTATAGATCAGATGGATGAATACCTCAAGGTAGAAGTTTGTGTGGGTTTCTGTTGTGTTTTTGGTGGGGGTTTTTGTCCCTGCACCTTTGGAAAGTAAGTTAAGAACTGCTGTGTCGTTCTTAACAATTTTTGTCAAGTGCAACAAAATCTTACTAATATTTTATAACAAAATACAGAGATTTAAAATGAACTGTAGTTTTGCCCTGTCAACCTTCCACCCTGCACACCTTTTGCACCTTGCATTTTGGATGGGCTTTTGGGAAACGTGGTTTTGATAGACTCTGAGAAGTTCATAACTTGTAGCTTTAGCACCTTAAATCTCCTAAATCGGTTCCTTTGTGTAATTTGCCTGTGGTGTCCAGAATTCTGGCAAAAATCGCTTTGGTTACGTATGTTTGATAAGTAACTATAATTCCTGCCACCCTAGGTCCTTCACATGATGCCTCTGATCCCCACCACTTAAATCCTTGGTAATGGAACTTTAGGTCAAGGCCCCACGTGATTCATAGCCCAAAATATGGCATTTATTCTAAATCCATCATATAACAATTATGTTGATTAATATTTTGGAGGGGAAATTGTTCCCAAGCTACTCTCCAGAATGTAATCATTTGTGGGGAAAGAAATGTAAAAAAAAGTCATTCCTGGTGAGCTTTTAGAAGGCAGAAAATTAATCTGGTGTATTGATGTATCACAGATGCATTTTTATTTAAATTATACAGATGGCTCAGTGAGGCCAGTTAAATCATGCCTGTCTTTTGGACTTAGTGATATGAGAAAGATGTGCATTGTTTGAGACTAGGGTTAAATCTTTGTTTCCATTGATTCTGGTTAGTGATAAAGTTGGGGGCCTGGTTAAGGTGTGTTTGGGTGACATTAACTTTTCGTTTACCGGCATTCTAATGTTGAGGGCCGAGAACTCCAATATTTCAGTGTGTGTTCCCCTAAAGTTATTGACAGATATTTATGTCTTTCACTTTTATTAAGATGGGAGTGTTTGGCTTGTGAATTTTCTTTTGGCTAAGAATTCCTCAGTGAGATCAGTTCCCATGGCGCTTGCAAGTTGCCCAGAAATGAACCACATCTCCCCATGCACGTTGTTTCACCCTTCCACACCCAAAAAAGGCCCCTTCTCTTTCACACTCCAAGTGTGGATTCATGCCTCCCACTCACCCAGTCATGGAAAGAGACCTACTTTGAGGGAAGTTTTTAGTCTACTCAATGGCCCACGTTATCATTTTACAGTAGCCAGAAAGTACCAGGCCTCCATAAACCGACTCTCCCTGTCTGGATTTGGGGAACTATATCTGCATTAGAGCCATAATGTATTCAGGAACTACTTTAATTCCATCCACAAACTCACCACCTCCCCGTGCCCCCACCCCAAAAATACCACAACTAATCAAAGACATCATCATCCAGATAAACAAATAAAACGCACCTGGAATTTCTAGGTCATTGCAGTTCTTTGAGTGATTTCTCATTTCTATTCCATTGTAGGTGTGTGTGCTCGCCCCATGCACTGTTTTCCCCTCAGTGGTATATCTGTAGGGGACCGGCTCTGGTGCCCTCTGGAGTGGCGCGCATATGTGCCAATATAAGGGGCGCTGCTGGCCCCCTCCCTCCTTCAGTTCCTTCTTACCACCAGTGTCGGTGCTGGAGCGCTCCCCTTGCTCTAGCAAGTAGTTTCTCTTTCAGTGGTTCTTTGAATTTGTATTGTGTAAATAGTTGTATAGTTATCAGTTCCTAATAGTGTTAGTGTACTTAGTTATTCATAGTCCTCCGAGGGACTTAGTCCAGGGATGGGGCATGCCCACCCTCGGGCTTCAAGCCTGCAAGAAGCCCATGCCAATCAGCAATCTGCATTTTAGTTGTTTGAAGTGTCTGGGTGAGTCCCACATTTGTGAAAAGTTCTGTATCTGCAAGGGATTCAAGCCCTAGACCAGAAAGGAGAGACGCATCAGGCTCCAGGCACTCCTCGTGGAGTCTGCTCTTGTACCGGCCTCGGAGTCGGCACATTCAGACTCAGTGCCGAGTACTTCGGCATCGACAAGAAGTGCACCCCCGGCACCGGCTGTCTCCCGGTGACTGTCCTTGCACCGGTACCAGCCAAAAGGCACAAGAAGTTCCCCAGGGTCCTGTAAGGATAAGGGAGATGACAACCCTGGACCGAGTCGGGCCATCTTGCCGCCACCAGAGCGCAGTCACGCAGCAGCCTTGCCTATTGGGCCTAGTCCGCCCCGCAATCTGCCTCCTACCCCAGGGAATGGTAGAGGTACATGGTACCTCACGGTGCCATTCGCCCCAGAAGCCTTTCAAGCGGCAAAAGACATCTTTCTCCTCCTGGTGCTGCCTACTCCTCAGGAAGAGAAGCCTAAGGATCCCTCCCTCCCACCCGTTTCTAGGGGAAAGCCCTCAATGGCACCTCCTACAGAAGTCACCCCCATGGCACAATACCCCGGCCCACTCGCCAGGACCACCTCCATGTCCCGAATCACAGAGCCACAGCCACTACTCGGCAGGTTCCTGGCAGTCGCTGAGCATTACACCATTACCCAGCAGGCCAGAGATGATGCTGGATTTGGCAGAGCGGTGTTGCAATTGACCCATCCATGAACGCCTGTCCGCCTCCAGAGGTACTGCTTGGGAGTCACCTACAATGGAATGGACTTGAGCAAACACTCGAAGACAAAACAGCTACTAACTTTTCATAACTGGTGTTCTTCAAGATGTGTTGCTCATGTCCGTTCCATGACCCACCCTCCTTCCCCTCTGTCAGAGTTCTGGCAAGAAGGAATTGAAAGAGGCAGGGGGCCGGCAGTGTGCCTCATACCGGCGCATACGCATGCCACTCCAGAGGATGACAGAGTCGGTCCCCTACAGATACAGGAAAAAACTTCAGGCACTGGCACATGTGGCGAGTGCACACACCCACAATGGAATGAACGTGAGCAACCCATCTTGAACAACAGTTAAAAAACGGTTATTAATCTTTCATGTGAGATCAACCTTTTAAACTTCAAAACCTCACTTCCCAAATGCCTGTTCCTATTTGCCTTAAACTTCCGTGAAAAAATTATAATGCGGCATCAAATTACACATGCTGCGTTTTAGGAGGATTGATTTAGCACTGGCAAAGTAAGATGGGGAGGGGGAATGATGAAATGGAGATTAAAATAGAAGACTATCTCTGATCTTAATTTTAGACAGACTTGCTTTTCAAATTTTTGAGGGGATGCATCTTGGTGATATAGCTTGTATGAAACACTAAAAATCAAGGGGGGGTGTATATATGAAGTACTCTGTACACAGTGTGAGTAAGTTAACATTGCGATGAGTTAACTTCTGCAGTTTCTGCTTTTGTACTTTGTGACCTTAATGTTGCATTAGCACAGGGTTTTTTTATGTAATTGGTAAAAATGGGACTAAATTCCGGATGCTGCTCTTTGTACATTACAAAAATATCCAACTGATACTTTAACTTTCTATCTTCAACAGAAAATAGGACGAGACCAAATATTTAAGAATACTTTTCAGGGTATCTACTCGGATCAGAAGATCTGTAAGGACTGTCCTCACAGGTAAGTAACTAGGCAGTGTGTGGCGTCCCTACATAATGGAGTTTACTTCTGCTTCTTAAAGTAACAGATGTGAGAGGAGGAATAAACTTTCAACTTTATTGTAATCTTAGTATTGCAAATCCCTTTAATATTCACTGACCGTTTGCCCTATACAACCTAATTTCCTATGCCTGTGTCCTACTGGCTCAGAATTCAGGACCACTTTTCCTTCTTGTTTAAAATTGCTCATATATTAATGTTACGTGAGCAAATTTGGAACCGTGTCACCTAGTTGTACAGTACCATGTGATGTCTCCAGTTTTAAAAAGGAGAGCAAAATGGTACTTTGTAAACAGCTGGTGACTAAAATGCTTCCAGCACCTTATCTAGTATAGGAAAAATCTAGCATTCCCAAGCTAAAACTCTAAGGCTTTCATAATTCCTTATATCGGTCATCACATTTTTTTCTAATTAGTGGCTCCAAAATAGAAGCTGAAAATGAGAGCAGGAACCCTGTAACCAGTTGATGGCCACTTAGATCAAATAGAAAATAATTCTAAGTCATGATTCTCTTGTAAAGTCAGGTAGGTGTAAGAAAATAATCCTAATCAGCAGCTGAAATCTCAACAAAAGTGAAAAAAGCTCTGACCAGAAATTGTAACTACTTTCAGAGCTGATCCTCTTTATATGAGTTATAGTTTCCAGAAGTGGCTATTTATCTTTATGAAAACTAATAAGCAGATTATTACTTGTCTGTGATCACTTAGCAAGTCAGTGGCAGAGCTGGGAATAAATCACACATTTCTTGATTTCCAGCCTTTGCTCTAACAATTTGAAGATTCTACCTAGGAGGACATATCTAATCTAGATATGTTTTGCTTTGTTCTCGAATATTTTAAATGGGCTTTTTTTTCCCCCTCTTGAATCTAGGTACGAGCGCGAAGAAGCCTTCATGGCGCTCAATCTTGGAGTCACTTCATGTCAAAGTCTGGAAATTTCGTTGGATCAATTTGTTAGAGGAGAAGTTCTGGAGGGAAGTAACGCATACTATTGTGAGAAATGCAAAGAAAAGGTACTTTACTTTTGTGAGGAGAGATTAAAATACACACTATGACTTTGGCTATGTGTACACCGTGCCGCTAAAATCTTGTCACTGTAAGGTGCACCATGTAGCTGCTCTTTGTCACCAGGAGAGAGCTCTCACCACCCCCAGTGAGGGGTGGTAGCTTCGGTGGCGGGAGAGTGTCTCATGCTGACTCAGCACTGTCCACACTGGCGCTTTTTGTCATTACAACTTTTGTCGGTCTGGGTGTGGGGCTTTTTTTCACACCCCTGACCAACAAAAGTTTTACCAACATAAGTGAAGTGTCGACATAGCTCTTAGTATTTCTTTGAGGGAACAATGTCTTTCATTCATGATCACAAGATTAAATCCAAATCTATAGCCCTCACCAAACATCAGGTTCCGTCCCCTATGACTTGAGTTTTGTACATTATGAATGCTCAGATGAGCGACTGGATAATATAAGATGTTTTTTCTAAAGGTGTAAATAACCCTGTCTGCGTGGGTTCTGTACTCATTGCTTGTGTGTGTGTTTCTAACTTTCATCTGGCGCAGTGTGTACAATTTTTGGGACATTCTTTAAAAATCATTTAGACTAGACAAGAATCGTACAATGTTTTTAATGGGTATCTAGACAGGTGACTTTCTTCTCTCTTTAAGAGAACTACAGTGAAGCGCACCTGCATTAAAGCTCTGCCCAGTGTTTTGGTGATCCACCTGATGAGATTTGGATTTGATTGGGAGAGTGGCCGCTCCATTAAATATGATGAACAGATAAGGGTAAGAGAACTGCTCTATATTCTCCCTCTCCCCCGGGGCTCCTCTTGAATTCCCATTTTTCCCTTCATCCCCTTCCTCAAAAAAAGCATTTTTTCAGAGACCATTGTACTTCTCTGCAGTGATAATGTTTGAATGTAGCTCCTTGTGGAGCCTTTCAAGGGCTGAGTCTGTTGTTTCCACTTTACTCCCAAGTCCTTGATGGCCTGGAAAGCAAGAGGAAAAACCTGCTTCTTAAAGAAATGCTGGCTACCTTATACATTGTGCAGATAAAAGGCAAAAGCACAGCACTTTCATTTGATATTTCCAGTGTATAAGGCATTTATGAGTAAGTCTTTGTGTTTTTATGCAACTACAGCAAAGCTGGTAACATACCAGATGGTGTCTTAGTTTAATGCAAGATGTTTGCTTTTGAACAGTTTCCCTGGATGTTGAACATGGAACCCTACACAGTTTCAGGAATGGCTCGACAAGATTCCTCATCAGAAGTTGGTGACAATGGAAGAAATACAGATCAAGGAGGTGGAGGATCCCCACGAAAAAAAGTTGCCCCTACAGAAAACTACGAGCTTGTTGGTGTGATTGTGCACAGTGGCCAAGCCCATGCAGGGCACTATTATTCCTTTATAAAGGACAGGAGGTAACGAATGACAATGATCACACGTTAGTGGGTTAGGACCAAAGCAACTGGGTCTGAAGATGACTTGTTTTAAAAGGAACATCCCAGGTTCCTTGTTAAACGTAGTGAGTCCTTTAAAGCTACCAACAAAGACGTGAGCTACTGAAAAAACGTAAGCGCTTCTGGAAAAAATTGCAAATCTAGTGTGAACTAAGGTCCAATCCTGTAAGCTACCCCAGTTAATGTCATTGGGTGTGTCTACACTGCATCTGGGTGCAAGCCGGCCAGCCAGGGTAGACAGACGTACGCTAGTGAGCTAAAAATAGTTGTGTAGACATTGCTTTGACATTATAGCTGGGACTCTCAAGCCTGGGTGGGGAGGGGCAGGGGGCTTGAGAGCCTGATCTCCAGCCCAGGTGGCAACGTCTATACAGCTATTTTTAGTGTGCTACGGTGAGTCCTGCTATCAGACGTCTGTCTAACCAAGGCTCTGGAAGGCTTTTTCCGAGATGCAGTGTAGACATACCCATTAGGGTTCCCTGTAGGCTTGCAAGATTGGGGCTTTCAATGATATCTGAACATTAGATGACATGTTTCATGCTTTTGAATTTTAAATCACACCTTTTCATTAAAGTAATTTTTTTTGTAACTTTCAGAATTCTTTTAAGCCCTTGTTCACCATCAAAGCAGATCCAGTCTCAGGAATTTCATTGCTAGAGAATTGTTTTTTTAATTTAAGGCACTCAAACCTATCTTGTAACTTCTTTCAACTTTCTGTTGTGTTTGACCATAGGGGATGTGGAAAAGGAAAATGGTATAAATTCAATGACACCATTGTTGAAGAATTTGAGTTAACTGATGAAACCTTGGAATATGAATGTTTTGGTGGAGAGTATAGACCAAAAGTATATGATCAGTGTAAGTAATAAGTACAGGCTTAATGAATAATGGCTTTGTTTCATACTAATTCACTGCAGAGTTAGAATTAAGTAAATTTTATCCAAACATACTAGGATTAACACTTTGACTTGGAATGACTAGAATTAGAATGTCTTGAGTTCCATTTGACTAGGAAACCTTCCTAGGCAACTTTTCATAAAGCTTTCCACATTACTGAGGAATGCTTTCACTGCTCATTAGAGAGAAGGTTGAATAATACTTATTGAACCAAATTCCCTGTAGCCTCATGCCTTGTGCTCATTTCCCTCAGAGTAGACTGGGACTAAAATGGTTAAAATTACTTAAATCAATAGACAATTAATGCAAAAGGTAGTGTTTCCCCTGTAGGGATTATAAGTCTAATTATACCTACAAAGACTGACTTGAACCTCATTTTTCCTTAAAGCTAACCCTTATCCCGACGTGCGTCGGCGATACTGGAATGCCTACATGCTGTTTTACCAGAGAGTCTCTGATCAGAACTCTCCAGTCTTACCAAAGAAAAGTCGAGTCAGCGTTGTACGGCAAGAAGCTGAGGATCTCTCGCTGTAAGTTTATCCTCCTATCTGAGGCATTTCTGATTCCATGATATCTAGATACTGTAGAAAAAACTAAGAATAGGATAATTCCTGTCCCCCAAAGGAGCATGCTGTCTGCTCTGTTTTTTAAAGGCTCTGAATGAGTACTTTTTTATTGCTTCCGTGAGTAACTTTCATGCTCCCACCACTGTTGTAGTGAGAGATCTGACACTGACTCCAACAGACTCCAAAAATATATGGAGATAAGGATCAAAACACTTTATTAAGATGACATTTTCCTGTTGGTATATTGAAAATTGCCTTGCAAGATTATCTCAGGATTCAATTATCAGCATTAAACTTGTCTGTCTCTTAGGTCTGCTCCATCTTCTCCAGAAATTTCACCCCAGTCATCACCTCGACCGCACAGACCCAACAGTGACCGTCTCTCCATATTGACGAAGCTGGTTAGAAAAGGAGAAAAGAAGGGACTCTTTGTAGAGAAAATGCCTGTACGAATATATCAGGTAAAGAACTCCAAAAATAGGGACTGAATGCTGCTTCTGTCAATTAATTTATTAGGCATAGCAGGTGAAATACATTATTTTGAAGCTGACCGTAATGTAGAAATAGATTTGTTGAAAACAAAACTAGATTAAAGGTGGAAAATGTTTCAGGACTGTGACTCGTTCCTGTAGCCATCCATCCAATGCTAATAACTAATTGTACAGCATGGTACTTTTACACCATATAATTCAAAAACATTGATTGACAGATTCCCTGCCTTGAAGAATTTTTAGTTTAAAACAATCTAAATGGACATTAAAATCCATGTATATAAGGGGGAGAGAAGAGATGATTGATGAGAGCAGAAAGGATGGAGTCCTTGAAGTGAGTGTGAAGAAGAACAGAGAAGATATTTGTCAGATAAATAGGAATTCTATCTAGCTGTCCTTATTTTTGGAGCAAAGTGTGAGAACCGTAAGGTGAGGAGAATGGGAGAAACCAAAACAAAGAGAAGGAGACAAGCTCAGACATACAAATGTTACCTCTGCCTATGAGGGCTTTGAAGTTGGCTTGGTAAGATAGGAAGCCAATGGATGGAGAATTGGTGATAGTTTAAGCAGTGGAGTACAGGAGGATTTACAGTGCAGTATGGCGTTTAAAACATGTAGTCACAGAAAACAGAATTTGTTTTAAACTTATTGTGAAGTTTCTAGTGAAACTTGCTTGGGGGAAACTGCATGCATGACTCTGTTATCGTGACTCTTTGTTGCACCTGCTAATTTTATGTTCCAATAACTTTTGTATAGCACGTTAGTGATCCTAAGCTTTCATTTTCTTGGCACGTAGTCTTGTAACATTCCTAAATACAAACAAAACCACAAGCTGTCTTTTGCTGGGCAAGTGGGTAAATTATTCGCACGCTGCCAGTGTGATTCTTACCATGTTTTGGGAGAAAATAATTGCCTTTATGGAAATCTCTCAGTACTAACTTCCCCAAAGCAATACAGTGAGCTCGAAGCACAAATAAGTTAGTTGCAGGACCATGTGCCAAACACTGCCGATCCCTCCGGAGTAGGTAGGATTGGAATGTTAATGTGAGCACTGTAACCTGGGAGAATGTAATGGTTTCTTGCCGTTCATTACTAACAATAACCACTTCTCCTTTACAGATGGTGAGAGATGAAAATCTGAAATTTATGAAGAATAGAGATGTGTACAGTAGTGACTATTTCAGTTTTGTTCTGTCGTTAGCTTCTCTGAATGCTGTAAGTAACTGGATTTTAATCCTTGGGTGCTATAATATTGGACAGGAGGGCATACGTACAGCTGTTTGAGCTCCAGTCAGAAGAGAAGCAGTTGGGTGGATTAATGGAATTCTTGTTTAAACTATTCAATATCTCCAATTACGTTTCCTAGTGACAGCATCTAGTTAAAAGCTGATGCTATCTTCCTGTTCCTGATCATGGAAACAGTTGTCATCAGACTGCAGTAAAATGTACAGAAGTATGATTTAAAGTTCTGTAATTAAAAACTTGTGTGACAGGGATGCAAGTTGCTACGCTCTGGCTGGTTAGCATTCCCTTTCTATATGAAGGGTGGATCGCAAGTGATATTGGTCACCTTCGTATTATTCTTTTTCCAGTTCTTGAAGCTTTCTGTAAAACAATGCTTCCAACTTTAAAGGGACATTTATAAGCCTAGCAGCTCTGATAGATGCACTCCAGAGGCCTGGAGCTCATACAGTCCTGTCTACTCACAATAACGGAACAGTAAACAAACCAGCATCCTGGGTTGGCTGGGTTTTTCAGCAAGCTAGTTCATATTTTAGCAAAGGTATAGCCCTGGTTTTAGATCGCTCTTGTATTCTGAGCTGGAGAGTCTTCATTTCAGTGTAGGTAAAATTTGGGGCCGGCCAATGTGCCTCCAAATGAAGCAAAACTTTAAAAAACAAGTATTTTGCTATGTTTACTGATTCTTTACAAATATGAACAGAAAAGTGGTACTGCTGGACTGGAGTGAATGTGTTATTTCTTTTAGACTAAGCTAAAACACCCCTATTACCCATGTATGGCAAAGGTGAGCCTACAGCTAGCGGTCCAGTTCCTCTTCCAAACCTATCTACGAACCAAGAAAAAACTCAGGTAAGGACTCATTTTAGTGCTCTATGGACACACACCCGATGAGATTTGCTGGCTTGTAAATCCTGTAACTTTTTGAAACATACATTTAAACCTCTTGACTCCACAAATCCTGTTGATTTTCACCAGCACAGCAATACTGTCCAGCTGTGGGATTCCAAATACAAACGGAATTTGCCCAACACACAAAAATCCAGGGAGGGAAACTTGACAACTTATTTCTACTGCAGTTGCCCACTTCTGTGGTTGTCACCCATGACATCGTTGTGGGGGTAGAAAGGATTTAAATACAAGTAAAATGGTCAAAGTTTTAATTAGCGTGTATTCTGAATTGAGAAATAAGAACTCTAAATCGTGGTAATTTATGAGCACAAGTAAATTCTTAGTTTTAAATGAATACTTACTTTTCCTGAGTATTGCAGAGTTTATGAATAATGTTAAAACCCACTTTTTGGATCTCAGTGCAGGAATGGCTAGGCTAGATTTGAGACAGTAAAATGTGATGGATGATCTTTTTCCTAAATGTCTCACTATTTTGTCCTGTGCTATCCAACATGTTTTCAATTCAGATCAAGACATGGGTCCTTTATACGCTGTAGACAGGTGAAACAAAGAGAGAGGGTCTGAGTTACTGTATCTTGTTAAATTCTTAAGCTATTTTTCAGTGGTGGAAGCAGTAGCTCCCCAGAAAAAGGAATCAAAGCACTCCCCTTTGACTGACCAGTTGGGTCCTGCTGCCCTGAAAGCTGCACAGCAGAACGATAACTACCTCTAGAACAGGGGTGGGCAAACTACAGCCCACGGGCTGGATCCGGCCTGTCAGGGCTTTGGATCTGGCCTGCAGGATTGCCACCCCTGTGGGGCCGTGGGCCCTGTGCCGCTCCTGGAAGCGGCCGAGCACCACGTCCCTGCAGCCCGTGAGGGAGGGGGAGCATAGGGGGAGGTACCACGTCCCTGTGGCTCCTGGGGGAGGGCGGCCAGAGGGCTCTGCTTGCTGCCCTCACCTGTGGGTACCTCCCCCGAAGCTCCCATTGCCCACGGGGAACCAATGGGAGCTTCAGGGAAGGTACCCACAGGCAAGGGCAGCACGCAGAGCCCTCTGCCCCCCCGCCTCTCCAGGGGCCGCAGGGACGTGGTGCCGGCCGCTTCCAGGAGCGGCGCAGGGCCATGGCAGGCAGGGAGCCGGTCATGGCAGGCAGGGAGCCTGCCCTGGCCTCGGTGCACACTGCTGCCATCCTGGAGCCACTCCAGGTGAACAGCGCTGGGCCAGAGCCTGCACCCTGAACCCCTTCTCCACCCCAACCCCCTGCCTTTAGCCCCCTGCCTGCACCCCAACCCCCTGCCTCACCCCTCCTGCACCCCAACAGCCTGACCGGAGCCCCTGCTGCACCCTGTACCCCTCCTTCACCCCAACTCCCTGCCCTGAGCCCCCTCCTACTCCTCCTTGCACCCCTGCCGTGAGCCCCATCCCTCACTCTGCACCCCCTGTGCAACCCAACCCCCTTCCCTGAGCCCCCTCGTACACCGCGCACCCCTCCTCTGCCACAACCCCTTGCCCTGAGCCCCTTCCTGCACACCGCACCCCCTCCCACACCCCGCACTCCCTCCTGCACCCCAACCCCCTGCCCCAGCCCTACAGTCATGGCCCTGCATGCCATTTCCCCACCCAGATGTGTCCTTGGGCCAAAATGTTTGCCCACCCCTGCTCTAAAAACACCAGATATTGATTATCAGACAAGAAAGTCGGATATGAAATTCTGCTGTTTTACTGATCCTGCTGTCTCTGCTTCATAAAAGGATTGATACAGAAGAATGGATTGCCACCATTGATGCATTGCTTTCTAAAAGTTTTGATGCTTGTCAGTGGCTAGTTGAATATTTGGTTGGATCAGAGGGACGAGAGCTTGTAAAGTAAGTACCAATATCCTCTCTCAAGTCAATATAAGTAACATTTCTTAAAGGTGTGGTTTGGCACATACTAATAAAAGTAGAAGAGCTGTTCAGTATATTCTGTATCCCTTAATCATATATTTTGAAATAGTATTTGTCATTGTCTAATTGCTTAATTTTTCATGAAGAAGCCAATAAATATAATAAAATAGTGATATCCACGTAAATGGAGAAACAAATGTCTAATCTCGTTTTAGTGATTGCTTTGAAATACAAGAGTTTGTGGAGCTCTTGGCTTGTTTGTGCTACGAGAGGAAGGGAACAGAAAACACGATTAAATGTGTTTAACAAGATCGTTGCAGGAATTCTCAATTTTGTTTCTCTTACAAAGATGTAAAAGCTAAAGCATATTCTTTGAATAAGTTCATCCACCCACTGACTCCTCTACAGTGAAGTCCCTAGATGAGCAATTTCATGGTTCAAGTTGCTCAGAAGGATGTTATCAAACAGCTTTTATTGTACTTAATAGAAAAGGGAGGTAATTTGTGTTCAAGAAACAAAGTCCACCAAAATGTGCTAGTCAGGCCTTATTTCAGAATGCCTTTCATTGAGAATTCTCAAGTTTTGTCGGTCCTCAGCTTTTTATGAAGTGGTTGTTTGCAAAAGTTCTTCAGCCTAGTTTATTTCTTTCTTAGAGGCATTTACATTAAATCCTCCTTGCAGATTGTTGGGTTTATCTTGCCCTATTCCAAGGTTTCAGTGGGGATGTCCACAGCAACTCTTTTGAGCATAATAAACCCAGGCCATTGCTGGTGCTGTTACAGTTCAGTGAGTGGAGAGCTCAGAACTAAATACTGGCTTGTTTTGGGATTACAAGAAAATTTTGTTTTGCATCCAAGGCTCTTAACTTTTTAGCACATATTCCAATGTATTAGAAAGCTTCATGATCTAAGTTTAAGCATTTTCTTAATTGTGTTAAATATTTAGACGATAAATCATAATTACTTTGAGGGAATAGCTCTTCAGCTGTCATACTGTATTCCCATGTGTCACCTGATCGTTGTAGTATATTTCTAGCTAACTAGCAATAATAATCACTAATTGAGGCAAAGAAATTCAAGGTTGACATTCCTTCCGTAACTTTAGTTGTGAGAGAACCCATAACTTTGAATGGCCTTTTGTTTTTCTGCATAAAACTCACTAGTGTTTAAACAAAGTTCTCTCTGAATTACCTATATGCTTCGAGGTATGTTGGATTTCATATCAGGAAGTCAGTTCGCTGGTTCTTGATCAGAAAAGGAAATATCTAGTGTAGGCATTTCCAAAGCACCTATCATGTAATCTAAGATGGAAAATGTTGGAGAGGAGGTGATGGTGGTAGTTATGCTGTTATGAAATCGCTTTTGGATTTTTTTATTGCTAGAGAAGATTGCATGGTAATCATGCCGTGTATAAGATCATCCATTGGTGAAGACCACTGGGTGGGGAAAGTGTGCCAGCTCTCAGAAGTTGAGGCAAGATCCCATTTAATCACTTCTGAGTGACCTGGAACATATGGTAGGAATCTGCTATGCAACCGGACTGTATGCTATGTAATAAAGCGCTGATTGAAGAATGTTGATGCTATATGTATAGATGTTTCTTATTAATTGTACTATAACTTCAGTTAGGTCTTTTAAAGTGATCAAATGCAGGTTCACTGCTCTAAAAAACTAAAACATTGGCAATTGCAACAGGAGCAAACATGAATGCAAGCCTCAACTTTTGTCCTTTTACATGCCAAATGCCAAACTTCAACATGAAGTAGTAGCATAGACAAACCGAAGGTTTGATCCTAAGCTCCCTTCAGCTTCATTGTGTATTTTCCAGGACTTTCCTGCTGGAGTGCAGTGTAAGAGAGGTGCGAATTGCTGTTGCCACCATTCTTGAAAAAACTCTAGACGGTGCCTTGCTTTATCAGGATAAGGTCAGTGATATTTAATTCTGAATTAGTGTATTGATTTTTGTAATGTTATAGCTGGCGCTGTATTGCCTGAAGATAGCATGCACCTCTATTTATGACCAAAGTAGAAGGTTTTAATAACCTCACTCTCCATAGTTCTTCAGCTCTTGAATCTCTTCATGTGCATTTCCTCTAGCCACAATAATGCAGTGTACCCCAGTCTTGGAGTCCCAAGTTGCATATTTTGAATGTCTGGTGCACATCACGGGATCTCAGCCCTCTATCTATACGTAAATAGCAGTTAAGTTTGCTGGGGAATGACATGCACCTTAATTTTAAGATAACAGAGGATGGAAAAGTCTCGGGGCAAAATCAGGACCTGTACATGGCTTTCATCAATTTGAGAAAGGTCTTTGACTCTGTCAATCATGAAGTCCTATGGAAGGTGCTGGCCAAATTTGGCTGCCAAAATTTTTTATTTATTAAGTTCCTAAGGCTTCTCCATGATCAGATGACTGCTACGGTTCTCTGTAATGGCCTTGAGATGGAACCTTTTGCCATAAGAACTGGGGTTAAGCAAGGATGCATTATTGCCCCAACCCTGTTTTCCATCTATTTAGCAGTCATTTTGGTCCTTGTTTAAAGATCACCTCCCCAATGGAGTTGACATTCAATATAGAATGAATGGTTGGCTCTTTAATCTTCAACGTCTCCACTCAAAGTCTAAAGTCTTCAGGGCATCCATTACTGATCTTCAGTATGCTGATGATTGTGTCATTCTCGCAGACATTGAGAATGACCTTCAGTCCATACTGAATTTTCTTACACAAGCTTATCGAAGCCTAGACCCTCACTCAATATTGAGAAGACTAAAGTGCTCGATCAACCTGCTTCAGGCCTTGCACATGACCCACCACAAATCACCATCGAGGATCAGACTTTGGAGAGAGTTGAGCACTTTTGCTACCTTGATAGCCAACTTTCTCAAAATGCAAACATCGAGAGTGAGCTCCACCACAGGATCCAGTGCACAAGTGCTTCCTTTGGGAAATTGCTCCGATGCGTTTTCATGGACTGTGACCTACGGCAGGACACCAAGATCCAGGTCTATAAGACAGTTATTGTTCCTACACTCCTCTATAGATGCGAAACCTGGGTGACCTATCGACAGTACCTCAAGAGTTTGGAGGGATACCACCAACGATGCTGCCGGAAGATCCTTCGCGTCAAGTGGCAAGATCGCCGCACTAACGTCAGCATCCTCGCTGAAGCCAATGTCACTAGCATGGAAGCAATGACCCTCATGCCCCAGCTTCGCAGGGCTGGACATTCTGTGCGGATGCCAGACTCTCATCTCCCAAAACAGCTCACCCATGGTCAGAGATCCCATGGTGGTCAGAGGAAATGCTACAAAGACACAAAGAAAACTGATGTGGACCTCACAAGCTGGGAAGAGCAAGCTACCAACCGACCCCAGTGGCATCATATTCTCCATCAGACAGTGGCCCACTTTGAGGAGAAGTGCCTTGTCCTCTGTCCGAAATAGATTGCGGTCCGTTAAGCTTGGTATTGAGTGAGGAAAAACAGGCAGGACCAGAATAACAGTGAAAAGCTAAGTGGCTATGTTTATTTGGGGGATAATTACAACTTGGGCCGGGGGAGTAGGCAACTTTGGCTGGGATGGTATCAAAAGTACAAACACACCCCAAAACACAGTAATAATACACTTTATACTGCTCACCACACCACACCAAATAGGCAGACACACCAATCTTACAAGATAGGAATCGGGTTCGTCAGGGCGGTGCCCGGTGCAACACAGAAAAGAGACCCACGGGCCACTGCCTCAGTCACCCTTGCTTTCACACTAAGGGTAACCCAGAGTGTGGTGCGGCTGCAGCTGGGCAGATTCCACTCACTCAGACCGCGGGGACGGGAACCTCTTGGTCTGCTAATCTCCAGGTGGAGACAGCTCACAGATTCATGCACTCCGGACAAAGACAGAGCAGTGATTCACACACATGAAACAATTTGCAATTAACAATTCACTAACAACTAGAACAACTATACAAGCTAGCTAAGCAATTGTGCAATTCTGAGCTCATTAGTACAATCCTGATATCCTGAGTAGATACTTGGTACTGAGTTAGGGAGGGGAAAAATAAGAGGCTAGATGAGCTAACTGTCAGATATCAAAAAGTAAATACCGCACTCCAGGCGCAGCTGACCAGCAGAACAGACACCGGAAGCATGACGAGCTGACCGGGATCGGGTCCAAACGACAACGAATCCAAACGATACAATACGAGCGCACTTTACCGGGAGGAGACCCTGGCCAAAAGGTTGATCAGGTCCTTCAGCTAACACGCGGATGCTCCACATAAATTTTGTGGGGAAACCTAGTTCTATTAAGAGGTCTCACTCCCTCGTGTCGGTATCTGATTGGCTCCCTGGTCCCTCCTCCCTCCAGGCTTCAAGCTGTTGCCACCCCACGTTAGCAGGATTTGCACACGGCACACTGGAGTTGACAAGTAAACAAGCTTGACCCTTAGATGACTGGGTCTAAAAAGAGCGGGAAAGTGAATCGCTGGGCAGGATTAACCTGACCTCCAGACGACCGGCCCAAAAAAAACAGGGTGCCGGGCAGAATCAGGCCTTCACACACAGAACTAGCCTGACCTTTAGATGGCCCAGCAGGAGAGAGAAAAAACAACAGGAGAACATACACAGCCAGTGTTGCTGGGCAGGATTGAGTCTCTGCCCTCTCCTATATACAAGAACCTAGTCCAAGATGGAGGCAGTCCTGTCCTTTTAACAGGACAAGATGGCCGTGGACCGACAATTGGCCATTCAAAGCCATAACTTCATATCGGATTGCGACACCCTCGAAGCCGAAAAGAGAGAGGAGGAAGGAAAAAGAAATAACTTGCTCCCAGCAAGCCTCTGAGCTGCCACAAAATGTGTACCTATTGCAGGCGGATTTGCCGTCCCAGGATCAGACTCCTGAGTCATCTCAGGACCCATATGTAAATCCATGGTAGAGATCGAGATCATCCTCGAAATTGAGGGATCACCAATCAATCATCAATTTTAAGAGCTCAAGTTTAGTTAAAACACAGTATTCCCTGTAAAAATATATAAGTAACATTCAAGTATGTTGTCTCAAGGAGAAGCTGACCCCACACACAAAAATTGAAAAACATTGTTTGGAAATCATTTTTTGTCATGTTTTGGTTTATTCTCTTTTGATATTACCAAGTCTGGTGTACACACATTCAGAATCTGAGTTACCTGCAACTGCTTCCCCTTCCTTATCTGAAGTCAGAAGTCTCTGACATCAGTGTAATATAGTACCCTGAAGTGAATATAAATGCAATGGTGATTAGAGGATTAACTCTGGGTGAGCTCGCCTCAGTAGATGAGCTTTTTCAGTGTTCCTGCTTACATGCAACTGTCCCTAGTAATACCACCCGGGAGAAACCGCAAGAAAATATGAAACAAGGAGTAGTTTCTAAACAGTGGTTTTTTTCCAGGTGGAAAAGATGAATTTAGACGTACTCTCATGGAATTGTCCTTGAGTTGTAAGAGAAATTGAGAAAATATGATCACCGTTCTGTGCTGCTAGCATATTTCCATGCATTGCCAATGGGCTTTTAAATTAATCTTAATTGCCAGACTACGATTCACAGCAGAAATTAATTTCCTAACTTTGTATATGGACTTTTTCAGTGAATGCTTCTGTGTGATGGATTAAGATAACTCTCTCATGGGGAGGAGGATGTTCCTACCCCTTTGGGGCCACTGTTTAGGAAGTTGTCTAATTAAGCCTATAAGGAAAGTCTGCTAAATGGCCCAATGAGACACAGCTGGCCAAATTCCATTTCTCTGAGCAAGTTCTGCTGAATGTTGATATTTTGCTTTCATTTTCATAATGTACATAATATTACTGTCTGAAAGGGGAAAGCAGGTTTTGACTTTGCTTCATCCTGGTTTGGTTTTTCTCATCACAATAAGTACATCTGAATATAAACACAGTGATGTTAACTAGCCCTCAACCTTAATAGGGGGTGTTTTGAATGATTTACACAGTAGACAATTGCCACTTTAATTTAAATATTACTTTTTGACAGTTAAAAAGTCTACATCAGTTGATGGAGGTGCTACTTGCTCTGTTGGATAAAGATGTTCCCGAGAACTGTAAAAACTGTGCACAGTACTTTTTCCTGTTCAACAACTTTGTACACAAGGTAACTAAATGAACTAATAGCTTTTCAAATTATTTTAATTTAAAAGGGCGTGAGAAAAGGAACTGGTTTTGGATACTCTATAACCTATTTAAGAAAACAGTGGTAAAGAGAACTTTCCAGAATTCAAATGAGTAAAACTCCTATCTCTGTAAAGTACATGGCTTTTGAACACTAGATTGGGACAGAAGAGTATAGAAATACAAGCAATGTATACATGTTAAACCCTGCCTGTGTTGCTTAAGTCTAAATGCAATAATTTGACAATATTTAAAGAAATAGGCTGAAAGGTTTGCAGTGGAAAGCTGAATAGCAGAGGATGGTGCTGTACATCACAGCATGGTTTGTAATTGTTTTAAAGGCACACAAAGCTTACAAACCACTAAAGAAGAATTTCATAAAGCATCCTTTATTCAGTGCTCTTGCTACGTGAAGGTGTAGCTTATTGAGAAACACTTTCTTCGTAAATAGGGAATTTAGAGTCTAGCCTGTGCAGCAAATTACTTTTGCTCCTAAAAAACGTAATTCTTTATCTGTACAGCAATATAACTTTGCATTCTGTCTTTTGACAGCAGGGTATAAGGGCTAGCAATCTTCTTCTCCGACATTCTGCTTTAAGGCATATGATCAACTTTCTCCTTGGCCCCAACCGGCAAAATAACCAGGTAACACCTAAATGGCATGTATGTCGTGTGTGCTTAGGTTGACTATTCCCATATTTTTAATATGCTTAAGTCAGAGGACAAACTTTTCATGAGGTTTAAAAAGGCGTATTCCTCTGATTATTTTATCATTTTCCTTTACATCTGTGCTTTAACTCCACCTTTGTCTGAATGAATTGATGTTTCGTAGCTGTGATGGATTGAGTGGGTTTTTATTACATGTAGTACAGAAAGGTTTCACTGCATCCAGGGAAGAAAAAGTTATAGAAGCTTGGCTTTGAATGTGTTACTACCGATGTAAGTAGGGAGTGATGTATATTTTGCTCTATGCTTTGCCAAACAGAACCGCAGGTGGAGTTCAGCACAAGCTCGGGAGTTTGGATTCCTTCACAATACTGTGGCACTACTTGTTTTGCACTCTGATGTCTCCTCACAGAGGAATGTGGGTAAGAGTTACTTTTCAGTTTTTATATGGCACTTTGCTGAGATGATCTTACATTTGTGGAGGGAACTAATTTTGTCATCATTGAGGGAAATAAATTACCTTGAACATTGAAACCAATAGTGTGTGTGAGATGTACAGCAGAGCCCACGTGTTTTTCATTTGTGTACATGTAGAGATTCTTGAATACCATGGTGAACTAAAAATATGGCTAGCACTCTAGGAATGTGTGAATATATCATTTTCATAGCACCCTGTCATCCACGTGTCCAAGAGAGTTTTACCAGCATGAGTGAATTAAGCCATGTCAGTCCAGTCTGGACCATGTACCAGACACAACCAGCTTTCAACTTTGTACTTTGCTTGCATTTTCCGTATCCTTTTCAAAAGGATATTTAATTATTAGGTAAAGTTAAATAAGCAGTTAAGTATCCAGCCATCTGCCGCTGGAAAGACACCCCTGTTAAACTAAGTGCTGTGGAAGGGATAAAAAGACAAAAGTTGGGATCCTCAGTGCTTGAAGTGGGACTTTAGAGACATCCTCTCCCTCATTTGAAAGAAAAGTTTCAGTACTGAACAGAATTGTTAAATTTGCCAAACTTTGAGATGAGATTGAGATTTTAAAGTACTAGAAAGGTGCTAAATTCTGTTGTAACACTTGAATGTGGTGGTAGTGATTGTGTTTAAAACTTGAGATAAAAGTATCCAAGGTTAATGTATGTAAGTAAACTCGTTTGCTGTGGTCTTTTAGCACTTTATTAAGTTGTCACTAGGATGCTGACACTGTAATAAATGGTTCACTTTCTGTGCTTAAGTGATTGTGTGGTGATTCGTATTGTATGTGGTGCAGCATTTGAGATGAAGGTTCTTGGAAACTATTTGCTGCCAACAGAGATTGCAGCAAACCCAACGTTGTCACAGAAATGATGGTGTTTTTTGAAGTGCAGAACAGTGTTATATCCATGGGTTGTGTGTTCTATTTTTCTTTTAGCTCCTGGTATCTTTAAACAGCGTCCACCTCTTAGCATCACTGTCTCAGGTCCACTTCTGTCCCTCCATGAAGAAGTGGAAGCCTTGTTGTTCCTGTCTGAGGGGAAGCCTTACTTACTGGAGGTAGCTATTGTGCTAAATGTTTCCACATCTAGTGTGTTTTAAAAGCTGGGGTTATGTTGGTTCTTTGCAATACCACTACACTTGAGAAATAAAACAAACATTTTAGCCTTTGGAACACACATCAGAAAATATCAACTCAGCCTTTTTACACTGGGAAATTTCAGTAACATAGCTCATAAGTGGGCTGCAAGCAAAGTTATTGTTGAAGGCAAGCTTAGCAGAGATGGAAAGCAGCAATGTTATGGAATGCTATTGGGGGTGGACTGACCTGGCCACCGTGGGGTAGGAAGCAAAATTACATCCCTGAAGGATACTAAAAAAATCCCATAACACTATAGCTTTTAAGAGTAACACTATAGCTGTGTTGAAATGATATATGTATCTCTCCATTAGGTGATGCATGCGTTACGGGAGCTAACTGGATCATTGTCAGTTCTCATCGAGATGGTGGTGTACTGCTGCTTTTGTAATGAGCACTTTTCCTTCACCATGCTACATTTCATCAAGGTACAAAGCTAATCAAAGGAGACTTTCAGCATATGGTCTGTTCCAGGCTTTGAACTTCAGATTGTGTTCCGAGGGCTTTAAATATTTTTGGGGGATCTTAAGTATAGTCTGTACGCTCCTTGGAGTTTCCTTTAGGATTTAAGGTTCAAATAAATAGTTCTAACAGTTTTTTGTAAACTACAAAGAAGGAATGTTAACTATCTGGCATATTTTGAACTATTACTGAATTACATCAAATTTATGCTGGGGTGTATTCTACCATCTGATGAATTTTGTATTTCTAACATACAGAATCAGCTGGAAACTGCTCCCCCTCATGAACTGAAGAACATATTCCAGTTACTTCATGAGATATTGGTAAGTGAATAGTAAAGACTTGTATACGGAGCACTGCCCAAGCAGGCTGGATTACGTTTAAATACCTGACTGAAGGAAGGCATTATTATGGTGGTCACAGTTCTGACACACACACCCTGTAATCTTTCCTCCTTTCAGCTGAGAGTTTGTCTATTTGTCTGTGTTACTTACTCAGTATTGCAGTAGTCATTGAAATGCTACAAGTCTTGTTTTTTCATTTTGGACCTGAAGAGAATCAGGTTCATGATTCTAAGGAATGGTAGGAAGGAAAACAGCACAATAAATGTAATGGATTTCAAGAAGGCAGACTTTACCAAATTCAGGGAGTTGGTAGGTGAGATCGTATGGGAAGCAAGTCTAAGGGAAAAAAGAGTTCAAGAGAGTTAGCAGTTTTTCAAAAAGACATTATTAAGGGCACAAGAGCAAACTAGCCCACTGCATGGGAAAGAGAGGAAGTATGGCAAGAGACCATCCTGGCTTAACCAGGAGATCTTCAATGATTTGAAAATCAAAGAGTCCTACAAAAAGTGGAAACTAGGTCAGATTACAAAGGATGAATATAAACAAACAACACAAGAATGTAGGGACAAAATTAGAAAGACCAAGGCACCTAACAAGATTAAATTAGCTAGAGACATAAGAGGTAAAGAGAACAGATACAACTTTAGATAATGTTTTCACCCCTCAGCCATGTTTAGATGCAAGAGGAAGACCAAAGATAGGATAGGCCTGTTACTCACTGGGAGCGGGGGAAGGGGAACAATAACAGTGTGGAAATGGCAGAAATATTAAATGACTTTTTTGTTTTCACCAAAAAGTTTAGTAGCACTTAGATATCTAAGTTAATGAACGCCAGTGAAAATGAAGTAGAATCAAAAGCTAAAATAGGGAAAGAACAAGTTAAAAAAATATCTAGACAAGTTAGATGTCTTCAAGTCACCAGGGCCTGATGAAATACATCCTAAGATACTCAAGGAGCTGAGCCATTAGCGATTATCTTTGAAAAGTCATGGAAGACAGGAGAGATTCTAGAGGACTGGAAAAGAGCAAATATAGTGCCAACGTATAAAAAGGGGAATAAGGACGACCCAGGTAATTACAGACTAGTCAGCTTAAGTTCTTGGAAAGCACCTGGAAATACAGTGGAGCAAATAATTAAGCAGTCAGTTTGCAAACACCTAGTGTGATGTTTGTATAATGTGAGAAGTAGCTGTCAGTGTGGATTTGTCAAGAACAAATCGTATCAAATCAACTTGATAGCTTTCTTTGGGCTTGTCTGCACCACGCAGCTGTCGCTAAAAGTCAGCATGTATAAACGCTCTTTTTCGGTACTTTGTCGGCACTGATTAGGCCTCAGCTGGAGTATTGTGTCCAGTTCTGCGTGCCCGCATTTCGGGGAAGATGTGGACAAATTGGAGAGAGTCCAGCGAAGAGTAACAAAAATGATTTAAATGTCTAGAAAACATGACCTGAGAGAGAAGATTGAAAAAATGGGTGTGTTTAGTCTGGAGAAGACTGAGGGGATCATGATAACAGTTTTCAAGTACATAAAAGGTTGTTACAAGGAGGAGGGAGAAGAATTGTCCTTCTTAACCTCTGAGGATAGGACAAGAAGCAATGGGCTTAATTGCAGCAAGGGTGGTTTAGGTTGGACATTAGGAAAAACGTCTTAACTGCCAGGGTAGTTAAGCAGTGGAATAAATTGCCGAGGGATGTTGTGGAATCTCTGTTGTTGGGGATTTTTAAGAACAGGTTAGACAGTCACCTGTCAGGGATGGTCTAGATCAGAGGTGGGCAAACTACGGCCTGCGGGCCACATCCGGCCCGGCCCCTGAGCTCCTGGCCCGGGAGGCTACCCCAGCCCTTTCCCTGCTTTTCCCCCTTCCCCGCAGCCTCAGCTCACTCCGCTGCCGGCACAATGCTCTGGGCGGGAGGGCTATGAGCTTCTGGGGCAGCACAGCTGCAGAGCCCGGCCTGGATCCGGTGATCTGTGCTGCACAGTGGTGATGGCATAGCGCTGTCAGCCACCAGTGCTCCAAGCGGTGCAGTAAGGGGGAAGGGAGCAAGGGGGTTGGATAGAGGACAGGGCAGTTCAGGGGGGTGGTTGTGGGTACAGGTGTGGATAGGGGTCAGGGCGATCAGAGGGTGGGGAACGGGGGGTTGAATGGGGGCGGGGTCCCAGGGGAGCAGTCAGGAATGAGAGGGGGGTTGGATGGGCCAGCGGGGGGGCAGTCAGGGGCAGGGGTCCCGGGGAGAGGGGTGTACGGGCCACTGGTCCTGGGGGGGCCATCAGGGAACAGGGAGGTTGGATGGGGGAGGGGCGCAGATAGGAGGTGGGGTCTGGGCCACGACCCCCTCCCCTAACCAGCCCTCCTTACAATTTCCAAAACCCAACACAGCCCTCAAGCCAAAAAGTTTGCCCGCCCCTCGTCTAGATAGTACTTAGTCCTATCTTGAGTACAGGCGACTGGACTAGAAGACTTCCCGAGATCCCTTCCAGTCCTACAATTCTATGATTTAGAACACAAAAATCTGAAGAACCTGAGACCATGGTTATCATGGAGACCACCTTGCAAGTACCTCTCACATAACACTAAGTTCTACCAACCCTTTTTTTTTCTTCACAGGTTATTGAAGACCCTTTACAAGTAGAGAGGGTCAAATTTGCATTTGAGACTGAAAATGGATTGCTAGGCAAGTAGACCTATTGTGTGAAATGTGGTAATGCTTTCCTTTGACAAATGTCCAGATAACCTATTGGTTTTTATATCTTGCTGAACTGAAGAACCTCTTAGTGAAATTGATTTCACATGTTATCCAAAAGCAGAGCATGGAACATCATGGTGATAGACGGGAGGAAATGGACTCTTATTTCTCCCAAACAAAACAAATCATTGAGCTGATAGAGGGATGGAGCACATGTACATCAGGGAAGGCCATTCAGAGTTCAGATCAGGTCCAAACTATTGGTGGGCGGGTGTACACACAAATATACAGTATTGTCATAAAGGTTCTCTCCCCGGCCCCATTCTGCAATGTAGTCCTTGCACTGGAGACCAGGAGGAAAAGCGGTTAGTATATAGGAAGCAACCTATATACTAATATTAACATTTTTGGCCTTTCCCTAGGGGGAAAAAAAGATGTGAAGAAAATGTGAAGTAAGTGGAAGAGATGGGAATTTCTCTCAGTTTGCTGGTTGACTTTCAACCCAGTTGCACAAGACTCCTCGAGAGAGTCTCCTCCTTACACATCTTAATATTTTTGCTGCCTCCTCCGGTCTTTCTCCCTTATGAATGTGGTGACCCCTCTTCTGATTCAATAATCTTACCAAGGACTTGATGCATGCGTCCTGCCTTTAAAAGTGTATAAACCTGTATGCAGGCCTTAGCTCATCTCCAGGTGCTCTGATCCTGCTGAATCAGAGGGCTGGTATCCGAATGCAGGCTCTCCATAGCTAAGATGTTCCCCCCTCCCCCCCCCCACTCCATGAGTCAAGGTTCTTTTCCCCCAAAGCTTCTCTGACCTGGAAGGTAAAGTGGGGGTGGGGGGGCAGCAGCCGCCCTAATCTCCTATGGAATGATAGAACCTTCTCTTACTATAGGGGATGTGACACACACACATACAGCCTCATCCCAGATTTGGTTCTAATGTGAGCTGCTCTCCCCTTCTAATAATGGTATTACCAAGAGCTCTCCCCAGTCAGCAAGTTGCTGAGCCCTTCCCCACCCACATGGACTACTTTGCCACAGAGCTCTTGGAAACGGTGGGGAGGAAATCTTCTACCACTGTGGGTTTTGTAAGTAGGATTCTCCAAGGGTGGTGCAGCTTTTCTGTCCGGATGTCGAGGAAAATTTGTTCAAGGATCTTGTACCTTAACAGCTGCGGGGCTGTCCCTTCTTCTCAGGTGTGAGTTTGAACATCAATCCCCCTTATGGTATCTTTCATTTGTCATGAAATCTTACTGTCCTTGGCCACATGGACAAGATCCTACTATTGGTATGAGGATAACTAAGTTAAACCGGGAATTCCTGGAAACTGTTCAGATACTGCACAGGCTTCATTACTGTGCTCTCTACTGTTATTAAGACCACAAAGCCTTTACAAAACAACCTTTGGGTAACAAGTCCGCTTCTGGCAGATCCTGGAATCCTTTCTTGCAACCTCTGCTCAGGGTAGATTATTTAAAACAAATTGATTTAAATCATCAGTTGGCAAACATTAAAACATGCTGATTTGCAACTAAATATAGCCTTTATACTAAATTTGGTATTTCTTTAGCTAGCCAAGGGGATATGCTATATCTAGATACATATATTTAAATTTAAGCAAGTATAGAGCTTAAATACATTTATTCAGATTCATTTTTTTTACATTTATTATGTTAGAAAATATGACAACACATTTCTTTTTTTCTTGATTCCTTAATTCAGGATTTGTATCAAACTGGATGAAAATTGGACTTTAAATGCGCAAAAATAATTTTTAAATAGTTTTATTTAACTCCTAAACAGTCTTATGTGCTGATACATAAGAAAAAATCAAGTAACAATGTTTTGCATTTAAAACCAACTGATTTGTTAAACAATATAAGTAACTGTGGTTAATTAATTGAACTAGCTGTTTCTGGTCTCCATGTCCTTCATGCTTTAGAACCTATGTTACGGCCTAACTTATAATCATTATTAAAATCTTTTACATTAAACCACTGAATTGGTGGAAGCTACTAGAACAGAGTTTGTTGAAGTGCTAAACCAGCTTTTGTCAGCTATTTGTAGGTGCAGAGAGAATATTTTCTTCGTTGCAGCTTTTTCAGCTAGTTCAATTCAGTGACTCGTTCATTCAGAGTTAAGAAACCAGTTGGGAGTTGAAAAAGCAGGAAAGCTTGTTTTCCAATTTCTGAGTAAGAACTAGGTGTGAGAGGATGCAGAACTACTAGTTATAATTTCAAATTCAATTTTAAATGGTTATTTTAAAGAAAAATGTGTTTTAATTCAACAAAATCTGATTTAAAAAAAAATTAACATATTTTTATCCACCCTGACTCCATTGTAGGATGCAGAGACAAGAAACTTAACATAGGAAAATTACTGACTTGTAATGGCTTATTGTAGTCTTGCTCATCCTCCATTAAGGGGTTCCTGGGTGATGAATTTTGCTTTCATTTATATATTGAGGAGTTAGACATTGCTTTAGAAAAACAAGGAATCTGGTGGCACCTTAAAGGCTAACATTTATTTGGGCATAAGCTTTCGTGGGTAAATAAGCTTTTGTGGGTAAAAAACTGCATGGATCTGAAGATGTGGGTTTTTTACCTATGAAAGCTTATGCCCAAATGAATCTGTTAGTCTTTAAGGTGCCACCAGGCTCCTCGTTGTTTTTGTGGATACAAACTAACATGGCTACCCCTCTGATAATTGCTTTAGAAGTTTTAACTCCAGTTGGAAGTTGGTGAGCTGGGGTCCTTTATCCTGGTTTTGATTGTTAATTTGCTTCCTAGTAGATGGAACCAGGTAAAAATCTATAGTAGGATGGATAGGAGGAAGATAACAGTATTACCAGAAATTTACAGCTTGTATGTAAACTGCTGTTTGAAATCCAGGTACAGTGCGTAAAATAATTGCCTGCAGTTTTACTTTGATCTAGTTTAGACAAAAAGGAGGGTTCAGATAAACTGTAAGAGAGTCTTGAGCAAAATTAGTACTGTTAGCGTGAATATTTTATAAATGTCTAACATTTCTGAAAGCTCTAATAAAATTAAATTATAGAATGCCAGAATTTTTTTGCTTTAGCCTGATATTTTCAATCCAATTTGTAGCTGTTTGTATCACAAAACTGTGTGTGAATTATGTTTTAAATATTTCTGTTCTTCGAGGGCTTGCTCATGTCAATTCCATTCTAGGTGGGCCTGTGCCCAGGTTCACAGTCATTGGAAATTTTTGCCTTGGCGGTATCCGTAGGGCCAGCTATGGTGCCCCCTTGATTGCCACTTTCATGCATCAGTATATCGGGCCCCGCCAGCCCTACGTCCTCTCAGTTCCTTCTTACCACCCGTGGTGGTTAGTTGGAGCTCCTTTCCTTGCATAGCCAGGGCTAGTGATTTCATCTCTTCTGACTTAGAGCCTTAGGGCCTTGTAAATAGTTTGTTTATAGTAGTTAGTCTTAAGTAGTTGTTAAATGTTGTTAGGAGTTAGAAGTTAGAGTCCCAGCGAGGACTTCACACCAGGCAGGGCATGCCCCAGTCTCCCAGATTTAAGCCCTGTATGGACTGTAACAGGCCTATGCCTGTAAGTGACCCCCACGGCAGCTGCCTCAAGTGCTTGGGGGAATCGCACGTGAAGAACAAGTGTCATATTTGTAAAAAATGTCGACCCAGGACTCAGAGCAGGATATTCATTTGCGGGCTCTCCTCATGGAGGCTGTCCGTTGTCCGGCTTCCAAGCCATCCTGCCAAGACTCCCCTAGTACCTTGGCCTCAGTGAGCAGTGCACCCCCAGCACCAGGCTCCACCCAGCACTGCTCCCTGTTTCTGGTGCCCAGAAAGAAAACAAAGAAGCACGGCTCCTCGGAACTGGGCTAGAAAGGCCATCGGGCAAAGGACCCAGTTTGGGCCGACCTGCCACTCCAAAGCCATGTGGACATGCCTCCCCTGTCGGGGCCCTTAGCCCCAAAGGATCCACCACTGACTCCTGGGACCAGGAGGGACCCAAACTCCTGATTGTATCGACACCTTCCCAAGCTCCCCCAGTGCCAAGAGAGCAGAGGCCTCTGCCTGTGCCGCCTTGGCAGCATGGCCACTGGCCTTATTGGAGTGCATGGGGCATGCCGGTCATGACGATGCCCCCTTCACACCGCTCCTCTGCTGCTGCCTCGGCGCAACAGTTGGCGGCACCGGCAGCACCAAACTCGGTTCATGAGTCGCACTCAGAGGTTGGGGTAGAGGAGACTGTACCCACCCCTAAACCTCCCTCTCCCACAGGGAACGATGTCCCGGGGCCTTCCCCAGTGGTACATCCCCAGACGAGGCGGGTCCCGGGACTCTCGTGGGCCAGCCCATCTGACGACTTTAAAGAACACCAGGCCCTGTTTCAATGGGTGGCCGAGAACTTGGGCCTAGAGGTGGAGGAGATAGCCAAGCAGGCGGACACCTTGTTCAACGTCCTCTCAGCCTCTATCCCGACCCATGTTGCACTACCAGTGCATGATGGAGTCTTCAAAATTGCCAAGGCCCTCTGGCAAACCCCATCTTCTATCCTTCCCATCTCCAGAAGGGACGAAAAGAAGTACTTTATCCTGGCCAAAGTACCTTTATACCCACCCATCTCCGGTCTCGCTGATTGTCTTTGTGGCCAACAAAAAAGACAAGCAGGGGCACACCAGCTCAACTCCCAAAAATAGAGGCCAAAAAACTGGACCTTTTTGAGAGGAAAATGTATTCTGCTGTCAGCCTGCAATTCCAGGTGGTGAACCATCAGGCCCTCTTGGGCAGGTACAATTTTAATTTATGGGACTCCCTCCATAAGTTCCAGGAGTCCTTCCCGAAAGGGTTTGGCCCAAGAATTCAGCACCCTGGTGAAGGAAGGCACCGCAGCGGCTAGTTGCTCCCCCCCCGCCCCAATGGCGTAGGACATGGTGGACTCAGCGGTTAGGGTGGTCGCGTTGGCGGTGGTTAAGAGGCGCAGGTCCTGGCTTCAGACCCCCGGCCTGTCCCAAGAGATGCAGACCTTGATCCAGGACCTCCCCTTCGATGGGAATAGTGTCTTCTCTGAACAAATGGATGTGAGGCTGCATGGGTTGAAGGACATTCAGGCCACCCTTCGCTTGCTGGGTATGCATACACCACGGTCTTCACAGAAGCCGTTGTAGCCGCCCCTGCTACCAAGGCCTTGGCAGCCTCAGGTGTCAGGGGTCTGCTGAGAAACGTCCTCCCACGCACCTGAAAAAGCATCCCAAGGGCCAGAAGCGCTCATTTTGAGAGTGTGGTCAAGAGCGACGCCCCCATCAATTCCCCGGATCCACCCTGTCCTTTCCTCAAACGTCTTCATCCCTACGGTTCGGCCTGGTTGTGTGTCACCTCAGACCACTGGGTGCTGGACATAATATCTTGGTGCTATACCCTGCTGGTTGTGGGACGGTCTGGCCCTCCACATGAGCGTCAGGGAGCTCAGAGCAATTCACCTGGTCTGCCAGGCTTTCTTGCCCCACCTGAAGGGTAAAGTAGTGCAGGTCCTGATGAACAATACTGCTGTGATGTATGACATCAACAGGCAGGGTGGTGCCCGGTCTTTGGCCCTTTGTCAAGAATCTCTCCACTTCGGGGATTTTTGTGTGCAGCATGCCACTCATTTGATAGCCGCACACCTGCCTGGGACCAGGAACGTCTTAGCAGATCACATCAGCAGCACTTTCTCCTCTCGCCACGAGTGGTCACTTATCCAGAGGTGGTCAGCATAATCTTCCAGAGGTTGGGAACTCCCCAGGAGGACCAGTTTGCATCCAGGCAGAACAGAAAATGCTGCGTGTTCTGTTCGATTCAGGGAATGGGCAGGGGCTCCCTATCAGACGCCTTTCTCATTCCATGGTCGGGGGCGCTGATGTATGCCTTCTCACCAGTGCTGCTGATTCACAGAGTCCTTGCGAAGATCAGGCAAGACAGGGAGAAAGTTATCTTAATAGCCCCCGCATGGCCTCGTGAGCGCTGGTTTGGCACGTTGCTGAGCCTTTCAGTAGCCGCCCCGCTGCAGCTGCCCCTCTGGCCACATCTGCTGTCAAAGAACCACAGCAGCCTTTTGCATCCAAACCAGTGCAGTGCTGTACTTGACAGCTTGCCTACTGCATGGTTAAGCGTGGGAGAACGGACATGCTCAGCCCGTGTCCAACAGCACGGGCTTTCTGAATAGCAGGAAACCCTCCATCAGAGCAACTTACCTGGCCAAATGGAAAAGATTCACATGCTGGACCTTGGAACAGCGTATTCGGGCTGAGCAGGCCCTGCTGTAGGAGATCCTGGATTATCTGTTGCACCTCAAACTCCAAGATTTGTCCTTGTCATTGATCAAAGTCCACCTGACCAGTAACTCCACTTTCCATCCTTTGTTCCAAGACAGGTCAATCTTCGCTCGCAACATGACAGCACAGTTTTTGAAAGTTCTGGAGTGTCTTTACCCTCACATCCAGGATCCCATCCCTCCCTGGGACCTGAATCTCATGCTGTCGAGACTCATGGGGTTTCCGTTTGAGTCTCTGGCTTCCTGCTGTCTCCTGCTTCTCTCCTGGAAGGTCTCGTTCCTGGTTGCGATAACATTGGCCCAAAGAGTGTCCAAGATCAGGGTGCTTACTTTGGAGCCACCCTATACTGTGTTCTACAAGGATATGGTCCAGCTGCGACCGCACCCAGCATTTCTGCCCAAGGTCGTTTCCAAGTTTCAGACTGGCCAGGATATATACTTATCCAGTCTTTCCAAAGGCTCATGCGTCAGATGAGGAGTGCAGGATACGCGTCCTGGACGTCAGGAGGGCGCTGGCCTTCTACACAAATGAACAAAGCTGTTCCGTATGTCATTGCAGTTGTTCGTTGCGGTGGCAGACAGAATAAAAGGTTGTCCAGTGTCTGCTCAGAGAATTTCGTCCTGGATCACAGCCTGCATCCGTTACCGCTATGAGCGGGCGAAGGTGCCTCCACCAGCGATCATGACAGCACACTCGACTAGCACACAAGTGTTGTCAGTGGCCTTCCTGGCACAGGTATCAATCCAAGACATCTGTAGGGCCTTTACCTGATCTTCTGTCCTCATGTTCACATCTCATTCTAGACTTACCCAGCAATCTTGAGATGACACTGGCTTTGGCAGAGCAGTGCTGCAAGATCGTGAACTCTGAGCCCACCTCCATTGATACTTACTGCTTGTGAGTCACCTAGAATGGAATCGACATGAGCAAGCACTCAAAGAAGAAAAAACAGTTACCTACCTTCCGTAACTGTTGTTCTTCAAGATGTGTTGCTCATGTCCGTTCCATTACCCTCCCTTCTGCCCCTCTGTTGGAGTTGCCAGCAAGAAGGAACTGAGAGCCCGTGGGGCTGCTGGCCCCGATATACTGATGCATGAGCACGGCTCAAGAGAGCGCCACAGCTGGCCCTTCGAATACAGCTGAGGCAAAAATCTCTGACCCCCCCATGTGGGCGCACGCACACACCTAAAATGGAATGACATGAGCAACACATCTCAAAGAACAACAGTTACAAAAAGGTAGGTAACTTTTTTTTCTCTCATTCCAGCCTTGATGCACCATAGTAACCATGTGGACAGCAGTCGTTGCTATCAGTGTGTCAAGTTCCTTGTTACTCTTGCTCAGAAGTAAGTAATGGTAAAAGAAAGTGAAAAGTTCATGTTAATCTCTCCATAGTAACAGCCTCAATGTTTAAAAGGGGACTGGATAAATTCATGGTGGCTAAGTCCATAAATGGCTACTAGCCAGGATGGGTAAGAATGGTATCCCTAGCCTCTGTTCGTCAGAGGATGGAGATGGATGGCAGGAGAGAGATCACTTGATCATTGCCTGTTAGGTTCACTCCCTCTGGGGCACCTGGCATTGGCCACTGTCGGTAGACAGATACTGGGCTAGATGGACCTTTGGTCTGACCTGGTATGGCCTTTCTTATGTTCTTATGTTCTCACAAATTGTCTCCTGTCGGCTGGGTTACTGTAATGCAGTTGAAGTTCAGAGGCCTGCTCTTGAAGTCGACTTAGAAGTTTTCTGGATCTCTTGAAAATGAGATGCTAGGTTCCCTTGAGATGGATTGAAGTTGTATGTGGGGTATTTTTAAATCTGCTAGTTGCTGAGTTGGATTTCTCCTGCCACAGATGATAATACCAACATCGAAATCCAAAGCAGGAGAGCTGTATTCTGTAGTGTTTAAGGCAATTGTCAATTCTTGCATGCAAAATGCAGGTTTCTGGAAGATAAATATAAGGAAGGATTTCAGATCTTTCATTTCAAAATGTTTGAGTTTTTAAGTCTAATCATGTATTCTGTTAATAATTAAAGGTTTAAAATGTATGCTCTTGGTTCACCTTTAACTTACTTACGTAATAGACTATCTGATGTAAATTTCATTCAACTGTTATTTGTGTATCACTAAGCCAGTTAATTTATTATAGCATTGTCCTCAATAAATAAATAAATAAATAAATGTTTGCAATAATGACATGTAGAGAAGACAGTGACTGACTTGGTTCTTGTAATGTGTGTGAAGGAAGGAGCAGTCTTTGAATTTCAGATTTAGCGGAAAGGATTGCCTTTATTGTGGATAATAAATATGCTCTCAATTTCCAAGGTGCCCTGCTGCTAAAGATTATTTCAAGGAGAATTCTCATCATTGGAGCTGGGCTGTACAGTGGCTACAGAAGAAGGTAATTTGGCTGGGGCAATATTATGGAGAGACTGTCTGTCTTCTCTTCCTTGTTACATTTGCAGATTTCTGTTATAAATTGATCTATGTGAATTTTTTTTTAATTTAATTTTTGTTAACCCAAAACTATTCACAAATTTCCCCTGATAGTTTAGGCTGGGGAAAGGTTTTCACAATCAGCTTCAGAAAACTGTCTCTGTGTGTCTGTCCTTCCATTTATAACTGTTACTCCAGTAGTTAGGACACTTGCCTGGGATGTGGGAGACCCACGTGTGAATCCCTGATCTGGAACAGGGACTTGAACACAGATCTCCCTCCCAGGCAAGCAGCCTAGCCATCAGGCTCTAGGCTACTCTGTGGTAGATTGCTCTCTTTCCTGTTGAAGGTTTCCATTTTGTATAAATACATAAATATTCAGTTGAGCAGGTGAGTGCCCTAACCAATGGGCTCTAGGCTATTCTATTGTCAATCTCCACAGTTCCACTTTGTGTAAATCTATAAATATTCGTTGGACTAAAGAGAGAGTGAGAGAGACTGTTGCCTGGTGATTGACACACTCACATGGTAGGTAGGAGATACGGATTCAGATCTTTTCTTCCCAAATCAGGAAAATCAAAACATTTTCTGAACTGACCCGGATGTTGTCCCTGTTTTTTTGGGGGGGAGGGTTTGCTGGCCAAAATGAAAAATCAGTCATTCGCCCAGCTCTAATTATAAGCTCAAATCTTCCCTTGCTGTATTTTTGGAATAGGCATGTGATCATGCCTTCATGGTTTCTGTGATCATTATTATGACAGAGTGCAAGTTTTTCCTGGAATCGCAAGTAGTATTATGACATGGCTAAATGGATACATTTGGAAAAGTCACTTTATTTGGCTCCTTACTTTAAAATAGAAAGGATTGTGTGCACACAAATGTACACACAGGTAGCAGTTAAAAAAAACCTCGTGCATAGTTTTTATAAATTAGAATATTTTTTTTAAATCAGTGCTGGTCCCCATGACTAATGTCCCTCCCCATGAGGAAAGCCAGCTTTGGAAGCTTTCAGAGGCTGAAGTTCAATGTAGAAAATCCAGTATGGAAACCTTCCCTTGCCAGCATACTGGTGCAGGGAGCCACCTTCCACTGGAGATTTCTTGCAACCTGTTGCGGTTCAACACAGAAAAATGTATGCATTAAACAGACACCACTGTCCTCTCAATTCCCACTGCCATGGCTAGGAACTCTAGCTCCCAGCTAATGCAGGCCAGGCAATGCTCTCCAGTACTCAAAGACACTTCAGTGTGAAGGTCAGTAGAACCAGTCCATGTTCTGCTTCTGCAGTCCAGATTAGGCCACGGTCTCTCTGTGAGCACTGCATGGGGTATCATTGCTGTTCCAGAATCCGAGACTCTCTCCAGCTGCAAAAACCTCCATCTTTTTCCCTGACAGCTTTTTACTAGGCAGTTGTGTTGCCAGTGCAAAAACTGCACCATACTGAAAATTGAAAATGTGGTAACAGGCATGAAATGAAATTTGCTATAAAAATAGAACAGTGTTACTGTACTGCTATCATACATCTTGGCTTTGGTGCCTTTTAATGAATTAAATCAGAATGTTTCAGTGATGCGGACACAGGCTGTCCAGTGTGCTGCACAGGTATGCCACAGATTTGGGGAACCTTGCCACAGGCTTTTTGGCCCATCCTGCTGTGGAATATACAAGCAAGGCCTTAGGCATGTAATGTGTTTCTGCTGCTCAGGTTTAATTTCTACTTTGGTTTTTATTTAGATGTCGGAACACTATTGGGCTCCACAGAGTAATGTGTCCAATGAAACATCCACTGCAAAAACCTTCCAGCGCACTATTTCAGCACAGGTACATGTCATAATCACAAGAGGTAGCGTTATATTGTTTTCATTTCCCCTTCCTACTCCTTGCTGAGTGGCCATTTTCTTGGCATCTTACTATAGACAGGTGGACTTAAATGCATTCTTCCTGTGGAGGTTGGATCTTAAGTCTGTTCCTGGCTACAGTGGGCACCCTTAAGTGAATCCACGTGGTTACCTTGGTTACTTCCTGCCAAACTATGGCAGGTCTGTTAGCATGTGATCAATATTGGCAGATTTTGAGTTTTTAATTACGATAATTGAATGAATGGGGTATGTGGCCTTTTTGGCATCTAACCTCCTGAATTTCCATTCTACCCTAGGACACGCTGGCGTATGCCACAGCCCTGTTGAATGAGAGAGATCAATCAGGAAGCAGTAATGGATCAGAGAGTAGTCCAGCCAATGAGAATGGAGACAGGTATCTACAACAGGTAAATAAAATAATAATCTTCTCATGTTAAGAATTCATGGTGGGCTTCACACTAAGAATTCCCTGTACTGCATATTTACTTAATGGCTGCATTTTAAAGATGTGATACAGACAAAATAACCCTGACTGCAATCAGGGTGCTAACTTTTCACTGTATACCTTTCAAAGAACAATGTGTGTACTACCATCATTATTTTTGTGTGTTGAAAGGGCTCGGAGTCTCCCATGGTGATTGGTGAGCCTAAAAGTGACCTTGACGACGTTGACCCTTAGAAGATATGTACGAACTCAAGAGCAAGAGTTAAACTGAAATATTTAATGCCTGGCACCTTTTTGAAACTGGAGTCCCATCGTGTACACCTTCAGAGGAGGCTGGAGAGAGAATGCTTTATAAGAATCAGTGGCACCCCTGAAGAAGTTTGTTTCCTTCAGAGTTCAAAGCATTCTTCATCTGTGGAGGTTTAGGAACTTTAATGCTGCAAAGAACTCCTGCGGTAGCTAGTGTGATTGTCCAGGCAGGATAAAAGTTTGTCAAGATTTTATCAAATACAAAAAAAAAAGCTAGTGGTTGAAATTTTTATTATGTGAACATTAAATGAGTGAATGTAAAACTGTTGCTTTTTCTGTGATGCTGCAAAAAAAAAGATTCTTTTGGGTTTTATACAGGAAAAAAAAATCAGTCTGCCTTTAGGTATGGAGGGCAAATTTTTAATCTTTCTGATAATATTGAATAGGAATATTCAAAATTATGTAAAGATGTGTGATGACTTACATTTACATTGTAAAATATTAGTTTAAGAATCAGTCTACACAAGGACCTTTGTATTTAATATGTCTCCCCGCTCGTTTGTATAGCGCCTGACAGAGGGGTCACGCAGAGAGCTCTCAAAGATTGTGATTCCTTATAGAATGACTTTGGCACAAGAACTCTGGAACTGGTGAGCTTTTTCTGATAACCTTCTGATGTCAAATTGGGAAGAGCAATAAAAAAGCTTTGTTTTCTCTAGTACCAGGTGTGTATGAAATGACATAGGTGGATTTAAAAAAAAAAAATTTAATGTTTAAAAAGAAAAAAAGCACTTTAAGATTGAATTGTTGCAGTTTGACTCCATTAAATCATCTTTTTAAGACTTGGAGACATATTGAATAAACTGTAGTCTTAATCATGTGATCTGCAATCATTTGCTTATGCTTTGAAGTTACTGAGAAAGTTGGTATTGGTTGTATATGATGAATAATTCCCTGAGTGAGTTGGAGACATTTTTGTGTGGATTTTATAATAATTTTAATGCAGGGAAAGAATGATTTGGCTTTGTGTTTTCACTTGACCAGGCAACATTGAAAATAACACAGCTAGGTTTATTGGCTCATAAATAACTGGAAACCAGTTGAACTACATGAGCAGAGTTTTGGTTTCCATGTTGAATGCAATTCAGTCATTTCTAGTAGCTCGGGATACTCGCTTCTTTTGTGCCAGTTGAGTTTTCATATTTGTACATTTTTGCATTTTCAGTTTCACATTGTCTGCACTGCTTTTGCCTTTATTTATGGAGTCTGCCTTACTTTAAAAAAAAAATGCACAGAAATGGGGGAAATCTTAAGGAGTGCCTGCGTACCTCCAAAATGGATACATTTGCCAAGTCAAAGGCACAACCAGCCAAAAAGTGCCTTTTTTCTTTTTACTTTTATGTACTATTGTCAAAACACGAACTGGCAGATGGCTTTTCACTATTGTGCACTAATCTTGAAATTAACCAGTCATTTCATTGTTGAAGCAACCATCCGATAGGATTTCCGTTGTACAGCTCTATAACTTATTGCAGGTTAGAGAACCCAAGTCAGAAACTGCCTGTTCAAAATAAGGATGGCATTGTAGTGGATATTTTTTTCAAAACAATGTCATCATTGAAATATGGCAGAGTTAGCAGATTTTATAAATGTTTCTGATAACATGCTGGGAAATTTTAAATGTGATGTTTTAAATTAATTTTGAATAAATCATTTCTCAGACACCTCTTTCCCCACCTTCCCTATTACTTCATAACAGGTCATAAATCATCTCAGAAATAGTCAATATACAGTAGTGATTTGATGTCGTCGTTCCTAGGGGCCAGCATCAATTGTCACTTCAAATCCCTATTATTTCCTATGGAAACTATGCCCTCTGTTACTGCAGGCCAAAGTAACATCACTTGCACAACTGCACCAAGATGGCTCAGATCACCACTGTATGTTCCACATCAATAGAAACTTTTCATGGTTCTGCTCATGCTTGTACAAAGTCAGTGGCTATAATTTTCAATACTTTGGTTTCCAGCTGCTGTCATTTGAACCTGCTGAAGATTATTTTTTTTAATATAGTTTGACAAAAGTAGCTTTTTTTGTGTAAATTGTGACGTGTTTCTATGTTGTAATTTTTACTGCCAGTCTTTTGGATGAAAATGTTTTTATACATCTTACAATATGTTCAGTAAGCGAGCAGCCATAGCATGCCTATGTGCTCTCGGGGATAGATTTGTCCAACTAATGCATAGACATTGGCACTGGAAAAAACAGGCAGTCCTGATGAATAGTCTTGGGAATCCTGGTCAATGGAATAAAGTTATTCCTTTCACAGAAAACTAGTGTAGTCTTTAGATTGTTCATAAAGCTGTGCTGTCATGTTGTTGATCCTCTTACCCTGAACCTTCCCATAGCTAGTCCTTCAGGTAATAAGCAGTAGATTATTATCCTAATACACTTTTTTTGACAGCCCCGGGACAAGATGACATCTAATTTGAAAGAGGTGAATTACTTTCAACACTATTCTGTTGTACACCCTTACAGCGTGGCTGTCTGCAAGCACAAGCATAGACAGGTGTAATAGCCATCTGCACTACTCCACCCTGCTTTCTTACAGCAGAATAAAGTCACTTGATTAGACTGGCTAACCTCTTTGAATATTTTGCTTGTCACATAGTAGGATTAGCTGGAAGTTGCCTGAGGGCCACACTTTGCACTGATACTGACTTCTTTGTGCATGATGCATAAAACAGTGAGATTCTGCATACTCCACTTATGCTGGTTCAAAGAAAGAACTTGTATGAAAAGCAGGAAACAAAACGACATCAGACTTGTTATATGTGCCCAGTCTTCCTCCTTGTAGAAGGAGAAGACACAATAGCTACAAACAGGTATGTAAGTCGGAACTCTACATTTCTTAATTAAACAAAACCCTTCCTGACAGATGCCTGCTCCCTGTATCCTGTGGATGAGTGTTTTAATCAGCAAAATAAAAGCACAGCACCTCTGCACTGTTAAGAAGAAACAACTAATCTTCAAGCATGATAAGGCTGCCCCCTATCATGTTAATTACTTGGTAGCAGGAGTCCAAAACCTTGAGACAATACACTAGTGTGAAATATACTGGTGCTTTAACCGTTGACAATCTGCATCTTCGAGCAAGCTATTACGCCACACTTCTCAGGGGCTTAAGCATTGTGAGAGCTTTCTCTTATCTCACCCCTTCACCAAATGGAGCGATGCACTTTGCTCATGTATCAACCGCGAAGCAGCAGACACCATATTGGAAGATGTCAGAAGGCTCTGAAGTGCCCTAGCATGCCTCAGGGTAGTAGAAAATACTCATTTGCCATGGGTCATGCTGCTGTTAAAGAGAGAACTGCCCCTGTTGCTACTGTTTTGTTGTTCAGGCACAGTGGCAATTATTCACTGCTCTCTCTCTCATTTAGGAAAATCAGTTTTGATCTCTTTGGGTAAGCCATGAAATGTTCCAATTAGCACAGTAAAGTGCACATCATTTTCCATACCCTTTTTTGAGCTTTTACTAAATCTGTTTCTGCTCTTTAAGGAGCATCCTACTGACCAGCAATGTGTTCTGCCCTCCAACCTTCTCCCTTAAGTAGTTGTAAGTTGAAGTGGAAAGGTTTCCTATTTTTCCTCAGATTTAGATGTCCTGAGTTCAAAATCGAGCAGGCTGTCCCTGATTGCTTAAAAAAAATATTGCGCACACACTTATCAGATTGTTGCAAAGATCCGAGTCCTGACAGCGCTAACATAGTGTGTTTTTGGCACAGGTAGGCAGGGGCTAATCTTGTATTAAAACTGATTAATATCTGTAAGGAAACTGAGTAAGTGCTAGAAACCTCTCAGGTTGTAATAAGTCTAATCTGCTGCAGTGTGTTTGATTGCTTAATGTTAATCACATGACAATCCTCAGATGGGTTATTTGCTGTTTAGTTGAGCAAATTAAACCCCTTTATGCAGAACAATCCTTGCTTTTAATGTCTTTATGATAAAGCACCTCCCCAGGGAAGTGTTTAATGTGGACGAAAGTCTTCCTGTACTGTGTTCAGATGTGGCATAACCAAGACTCGGTGTTCTCCATGACTGCCCAGGCTTTCAGCACTGGTCAGTTCCCTAGCTAGCCCACAAAGCAGCAGAATCAACTTAATTCCTATCATTTCTTGGGGAGCTAAATGCAAGAGATTTATTCCTTGTTTAGGGTTCAGAGGGAAGAAAGAACTTGAGTGCCAGATGCCAGCCGACTCAGTGCCAAGCTGGCGTAGCTGCTACCTTCTCTTCCCCCTGCAGATCACACACCATTGCATGTGCTTTCAGTAGAAGTTTGAGAGATGCTACATCACAGATGCCACCTTTCCCAACCCCATTGCATCCCTACTGTTAGCTGCAGGTTACCTGCCACATAGGGCTGTCGTCTTACAACAGCGATCTGTACTACAGCCACCCTTCTGTAAGTGCAGGTTAAGTCCTGCTAGATGTATTTTATTTAGTACACCAAACTGAGATAACTGACTTTGCAGAAAATCCTACCCAAGGCACCTGTAATTCGAACTCAATTTTCCCAGCGCCTTGGTGGGCTATATCTTAAGGAGAGAGTATGGTCAGATCCACTCTGACTGTTCAGGTCAGTTTAAAGTTCAAACATTTTACATGTTAAAACAGCCCAACTGTTCCCTTATGGAAACTCCATGTACTTCTAAATTAGAGCACTTGTCAGATACTGTTTAAATCCATACTTCTATTTGAGACAATTGCTCAAACATTCTTAGGAGGGTAGCTTTAGTATGGGTATGATATGGTAAAAGCAGCTTCTAAACAGAATGACTAGAAGCAAATCTGTGGAAGCCTTTAATCAGAGGGCCAACACTGTGCTATTTATTAACTGGTAACTTGCCATCTAAGGCCTCTTTTAACACAAACCAACAGGTTTATGCAGTTCATGTGGGAGTCAAATTTTGTTATTCACCACTAGGGCTTATCATGGGTACCTGTGTAGAATAGCTTCACTGTTAGCCCATGGGAAGAATCAATCACTTCTGCTAGAGGAAGTGACAGTGGAAGGGTACGGGTAGAGAATTTGCCCTTCTAGTACCTCTCCTAAGAGGAGCTGTACTGCTACCCTGTAAGAGAGGGTAACAGGCACAGAACGGCTCATATGTCCAAGCTCTTGGCCTAACACTCAGGATCTACCATTGTAGTTGGGAGTGATCCTTTCAGCCCCACTAGGCATAGGGGCTCCACATAGCGCACTGAAAATAGCACTGCAGCCATTCTGCCTCAGGTGAAAGTTTGGGAGCACAAGCTGGAATATCCACAGTGCTGGTTTTAGTGCACTGGCTTAAGCCCTGCTAGCACAAGTTTACACCAGGTGGGCGGCTCGCTCCCAGCTTCAGCACAGCTAAACCTTAGTGGAGCCAGGGCGCCTGCTCACTGTCCTGTATTTGGTCTAACCTCCTGTGCGCCTGAGTTGTCTCCTCTCCTGTCAACTTCAAGCAACATGGATGGCTTAGCACCATGCAAGTTCCCAGGGAGATGGATGCCCTTTCACAATGCTTTATCTCCAGATTTAATCTCCTGCCATGTTACACTAAAACAGTTGAGTGTACAGATGAACTCCAAGCTGTGGCATACAGATTTTTATTTTAAAAAGACACCATTATAAAATGTGCTGTTTATAAAACTCAGAATAAATATTTTCAAGATACAAATGTAAAAACCACAGTACTATGAAAGCTTTCTTTATAAAAAAAAACAGGTAATGAATTACAGCATGTTCATTCAAACAAATTTCCCAGGAGGGAGGACCCCAAAGGAGACCAGTTAAAGCAATACAATAGGTCAACATTTATACTTCAACTTTCTTTCACTCTTTTTAAAAAAAAAAAGCTACAAAAACTCTTATCTTTACAGATTAACATCTGATTAAGCAAGCAGTTAAACTAGAGGTTGCAAGCTTGACTGAGTAAAATGGGGTCTACTTGCCACGCTAACGCTGCAAAAAGTGCCAAACTAGATGAGCTAGCGCTGAGGGGGTCTAGTTGAAATCTGAGGAGTAAACAAGAAAAAAGCCCACACCAACAGTGCATTTGGTTACAGAGATTCTGGTTTTGTCAAACTGACAAGGTAAATGAATACACCCTAAAGATCACTTTTGTACTATAAATGTTTACATAAACAATCTCAATGCATTGGGGGTCAGGGACTGTAGTGAGATAAACCAAGCCTGGCTAAGCTACAAATCATGTAGATGAGCTTTAATGTCCTTCCTAGGAATTCATACTGCATTCAGCACTGGGGTATTGGTTGTTACCAGCTGATCCCTGCTGTGGGGCCTACAGAAAGTGAAGTGATGGTTTCAGTTCAGTTCCTAGGGGACAGGAGGCTGTATCCCCAAAATAATCAGAACAGACCCTCATGTGGCTGGTCTCAGCTAATGAAGGAAACAGGCCCCAGACAGAGGGTACTAGGCCTTATGCACAGAGAACCTCCACACGCCGAGAGATCAGCGTGTGGGGATGGTGTGGCCAGGGATGACTTCCAATGAGGAGACCGAGTGGAGGCCTGGGCCAAATTCCTGCTGCTGCCGTAGTGGGGCTAACTCCCTGATATTCCTCTCTGGTGGCTTTTCCACTGTGGGGCGGGGAATAATTCCCTCCCCATTGACCTCACCTGTCTCAGCAGCTCCGAGGCAGCCAGGTGGGGGAATCCATGGCACTGCCCACACTGCTCTGTTGTGCACAGAGGCCTTCACTTGGCACGTTTCAGTGCCATGACTGCTGGAGCTGGGGTTTGTAAGGCACTTGGGGCTCTGCTTGGAGGACAGAAGCTATAGAACGATCAGAAAAGGTTTTTTACTAGAAACAAACAAACAAAAATTTTAAATCCCTGCTGGGGTTTTTGGCTAATTGCAAATCAGAGAGCAAGGGCCCTGTGCTGCACCTCCGGGAGGATCAGTCTGAGCCCAAGGTGGGGGGGGGGGGGACTACTGTGGCTTTAAGGCACATTTTGGACCCTAAGTGTGTGTTGCTGCGAAGGCTGAGACAGCTTAGGCAGCTGAACTGCCTATGGGAGACTATACCAGCCAGAATCACTTTAATGGCAGCCCCGACAGCTTCACCCCCACCCGTCACTCTGCACTAGGGGACGCAGAGAGCGCCACATCACACCAGTTCCTGAGCCAGGGGAATTCTCCCCTTGCCAAATCTAAGGGGCTCCCGGGGGCTATAGCAGGAGGGAGAATCCATCCCTGAGTGTGGAAAAAGGATGAGGTGGTAACACAAATACCCACAGAATGCTGGAGAGGGAACCAAGGTACCTAGCCACCATACCAAGAACAGGTAAAGGTGCTTGCTGACCTGGTGCAGTAAATACACCTCCTTAGGTCACCCTCAAACCACTTACTGACACTGAGCTTATAACCTTGCTGCTTGGTAATAGAAAAACTGGTGGCCAGGACTTTTTGCCAAATGTCGCCCTGCTAGAATGCGTATGCGGTAAATTAGGAGGTCCTATGGAAGAAGTGGGGGGGGAGGGAATCTCTCATCCTCAGGGTGCTGGGATTGAGCATTTCCAGACACCAATAACCCTTGCATTTTAGATATTACATCTCCCACCTGCAAGTAAATTAGTGATTCTTATTCCACCACAATCACCCCTGACCAAACTGGGAGTAGCGGCCTCAGCTCTGGAATCTGGAAAGGTGATGGTTTTGGAATGCGGTTTTTTTGGTGTGATGTCAGTTTCGGCTCAGCAGGGGCGCCTTGTGGCCACAGGCAGTATCCTCACTTGTAGTTGGAAGAGTGCTTGTCGTTTTCCAAATGTCTGCTTCTGCAGCAAGTGGCGATGGCCGCTGCCCCTTTGCCAGCGAGAGCGCTCATTACCACACAAGTGTCATCCACGGCGTAGGCGCCAAGGGTGCCAGGACCCCAGGAATATGCATTGCATCCTGTCAGAGTCCAGCCTTCATCACAGGACACGGCCACCTACCGGGAAGAGGGATGGAATCACTCTTTGTGGGGATGTATAAATATGGGTCAGATTGAGAACTGGGGTAAGCAGGGACAGCTCCATTTATTTCAATGACTGGAGTGATGCTAAGAAAGCAGCTTTATTGGGGTGGGGGATGAAGAACCATTAGAATGTAGTAGGAATGATTTCAATAGACAGCTAGCAAAAAGATTCTGCAAATACCTACGGTGATTGGTTCTGCCGTACCTTTTCTTGGAAGCCCACAGGTGAGTGTTCCTTCACCTGGCATTCAATGTGGGGGGCGTGGCAGCAGGAAGTATGCAAGGTCACATCCGTTCTACCTACGCATTGGTGGTGTCCGGTCTCCATCCTTAGAACGGGTCTGACGTTGTCACTAAACTCTCCAGCAAGAGAATGGGAGCTACAACCTGCCAATAATACAGAACGTTTCAAGGTTAATTGCTCACAAGAGCAGGCTTTGAGCATTCGTTGTCAGGGAAATCGGTTTCGCTTAAAAACATGAAATAGCACGGAATGGTGTGGGGGAGGCATCTCTGCCGGTGCACCTCAATCCTGGTATGAAATGCTCCCGGATATCACCAACAGAGGCCGCTCCAGAGTGGAGGATGCCAGTCAAACCAGCATGGCGATTGTTATACGTGGGCAAATACACTCTGGAGGGTAAGACGAGACCCAAAAATTGTACTTGTGACCTAAGTAGGGTGTTTAATTTTGAACGTCAGGGCTAACAGATTATTCATTTTGCAAACCGCCAGAAATCCAGGAACTGGAACCCACAGACAACAGCGAGAGGTGCTTTGAGTCACTGACGCTGTCACCATGCTAAGGGAATGTGTGTGTGTCACAATCTCCTATACGAGGAGAACATGAAGTACTGGAAACAGACTAAAGCATCAGCTGGCTGCTTAGTTCAGGAACTATCAAACCAGCCCATACAGCACATAAATAAGACCACGGATATAAATTAACCCAAGGGCCTCCAAGCACTTTACAAATATGAAACTGAACTTCCCAAGTGAATGTAGTAGGATTATTCTGGTTGCACAGGTGACTAGGCAGAGAGGGTGCTTGTTGTCGTCAGCAAGACAGCCGACCGTACCTGTCAAAACGTGGTTCTCCTTGGAGCAGCCCACTCCAGTTGTAGAAGTACCATCCACAGTCGGGGAGCGGGTGTGAATCTGGCAGTCAGCTTTGGGCCAAATGCAACACCTCGCTATTGCGTAGACACCATGGCCGCCAAACGCATTGTGAGCCACACACTGCTTCCTGCCTCCATGCACCTACAATTCAGAAGGCACCACTGTAAGGCAACGTTTCGAGTCCCTGCTCACGGGAGTTGCAGGAGCCTTTAGGTTGTTCCCCACGCACACTATTTTCTAAGGGACAAATCCGACAGCCCTGACAGAAACAAAATGCCTCTGGAGTGCTGGGAAGTTTTGCCTGCGTAAGGCCTGATGAGTGGGATCCTCAATGAACTATTCGGTCCTACAGGCTGAGGCCTAAGGTATTTAGGGGCCGGACTCCCACTGAAATCAATGGTCGTCAGGCGCCTATGTACCTCTGAGGAACTGGGCCTGAGAGTTTTAACAAGACATGAGATGCCTGAGGGTCAGCTGTGGCGCCCCAAACCACCCCTGGGCGGAGCATCACCTCGATACGCTCTCCTCGCCGCTTGCCGTTCGTGGAGAAGCTTGAGCAGCTGAGCATCTCCTCGTTCCCACTGCAGCGCACGACGCCCGTGGCAGAGCGCGTCGACCCGGACTGGGCAGACCACACGGAGCGGCAGTACAGCTGCTCACCTGAAAAGGGACAGCTCAGTCATCAGTCGCTGCCGCGTCCTCGGGAGCGCATGGACTGCTCAAGGGGCCGTGTTTGTTCACGTGAGTAAAACGGCCCCGAGTGGGCTCGGTTCCGCACCAAGCCGCACGTATCGCTGCTCCGCAAGAGGTTTAGAATGAGAGCAAGACCCGCTGCGCCCTCGACGTGCACAAACTCCCTGGCAACTTCTGAACACTGGACCTCCCCTGCTCTGCCTATTCCCCCCAAGGCCTCGCCCCCGGCTTGCTCGCTGCTCTCCCTCCGCCCCCTTCCTAGTCACTTGACCCGTTCCTCTTCCCTCCCCCCACAGCTGGGCTCCCTTTGCTCTGGGGCAGGGATGGGAGCCTGCTGCCTGCCTGCCTGCCCAGGAGATGCAGGTAGGAGGTGGTCCCGGCTGAGCAGGAACTGGTGTGGGTTGAAAACCTGGTGTCTCACCTGCCCCCCTGCCCGCAGTGGTGTCCAGTCAGTACATCTGACCGGATACGGCCAGGTCCCCTTTTTTACTAGACTTTATGGTTGAAAACGAGCCACCTGGCAACCCTACATTACTTTATTTGCACAAATCCAGCACGGCCAAGTCACTCGGGATAACTTACCTTAGGCCTACAATGCAATTCAAAACCCGCAGCTGGCCCATGGCTGCTGACTCGGGCTGGTGCCAAGGGACTGTTCAATTGCAATGGAGATGCTCTGGCTCAGGCTGCAGCCCTCACAGCTACACCGTATTCAAACAGCCGGCACGGGCCACCTGTGAGTTTTTCATTGCAGTGTAGACATATCCTCAGAGGAGTGGGTGTCATTTCAGTCATGCACATCTCAGCCACCTTATCAAGGCAATGCTGCTCCCTGGAGCCTCTCCCTTTGCTGCGCATCTGCCCCATGGAGCACGCAGAGGCGGCGGGTTATATATGTTTGCGGTGCTCGAGCACCAGGAATATTCAGGGCCGGGTGCCCTGCTCCAGCAATATCTGGAGCTGGGTCTCTCCCCTGGTCCTGCCTGGATCGGGCCCCGGCCCCCGCGGGTCTCCCACCCCCGCCCCGCCGTGTCCCTGCCTGACAGAAAGCAGCACAGCGCCTCTCCCCTGCCTACTTCTGCTGCCGGAGTAGAGCGGCTCCCGGCAGAACTGCTGTCTGCTGCCCCAGGGTCCTAGTGCCTGCCACGCACTAATGGCAAGGCAGGCTGCCCTTACCCTGCCCTAGCCCTGAGCCTCTCCAATGCCCCAAACCCTCTTCCCCAGCCAGAGCCCTCATCCCCCTGCACCCAAATCCTCTGCCCCAGCCCTGAGCCCCCCCCCCCGCAGCATGAACCCCTCATCCTCAGCCCCACAGCCCTCACCCCTGCACTCCCTCCTATCCCCAAACTCCCTCCCCCTTTCCACACACCCCTTCCCACCACCAAACTCCCTCCCAGAGCCTGCACCCCTCACCCCTTCCTACACCCCCACCCCAGAGCCTGCACCCAAACTCCATCCCAAAGCCTGCACCCCCACCCCCACCCCCAGCCCAGAGCCTGCACCCAGCACCCAAACTCCGTCCCAAAGCCTGCACCCCTCACCCCCTCCTGCGTACCCACCCCCTGCCCCAGCCCGGAGCCTGCACCCAGCACCCAAACTCCATCCCAAAGCCTGCACCCTGCACCCCTCCTGCACCCTAATCCCCGGCCCAGGATCTGCACCCCAGACCTCCCTCCCCAAACCCCTCCCAGAGCCTTAGGCAGGTGGGGGCGAAGTTGGGGGGGGGGGCGGGTTCTGGGCACCACCAAAATTTCTACAAACTTGCCACCCATGGGAGCACATGTGACTTACCTGCTAGGGGTGTGCTGGGCAGTCCTGCCACTCTGTTGGGTGTGACCAGCCGCTGGTTTTCAGGAAACCAAGCCTCATTGATCACGTTCTTGGTGGAGAAATGAATTAGCCTTTGCCTCAGCTCGGAGAGCGTCAGCGCAGAGTCAGTGTTCAGAATCATGGCTGCGATGCCTACGAGAGAAGCGCACACGCCATTTCGATTGTAAAACGTTGATTTAAACATCAAAACACGTATAGAAAGCCCTGGAGAATATACAGGCAAGCGGCCGCACGTCTGCTTTAGACTAGGGTAGCTCACAGCTGGCAGAATTTGTATCATCAAAACCAAGTCTTCGTTACACTTGCATTTGCACTGCAGCTATGTCAATTCAGAACCAGGCACCTTTCACGGGGAGGAGGGAAGAGACATGACCGCCGACCATGGACCATCAGTGGGGTTTGAACCCAGGATCTCTCACACTGGAAGTATGAGCTGCTACTTCCCAACTGAGCCCCTAGCAGCACAATACTCAGCTCACAAGTCTCTTTTGCAGATCAGCCACTAGCAGGGGACAAAGACCCATTCTGAGGTCACGTGAATGACATCTGCACTCTCCTTGGAGCAGACATCCAGGAGTACCTGAGACTGTGATCCTCAATGAAGAGGGAATGTTGGGAATACTTTAGGATGCCCATGTATGCCTCAGTGCCTCTGTGTTTTACATTGCTGTGCACGAACGGTGAAGGTTACACAGCTACTCTTGGGACAGAGCAGGGGACATGAGGTGTTGCATCACATAACTGCCTGGGATGGTATGAATGGGTCATCTAAGGACTGGCTGAGACTGACCCATATCAATGGAGGATCCAGAAAGAGAGTGGGAACCCCAAGGGCCAGAACATTCATAACTAGCAACCAAGAGGGAGGAGATTTTCCCCCGACCCCTCGTCAGGGAAGCAGAGCAAAGGCCACAGCTGGAGAACCAAGGAACAAGGTGTCAGCTGCCTGGGTTAACAGGGAGGGATAGCTCAGTGGTTTGAGCACTGGCCTGCTAAACCCAGGGTTGTGAGTTCAATCCTTCAGGGGGCCGCTTAGGGATCTGGGGCAAAAATTGGTCCTGCTAGTGAAGGCAGGGGGCTGGACTCAATGACCTTTGAAGGTCCCTTCCAGTTCTAGGAGATTGGTATATCTCCAATTATTACCTGGCCTTTGGAGAGAGAGAGACAGACCTGGGGCCAAGGACCAAGGGACAGAGACTGGGAAAGCAAGACAAGATGGCTTCCACCGCAGCCAGGCCGGACTCTGTCTTCACCTTTTCCTCTCTTTGCTACCCTAAGGAGTGTCTGATGCTGCAGGCCAGGTGCCTACTAAATTGTTAGCTTGTTTCAGAGAGGCGGCGGGGGTGGCTGCAAAGACTCACTGAGAGCACAGTGCCCTGAAGGGGCATCATACAAGCCTCCCACAGGAGTCTGGCTTGGATGGATTCACTGCAGGGAGCCATGGATCACTGGCACCCACAAGCCCAGTTTCAGAGACTTGGAGGCCCTGCACTTGTCTCTATGGACCTATCAGAGTCCTTGGGGCCCAGCCCATGAAAGGGGTCACAGGCTGGGGCATGCACCAGCCACTGTGGATCTGTGACACCGACGGCACTGCACCAGACGAGCTCTTCAGTAGGAACTGGACCTCATCGCACCCTGGATATCATGCTGCCTCTTCAGTCATACTCCAGTGCAGCGCAGGCCTCCCATTTCACTCTGCGATGAATCAGGACCGAAAGGAAGTTCTGCTTTGCAAAACCAATATTCTCCTGACTAGATCCCACGTTTGAGATCCTTAAACTTAACCTCCAGGCAAAAACATTTCAATGCACAAGCTCAGGTTGTTTCTTCATTTAATTCTTCCCTGATACACATCAGCCTGGTGGAGGGAGATGCACAAGGCAAGAATCATCTAGGGAACATCTAGGTCTCTGCAGCCTCCTCTCCACAGCGTGAGCTTCAAAAAGGATTCACTCACCTAAATGTTTCCATTAAAAATGTTAATGACCCAGCATAAAAAAAAACCTGTTGCCATCTGGGACTATTTTCCCCTAACGGAACCTGCCGCCTAATTGAAATCATTTTCCTCATTGTCAACGTTTTCTCGTCTTCCCCTGCCTGTTCATCCCGCAGGGAGTCACATTCTACCATCGCACTAGGACAGAGCGTGTGTATTTATGGTGTAAGACGGAAACATGTGTACAGTTAACAGCACTCAGCCTTGGGCCCAGGAATCCACAAGGCATATCACTATTAGACAGTAACACACAGCCGGGCATTTCTCACTGCTTAATCAGGGCACAGGCATGGATTTCATGAAGCTGCTTTGGAAGGCTGGAGACGGGGAGGGGGGAAATTGATGTACTGATGTAGATGGACAGCACAGGGAGGGCCTTACCTGATGTGGCCCAGATGCCACCGTATGTCTACACTGCAAAGAAAAACCCGCAGCGGGGGGCAACTGAGTCAGGCTTTCAGGGCTTCGGCTGCGTAGATGTTCCCGTTTTGGGCTGGACCCCAGGCTCTGAAATGCGGCAAGGGGGGGGAAGGTTTCGGAGCCCAGGTTCCAGCCCGAGCGGGAACATCTACACGGCTATTGTTAGCCCCCCAGCCTGAGTCAATTGATCTGGGCTCTGAACCTTGGTGCCATGGGATTTTCTTTGCAGTGTAGATGTACTCACAGCCAATACCAATGGTAGCTCTGGGCTCCAGCTGTCCTGGGGCCACTGCTCTCGAACAGTGCAGCATCAGGCCTTGCACTGACTGCTTGCAGCCTTGTGCACTGTAGTTTTTATCTTACGCCTTCCCCCGGGGCAGCACGATGCCTGTTTGTCTGCAGGGCCCCACCTACACTCCATGACTCTGGTCACCTTCTAGCAGCCTCAGAAACGAATCACCTGATTGCAGCCAAGTCCTGTCTTGTCTTTACTACGAGAGACACGGAAGTTGTTACCTGAGAGGGGTAAAACATGGCTCCTCTTTACAGCACCGATGTATTATATGGCAAGGCCTAGAAGCCCCAATGGAGATCAGGCCTCCATTGCGCTAGGTGCTGTACAAACACATAACAGGAGACAGTCCCTGCCCCACAGAGCTCACACACTACATCGACAAAGGACTATTATCCTAGTGTCACAAATGGGGAATTGAGGCACAGAGAACTTAAATGGCTTTCCCCAAGTAACACAGGAAGCCCAGGTCCAATGCCTCCCCACTCCCGTCAGAGGAGCTAGGACTCACATTTTAACCACACCCCCGAGGTGTGACAGAACCCAGTTCTGCCCAGGTTGCACTTGTGCTAGTCAATGTAATGTGCTTTGCAGGGGATGGTTCATTTTTACCCTGCTGGGCACACGGTCACACAGCCACTACTGCTTGCTTCCTACTGCTGCATTAAAAAAAAAAAATCGATTCACCTGCCACGTGGGCAGCAGCTTGGGACGTCCCACTCTGGGAAGTGAAGCAGGTGCTGCAGTCGCTGGAGGCCCCTATGATATCGTCACCCGGGGCAAAGACATCCACACACCGGCCAAAGTTTGTTCCTAAGGCTCCCATGGAGGCAGGCTGGTCCTGGAAGTCGGTTGCCCCGACAGTGATCACCTGAGGGTTACAGCGCAATGACACGAGTCAACTGGGACGTCAGCAGCGAACGGATGGTCCATAATTGCATTAAAACTCACAAATAAATCCACCCCGGCCTGTACAATTCCTCCTGCCCACCAGGGTGAATGCTACTGAATAACGTTTTGCCTTTACAGGAACACAAAGCCACACCCCTCCTTCAGGATTGGAGGAATTGTAAAGGACCAGGACTATATAATTGCTCAGGGAGACTCTGAAAGTCCACTGCAAGGGTGAGTATAGCCAGGAGCCCAGAGCTCCTTCCAGCAGCAGTAACGTGCTGGAGACTACAGATAGTCACACGATGAAAGACACTCAGGCCTAGTCATGCTGCCCCAGCTAGTAAGTCTCTACCTCACACACAAGCTTCTTGACAGCCACCAAGTGACACTCCATCTACAACAAGGTGCAGCATCCCGGCCAACAAGGAAGGGGCAGGACCTGGGAGTCGCACGAGGCAAAACCACCCCACATCGTGGCACTGTCTGCGATACCCCAGGTACTGCGAACGAGCCCTGCCCACGGAGCCTTAACAGGTCCTGCACCATACGGTGCCTTTCGAGCACAACCCACACAAAAGTGCCTGGGGGAGGGAGATTCTGCCGTCCCAATTAGGGAGCCATAGAGAAGCAGCAGCAGAATGGTCTGTGTGTTCCCCCAAGAGCAGGGATCGCGATTGGGCATAGCCTTATGTGGCCTGAGCAAGGAGGAGGCAAAGCTCCTTATTTCCCCGCCAGCGAACAAACTGCGGGGGGACTCTGACCCATAGCACGCTTTGTCCAAAGGGCAGGAAGCGACTGTTATCCCCATTCTACACCCAAAGAAACTGAGGCACAGATAGGGTGACGTGCCTTGGTCAAGGCCAGACAACAGCTAAACAGTGGCAGAGTCAAGAATAGAAGCCAGGTGTCTCAGTCTGTGAAAGCACAGTGTCCCAGCCCCATACCTCTGGTTCAGATGCAGGTGAGTACAGGCAGGCATCCTCCTTGTAGTTGCCAGCTGCAGCAATCATGACCACCCCCGTCTGCACCATCAGCCGACAAGCTGCATTCAAAACACGGCTGTAGCCTCCAGCAAAAGGGAGCAACACCACCAAGGGGGTGTAGGGCTGGGCAGTCAGGGTCTTCTTGATAAACTCCAGGCCTGTTGATCACGCACAAATGAAACGGACAGAGAATGGTCACAGAAAAGGGCAGCGCTAATGACTCACTCGCATCCTGCTAGCTGGCTAGTGGGGGGCCAGATTCAGCTCTCCCCTCCAGCTGGAAAGAAGCAAGATCCTTTCCATATAAATATCCTTTCACGGACTGAGACAGGGAAAGAGACTTGGTGAATCAGCAACGTTGCTCAGTACAGGCGAGCACGCTGATGGGATGAGTCACCAGAACCCCAGCAGAGGTGCCCTCTGGGAGGGGCTCTCCTTCCGGGGACCAGGTTTATGGTAACCAGAAATCTAAACACAATCTGGAGAGAGAGAGAAAACGCTCCCAGGCCGGGCTCCAGCCCGGCCCTAGGATGTTGGGTGCGTAGCCCTGTATTCCTGCAGCAACTAGCGGGTGGTCCTTCCCCTGTGCACTGGCAGGGAGGCTGGGAAAAGTGGTTAACCCCTTGTTCACTCGGGACGAGTGCACCCCGCCACAGGGTGTTCGGAGGCATATCACAGTGACCGTGCTAAAGGTCAGTTTCAAAAGAGCTCAGCAGATTGGGTGCAGGGCACTTCTGAAAATCCACTTAGGTGCCTAAATGGGAGTTGAGCACTTCTGACAATCTGGCCCCAGAGGCCTGAGCCAAGTGCCACTGACGCCAATGGGCACTGGCTTTCAGTGGGCGTTGAATTGGCCCCAAAATCCCACCTGTCCCGTCAGGCTCTCGAGGGTTAGACATTACACACCTCGCTGGTTCTTACTCACCAATCAGGGTCCCACTGACCGTGCCTTTGCCTTGGCAATTCAGCACCCGAAGGCTGCGAACGCTGGCTCCCTTAGCCACGCCAGCGTCCCTCCCGCTCACCACCCCGGCCATGTGGGTCCCGTGGCTGTCGCACTTGCTGGCCTGCCAGAGAGGGGAAGTCAAGCAAGGCAGCAAATGATTCCAGAATCATCCCATGCATTGGCCCCCATACACACGCTTGGGGCCCAATCCTGCAAACACTCTCACACGCATGATAGTGGTTCCACTGATGTCAATATAGAGGGACTCATGCATGTCGGTGCATGCAGGATCAGGCCCGTTATTTGCTACCACCATTTCTACCATTACACTTTTATGCCATTCTCTAGTGCAATGGTCCCCAACGCGGTGCCATGCGCCCGCGTCCTGGCCCCCGGGAGAGCACCCGCCGAAATGCCGCCGAATTTCAGCGGCATTTCGGCGGCGACGCCTCTCGATGATGTTGCTTTGTCGCCGACAAGTGACATCATCAAGAGGCGTCGCCACCGAATTTTGGGAGTGACGCCTCTCGCTGACGCCGCTTTGTCGCCAACAAGTGACATCATCAAGAGGCGTCGCTGCCGAAATGCCGCCGAAATTCGGCGGCATTTCGGCGGGTGCTCCACCGTGGGAGTGGTCCTTCGGCTGGCGCCCGCCAGAAAAAAGGTTGGGGACCACTGCTCTAGTGTATTAGCCATTTTCAGTGACACAGCTGCTAAATAACACAGGAATTGCTGGCTGGGTCAGACCCATAGTCCATCTAGCCCAGTATCTTGTCTGACAGTGGCTAGCACCAGATGCTTCACAGGCAGGTGCAAGATGTGGGACAATCTGCCCCCCATGAAGGTTTGATCCTGATCCCTAGTAGTTAGAGACTGGCCTAAGCCCTGAAGTATGAGGTTTTATCCCTTCCAAAATTCTTTGTTTGCATTACCTCTGGATAGTCTTGTTATCCATATAACCATCCTTGCTGGGCACCCTCCAATCCCACTGAAGGCCCTGGGCTGTGAACCTGAGATGCAGGTGTTCTTAGCCTTTGAGCCCATCTGCAAATACTAGCTAATCAATCCTAACAATACCCTTATGGCAGGTATTATTAGTCCCATTTTACAGATGTGCAAACCGAGACTCAGAGAGGTTGCCCAGGTCATCCAGCCAGTCAGTAGCCGAGCTTGGTAGTAAGAATTCAGGGGTTTCTGGAGCCAAGACCCTTCAGCTAATAATTCAAATTCAGAATACTGGCTCAAGGAACTCTACCAAGGCCAAGAGCCTATGAATACAACTGTGTAGGTGGCCTGGGCACAAACGAAACACCCACTGCGTGACAGGAATTCAAAACGTGTGGGACTCCACATCAGCAGGACAACAGAGGACAGCCGCATGTGGAGGTGAGGCTTGGAAAGCTGAGCTGTGTTTGGCATCCTCCATCGAACAGAGCAGAAAACCCTCGTGCAGACAGTGCCCACCCTGGCATCAGTCACTGTGCTATCTTCCCTGAAGCTGTTGCTAGAGTTGATTGGAAAATGGGGGTTCCCCCCTCCACACACACAGAGAAAACTTTGATTTTTTAGCTCAAATTAGAAAATCAGAAAACGTTCAAAACCCAGGAAGTTCTGATTGAGAAATGCTGCAGCAGCGCATCATGGGAGTTGTAATCTGGTTGCCTCGTCCCCCCATTCTCCTCTGTATCCTGGCTCCCTGGTTGGACTGCATCTCCCAGGAGGGACTACAGTCTCCCCTCTTGGAGAGATGGTGCATCATGGGAGCCCCTGGCCAGGGTGCTTCATGGGCGATGGAGTCCAGCTAGCAAGAGGGATAGGTGACACCATGGCAGCATATCCCAACAGAAATGTTTGGCTGAATTTTGGGGGTGTCTCAATGACAGGGTGAAATCATCCATGGAAATCCAACACTTTTTCATGACAAACTGTAATCAAAAACTCCATTTTCCGCTGAAGAACAGTTTTGACGCAAAACTTTCCACCGGCCCAAGCTACTCCTCTCACAGGCAGTGAGAGCCCAGGACCCTGACAGAGCCCACAGGCTCGCTCACCTGTCTGTGAAAGCGTGTGCCGTCCTCCTCTGGCACATTCTCGAAGTCCGTCACAAACACTCTGCCCTCTATCTCCCGATGGTTGCTCTGGATGCTGGTGTCTAGCAGGTAAACCTCAACCAGATCTCCTTTATCTACCAAACACAAGCCACGGCGCAGTCAGTGCGAAAGGCAGCAGTGCCCCCCGAAAGCGCACACACACCGTTACGACCAGAGCAGTCGTAGCTGTCATCAGTCCAGCACTCTAGCCAATGAGACACAGATGTTTTCTGGGCACTGCCATCTTACAAACCACATGGCTACATTTTTACAGCCAAGTTATCAATTCCTGCAAACAGTGGCTTGCAAGGGAAATAACAACAAACAACGCATCCATCCAGTGCCTATATAGGGCCCAATCCTGCAAACTCTGCATGCACTCAGCTCCCACTGACTTCCAGGGTAGTTATGCAAGCTCCCTGGCCCGCCAGAACCATAGCTATAGTGGTTTCTTCCGTTCTCGGCTCCATCCTCCCAAGGAAGCGCAGAAGGCGCTAACAGGCCGCAGGGAGAGCAGGAGAAAACAATGTAGACCAAGGGCTCTGCTCCAGATGAGGCCAACCTGCCCCGTCCTCACAAGCTAAATGTATCCCAGATTTGGAGGGGAAGGTTACCATGGAGAGTCGATTGGCTCAGCCCCCTCCCTAGCAAGCCACACCCCCCCAAAAGCTCAGAGTGCCAAAGATGCCAACAAACTCCCTGGAGAAGAGGACATCGGTCCCACTAGGGTAGGGAGAAAGGTGCTCTCTGAGATTCACGTTCTCCCACTTTTCTGCACACACTTGGAACTACATTTGCGCATGTTTCCTACTTTCTCTGCATGCGTTTGGAGGGTGCAATATTGCCCCTAGAAAATCATCTGCTGCCCCATGAATTCTCCTTTAAAATAAATTCAAACAGGGGTAGAGGGAGCCCTTACTGGGAGGATTATATTCGCCAGACTTGTACTGTGCCGGGACGATCCGGCCGAGGTTCCAGGGGATGCTCTGAGCAAACACGTAGGAGTCCTCTTCAATGTAATCAACATGCGGCAGCCGCAAAGCCTGTGCAAAAGAGACATCACAGAGAGATGGCATGGACACAGTACTTGGTGCACACCAGGCAGAACAGACACAACATGGGATGCTCTCAGCTGTTCTATCTAGCAGCTTCCTCATGCCACATGACCAGTATCTTTCACCAGGGTGGGAGAGCTCCAAGCAGAGGTGCAACCACAGACAAAATACTGGTAGGGAGCAGGAGCCTCCCAATGCATTGAGGTGGCCACTTACAGGATACGACACCTCCAGCGGTTGCCCCTGTAGCTCCAAGGATGTGCCCCTTTGTAGCCCTCCTTGCTAGAATACGCATGTACCACAGTGACCTGTCTTTCCTGTGAGCAGTGCTGGATGCAGCTCCCTGCAGAGCTCATCAATGCCACTTGCTCTGGAAGGCCAGGGGGTTCCTAGAGACATAGGAACTGATGGCTAAGGCACAGATCTGGCTGTCAAGGAATTCGGATTCTGGGCCTCGCTCTACCACATTCATTTACTAATTTCTGTGCCTCAGTTCTGTGAGGTTAAATTCAGCAAAGTGCTCTGAGATCCTCAAGTGGAAGGTGCAAAGCGTAATTACAGAGACCAGTGCCCAGCACTCCCCACTGCCCTGGGAGCAAAGGGCAGACCTCAAACTCAAGTCGCTATGTGGCAACACGCGCACACGACCCCAGACAGCATGACGGAGTAGGGCTGTGGGGAGATGGAGAGTTGCTGACGTCCATGTCTGCAACTGCAAAATGATTGTCCTAACGCAGCAAAAACAAAGACCTTGTGAATGGCCCAGGCTCCTAAATCTGTAGTAGCCCTGTCAAGAGAGACCAGTAAAAGTAAAACAGCTCCTTAACTGAATTGCTTCTCCTGTGGAAATTCCATGTTCTTCTCACAGTCACCTCCTCAGAAGAGGAGCACTGTATTGCCTCAGCTTAAGTGCAAATTACTCCCACGTGCTCTTTGATCAGTGAAGACTTATGACTAGCAGCCACAAGTCTGTATCCAGCCATGTGGGTAGAGTACCTGGGACTTGCATCACCTTGGATTCCTGACTGGATCTGCCTTACTTTGGATTCTTTCTGAGTTTTACAGACCCACCGTTCACAATTTGTTTCAAATATCAGTGTGATCCCACGCAAAGCAGCGGGCATCGGAAAGCAGGTATGCAAAATCAGCGCAATGACTTTTGTCAGATTGGAGAGGGACAGTGGAATTGCCGGACGGGTCAGACCCAAGGTCCACCGAATCCGGATTCTGTCTTGGACAGGGGCCAGCACCAGATGTTTCAGAGGAAGTTACAAAACGCCTCATGCAGGCAGTTATGGAATAATCAACCCACAGGAGAGTTTCTTCCTTAAACCCATAAATTAGAGATTAGTTTATGCCCTGAAGCAGGGCCGGCTCCAGACACCAACGAAGGAAGCAGGTGCTTGGGGCAGCCAATGGAAAGGGGCGGCATGTCCGGGTCTTCGGTGGCGGGTCCCTCAGTCCCTCTCTTCCTCTTTGAGCTGCTGCCAAAGCGGAAGAGAGGGAGCGAAGGACTCGCCGCCAAATTGCCACCAAAGAATGAAGCGGCGCAACTGAGCTGCCGCCGAAGTGCCGCCAATCGGCTTGATTTTTTTTTCTCCTGCTTCGCCGCTTGGGGCGGCAAAAACGCTGGAGCTGGCCCTGCCCTGAAGCATGAGGATTTACAACCCTTGCAAACATGTGGATGGAGAGGTGGGTATTTTAATCCTTAGTTTTGCAACTCTAGATGTTCTCACTATCTAGACAGACAAACATTCTCTAGGTTGGATCCTTTTACTTCCAGCCTATGTTGCTTTCCTGCCTGCCTGCCTTTCAATCTACATGTTTCTTGCCTCAAACAGAACTGTTACCACTGGGGGGGAACCTACTCTCCATACTGCCTGCCCTACCCTAGATGCCTCTGAACAGAAAACAAAACCAGTGCAGGCTGAAAAGACAGATGGGCAACATCCTCTTACCATATCCAGCACATCACTGCTCATCTTAACAAGAAATCCCTGGAACAGATCCTGGAAGATGTGAAGGATTTTGGTTAGGTAGCCGTGCTTCGCTGCTCGAGCTTGCAGCCTGCGGATGGTTCTCTCTGTCTGGGATTTATGAGTTTCCTCCTTCAGCACCACTATGTACTGCCCGGGTAATCTCCACATGTCCTGAATTTAAACAAGCAGAAGCAGATTTTTCAAAGCCATGCACCTTCACAGAGCAAACACTGCTGTTCAAATTCTCACTGCAAGCTCAGTGGCTTGAGCTGTTACTTTAATCAGCACAGCAGAGTTCATTTTGTAATGTAATCTACACATGATCAGAAGGAAAGAACTGTGCGCAGTACTGTGACCCCTAACCATTCAAAAATCGTAGATTGGCTTCATGAGATCTTTTAAAAAATAATTTAGGTTTTCTTTGGCTTCTGGTTTTTGAATCTGCAGAGCCCATGTGGATCACATTTACAAACTGTCCTCTGCAACCGTAAGGGCTAGAAACTTACAAAAGGGAGATTTTTACATCATTACTTGACTCCAGGAACTGGGACTTGAAGAAAAACTTACGAGAGCTGGCAACACTGTGAATGCACTGAGCCTATATTATACTCATGGAAAGGCACTGCGATCTCACAGCTGCAGATGAAGAAGTCATGGGGAGATGCAGGTGCCAGGCCTATTCAGAGCTTAACATGGGAATGAAATACCCTACACTTCTCATTAAACTGCATGGACACAGACGCTCTCTATGCCATGGCTGTGGCAGCTGCATTATACTGGGAAAACATCTTACCAAGGCCCCAAACAGTGTGAAATCACCAATTCATCATGGGGAGGTAGAAGGCAAGAACGAGGGTTAAGTGCACAGTCTAGCAGGTCAGTGGGTGGGACACCAACCCAGCCCCATCCCATATACTCAATCCCACCCTCAGTAACCAGAACCCTTCCTCGCTCTCAGCACAAGCCAACTGCTCTCCTCCCCAAATCCTTCTGCACCTGCAGCTCTCCGCATCACTAGCCAAACCCTACCCTCCGCCAGGGTAAGAAAAGGGTCCCGCCAGAGCTCTGTTTCCAAAGTCACACAGTTGGGTCTACAAGGGCTTAAGAGCCTGCTCCCAAAAGAGGTAGGAAACAAACTACTGTGGCCAGGTCCACAATCTAAGGCACCAGCCCATCGTAGCTGCAACAAGTTAGTGCCACAAGTCACTGCCTGCCCCCGCACCCTAATGTGAACTTCCCTAAGCCTCATTCCCAAGCATGGCTGCCTTGCAATCCTCCAGCCCTGCACGCTCCACAGCGCAAAGCTTTATTTATCTGATTTTTCTGGTTGTCACAGGGCACAAGAGACACTCAACAGCCACCCAGGGAGCTCCCACCGACAAGGTGGCAAGCACCCATCCCATGGCACAGTCGCCTCTCGCCTGCTGCACAAGAGGCTCTAGGCATGTCAGCTCTGTCTCAGCAGCTCTTCTATGCCGAGATCCACCTGATCATCATCACAACTCACAGCCCTAACCCAGAGACCTCTTATCAGGAGGTCCCACAGGTGGGCAAGCAGCAGCAGGGTACCAAGAGCCTGCAAAATCCTTTTTATTCTTTGTAACAGTTTGTTTGATTCATTTTATCTGTGGGGGAAGGTCCTGCCCCCCCCCTGGAGAGGGAGTCCTGGGGGTGGGGGAGGCTCTCCTGGGGGAAGAGGAGGCTCTTGCCCCTGAGGGGTTGGGAGTGGGAAGAGAGTTGGGTCCTGCCCAGAGGTTCTGGAACCATTTTTATAGTCGGGAGGAGGGTGCTAAACCAAACTCGGTTATGATGGAAACCATTTCAAGCCAGGGGGTGCTGCTGCCCCCCAGCACTCCTAGTTCCTAAACTTATGGTCCTGCCCACCCCGCCCAAGGGAAAGGACTTGGGGAGGTGGGTGGTCCGGAGAGGGGAGCTCATGCACCAGGTGGCCACGGCCGGAACCGGGCAGCCCCAAGGGGCAGAGACCAGCACTGTGGGGCGAGTTCTTCGTTTTATTTTGCATGTGCGTGGAGCCATGTGCACGAACCAGGGAAACTGAGGCACCACGCGGCTAAGGGACCTGCCCAAGATCAGCCGAGGAGCCAGAGGCAGAACCAGAAAGCAGCTCGCCCGGCCTCGTGCCTTGCCCCCGGGGCTCCCCTGTCTCGCCCTGGGCTGAGCAGCTCAAGCGCCTCTTCGGCACCAGGCGGCTCCCCGGCCGCGTGCTCTGGTGCTCGGCGGCCCCCGGGGCGCTGCCCAGGCTCCAGCTCCCTTCCCCAGGGCGCCGCGGGCTACGTGCCCCTCGCCCGCGACCCAGCCCCCTCTGCCGCCTGCCCCGGCGCCGCTCACCTTGCTCGTCCTGTAGAAAGCGGCCGAGCCCAGGTGCTTCGCGACCTCCGTCTGGTTCTCCTCCTCGGAGGGGAAGGACAGCACCAGCTCGTCGTACTCATCCTCCGCGGCGCGGCCCGGGGCCAGCAGGGCCAGCGTGCCCAGCAGCAGCAGCAGCGCGCGGGGGCAGCGGCCCATGCTCCCGGGAGCCTTAGAACCCAGGGCTCGGGCGCCGCAGAGCCTAGAACCCGGCCGGGAGGCGCGAGGCGGAGCCTAGAACCCGGCTAGCGCGGAGCCTTTGGGGGCGCGCGGGCAGAGCTCCGTGGGGAACGCAAGCTGCTCCGCCAGCTGCTGCTGCTGCGGCTGAGCCGGATTAGCGAATGGCAAGTGCTCCCCTCACACACACACTCGGTGTTGCCACTCCGCCCCCCCCCCCCTCAGATTTCCACGTGCTTCCCGAAATCTTTTGGGCGTGGATGTGCCGGATCACGCCACTATTGTCCCATCGGACCATTCTAGCTTGTTAAACATTAATTGGAGTTTTACTTATCCATTGAGATCAGGTTTCTGCCCCTTTTTTCTTTCCTGGCGTCATATTACAAGATTATTTAAACAAAAAAAAAAAACCATTCACAGCTTGAGGAAGAAAAATGCAAATTTTTCTGTGCATGATCCACTCCAAATACACAAAGGAGAACAGTCTAATTAAATGCACCTCAGCAGTGATTGCATGTAATAGACATTGCTATATTTTATACTTGTAATGTGCATGCAGTTTTATGTACACATATTACAAACTCGCAAACACCCCTACTGGGGGTTATTCCATTGCTACCACATACAAGAAATAGTTGATTCCATTTCTCCAGGGTATAATAAATTAACATTTTCCCAGCACTTTGATCCCAGGAAAGTATATTTTCCAAGGGTAACGCAGGCGTATCACACAATCGTATTGAGCCTAGCCACAAGCAAATGCTAACATTAAAACAGCAACGTACACAGACATACCAAATTAGCCCAGCTAGGGACAAGCCTCCTGACTGCAAGTCCTATAAATAAGACAGAGCATGGGAAAATGAATTTGGTTGTTTTTTTAATTAGCTAGCAAAAATAAAGGGTTAACAAAGTCCATTACTAGAACACACAGTCCACCAGATAAACAGTCCAGAGGAGGGGCAGCAGTTATGTTGACATCCTGATGTCCCAGAAAAGACAAAAATAGTAGTAGAAGCTTTGGAAAAGAATGAACCTTAAAACCAGCTAGTGCAGTTCTGCATGACCCTCAGGGCAGGGATTCAGTGCTTTCCTTGTCGCACCTCACCTACTGTAAAACCCTAGGATTAAGGCAGACAAAATAAAAGGGCTGCTCCATAAAATCCAGAGTGACCTGCAAACTAATCCCTGCAAAGATCTAGCTACATTTGGAGTGAGATAAAAGCCGTCCCCAGGAAACATTAATAACGTCATGATAAGAGAACCCAGTCAGCCCACCAGAACATGCTCTATGTATCTATCTTAGTTAGCACTTTGCTGCACCTGCTCCTTTGAACAAGTGAACAGCAAACCCAGACCCATCACTGGCAACCTGCAGAGTAACCCACATAAGACAACAGAAAAGCCATCACCAGGAGGTGACATTGGCAAACTGTCCCTAGCAATGAACCACAGTAGGGCAGCAGGATCTGTGTACGTTTACATGCAACATGATTACAGCTGCAGGTTTGTCATGGCTGAAAAAAAAATTCATGGATAGTGTGATTTTCCTTTTTGACCATGATCTTCTTGTGTGTCCGTGACTTACCCTGCAGCTGCAGCTCCTGTCCCGTGGGGCTGGGCCTACCTCCCCACTCTGGGCATTGCAACCCAGTTGTGGGGTCTCAGATTTGGGCCAGCCACCAATGCATCATGATGGCGAGGAGCAAGGCAGCAGGCCAAACCTAAGTGGCGCTGCAATCCAGCATACCAAGTTCCAGCACCTGAAGCAGAGAGCCAGGTTCAGCTCTACGGGGCACAGGAGCCACCACTGCCCAGGATGAGTGTGGGTGGGTTCATTCTCCAGCCCCTGCCTCCCTTCCCTTCTAAGCCAGGATTAGGGTTGGGGTGCTGGGGCAGCGGATGTTGCTGGGGGTAGTCAGTACCCCTTCATTTGTCAGGGCATTTTTTTTAATCAAAAATCATGGCGCCGACACGACTTTTACTAAATTTACCACGACTGTGATTTTTTTAATAAAAAATTCCATGACAAATCTGGAACCCTCAACATGACAATTCAGTGCTTTGCACCAAGGAAAGAAACGAAAAGAAAGAAACTTTGGTCCGTGATATACCTTTAAACGGAATCTCTCTCGATACAAAACAAACCAGACGCCAAGTAACACTGCGCATTACTATTTTTAGGCAAATCATTATAATATGACAGCCAATTGCAACTCAGTACTATTAAACCTTTGCTGAGAAATGGACCACCCCCACTAGTCTTTTGTGACATTTATGGGGGGTCAGCTGGGGGAATTTCATTCGGGAAGTCTCCTTAAAAACTGATAACATGTTGTGGCTCCTATGTTTGCACAGGAGCAAAGAATTAGCAAGGTTCAAGTGTAATAACATTACAGAGAGACGGAGGAAGAGATCCCTCTCTAACCCTAATATATTCTGCTCAGGATATTTTATTTTTGCTGTTGATAACAAAAATCTAACTGAGACTTTCCATGCATTAGTGAGAGACCTGGCAAATCAAAGGTGGAAGCTAAACGCCAGTTTTCAGAGGAAGGGGTTTGTAAGTCGCTTATGGGCTTACTCTGGAGATGAATTTTCATGAAGGACTCTAATCCTGTTTAGGAATTTTTACAGACGCGTCACACACTGCAATGATTTTTTTCTTCCAGTGTTCTGGTCTATATTTCTGGGCAGCTGTCAGGATTTCTTTGCAAATCTTTGCTACCAAACCATTAGGAAATGTTTAACATATCTGCATGAGGACAATGTATTTATACAGAGCATCTTTGAGGCAGGACGCCTTCAAAAATTTATCGTAGTTTAGTCCAAAATATACAGTATATTGGAGGGCTCATTCAGAGAGGCAGATTTGTTCAATACACTGGGCCTCGGGAGACCTGCATCCTGTTCCCAGCACTGCCACTGACCTTTTGGGTGACCTTGGGGAAGTCACTTCACCTATCTGTGCCTCAGTTTCCCCTCTAACATGTCTATTTAGACTGTAAGCTCTTCAGGGCAGGGACTGTCTCCTATGTGTTTGCACCTCTAGGCTCTGCTGTGGCTAAAGAGAAGAGGGGGTTATGTGATAATATTAAGAAATAATAATAATATTTTACATTTAAAATTACCTTATTTATATTTCCCAGTCCTTTGGTCTAAATACCATGTGCTGAGCAACACTGAGATAATCACACCAGCTTCTCTTTGGTACAAATGAGCTATTACCAGAGGCTGAGCTTGCTCTTATTGAAGTCAGTAGGAACCTTGCTATTGATGTAAGATGAGATTTTCAAAAGAGCCCAATGGAGTTAGGTAGCAAAACCCATTGAAACTCAGTGGGACTTTGGTGCCAAACTGCCTTAGGCCCCTGTGAAAATCTGTGCTTCACAACAGCTGCAGCATCAGGCTCTGGGTTCGGACATTCGGGTGCAAAAGCAATAACATTAAATGGACCTTTGCAGCAAATCGGAACTCACAGCTCAGCTGAAGGGGCAACAACACCATCTGGTATAAAGATGGCTTTGATTTAAAGTCCCGAGCGCATGCAAGTCTTACTGGGGCAGGACTTGACCACTCACCTTGTTAAAACAAATCAATTAGCATAATGAGAAGACAGAAGGGGTGACTTGTCCGAGCCCATGTGACATCAGAAATCAGGCGGGGTAACTGAGGGGAGCCACCAATCCTTTTGCTGCCAATTCTCTGCCTCTTGTCCATTTCGCACAGACCCCAGGCAGACCTGGAAGGGTTAATGTGCCGCTGTAGGCCCAATCAGCCCCTCCTGCTACACCTGTAGGGTGCCAGGTCTGAAGGGAGGAAGGCCCTGCTCAGCTGGGGGTTGGGCTACGAGGAGCACAGATCAATAACATTCATGTGGTGAGAGAAGAGCCTAGCCTGGAGCTGAGCCAGGATTGGTGCCTGATCGAGCCTGCCTGGAGGGAAGACAGGCATTGACAAGGAACGATTTGGAAGTACCTGGGGACCTGATAGACCCTGGCAGTGGGGTGTCTCACCAGAAGAGGTAGGAGAGTGAATGAGAGCTGAGCCCAGCGGGGTGAATGGATGAATAAAGGGGATGAGTGCTGAGCCCATTTGGGCCAATCGTTCCTTTATGTTGTGTTTGGACTGGGACGCTGGCTTCTGTTCCCCCGGGAAGGGGACTGAAGTGTTGTAGTGACCTGGCTGGAGGGCTGAGCCATGTAAACCACCAGATCAGGTGGGGAAACTGAGGCAGAGGGCCTGCCGTGCATGGCCATCGAGAGGTGCCCTGAGGCTGGTAGCCTGCTCAGACCTGGCTAATACCAGGTGAGGATGGAGCCAGGCTGTGCTCAGCTAATGTGGCCCCCCCACCAGTTCCCTACACGATTCTCAAGTGGAGGTGAGGCAACCCTAGTAAGACTGTCCCCATCCCTCCTGTTTACAGTGGGTTGGAAGTCGCTGTCTCCCGATCAGTGTGTGTGGTCCAGGAGGCAGGTAGTGAGGGATGAGGGAACTTGGGGAGCCAGGGCCCAGACAGGTCGGCTTACGGGGAGGAAGGTAAGACAGGGCGCAGGGAGGAAGGCAGTGTAATGAGGGGAGAATGTGACGGGCAGGATACTGCAGGGAAAGGGCGTTAGAACATAGGGGAACAGGCGGATTAAAGACCCAGAGAGGCTGGGTTGAGGGATGTGGACAGGGGAATTGGGCATTTGTGTGTGTACGTGAGGTTCAATTTCCAGCCTGAACCCATCTTGTATGAACCCTGGGGTGGGGGCTGCGGCTTGCTGGCCAGAAAGCAAGCCGTGCGCTGGTTCCCGTGCGCCAAAGCCCTGGCTCCCGAGCCAGGCTGCTGAATGGCTCAGGTGGGGCTGGCAGGTAGGGATTCCAGCCAGGGAACCACACAGTTGCTAAGTTGTTGCTTCCACCTGTTGGGGGCCGGGTGACCTAGGCGGTGAGGCTGGCTGCTGGAGTCAGCTTGTGGGAATACCCGAGAGGCCCCGCGCTGTCCGTGTGTCTGGAAGCTGACAGATAGTGGCAGCCCTTGGTATAAATCCCTCCCTGCAAGGCCTGTGGTGCATACATCACCGAGTCCTTAGCCCTGCGAAACAAAGCACCCAAATGGGCACAGTCTGATGGGGAGACAAGGTCTTGCTCACGCGCTCCCGTGGCCCAGCTCGCTGAGGTGCTTTGCTAGGATCACAGAAGCGAGGCCCTCGGACACAGCCATCCGTCCCGTCACCCCTAGTACTGGGAGTGCTCCGGGTGCACCGGGGACAGTGGGGCGGGGCTGCTGAGGCTCTCTGGTGTACAGCGGCTTGTTCTCAAAGGGGGAGGGCGGCCGATGCTTCGCAGGGCTGGGAGGCACCTCCCTACCCCCTGCCCTTAGCCTCACCACATCTTGTCTGTGCCTGTTGTGGGCCAGCTCCTCAACCCATAGGCCACAGGCAACCCCAGCATTCCCCTCTAGGCCTCGCAGGCCCTGCTGTCGCTCTGCAGCCATAGGCCCAGCCCGACCTCCAAGCATCTCCCTGGAGCGTCCAGCCCCTGCTCCACAGGACACTCGCCGTGCTCACAGATTCGCTGCTTCCAAAGGGACGTGCAGCCCAGCTTACAAGTCCCACGCAGATCACTGCTCTGCTTAACGCGCAGCACTTGGCTATGCTTCTAGTGAAACCAAGTATGAGCATATTGAACAAAGGCCAGAGCTTCGAGTAGAAGTGTTGGGTGAGTTTGCTATCCCCAGCTTGATATTATGAGTTTCCTTATCTAATACCTCGCTCTTGGTACAAAGAGCCTTCATCCACAATCCCCAATTGCTTTACAAAGGGGTCAATATCCCTTATCCCCATCTTACAGCTGGGGAAACTGAGTCAACTTTTGAGTGAAACTTTTTGCTTGTGAATTTTGAATTTGTCAAAGACCAGCAAGCAGGTAACTGTTACTCTCATTCAGTGTGTAAAATTCAAGCAGCAGCCTGTCCTCCTCCCCTGCAGTATCTACAATGCACTGGGAATGACAATATGCGCGTTGCCAGCAGAGGGCAGGAGGCAACAAGGTTATCAAAACTCCAGCAGCAAACTCTTGAGCCAGCTGGGCACTACCAAACTCCACCCAGTGTGAGGCAGGGGGGTAGCACGCACCGGTGGCGTAGTGCTCGGCTCTGTGTTGCGTTCTGATCCTAGTGCTGCTCTGTGCATGGCCACTCCTTTGCCTTCTATTGGAGCTGCTTACGGGCAGCTCTAACTTCCGCTGGACTGCAACAGCCGTGTGCCAAAACTGCAGCAGAGGATCAGCCTGGCCTGGCATAGGGGCATCGTGGCCATGCCTCATTTCTCTGATTGTACCCCGCTTCCTTTCCATACTGGCACCAACCAGGGGGAGTGGCCAAAGAGCCCTAACACGAACCAGTGGAGGGTCTGGCCCCTGGCATGTAATTCTCTTTCAGTGGGGAACACACAATCCTCTGCAAACTCAGAGCCCAAAACACTCCTTTGGGCAGCGTATGTTTGCCTTGAAGTGAGACATTAAAATCCCCAGGGAAACTGATAAGTAAATCGTAGGTCGGCAGCTGAGCTGCATAATGGGACTGCAGGCCACAGAAGGCAGACTCGAGTTCACCTTTGGTATTTCTGTAGAGAGCTTTACCACTGAGCTCCTGAATCTGTTTATACAGAGACCGCCCAAAAAAACACTTGTGCATTTGTGTTACTTCTTGTACTATTTAGATTGGTAAGAGAAAAATGGTACATTTTATGCCAGGGGACTGCGCCGTAATCTTTAGCACTTATGAGCTTCCATTAACTCCCACACACCTCCTGTGAGGGAAATAAGAATTGTTGTCCCCAGCTTAAAGATGGAGACAGTGAAGCAGTGAGGTTGGGGGATGTGCCAATGGGAGGGAATTGGTGCCAAAGCTTAGGGAATAGAACAGGGGCTTGAGTTCTAACTAATACCCATGCTTCCTCTCCCAGGAGAGACTGCATAGAAGTGTAGGACTGGAAGGGACCTCGGGAGGTCATCTAGTCCCGTACCCTGCACTCAGGGCAGGACTACATAATAATTAGACCATCCCTGGCAGGTGTTTGTCTATTCTGTTCTTAAAAACCTCCAATGACAGAGATTCCACAGCCTCCCTTGGCAATTTGTTCCAGTGCTTAACCACCCTGACAGGTAGGAAGTTTTTCCTAATGTCCAACCTAAACCTCCCGTGCTGTGATTTAAACCCATTGCTTCTTGTCCTATCCTAAGAAGTTAACGAGACCAACTTCCTGACCAGTCCTGCACTCAGACCACAAATAATCATAAGTCAAAACACAATGGAGACACTCACAAATGGGTATTTCCTGTATGTATTCATCTCGTATTCATGCTTGTGTACTGTAGATCTCCTCTGTAAGAGTACACTAGGGGCTGGGAAATAGGTGTTAGTATCACTACTGGCCCAAGAGATTAAATGTTGAATTCAGGTAAAGAACTGCCAGTGTAAAGGGTTTAGACCAACAAGGTGAGGTCTACACTAGCACATATGTTGGCAAAACTTTTGTCACCCGGGGTGTGGAAAAAACCCACATCCCTGAGCGACATAAGTTTTTCTGGTATAAGCGCTCGTGTGTACAGCGCTATGTTGATGGGTGAGTGACATAGCTACCGCGGCCCGTTGAGCTGGTTTTATTATGTCGACGAGAGAGCTCTCTCACGACGGCATAACGCGGCTACAAAAGCGCTCTTACAGTGGCACAACTGTAACAATACAGCTGTGCCACTGTACGCTTAGAAGTGTAGACATGGCCCAAATCATGAACTGAGGGGGTCTTGTGCTCTTGTTTTTAAAACTGTTCTGACTCCTACAGTAGCCGGACTAGGAGCAGCTCTCCTAGTTCAGAGAAAACCAGGCCCAGTTGGTTCGCGTTCCATTGTTGAACCCCTCCAGAGCTACGGGCAGGTCCAGCAGTGAAAGGCCTGACAGGTGGTTTCCCCTCCATTCCCAGCCCCTGAGAGCCTGTTCGGGTGAGCTTGCTGGCTCGGTATTTAGGCTCGAAAGGTTTGACTGACCATCCCAGGATTGGTTCAACCAGCTGCAATCAGGGCATGTCTGTCTCCCCTACAGCCGCCAGAGATGCAAGTTTTCAGAGCCTTCTATTCTGCCACTAGCTCACGCAGCCACTTGGAGCCCTGGTTTAAAAACACAGACTGAAATCACAGAGCGGGAGGTTCATCTCCCCAGCGATGTTCTCAGCCAAGACATCCCTTTGAGGCTATGACACCCACCTGTACCAGAGATATACTGCGAATATACAAACTTGCCAGTAGGGGAGCAGACCCCATGCCAAGCGCTAGGTTTGATTAATAAGGAAGGACTCTGGAAAGACTCAGGACAGCGTTTTCAAATGTGGGTGCCTAAAGGAAGGCACCTAAATCCCTACCTAGGCACCTCACTAAGTGACCCAATCAATGGGAGCGCTGGGTGTGCCACATCTTCGAAGCTCGGGCCTCTTTGTTACCTGCCTCATGTTGAAAATACCAGCAAGCTGTGCTGTCAGCAGCTGAGCTGCACAATGTACAATGTGCCCGTGTCCCTGCCTCCACTAGCCTATTGTAAAACCAAAGATCTGCCTCTCTGCTGACCCCACCTCTGCTGTCTGGGGGACAAAAGCTGGCTTCTCATTGCCATCTTAAAACCAGGACAACGAGAGACCCACCCCACTCTCCGGCTCGGATAGTTGGTACAGGTGCTGGGGGAAGAGATTCTCCCCCTATTCCCAACCCAGGTGGTGGAGTGACCAGGCAGCCCTGCTACTCCAGCCCTACCATGTCCCCTCCATGGAGGGCAGATGGGAGGAGCTGCATGGCACTTACCCCGAGCTGGCCCTAACCAGCACCAGATCAACTGGGCTGTGCAGGAACTGGGCCTCTGGCCTTAAAATCTATCCACTGCCAGCCAGCCCTCCACAGCCACACAGGCAGGCACTGTTCATACCCACGCTGAGAGACTGACCCTGCCCCACAAAGATCTTTGCTTCTCCATCGCCAAGGGTGGGAGGGGAATAGGCACAGAGGGGACGTGACTTGCCCTACCTTGCAGGGCAAGCACACAGGTGGCGGAGTTAGATCTCCAGGGTACCAGCCGAGTCCCCTCTCTGCTAGAGCAGGCCGCCTAGCCAGAGGGGGTGCTTTACAGTACCTGGGGTGCACACGAGTTGCTCATCGGAACACGTTGGGTTTTCATTTCTTCCCCGGTGAAGTTAGTTATTGCTAGAAAATTTTGTGGGTTCTTTAGCTCCCTTGCCCTCCCCCCAGCACCACGTCAAGGTTATTTCCTAGGATCGTGCCCAGCTAGCAGCTGAGCCATACAGCCAACGTTTTAGCTTTCTGCTTTGTACCGTTTTTAATTTCATGCAGGAATGTCTCTCTTCCTACAATGTTTAACCTCCCGCAATAGCAGAATAGTTCAGACTCAGACTAACGTCAGCTTCGTTCCCTGAGCAATTATCGCACCGGGGCTGTCTGGTAGTGGTTCGTGTGCACAGAAGATGCTGCACGGACAGACTTGGCATCTGAGCTCGGTCAATGCAGCTGCCCTCCTGATGTGCCTGAACCCTGAGCTGAAGGGGCCACCTCTTGGAGCGAGGGGATAGCCCCATCTCTGTACTCACAGGTCTCTGCTGAGCTTATCAGCCATGGCGATTGTAGCTGACACTTGCTGGAAGATGGACTGAAATGACCAACTCAGGTGCGATGGTGATGGGGCCCTGCGTACGAACCTAGAGAGGGCTCACTTCACGTGAGACAGAATAGCTATGAACGGCCAATAGCTGTCGCCACCTACTGTCCAAAGCTGAATTTGAAGTGGAGATGTAGGGCTGTATCCTACCCCCGTAACATCCTGGCCACCCCACTGAAGTCAAACTGTAACGTGGGGCAGAGTTTTGCCCCTAATCTACTCGTGTCCTGTTCCCAGCTGTCCCTCGGGCCAACTGTCTGACAAATAATGAAAAGATAAAGCCAGTGGTAATCTCCTAAACAGACCAGCCTGCTCCCCTCCCCCAGCATGGAGACAGCTCACCCTTGATGTGACCCCGCTGGTTTAACCAATGGCCCATGTGCTATCTGTCACGTGAGGCAGACCCAGAATGCCACATAGAAACGGAGCGAGGGGAAAGGAAGGTTCGAGGGAGAAATGGAGAGAGCTGCGTGGAAAGGGAAAGAGTCTCAACGGAGCATTCGCCCTCCGAGTGCGACGAGTCAAGAAGAAGAGACAGAAGAGGAGCTAAGTACGAGGCGACTTCTGGAGGATCCAAAGAACGGTCGTTCTAGAACGTAGATGGCAGTTCAAGGGAAAACAGCCAGCCAAGTGTAAACAGTTGGAATAATTGTTTCCTTTTGGACAGCTGCACGCGCCCTGCCTGCAGTATTTAGGAAACACTTTCCTCTTTACTCCCCACCTTTATCACAGCAGTGTCAGCCATAAATACATACACAGTGGGAGAAAGCCTCGCCCTGTGGGAGTTTTGCCACTGACTTCAATGGGGTCAGGATTTCACCTCAGTCTTTGACCTTGGATTTTGCCTTCCAGTGTCTCTGGTTCTACGCAGGACGTAAGTGAGCATGGATCAAAGGTCATTTTTTGTGTGACAGTCAGTCCCATTGTGCTAGATGCCGTATGACCACCTAGGTGGAGGCAGGCCCTGCCCCACAGAGTTTACAGCCTAGGATACAAGTGAGGAACAGCTAGTGGGAGGTAGGCGGAAGAGAACTGAGAGGGGGGCGGGCGAGGGTTTACGTACAGATGGAGTGGTGTGCAGAGTCGGCAAGGCTGAAAGGACCGTCCATTTGTTTGCTATACGTAAACAGGAAATAACCATGATCTTAATGACCCTGGTAGGCTGGCTGGCCATTGGCAGGTGTCAAGTCACCGTAGGGACCACAGTGGGAGTAGGTCTTAAGGGGGGGCTTTGAAAGGCCTGATGCACTAGTTCTGGGATGTGATCCTGCATGTGGGCCTTGGAGGATTCACTTACCGCAGCTTAACTTCAAATCAGACACCGAAGAAGCCACTTAACAAGGGTGGCCCTGTGTCCCGCCCAGTCTAGAGAAGATTGCATGGTCCCCAGAGACAGAGAACTGTGCAGCATCCAGTAGAGCTAACATAGAATATCAGGGTTGCAAGGGAACTCGGGAGGTCATCTAGTCCATCCCCCTGCTCAAAGCAGGACCAATCCCCAGCTAAACCATCTCAGCCAGGGGATGAGGCCTGACCTTAAAAACCTCTAAGGAAGGAGATTCCACCACCTCCCTAGGTAGCACATTCCAGTGCTTCACCACCCTCCTTGTGAAAAAGTTTTTTCTAATATCCAACCTAAACCTCCCCCACTGCAACTTGACACCATTACTCTAACATGGGTTAGAAAGAGCAATATCCTAACCCAACAGTGTTCCCTGGGAAGGTCATTCCCCAGGGATAGTATAGTAATGCCAAAAAAGAGGCTGCGTTTCCCATTGAATGAGACTGGAAAGGTCCCACCCTAATAAACCATATACCACTGAAGGAGAATGGTCTATACATGATTTGTGTAAATCAGCTTTTCCCCAAACTCACTTGGATGCGCTGACATTTGCCCCAAAGACAGGAACATCAGACGCTCCCTGAAAGTCGGGGGGGCACTGTCACCTCTTCCCCTTCCCACTCCCACTGAGGCCCTTCTGGCTCCTCTCCACTCTCTCTCCCCTGTCACTCGCCCTTACAGCCTGTAGAAAGTGATGGGGCCATGGCCTCCCGCCCCCTTCCCCCCCGTTCCAGCACCCTGGCAACAACACTAAACCAGTAACTGATCTCAAGTTTCAAAAATAACCAGTAGTTTTGGATGTCTCAATATTGGGTGATTGACTTTAGCTGCAAAAAAATGGGTACTGGCTTTCAGAAAGGGCTGAAAACCCATCCTCTGAAAGGCAGGACCTGGAAGGTGTCTTATCCAAAAACTGAGATCCCCAAAATCACTAATCACCTCTGAAATTTTTGGCCATGGTATTTTTGAATACCCTTCAAATGGAGGGACAGGAGCAGAAACAATGGACATACTGTCAGCCCAATGGTCCATCTAGTCCAGTCTTCTGTCTTCCGACTGTGGCCAGTGCCAGATGCTTCAGAGGGAATGAACAGAACAGGGCAATTTATTTAGCTGATCCATTCCCCGTCATCCAGTCCCAGCTTCTGGCAGTGAGGTTAGGGACACTCAAAGCATGAGGTTGTGTCCCTGACCAACTTGGCTAATAGCCATTGATGGATCTATCCTCTATGAATTTATCTAGTTCTCTTTTGAGCCCAGTTATCCTTTTGACCTTTACAACATCCCTTGGCAACGAGTTCCACAGGTTGAGTGTGAAGAAATACTTCCTTTGTGTTTGTTTTAAACCTGCTGCCATTAATTTCACTGGGTGACCCCTGGTTCTTGTGTTATGTGAAGGGGTAAATAACACTTTCTTATTCACTTTCTCCACACCAGTCATGATTTTATAGATCTCTATCATATTTCTCCCTTAGTTCTCTTTTTTTATTTTTCTAAGCTGAACAGTCCCAGTCTTTTTAATCTCTCCTCATATGGAAGCTGTGTCATGCCCAATATGCTGTCAGTAAGGTGAGTGTCTGTGACTTGTCCAGAGTTCCAGGAAGGACTCTGAAGGGCGTGTACAGGTCATAGCTACCACTGGGTTGGGCCTCTCTATTTATTGTAAACAAGACTTTAAAAGCAATTATGTTTTCATCTCTTCTGGTGCCAAGGCCTGTCTCTGACAAAATGACTTAAACCAAATGCTTCCTATTGAGATAGGGTGGGATCCATAAAAGAACTGTAAGTGCCTCCGCTTAAGTCTTGGGTTTGGTTGCCCATGTCCCAGCTTTGTAGCCAATCCACAAATCCGGTACTAAACCCTGTAGGTGCCTAAACTCCCTCAGCATCTCCATTTTTCAGAGCCTCAGTTCTCTCAGTGCCTATGTTCTGCCGCTTGGTATGCACGCTGCTGCCTCACTCTAGGCATCTGGACACCCATCTCCCAACGTAGCCCCACAGCAATACAGGAACTGGAGAGAGACAGGCATTTGGCTGCCTGCGTTGCATGCAGGACCCCATCTGGTAGGCATCCTCTGAGACTGCCTACTGGGTTGGGCCCCATTCCAGGAAGGGGTGGGGGTGCTGCCCAGGGGCTAGTGCACTTGCCTGGGATGTGGGAGACCCAGGTTCAATTGCCCCCTGCCTAGCAGAGAGGGGGAAGCAAAGATCTGAACAGAGATCTCCCACCTCTCAGGAGAGTGCTCCAACCACTGAGCTCTGGGATACTCCGATTCACCCATTGAAGCTGTTGCTCTCTGGATTAAACAATGAAAGAGTGGTTGGAGCAGCAGGGGATGGACCTGGGGTCTCCCATCTCCCGGGTGCGTGCCTGAAACTCTGGCCCCCAGAGTCATTCCCAGTCTCTCATGCCCAATGACTATTTCAGTGTTTATCCACAGTGGAACAATCCCCCCATTCTCCCTTCCATCCACTCTTTCATTATTGATGCAGAGTACAACCACTTCAACAGGAGGTCCATGAAGGGTGTTACCACCACCAGACCAGGGGAATTGTTCAGAGATGGTCCAATGGTTTAACTAGGAGTCATGGGATGTAACTGAGCCAAAGAAAACAGCCTGGGTCTGCCTCTGCTCTGCCCTGGAATATCTGTACCCAAGGGAGAGGTCAGGGAATGAAAGGCCAACTCACCTATCTAATGAGACTACCAGCTACAAATCACTGGTGGTTCTGTTCCAGGCACCTACACAGTGCAGTCTGGAGGGAGACCGCCAACTCATCTCACAGGCGTGACCCAATATTCTTCAGATGGGAACTACCTTCTACCAACAGCCTCGCTGCCCAGTCTTCCCTCTGAACCTGAGACGCCGCCTGGTCACTCACAGAATCAGCATGGCGACATTGCTGTTCCAACGCCATTGTCTTCCCAACAAGCTGCCCAAGCACAGGGCCACCCAGCGGTGACGGGGGGGCAAGTGGGGCAATTTGCCCCAGGCCCCACAGGGGTCCCCAGGAGAATACAGTATTCTATAGTATTGCAACTTTTTTTTATGGAAGGGGCCCCCAAAATTGCTTTGCCCCCGGCCCCCTGAATCCTCCGGGCAGCCTTGGCCAAGCACAGCCACTTGGTCATAGGGCTGTTCAACTTTCTTAACAATTTTCATTCCATCTGAGACCTTCTCAGAGCTACCCACACTGGATCGTTCACAAGGAAAGTCAGTGGATCCATTCACCACAGACAATTTCTGGCTGTTAGGAACTGAAACTTCCTTGATTAATTCACTTGCACACCCTTCAGTTGCAGCAGACCGCTTGCAAAGACTACCCTGAGGATTTTTTTCCTTAGGAGTGTCTTCGAGCAACAATTCACCAACAGCCTAGGAGCCAGATCAGAACCAGGGGCGTATTGCTGCGGGGTGTTAACTGAGCCATCCAGTTGCTTAAGTAGCTTGTGATTGGTAACAATCAGTCCCAATGAAAGACTTTGTGGGTGACACTGAATCCCTCCCTCTCCATTCCCTGGGGTCTCTGACCATTTTAGAGATATGCCCAAGTCATAAGATGCCTCCAAGCCAGAATGGGGTCTGAGCTTTCCCGGGCTCTGGTGCGGGGATGTGTGTGGATTCAGGGCTCTGCTTTGGGTTAATTTTTAGTACCAGGCCAGGGCCTGCCTTGCACCTTGTATAGTCACTGTCTAGTACTCCTGGCAGCCCTTTGCACACGTGTGAGTAGAGAATTACGATTCAGCAGCATTGGCAACCACTTTATTCAGGTGTAAATGACCAGCTAATGTGTGGGGCAGTGGGGATCAGGCCTGAAGGGAGAACACTTACTCTGTACCCCCAAGTCTCCGTGGGAAATTAGGACTCTGCATGACGCCCTGTCGCCCACAGCTGCGAACAGCAGCATTTGGAGAAATCCACCTCGGTATGTGCCTTCTGTAGGCTATTTAATACCTCAGAGAGCCATTTCTGGAGCAGACAAGCAGTGAGATTTGGTCTTCTCATGGTATTTCCTCTATCTTGCTATATCATAAGAAAACCAAACAACACATTAGTTTGACATCAAGGGCTCCCTTAGGCATTAAAAAGCCTGTGACAAACATAAATGCAAGGCCCAATATATGAGACACAACCACTCTCGGATCCCCAAGCACCCCTTAGAAATAATCTGTAGAGATCTTTAATTCCAATGGCCTGAAGCACCAGCCTAGTGCTCAAGCGTACGATCCTGTTGAATGAAAGCCAAGTAACCGTGTGTGTGTGTCATGGCCCTTCGCGCAAAGGCAGATCAAGGACTCTCTGCACTTAGCTCCTGTGGAAAACTCCAACTGCACACAACATGTTCTTGTGATAAAATGAAACCAGATGTTAATGGGATAAAACCTGCAACACCGTCATCGCTGTATCATTCAACTTTAGGCCACAAACATGGCCCTTTACTAGGGTGACCAGACAGCAAGTGTGAAAAATTGGGACACGGGGGTGGGGGATAATAGGAGCCTGTATAAGAAAAAGCCCCAAAAATCCGGACTGTCTCTATAAAATCAGGACATCTGGTCACCCTACCCTTTACCACTACAAGGGCCCAGGTTTTCAAACAGAGATGCACTGTGGGTCCTGAATAAATGACCTGGTTTGCAGATGGCCTAGTTAGGAGTCACATGGCTGGCAATTGTTTTGCCGCTCGTTGTCAATTTCACACAGCTGCTCCTGGCTTGCTCCATGGCTTGCTGTCAGCTTGGCTTCATTTCCCAGCACCAGGAGGCAAACTGACCAGCCAAGGAGCTCAGCAGCTGCAGGATCCTGAAACTGACATGAGTCACTGCAGATTTTCTGCCCCGCTGACCCCGCGAGGCATCTGTCGGAGCATGAAGTGGTTCCTTGGAGGCAAGGAGGTGACCGCACGTGAGCTGCATTCTGCTTGGCTGTCCCTCGCCTGCAGAACCCCTCCCCCAAATTGTGGCCACCGGTGGAGGTGAGGCGTTAAGGAGCTGGACATTCTCAGCTGAAGTGCCTTTTAACCTGGAAACTATAGCAAAACAGCATTCAAGATCCCTAGTATTGGTACTAACTGAATTCTGTGGGGCTTTTATGATTAGAAAAAAGCTTTGCCATATCTCTGCTTTGTGAAGTCCGCCTGGGGTGAATACACTGTTGCCTACCTAGAAACTAGACCTGCTGTCTCAATCCGAGAAGTTAGTTTTCTCCTCCCTTCCTAAGCACATGATCTGACCCTGATCCTGCCAAGGCTCTCGCGTGTGTTGAACTCTGTTCGCATCGACAGCCCTTGTCAAGACAATGGGGCCGCTCCCAGGCTGAAAGCCACACGTGTAAGCCTTTGCAGTATCCGTGCCATAGTTTGTATGGTGCAGTATGACTGCCTCCTACAGAAAAACCTGCATGCGGGGCTCAGGGTTTCCCATCTCCAGATGGTACTTGCACTGAATGCTCTCAGGGAAGAGATCTGGGTTATGAAGACTGTGGCGCCGGCCAAATCCACAGATCTTGGGGATATGCAGAGACAACGGCTCCCCAGCGCCTAGGCAGCACAGACCTGGACTATCACAAGTACTACCAGGGCCTCATATTCCACCCGGTAACGTCCAGGTGATCAGCCACTTGTAGACCTGGGTCGCCAGGCCTGAGTAAGGGCTCACTTTCCTGAGTACCGTATTTACCTAATTATTTTCACTGGGCAAACGTAAAATCCAGTGTGTTCTTTCTTGGACATTGGAGTTTACATTTTCAGCCAGCCTGAGCCCTGGCCTCCCTTTTGGATGAGTACCCATAAAATTTGTTCCTATTCACTCAGGGCCCAAAGAACGAGCGGTGGGGCCCCAACAGACGGGTGTCCGGATTCTGAGCGTTGTCGTGCAACTGGCTGGGGCTTGGGCACAGAATTACAGGTGCACGTTTTATGAGCCCAAACTACATCTCCCCCTTTAAAAACCTGGCTCCATGGGTGCAGGGAGGAGGCCTGTTAATTGATGCCAATGGACTCCCAGTACCCAAGGCATCTCCCTGGGATTGCAGCTTCCATGTCGGGTGGGCCAGCAGCTAGATATGTACGGGGGTGAGGGGGAGAGTGAATGCAGAGTACTGGCCCGTTGGGCATTCACTGCTCTCCGAAAGCTCTCCAAACAATCGTATTGCACAGGTGACTGTGAGACAGGCTGTGTTTTCCGTAATGAATCAAACCTTTTTTTAATGTTCCAAACATCCTATCTTCCCCCTACAAACCAGCGCACTCCCAGGAGCCAGGACCCGACCGAACAGCCACAAACCCTGCAGCTGGCTGTGGCCTCCCAGCAAGCTGCCCCCGACCCCCAGTCTGAGCAGGGCTGATCTGCGAGGCACTTGAGATATTGAGCAGCACTTGAGCTCTGCAACCTGGGCCTGTCTCTGACGGTCACTTTCCCCTCTCCGGGGTTAGGTCTCCGGCTCAAAGACAAAATCATCCGCTATCAGTAAATTCTCCGGCCCCTCTTTTAACCCATAATACATGTCGTCCTCTCCCACACTCTGTCTCTCTCCTGACTCTGCTGCCTTTGAACCAGGACCTGAGACCAGTGCAAACTGTCTTGCTGAGGCAGCCCCAGATGGGTAGTTCTGGGGTAGGGCCGGTGTTTGCTCCTGGCTTGGACGCCACCCTTCCGCCAGCGGTGAATCAATCAGGGCAAAATCTTCATAGCGAGGAAGCTCAGCCCTGGGCTTCTGGGTGTGCCCCTGTGATGGGAGTGGATTCCTCAGTGAGTTGGTGGATCCCCCCAGAAACAGACTGCCGGAAGTGGATCCCTCCGAAGAGGGAAGGTCGGTGTCATCCGGGAAGGAAGCCAGCGGCGCTGCCCTGCGGGACCTCTCTGATGGGCTGGAAATGGCATAAAGGTACATTGAAGGGCACGGATTCATTTACTGGCTGGTTTCTGTACTGTTGTTTCCCTGTTTTGTGTTTTTGGCCATGGGGTTTACAGTAAATCAAGCTGAGCAGATGCTCGCTGGGTTCGTGGTGTTCCTTCCGCTAGCTGACTTGTGCCTGGTTTTCATAATGACGTTGTTCTGTTTGTTTCCCCTCCCCATTGTGGCTCTCAGCTGCCACCAGTCAGGTGAGAGTCTGACACTACACGTAGGGAGCCCAATCTCTCCATTTTGGTACCTTCAGAAGAGCCCACCTGCCCATCCCTCCTCCTCTCCTTCATCTGCTGTGCAGCAGCTTCCCAGGAGAGCTTGCACAATTCACTGTGTCCTTTGACAGTCTCCTTGCTGTAAATCCTGGCACAGGTGGCTCTCCTGCCAGTGGTTCATGGAGAACTGAGAGCTCAGAGCTCCTTTCATCACCCAGGAGATAGACCTGCGGTGAGCCACTAACTGATTATCCAGAAATAGTTTAAGCAGACCAAGGGCATGTCACTTAGGCAGAAGGCAATGACCCAGCTAACCTCCCCATGTCATTTTAGTTGGCTATGATACTCTTCACCTCTCATCCTAAACAGCTGAATAGTGTTGCTTATGGACACATTAAAAAGCCACCATGTTCTACCCCAGAGATGGCCACATTCCAGCAAGGAGGGGCCATCTGAGTCCTACATCAGTAGTTCATACAATCAGTTAGTAGCGTTTGTAAAGCAGTTTGGGGATCGACAGGATTTATTGTTCTGACCATTCTAATCCAGCTTCTTACACTGCGCCCATCACCGTGGCATCTGTACGCCTTCCTTGAAGTCTTTAAATGAAGAAGTAGTTAGGTCTCTCTTTGCCTGAAACTCTGAACTGGGAACATGGATTTACTCTGAGGAATGACATTTGTTTATTGAAACGTATAACAGTGTAAGGAAGTTGCCTTCCCCAATCAGATTTTGGAAGTGATTTGATCCGGTCTGCTACAAATAATTTGGATAAAAAAGCAAACAATTTGCCAAACTTTGATTAAAAGTTCCCGAAGAGAACATAATTTTAATCATCAATGTTATCTAAATACCAGCTGATTACATCAAGAGGGGGAGCTAGATTCAAGGTTCAGTCTAATGATGATTTCAATGAACATATGCACTGAAATAATATTCAACACCCGTGAGCCCCCGTGATCCAGGGGTTTGCCATCATGGATCCCTATGTAGGACCCAGCTGGGATGCTAAGGGGCCCAAACCCTACTGACAATCAGGGTTTGGGAAATAGGTCATTGTTTTTGCTTTAAAGCAGGGAAATGAAACCCTGCAATCCCCCGGGAAGGCTAGGAAAGGCCCGAATCCTGCAGTTAATCTTGCAGGGGGTGATTTTCAAAGGCACAAATGGCTGCCCAATTGTCCTTGGTGCATTTGAAAACCTTCCCCCTCCCAAAAAAGCCCCACCCCTTCCTTTGACTTCAGTGCGTGCTGGCTCAGGCTCTCGTGAGACCAGGCTCTGTTTTTCATACAAGGGGCTAGTAAAAGCCTGTTGCATTGGCCTTGAATTGGGTTTGGGAGAGGAGAGAAAGCTGCAGCACCTAGTTAGGTTCATGTGAACTCAGAGTGTCCTAAATTGCCTGAATGGATTCAATCCAGTTGTAGAACTCTGTGTGACGCGTCTGACAAGCAAGTTCACGCCCCATCGTTCGCCTGCAGAGACATTTGCCAGTCACCAGGCACCGTGTTCCTGCTGGCCCACGCAGCTCTCTGGCTTCACAACCACAGCGGCTAAGCAGGAAGCCGGTTGCCATAACCCTTTCACTGCTGAACCTCCACCTCCTATGCTGTGCTGCTGTCACGTCTCCTGATGGGCCTGGGATGTGCCCAGAACATCCAGCATCACAGCCGTGCACCCTACCTGCACTGGATTGCACTGCTTTCTACCTGCATTGCTGCTGTTTACATTGCAATAGCTCCCAGGATGCACACACGAAGTACGGCCCTGGGCTCACACACCAGGGCTGCAAACAGCAGTGCAGGCGTTTTGGGTTCAGGCTGGAGCCAGAGCTCTGAAACCTGGCAAGGGGGGAGGGGCTCCAGCCTGAGCCTAAACACCTACACTGCTGGTTGCAACCACCGTAGCACGAGGCCGAGGTTCTGAGATTCGGTGCTGTAGGTTATTTTTCCCCCATAGAAAGAGACAGTCCCTGGCCCAAAGAGCTTACGGGTACCCGGAGCATCCAACAGCTCAGCAGGCATGTTCCTCTTGGGTGTATCTAGCTGGAAGGATTTGATCACCGTATCTGCTGCCTATTTTTTGTGTATTGTTATGTCTGTAATGTGTGAATCTCCATAAGTGCAACTTTACTGCCCTTTGGACTCCTCTATAGCCGAGCCTCAAGGTCACCTACCTGCTGATTGCTGCTGTGACCACTTGGGTTGCTGGATCTCTGTGCGTTTCTCCATTGTTCTCTGAGATCCTGTGGACCTCAGCCTTGGCCTGTACAAAGGAATGGGGACATCCTCTTGGCTTGAGCTCACAGTCACCTAGGAGTGGGGCCATTTGAATCCCCAGACATTCCACAGAGCCCTTTGCTTTCCTCTGGATCTGTTCATAAGATGGCAGGCTTTTCTCATAGGCATTAGCGTCTTCTGGGCTAGTGTAGGGAGTCTGGGAGCTGGGGTGAGGGAGAAAGAGGGGAAGGGACGCTATTAAATTCTGCCATTTAACTGGATTCCAATAGTTTCTGGTTAGACACAGGAATTTTATCATGAGCTGAGAAGGAAACGAATAAAATGCCCCAAAAGGGAAGGGCAGCGTGCTCATGTCACATCGAGCGGATTTGTATTGGAGAGGGGCCACACCCAGATCCCCCACATCTGAACTCCCCAGGCTGGGGCGGTTTGGATCCAGCCTGTAGTGATCAACAGTCACCCCCCGGCTGAGAGGCATTGACATTAACTATAGGTCTTGGCCTAGTTTCTACTGAGCGAGCCTGCAGCGCGTCCCTGCTGCTGTGGATGGCCGTTTGACGTGGGGGGTGGGCTAGGACAGGACTGCAGGATTTGGCACTCGCTCCACAGGCACTAGAATAGGGCCACCATCGGAACAGCAGAGAAGGACTTCAGTGGGGGGTCTTGCCTGGGAAAGGACTGAAATCCGTGGGACGTCTAGCTGGGAAAGGACTGCCAGATCAGGTCACACCCCCCTCCTTTCCTCCACACCACTGTTGGCAGCCTCATCAGAGAGAAGCCATGTAGTCAAGGGTTGAAAGAACATGGAAACGGAGTCCTCAGTTCCAGAACAAGCTGCTGCTTTTTTCCCCCCTCAGCTTACTATTTATTTATTTATTTTTTAGACAAAATATTTTTAGCCCTCCCTCGTGCCAGGGTTTTCAGACCCTGACCTCGTCCCCGGAGGCACACAGATAACCTTGTGTACAAGCTAAGGCGCTCATTAAAAACCAGATTGCAAACTGTTGAGCTGAGGCTGGGAGCCTGGGGTCTTTCCAACATACCAGCTCTTCTCCGGAATTTCATTTTCTATCGAAACAGCAGGCTTGTGTGACAGGAACTTCTCGGACTCCGTCTCCATGGGGACAAACGTTATCTGGGGAGGGAGGAAAAAAGAGGGATGAATCATTCCTGTGAATGTGAACAAAGAGGGTGAATCTCCTGCAGCGGAGGAGGAGTTTTCCTTGGCGTGGGGCTATCATTAACTCCTTCCCAGCGGTGACATCACACTTTACTGGCACTTCAAGTAGGTATTTTTACATCCAAAACACTGCAAAGGAAAAGCTCTCTAAGCCCCCAGCTCACATTTACAAAGAATAGATAATATGCACGCTGGTCCCCGGGCCCGGAAACTCCGGCTGATAAAAAGAACCATGACAGGGGCTCGGTTGTGAAAGGTCCTGAGTGTTCAGTGGTCCATGCAGCATGCTCAGAACCTCAAGCCTGGCCGGGTTGGGACTCGATTATGTCACCAATACTCAATCCTGCCATCCTGCTGGATGACAATAGGTGTCCTGCCTTCGGAGGCGCAGAGGAGACAGGTCGGGAAATGCCAACTCGTCCCAAGTGGAACTGAGAGCGTGCTTGTACTGGGCCAAGTGGTGGCCCTGCAGGCGCTGAAGCACAAATCCCAGCAGGAGTTGCCAGCTTGGCCACCCTCAGCACCATCAGAAATGATGGCAGATCTGGAGGGGAGACAGGCCCCTTCAGAGACAGGCAGGCCGTTCCCCAAAGGGACCCTTCAAGGGAGTCAGAGCTTCATCATGGACTTCAGTCTGAGGAGAAGCTGGGGGCTCCATGGCTTTTCCCCTCCCTCCAGGAGCCATGTTTGGTGGCCAGAGCTCTGGGGGATGAGAGGTAGGAATCTTCCCCGAGAGGGATTAATGTTTGAATAGGTTATTGCAACCCAGAGGCTGTGGTTCTGAAATGGAGACATCATCTGGGAAAGGATGGGCCCAATGGGTCAGATTCCCAGCATTCCCAAGCCACGCCCCAAGAGACTCTGAGGATTGGATCTGCTTCTAAACTTCATGGCTGGCCTTTATCGCTATTCTGGCCCAAACCAAAGCCCCAGAGCCAACCCCTGCAACCCCCACCCCAACCTTCAGGAAGTCTGGCTCCAGATCCGAAGTCTGGCTCCAGATCCAAACTCTAGCTCACAGCTCTCTCTCAGTGACACTAAAAAGGCCTAATTGCCAGCAATTAAAGACACAATATAATACAAATTTCTGGAAACGGATCCCTGTCACAGGTGAACCCTTCAGCTCATTGTGCTATAACCTCCAGTTCTGCCCGCTCCCCGCTCCAGCCCACGCTGTGTCTCAACATGCACTCTCATAGGCCCGGGTCTCCTAATGAGCCATTCGGCGTCACTGAGGGATTGTCTACACATACAGTGCTGCAATGGCACTGCTGTACTGCTTAGTGCAGATGTTACCTACGCCAACAGGAGACCTCCTGTTGCCATCGGGACTCCACCTCCGCAAGAGATGGTAGCTACATTGACAGGAGAAGCCCTCCTGTCGACATAGTGCTGTCTACACCAGGGTTTGGTCGGTATCCCTGGGTCACTCAGGGACTCTAGGCTACAGACATAACCCTAGAGCTACTGTCTTGTTTCCAGTGGGAAAATGGTGTTCTTGGATTGATGTTTCTTCAGAGGATGGGAGTTTAGTTTTACTGCGCTATCAACATTCTTTAACCGGGAGATTTTCCAAAAGGGGTTTTAATGACCCACCTAAGTCCAGGGGTTGGGGGTTGGGCATGGATTCAGCAGGGTCTAGGGGTTCTTTTTCCCTTAATCTAAACTGAATTTAAAACAACTTTATATAAAACTATCAGCCATGGATGAGCAATAAATAAACGCTTCCCCCTCCCAGCAGCTTCCTGGCTATCTCCTGTACCTTTCACTTACACAGCTGTGTTGTTCTTTAGGCAAAAGATCAGTTCTTCCCCTACTCTACAAATTTCTTTCACTCTCCCCCCACTCTACAAATTTCTGTCATGAATCTGTTCAATAAGCTGCTTGCATGAAAACATTTCTGCTGCACCAGCCTGCCCCTCTGTTACGTGTCTCCCAATAGAACTTGTTTCAAGAGTCCTGTGAAGGCAAGAGGAACCCTTTGGAAAGCAGACAGTGAAGAGACCGGCTGAAAATGGGGGAGGGGGCTCTCTCCTTATCCTTCAAGGTCCGGCCATCATCTACTCAACTTCCATCGGGGAGGGGAATGGGGATTTTGGGGGTGGCTTTCAAACAGCGACCCTGAGAAATGAATCACGGCTTTCTTCATTCTTTGATTCCTGTTCATCATTTCACAGCAATGATTTACACTGCAGCTGCCACTGAGAGGTATAGCAAAGGGCTTGGGACATACAGGATAGTTTCTTTTAAATGATTCCTTCTTTCATTAGGAACAGGGATTCACTGCACTGCCCAGTGAAAGTCAGCACTGCTTTCAGTAAAGCCTGAAGTGGTTTTATCCCTGGATCAGAGAGAAGAAAGACACCCTGTCCAGCTTCCCCTGTGCCTGCTGCATCTGTAACTCTCCGGAAACGGCAGCCAGCCTCCTCAGCTGTCTTAGCATCCTAAGGGTTAAAGCCAAACCTGGCAGAAAGCAGGCTCTTTGGGGATAGAAAAACAAAGCGTGTGTGTCCTTACGGGGCATCTCCTCTTCGGTATCAAGGAGCACTTTGAACAGCTGGAAGGGTATACAGTTTTGTAACACCAGTTAGCTGTAATCCCCCTAGCCCCTTCCATGGACAGTGGCAAAGTGTCTGCTCCCCATGCACAGAGATAACTGGAGGTGCCATGGGGCAGGTGGAGAAAGTAAGGCAAAAAAAGTGTCTGTCCTCTCTTCCCTGCTCCACTCACAATTGTTTCACATATTCTTTTTTAAACTAACCCAAAGTTATGGTAACTTTTAAATGCCCCTTTGAAAGTTAGTCTGAATTGCCTAACTGTGGCAGAGGGCATCTTCTGAAGCCCCTTGATGCTCTCGAGGGAAGCAATGCATTACACACCCAGGAGAAATTGCCAGCTAGTCAATAGGACATATACACTCAGCAATATCCCAGAGCCAGCCATAAGCACTGACCGGTGACAGATCAGCTGCCAAAGGAGAGAAGGAAGGCTGGGCCAAGCCTTACAGTGACTATAAGTGGATACTAATACTTAGTACTTTTCATCCCTGGGTCTCAAAGCACTTTGGAACGAAGGGTAAATACCACTATCCTCGTTTTACAGATGGGGAAACTGAGGCACAGAGCAGTAAAATTACTTGCCCATGGCTGCACAGTGAGTCAGTTGCAGAGATGGGAATAGGACCCATGTCTCCTTGTCTGGTGCCTTAAGCCTTGCACCACCTACCCCTCAACAGGGCAGTTAGCTGTCTCAATGGGAATTTAAGCCATCAGCGACTATCGATAAGCACCTGTGGATGGTTTTTGCCCCGCCCATGTCCCCCCCTGTGCCAGAGAGGCAGAGTGAGAAAGCACAGATAAGAGACTCGGCCCTACCTTGGGGTAGCACTGACACATGCTCCAGGTGATCCCCACTGCTATGCTTAAAACCCCCAGGGTGCAAAAGGTGATGTAGACCTGGGGCTTGTCCACGCTCATGATGAACATCCCAATCATCACCAGGAAGAAGCCCAGCACTATGAGTCCGTAGCGGAAAGTTTTATCCTCAGCCATTGCAAATCACACAGGTAGAAACCCAGGGCAGAGTGAGAATGCAGAGAGCGAGCCCGGGGATGGGAGGGGACAGATGCCAGGGAGTCCCGTGCCTGTCTGTGTCCCGCCAAGCACTCCTCAGGTGCACAGCCAGAAGCGTGTTCCCAGAGGCTGCCAGGGACTGAGGATCAGCTGCACATTCAGACCAGTCCTGCCCAGGGCTGAGCCAGCCAGTTTTTAATGGGAGTGTAATGAATGCAAACAAGATCCTGAAATTCACACTCCAGTGAAGCTGCCCAGTGCACTTCACTCTAACCTTCCCTCGAGGCACGCGCAGCCCAGGCTCCAGAACACCTTAGCCAGGGAGTGTGAGTCAGAAAGGGAGAGTTCACAGGGGGAGGGGGCAGGTTAGTAGCACCAGGGCCCAGAGATCAGCAATAAGCATCCCAGGCCTGGCTATACCAGCGGCTTGGTCTGGAGCTGGCTTGCTATTTTGGCAGAGGTGGGCAATCCAGAGCAGGCAGGTGGGCAGTGCCTGTTTATTTTTCAATGCTCTGTGAAGGGCACATCTCCTGCAGGAAAATGAATACCCCTCTGCATGACAGGCTAGGTATACTGGCGATGGTCTAGTGTATTTAATCCTCCCTCGGCACGGGGGATGGACTCAATGACCCCCTGAGCTCCCTTCCAGACCTACTTTTCTATCAGGGGGTGACAAAGTCATCGATGTTCCATCTACACCCAGGCTTACACCAGTGCTGAGCAAAGGCTACTGATTCTCTTAGCACAGACTAAGGCCCTTGACAAAAAAGACCTGGCCCAGTTAGATTAATGACCCGATGTCAGCTGTGGCCAGACGCTACGGATGTCCCTGTGCTGCTGAGCTATTCTGGAGCCACATTGGTAGAAAAGATAAGGCTGATGCCTTCCAGGCACATCATACAGCACGGTGTTCCTGAGCTCGTGGGTGTGTCTTTGCACCACTATGTTGGTGAGCTATTGAAAAGGAAATGATGTTGATTTATTACTTGTATTGTGATAGCACCTAGGAACCTCAGTTTAGACGATAAAGTCATTGCGGAGAAACTAAATGGATTCTTTGCTTCAGTCTTCATGACTGAGGATGTTAGGGAGATTCCCAAACCTGAGCTGGCTTTTGTAGGTGACAAATCTGAGGAACTGTCACAGATTGAAGTGTCACTAGAGGAAGTTTTGGAATTAATTGATAGACTCAACATTAACAAGTCACCGGGACCAGATGGCATTCACCCAAGAGTTCTGAAAGAACTCAAATGTGAAGTTGCAGAACTATTAACTAAGGTTTGTAACCTGTCCTTTAAATCGGCTTCGGTACCCAATGACTGGAAGTTAGCTCATGTAACGCCAATATTTAAAAAGGACTCTAGAGGCGATCCCAGCAATTACAGACTGGTAAGTCTAATGTCGGTACTGGGCAAATTAGTTGAAACAATAGTTAAAAATAAAATTGTCAGACACATAGAAAAACATAAACTGTTGAGCAATAGTCAACATGGTTTCTGTAAAGGGAAATCGTGTCTTACTAATCTATTAGAGTTCTTTGAAGGGGTCAACAAACATGTGGACAAGGGGGATCCAGTGGACATGGTGTACTTAGATTTCCAGAAAGCCTTTGAGAAGGTCCCTCACCAAAGGCTTTTACGTAAATTAAGCTGTCATGGGATAACAGGGAAGGTCCTTTCATGGATTGAGAACTGGTTAAAAGACAGGGAACAAAGGGTAGGAATTAATGGTAAATTCTCAGAATGGAGAGGGGTAACTAGTGGTGTTCCCCAAGGGTCAGTCCTAGGACCAATCCTATTCAATTTATTCATAAATGATCTGGAGAAAGGGGTAAACAGTGAGGTGGCAAAGTTTGCAGATGATACTAAACTACTCAAGATAGTTAAGACCAAAGCAGATTGTGAAGAACTTCAAAAAGATCTCACAAAACTAAGTGATTGGGCAACAAAATGGCAAATGAAATGTAATGTGGACAAATGAAAAGTAATGCACATTGGAAAAAATAACCCCAACTATCCATACAATATGATGGGGGCTAATTTAGCTACAACGAGTCAGGAAAAAGATCTTGGAGTCATCGTGGATAGTTCTCTGAAGATGTCCATGCAGTGTGCAGAGGCGGTCAAAAAAGCAAACAGGATGTTAGGAATCATTAAAAAGGGGATAGCGAATAAGACTGAGACTATATTATTGCCCTTATATAAATCCATGGTACGCCCACATCTCGAATACTGTGTACAGATGTGGTCTCCTCACCTCAAAAGGTTCAGAAAAGGGCAACTAAAATGATTGGGGTTTGGAGAGGGTCCCATACGAGGAAAGATTAAAGAGGCTAGGACTCTTCAGCTTAGAAAAGAGGAGACTAAGGGGAAATATGATAGAGGTATACAAAATCATGAGAGATGTTGAGAAAGTGGATAAGGAAAAGTTATTTACTTATTCCCATAATACAAGAACTAGGGGTCACCAAATGAAATTAATAGGCAGCAGGTTTAAAACAAATAAAAGGAAGTTCTTCTTCACACAGCGCACAGTCAACTTGTGGAACTCCTTACCTGAGAAGGTTGTGAAGGCTAGGACTATAACAATGTTTAAAAGGGGACTGGATAAATTCATGGTGGCTAAGTCCATAAATGGCTATTAGCTAGGATGGGTAAGAATGGTGTCCCTAGCCTCTGTTCGTCAGAGGATGGAGATGGATGGCAGGAGAGAGATCACTTGATCATTGCCTGTTAGGTTCACTCCCTCTGAGGCACCTGGCATTGGCCACTGTCAGTAGACAGATACTGGGCTAGACGGACCTTTGGTCTGACCCGGTACGGCCGTTCTTATGTTCTTATGTCAGGACCCCCATTGTGCAAAGTGCTGTGCAGACACTTAAGCAAGAAGACAGACCTTGCCTCAAAGAGCTCACAGGTAGGTAGGATGCAACAGGATAATTCCTTGTTAGCACTGGAAACTTCATCCTCTTCTTGCAAGGACTACGAGCAAGGTCACACTTCAAGCAGGACAGATGAATGTCTACCAATGGCTATGGGGGAAATCGCACCATGATGATTCCCCAGGAGCAAGAGCTTTGGGTGTGTTTTGAAGGGATTCTGGCCAGAACTGGTCAAAACATACTTTTTTGCAGAAAACTTTGGCGGGGGGGAATTATGGTTATTTGGTTCTCATTGAAATTTCCCATTTATTGTAAAACAGAAAGCCGAAGCGCTGATTTTCAAAAAGTTTTAATTTTCAAAAAAAAATAAAAATAAAACTGATTTCTGCTACAAATGTTCAGTGCTTTGGTAAAGCTTTTACAACAACTGTAAACTTTTTGCTTTCCAATTTTTTCATAAAATAACAGAAAACTTTAAATTTACACATTTCAACCAACTCTAGTGATGTGTGCTGCTGAGGAAACAGCCACCGAAAGAGCCCCTCAGAAATCCCTACAAGGAGAGATCAATCACACCCACAAAATGAGGGATCATGTTTTTCTTTCTCTGGTTCTTCATTCCTTGTTTGCCCTCCGTGCCTTCTTGCTGGGGTGCGCCCTGCACTCAGCTGCCAATGACCATCATCTCCCTGCTTTCCAGGAGATGGGATTGGGACGCCAGTTTTGATAGGCCTGGGTACTAGCCCGAAGTCAGATGGATGGAAAACTTTCCCCACAGGACAGTTCTTGGAGCACAGAGCAGGCCCCGCTCTTGTGTCGTGGATCCTAATGGCTGACTTGAAATCACATATTGTCCTGCATAGATGAGATTGGGAGAAATGGAGCAGGGACGGGGGAAAGAGAGAAACTTGAGTGAGAAAGGAGGGTGGGAAATGGAGCCAGGGAGAGCAGAAGGAGTGAAAAACAAACCCACAGACTGTGAAGGAAGGAGCAGAGATGGAGAGGGAGAACTTCCCAGGGGGACAGGCACCTCTCCCAATCCCAGGATAGAGTGTTTGGCTTTGGGATGGCCGCCATCTCTCTGGAGAGACCAAGCTCATGCTTCCATTCAGCTGGGAGGACACGTGATTGTTTTGATTTTTAAATGGATTCATACTAGCGGGATAGGAGAGAAGTGTGGCTTAAATGAGAGGGCAGATGACTCTGCTACTCCAAAGCAAGAGAGCATGAGGGACAATCTCAGGTTCCACCCTTGTTATTTGGATACTCTGGGGATGGAAACACCAGAACTACCTAGGGAGAGGGAGCCCTCATGCGAACGTGTATCAGATCCCCACCCTTCCCTCCTCTGAGGTCACACCAACGTGCTTTGTAGCCTACCTGCGTGGAGTCAGGAAGTCAGGGCTAGTCCTTCCTCCATCCCCGGGTGCCTCAAACAATCAAATCACAGAAATGTGTCTTTTAAACATCATTTTCAGCTGCATGATTTTTCCCATGTAAGTGTATTTTAAAGGGCTGCAGAGGGCAACATAGACCCTATCCGCCATTCAGCTGGTTCCACTGGACCCTGGGGAGTTAATGGGCGATTTCAATTACGTGGGAGGAACGACTGCCTTTCCCTTGCGACTCTTAATGCTCCCATGTTTTCATTTTGTTATCTCCCTTTGAAAAATGGATTTAGGAATAGCTGGACTAAAAGCTTTGGACTCCTGGCGCCCCCGTGTGGATTTGACACACAGTTGCACCGGCAAAGGTCAATATTACAGGGACACCAACAACTATTAGAGGGGTAACTGTGTTAGGCCTTGTCTACACTACAAGACTATTTCGAATCAACTTAGTTCGAATTTGTGGATTCGACCTTATGAAGTCGAATTTGTGTATCCATACTAAATACACTAATTCGAATTTCTGAGTCCACATTCACGGGGCCAGCGTCGACTTTGGAAGCGGTGCACTGTGGGAAGCTATCCCACAGTTCCCGCACTCCCCGCTGCCCATTGGAATGCTGGGTAGAGCTCGCAATGCCTGCTGGGGGAAAAATGTGTCGAGGGTGGTTTTGGGTAACTGTCATCATTCAACCGTCACTCACAAACGCCCTCCCTCCCTGAAAGCGCCGGCGGGAAATCTGTTCGCGCACTTTTCTGGTCGGTTACAGCGCGGACGCCACAGCACTGCGAGCATGGAGCCCGCTGCGATCATCGCTGCACTTATGGCCGTTGTCAACTCCTCGCACCTTATCGTCCACCTGTGCAACAGTCAGCTACTGAGAAATCGGGCGAGGAGGCTCCGGCAGCGCGGTGAGGAGAGTGGCGCAGACCTCTCACAAAGCAGGGTACGCCGGGCAGTGGAGATCATGGTGGCAATGGGTCAAGTTCATGGTGTGGAACGGCGATTCTGGGCCCGGGAAACAAGCACGGACTGGTGGGACCGCATAGTGCTGCAGGTCTGGGATGACACAGAGTGGCTGCGAAACTTCAGGATGCGTAAGGGCACTTTCCTTGAACTCTGTGACTTGCTGGCCCCTGCCCTGAAGCGCCAGGACACCCGGATGCGAGCAGCCCTGAGTGTGCAGAAGCGAGTGGCCATAGCCCTCTGGAAACTTGCCACGCCAGACAGCTACCGGTCAGTAGCGAACCACTTTGGCGTGGGCAAATCTACCGTGGGGGTTGCTGTGATGCAAGTAGCCCACGCAATCGTTGAGCAACTGCTCTCAAAGGTAGTGAACCTGGGAAACGTTCAGGTCATCATAGACGGCTTCGCCGCGATGGGATTCCCAAACTGCGGTGGGGCTATAGATGGGACTCACATCCCTATCCTGGCACCGGCCCACCAGGCCAGCGAGTACATTAACCGAAAGGGCTACTTTTCCATGGTGCTGCAAGGACTAGTGGACCATAGGGGACGTTTTACCAACATCAACGTCGGGTGGGCGGGCAAGGTTCATGACGCGCGTGTGTTCAGGAGCTCTGGTCTCTTTAGACTCCTCCAGGCAGGTACTTTCTTCCCGGACCACAAAATAACGGTTGGGGATGTGCAGATGCCTACAGTGATCCTCGGGGACCCAGCCTACCCGCTAATGCCCTGGCTCATGAAGCCCTATACAGGCGCCCTGGACAGTGAGAAGGAACTCTTCAACTACCGGCTAAGCAAGTGCAGAATGGTGGTGGAGTGTGCTTTCGGACGTCTCAAGGGGAGATGGCGGAGCTTACTCACTCGCTCGGACATCAGCGAAAAGAATATCCCCGTAGTTATTGCTGCTTGCTGTGTGCTGCACAATCTGTGTGAGAGCAAGGGCGAGGCCTTTTTGTCCGGATGGGAGGTTGAGGCAAATCGCCTGGCTGCAGTTTACGCTCAGCCAGACACCCGTGCCGAGAGAATATCCCAGCGGGAAGCGCTCTGTATCCGGGAGGCTTTGAAAGCAAGTTTCCTCGGAGATCAGGGTAACCTATGACTCTCCACTTGCTTTCAAGAGAAACTGACCCTGGGCCTGTGTCAGTTTGTGTCGATTTGGATCTGCGGCTACATGCCTTGTTCTCCAAGTTTCCCCCACTTCCAAAGCACGTTTTTAAGCAAAGTAATTGTTACACTCATTATTAATAAATCTTTCTTTTACTTTGCATTTCTGTTCTGGTGTTGAGACATGGACGCATACTGTGCTGGGCACGGTGTGCACTGACGTACAGACCGCTTCCTCCATAGAGGACTGACATCCTCCTGCTCCTACATAGGTCTCTGGGGTGGGGGACGGATGACAGTGGTTCTGCATGAAGGGGAGGGTTTGCAGGAAGGGGCGAGTGGTGCCTTCTTTGCATAGGGGTTTGGATGACGGCAGTGGGCTGCGGGTTTCTGCGTGGGAAGGGGTGATGGGTGTGGGAGAAGGGTGACTATCTGTCCGTGGATGAGGGCTCTGGTTGGGGCTCAGGGCAGCGGATAGGCTCGTGGATCCGTTGCAAGTGCATCGTAAGGGCAGCCTGCCTTCACAGTAATGGCGTGACAGGCGCTAGGACCCTGGACAATTATACACATTACGAAATGAACAGGGGCAGCATACACAACACAGAATGACCCTGGTGCCTACTGACTGCAGTGTGTGTGTGCCCCGCAGTTGATCCTTTCCCCAAGTCTGTACCCTGGTACTGTAGGCTATACCGTGCAAGTATGAAACCCCTGTCCACCCCATACACCGAAAAATCCTCTGACAGGAAAGACATGACGGAAACAGTGATTAACAGCAAACAGCTTTTATTAATCTAATAAACAGTGGGGGGATGAACCTTGGATTTGGGACTGGCTGAGCCTATAAGGGAAGCACTTCTACAAATTTCTAACGTGAGAAGTGCGGGGTACACGGCCGCTCTGCTCTGGTTCAGTGACAGTTCTCACGTCCTCTACCACCCCTCCGTCTTGTACTTTTGGGTGAGGGGGGGCCAGGACTTCTTGGCTGGTGAGGGCGATTGCAGAGACACTGCAGGGGGGCCCTGTCCTCCAGCCTGTGGTCCTGCAGGACATCAACAAGGCGACGAAGCGTGTCCGTTTGTTCCTTCATGAGACCAAGTAGCGTTTGGGTGGTCTGCTGGTCTTCCTGCCGCCACCTATCCTCACGTTCCATGAGTGTGCGATGCTGCTCACATAGGGTCTCCCTCCAGTGTTTCTGCTCTGCAGCCTCTGCTCGGGAGCAGACCATCAGTTCAGCGAACATGTCGTCCCTAGTCTTCTTCTTTCGCCGTCTAATCATTGCCAGTCTCTGCGAGGGGGATGCCTGGGCAGTCCGGGAAGGACCCGAAGCTGTGTGATGGGGAAAGTTAGTGATTTCCTTGTACAGATACATTTTCGCGAACAGTGAACACCGTCTAGTCAATTTCCATGAAGAAGACCGTACCGGACAACAAGTGTCACGTGGTCTCCAGAGAAGCACAACATTTTGGCCTACGCTCTGATTGGCTGCGCCATTGCACAGGAGAGCGGAGAAGTCGGGAGAGAGAGCAGAATCCCTCTAGCAGAGAGTCCTGGTAAGCCTTACAGTACATTATGCTTATCAGTTAACGGATAGCTGTGCCATCGTGCTAACGGCAATCTGGAAATCAGATACTATGACCCTTTTGCAGCCACTCCCGACACTGCAGGGGAAAGATCAATGTATGCTTTTCCTGTGTGGCCTACAGCACGTGGCTGCTAAGCGCGGGGCTTTGTTATGCAAAGTATAAGTAAACCATTAAGAACAGTAACTATTCGCTAATTGCCCTAATTAGATGCAGCACTTCAGTAACGAGATTACCCTGAGGCGTGTCTCTCGAGTGCAGAAAGAAAGGATGTTAAGGGAAGCACTTCACCGACCGGGACCCTACGCGGCCATGCTGGTAGAGGCGATGGTTCCCCTGTATCTGAGGATGTCGTGGCGTGGAAGAGTGAGCTTCACCGGAGGACCAAATAGGGCACCTCTTCCTCGAAACCTCCTGCGGAGGGTATTTGAGGAACTGTTTGAAGCATTTGTGGAATTGTCCATGGAGGACTATTGTTCCATCCCAATCTGTGTAGACCTACTGTTCGTTTAGTTTCCCTTTAAAAAGTTTTAGATATAGTATTTATAGATAGAATTTATATTTTTGGTATACATGTTTTCGAGCAAATAAATATTTTCTTGTTTATACGACTTACCGCCTGATCCTTCCCCTGACTCTGAGTCCGGGTTCACGGCCGGTGAGGGTTGGTAGGGGATCTCTGTGAGGGTGAGGAACAGATCCTGGCTGTCAGGGAAAGCGGCATTGTGTTCGCTGTCGCCTGCGCCTTCCTCCACGGACCCTTCGTCGTCTTGCCCATCGGCGAACATCGAGTAGGAACTGTCCTGGCTCACTATGCCATCCACTGAGTCCACGGTCAGTGGTGGGACAGTGGTGGCAGACCCACCGAGAATGGCATGCAGTGCCTCGTAGAAGCGGCATGTCTGGGGCTGTGCTCCGGAGCGTCCGTTTGCCGCTCTGACTTTTTGATAGCCTTGCCTCAGGTCCTTGACTTTCACGCGGCACTGCATCGCATCCCGGCTGTATCCTTTCTGTGTCATGGCTTGGGAGACCTTCTCGAAGGTCTTTGCATTACGCTTGTTGGAGCGCAGCTCCGACAGCACAGACTCCTCGCCCCACACAGCGATCAGATCCTGGACTTCCCGGTCTGTCCATGCTGGGGATCTCTTTCTATTCTTGCATTGGGCTGACTCCTCTGCTGGAGAGCTCTGCATCGTTGCAGGTGCTGCGGAGCTCGCCCCGATGTCCAGCCAGGACGTCAGATTCAAAGTGCCCAGACAGGAAAATGAATTCAAATTTTCCCGGGTCATTTCCTGTGTGGCTGGTCAGAGAATCCAAGCTCCGACTGCTGTCCAGAGCGTCAACAGAGTGGTGCACTGTGGGATAGCTCCCGGAGCTACTAAGTTCGATTTGCATCCACACCTAGCCTAATTCGAGCTAGCAAGTGCGAATTTAGCGTTACTCCACCTGTCGGGGTGGAGTACCAAATTCGAACTAAGGAGCCCCCTAGTTCGAATTAAATGGCTTCCTGGTGTGGACGGTTGAGCGATTAGTTCGAATTAACGCTGCTAAATTCGATTTAAGATCCTAGTGTAGACCAGGCCTTAGTCTGGATCTGTAAAAAGCAACAAAGAGTCCTGTGGCACCTTATAGACTAACTGTTAGCCTGTAAGGTGCCACAGGACTCTTTGTTGCTTTCAACAACTATTAGTGATTAATGGATGTAAAACAATAAGGACCCTATTCTCCCCTTTACAGGAATAACCCTGCGAGGGGAGAGGGAGCCCTGTGAGCTTAATGTTCCAGTCCTTCCAGTCCCCCATGTGCCCTAGAAATTATCCAGGGACTCAGGTCCCCTGGAAACTGCAGCCCAAGAGATCATGGACATCTCCACAGAGGCTTCGCTCTTCAGCAGCAGTGCTTCACTGGGACCACGCTGCCAGGTACCTCTATTCTTACCGCTACCTCAGACACCCCCCCACACACACATCCCCACACGGAAAGGGGAGATTACAGCACCAAGGGGCCCATTTTGCGAGTTTCCACCCCCAGCTTTGGGGGGAGTAGCCCGGCCATCCCACCAGCTCTGAGAAGCCAGATCCCTGCAAAACCTGCCTGGAGAGGACTCCCCAGAGCTGGACGGGAAGGTGGGCACCTTTCCCGCAGGCCGGCACCAGTCTGTCTGAGCGAACCCTCTGCCAATGGCCGGTAGATCCCAGATTGGTGTCTCTTGACAGCCTGAGGCCGGGGTCGTGCTACAGGCTTCTGCCGACATAGCTGTGAAGCGGTGTGAGTCCCTGCCCGGCATAGTTCTACAAGCAGAGGTCTCTAGAGCAGGCGCAGTTATACTGGCAAACCTGCCCTTCTGCTGGTATAGCTTGTTTCATTCCTGGGGGTGGTGTCACTGTACCAGTACACAGTGCCGCTTTGCCAGTATAGCTGTGTCCACACGAGCACTGCTTTGCCGGCATGGTAACCTGGTATTCCTATGCCAGTAAAGTGCTCGTTGTGAGCCCTGCCTGAGTGTACCCTGATCCCAGCTCAGCCCCTGAAAGAGAATGAGCACGGCCTTTGTTGCAGAGCCCACTCTACAACTAGGACACTAGGGTACTGTCTATACCAGGGATTGGCAGCCTTTGGCACGCGACCCACCAGGGAAAGCCCCTGGCGGGCCTGGCCAGTTTGTTTACCTGCCGCATCCGCAGGTTTGGCACGCGATCCCACTGGCGGGAAGCGGCAACCAGCACATCCGTCAGCCCATGCCGCTTCCCGCAGCCCCCATTGGCCTGGAGCGGCAAACCACAGCCAGTGGGAGCCGCGATCGGCCGGGTGCCAAAGGTTGCCGATCCCTGGTGTATACTAAGGAAATCCACCCTGCAATGATGTAGTGACACTGGCTCAACCCCCTAATGATGTCCCAGTGCAGCTGGCTTTAGTACCAAATTCAGCAGCACCAATGTATGCCCCAGTCTGTGCTGGTGCAGCATTAGTGGTTGTTCGGGTGTAAAGGAATAGACTGTAGCTCCACTGGTGTGCACATCCTTAATCTACAGCCTGTGCTCTCCAGGGGGTCTGACTGTGTGATCACAATGGTCCCTTCTGGCCTTGGAATCTATGAAGCTAGATGCAGCCCCGATGATTTTTAAAGAGGGTGGTAATTATGCTAGAAGGAGGGGGGCGTCAGGGTTAGAGGGCAGCCTGACATGAAAGCCCACGGAGGGGTTTTAAATTAAAAGGACATCGTATTTCTCATATGTTTAAAGCAAGGCTTTTCCTCGTTGGTTATAATCTCCTCGTTTAGGTGCTTCTGTATGGTTGCTCATAAGTGCTTAGCAGCTGGCTTTGATTTTGGTGGATCTAAGAGACATTCATAGAATGGCATGGGATTGGCAACTAGAGAGAAGATTAAAAAGGAAGTGGAAATGTTAACTCTAATGCAGCTGTGGCAATGTAGCTTCAGGGGATATGGACTCCCTGTGATCTTGAGTTGTCTGGTTTTCCAGGAAGTCTAAGCAGGAACAATTTTCGTGGCAGGAGGTAGAACTTTCCCTGTATTTTCATATCCCACTGGAAGCTCATGCAGGCTAATTCCCAGCTGCAGGCCAGACCCAGCTACCAGGGTGCTAGCCCTATTTCCCTGGTAAGCTTCTGGGGCCCACCTCTCACTGCCTTGCAGCTTGTGCAGTCAGATTCAAAGCAGTGGAGAATCAGGCCCACAAACATTTTGTCTATGAGCCAGAAATGTCCTTGGAGGAGGGAGGGTGTGCGGTTCCTAGGCAGACATGCCCTGATAGCCCATTGTGGTAGTAAGAACCTCAGGAGGGATTGTTTTCTAAACAAACCTGCCTCCACCAGCCAGGGAAGCTATGCTAGAACCAGCCAGCAACAACTGTACATGCACCTAGGGCTTAAATTCAACCAGAGCTGTCCGGAGCAGAGCTCTGGTCAATATTTTCAAAACCACGAGGCAGAAGCCCCGAGCCCCAGGAAATCATCTGAGAATTTAAGCCCTGCATTCACCCACTCTAGGCGTGACCCAAGTGTTGCTTTGCGATGGGACTGCAGATGGAGCTCGTGGCCTTGGGCAAGTCACACTCTCTGGGTCAGATCGGGGCCCGCTCTGTGCCCCCACACTGGAGAATATGGGGAGTGGGAGGCACGTCCCTAAATCAATGGTAGGAGCCCGAGGAGCTGGGGAAGCAGCCATTGCAAAGCCCCTGCTCCCCTTCTCCCGCAGATGAGGGAGGCATGAGAGCGAGCAAGGCTTCACACACATCCCCTCCCCATCCCCCAGCATGCACTGGGCAGCAGTGGGGTCACAGTCAGCTACGCTACTCTGCTCCAGGAGCAGCCTGTGAAGCAATGTCGTTCACCAGGCTCCTGGCACTGCCATGACTGAGCCCTCTACATCTCAGCCTTCCACCTGCAAAATGGGGATAATTCCACCACCCCACCACAGAGGGGCCCTACCAGGCTTAGTCCAATGATCCAGTTTGTAAGGCATGGTGAGATCCTCAGGTGGAAGATGCAAGGGAAGTGCAAAGTATTCAGTTACTGAGACACAATCATCATGATTTTATTTTAAGAGCTCTGCCCTGTAGAGAGTCCCAGGCACGGAGGGGTTAAGGATAAGCAGATCCCATGAGGTAAATACGTTTTTTCACTCCAGTTCTCTGTTGCTGCCCTTCTGGTTTTGTTAAGGCTGGTGACAGACCCAAAATTCATCTGACCTTGTCTTTATCTTCTGTCTGTTTGTACAGGCTCTGGAATTCTCTTTGGCTCTATTTCCAAAACAAATGCTTCAATTCTCTTTGTAAATAAATACAAAGAAACCAACTGCCAGCGACTCTGCCATAAAGAGTCAGTGGGAGTGTAGGAGGGAGGGAGGAGCAAAGATAATGGCAGGAGAACAGCTTTTCATAGTCAGAGGGAGCAACAACAATATTTGAAAAATACCTCAGCAGCGTCCTTCAAAGTTTCTCTCATTGGATGTGGAGGTTCTTTGGGAGCCAGGCCTTCCTTCACACATTAGTAAGTGTTACGGTCTTAGAAGATGGCTTGCAAGGAGTGAAATTACATCAGTTCTGTCTGTGCTGAGCATGGGGAAAGATTTGGCCTTGGATATTGTCCACCATCCCCAGATAGCGAGAGATTATTTATTAGAAACAGAGCTGTTTTAAGGCTGTTGAAGAACTATAGATTCAGAGAAGGTCCTTGAATTGTTCTTCATATCTACTATGGGGTCTGCAGAGCGCTTCACAACATAAACGTCCTCTGACAAGGACACATCTAAGGTTATGGACCTTCTGCCAGAAGAAACTCCACTACAATCCCTCTTTTTCAGAGTTTGTTGCTTAGATGCCAAGGATCAAATGACAACAGCCTGTAATTTATCTGGCCTTCACTGCTGGCTTAGATGCACATTTGTTTATTGAAACTGTATAACATATTGAAGTAGCTCTGGGTGTATTGTGCACTAGCTGAAAATCAAACTCAAAAACAAACAAAAAAAACCCTACTACATGCTTAAGACCAAAAGGCAGTAAGTGAAGTAGCACAAGTATTTGAGGTCATTTGTAGGGAGGGGAGAACAAACAGGAAACAGCTGAGATATGAATGAACGTCCTTTATAAGCAATTATTGGTCACCGTTTTGGAAAATTAACTGTAAGCGCAGCATATGCTTTATTTTTGCTTTAATCTTTTTGTGGGTGGAAGATGGTCCATTAACTTCAGTTTGCAACAACAAACAACAAAAGAACCAAGCAACAATTCCTTAAAAAACAAAAACCCAACCCCTCCCAGCCCAAGAAATAGGAGGAGACAAGCCCACCCATGAAGGAGAAATAAATTTACTAGGAAACAGAGACCCCACAACCCCACCACTCACACAAAAGCAATGACTACAAGCTACTCTTCCTCATCTCCTCATGTCTCTAGAGTGTCTGTATATGCAAACGCACACAGAATCGCAGAGATCCCAAGCAGGATGCCTAAAATTTCGCAACAATTTTGAGAGATTTTTATTTTGCAACTACAAATTCTTTTACACAATTCCAATCCGACTGTGAAGCGTTTACTGTAAGCCCTGGGGAGCGCTCACTGCTGTGGACTCAGTAGCAGACTTTCAGCTAAAGAGGCAACACTCCAAAGACCAGCGGACAGATTCTTAGCTGGTGTAATCAGTGTAGTTCCTCTGTGGTCATGCCACTCTGCAAATTTACACTGTCTGAGGAGCTAGCTTAGTCTCGCTCTAAAATGGCCATAAATTTTGATTCCCTGAAGCTGCTTGATTGCTTCCCTCCTGTTAATGCTTTGATATATGTCACCATGGTGATTTTACCGGATTGCTATCTCCCGCTGCCTTGTGTGTGATTTCCCACGACAACGAGAACTCTGCACTTCCTACATTTGTGTCCGTGTGTATGGTGAATGACAGTCATAAAGTATGCTGGCTAGTCATCACTGCCATCCATAACAGTGACAACGCTACCCTTCCCCCACTCTCCTGCACTCACCAGGAGTGTGACCCACAGCTGTTTCTGGAGGGACTGAAACACCAAGACACTTGGGTTTTCCATGAGACAGCCGCAAAGTGACTGATTTAGAGGGCCAGCAGGCTGAATACAAACCACTCAGATTATAAAGCACTGCCCTCGACTCCTTAGCTAATTAGTATCAAGGATTCCCCACAAAACATTATTTGGGAGAGTTTTGTCTTGCGTTGCTCACAGAACAGGGAAGCTGGTTTCTTTTTCCTCCTGGGGAACAATCTATTGAAGTAAGCACATTTCTCTCTCTCTCTCTCACACACATACACACTCTCTCTCTCTCTACTGGCTGGATTTTCAGAGGTGCTGAGCACTTCAGCTCATGACCAATGGTTGGGTAAGGCTTAAGCCCCGGTGTTCTTATCTCGGTTCCTGGTGACTTAGGGAAACGTCAAAAGTACATTCAGCACGTAGGAACTAAGGCCAAGATTTTCAAAAGAAACTGGTGATTTGGGCTGTCTCAAGCTTGTGGTGCTCAACATGAGGCTCCTTACGAGCCTGTTTTTCAGAGGCGAGGTGCTCAGCGCTGTCTGAAAAATCAAACCCCTTTAAGGTGGCTCATGCTGGGCACCCAAAAATCACTACGGAGAATCTTAGCTGGTGTCATTGAGCAGCAATGCAGCTTAGCCTCCTTAGTGACCAAATCATTTCTTAAGCTGGCACTTAGGCACCTAAGTCACCAGGCTGTTATGAAAATGTTACCCTAAGATGCTAGGCTTTGCTGGATCGCTCTAGTAAAGATTTCCCTGTGCATTTCAACAGGCATCTCAAAAATATTTTCTCCTCTGTCCTGCTACCTGTCAAATATTTGCAAGCATCAGTGATTGTATTAAAAATATGAAAGCTTTAAAACATACTGATTATCCACACAGCTCAGAAAATGGCAGCACTGAGCTTATCTGGATTTACTGTAATTATTCTGGATTTACTCCTAGAAAAGACAGAGCAGCCATTTTGATCTGAATAGCTGATCTATGTTTCCCCTCTCACTTTATGATCATTATTTTAGAGGAGGAAAGGGCCGGCTCCAAAGCAAACAGACTAGGCAGCAATCTAGAGAGTCCAACACATTGTATGTGGTCCGTAGATCATACACCACGTACACTGATGTCTTCGTAGCAGGGCGGGGGTGTAGCACTGGGCTCGCCCCATGACTCTGTTTCCCTCCTGGATGGCATGGTCCTGAGCAGCACACTGTCTGAGGAGCTGCGTCTGCGGCCACCTGGCCACGTATCATCCTCATCTAAGTCTCCATATAGAGGGGGTGAAGTCTCCTCCTTCCCGCGATAAGGCGGTATATAATCTAGGGTACTTTGAGCAGGCCTGCAGTTCAGGGCTTCTTCATAGGTGGGGACAGCATTGGCATCCCAGGCACTGAAACAAAAAGCAAAGCAAAACTGCATCAAGCTAAACCAAATCAAATGCATCAGATTGTAAAATAGGATTTATAATGAAGTACATGGACTAGGTAAAAGTAGCTATCACATTAGCTAGCGGTTGCTCCAAAACTCCTGGCTACCCAATAGAGAGGTTTGAATTTGACCAGGTTACTCTTTCTTTAAGGGGGATGGGGGGACCTACCACTACCAATTGCATAAGAATAGTCACAATTCTTAAACCAGAGGTCCTTAGACTGTGGTCCCAAAGTGAGTCTGCAGGGCACTTGGTGGTGGCGTACGGAGCACTTGCTGGACACAAAAGTTGCAAAAGTGCTCAGCATCTAACAGCTTCTACTGCCCCCCTGGTGCTGGCGGCTTCTCCTTCCTTCCAGATGCTAAGCATTGCATTACAGGGTGGCTACATATTACTTACTAATGTAAGCAACTGTTGTCGTCATCACACGGAAGTCAAGGGAGGTGTTTCAAGAGAAATTTTCTGCATGAAAGTGTGGTCCACTTTAATTAAAGTCATTTGAGAAGCCCCATCTTAAGTGACTGAAGGCACAGATGCCCACAGTACTGAAGGCCCGTTGCCACTCTGTGCCATGTGGTGGTGCTTATAACGGTGTGTTGAAAAGTGAGAAACTGTTAATACTTTGCAGCGTCAACAGTCTGTGCGTTTGGGCATCCCAAAGTGCAGGCCTCTCCTGATCTGACATGATCATGCAGATGGTTTTCAGGAGACCTGGAGAGATGCTATAGCTTCAAGCTTCCTTCCCACCCTCTCCTTCAAATTGCTCTTTAGCATTTACTTCTGCTGGGATGTCTAGAGGAATTCAGCCAGCCAGTGATGCCTAGATTCTGTTGCAGCTGGGGCTAGCGCACTTTATTTATGTCTTTAAAAAACATCTTCATGTAATTTAGAACCAAAGACCCCAATGACAATCCAAGATCTTATTGTGCTAACATGCCAAGGACAGTACAAACATGCTGCTAGGTTGCATTCCTGCCTGGACAGGTATAATTTGAAACAAGAGGCAAGAAGCGAGTGTGGCAAATGAAAGGAGGAAAAATGGAGGAAAGGGAGGATGAGGGTACCAAAAACAGTTATGGGCAGATCCTGTCCGGGGTCTCTGGATGCTGCTACAAGCCAAATACATATATTATTATTATTATTTATTATTCATTATTAATAGTGTCCACTGTTAATCATTAACTAATCAGCAGTGGGGAGAACCTGGGAAAAACACAACGTTTGTGCCTTTCAACTTTGTTTTGCTGAGTAAACATAGGCTGTGTACAGGTAAAACATTTGCACAACCTTTGATCTTCTCACTTCCCCTTTCCTTGAAGGGGAGATTATTTTTCAAAGGGGGTGGGAAATGTGTGTAAGGCCATGGCCACAAACCTCTCAGTTAAATCTGTAACAGGGCCTGGCTTGAGACTGATGTTTGTCTTGCAGTGTTAGGACATGGCGACACAAACACACACTCCAGAGAAACCCTGTGGGATCCCTTGAAAGCATCGAGCCATGATTCTTCCTTAGTCTGTAAACTGTTGTACCTAAGGGAGCCAAAAACTGGGGACTGATGCCACAGCCAGGTGGCCATGGGTCACCACAGGAGACTTTCATCATTAGAATGGAACACAATGAATTCTACATGTGAGGTGTTTACCTGAATTATCCACAGACCAGGCAGCGCCCAGACCGCCACTGTGCAAGCTGTCCTACACTGCCCTGCCAACGGGTCTCAGTCCTAGCCTAGTGCGAACACCGTTAGAGTTGCCATCTGTTACAGGAATGCTCTATAAAGGGGAAGGTCTGCATATAGGTAAATAGTTAGTAGATAAGGTGGTAGTAGATGATGCTCAAGAATTCTGTTTGTACAGCCCCAAGCACCAGGCGGTCCTGGTCCATGCCGAGGGCTCCTCGGCGCCATGGTAATATGAATAATAGGAACATCCAGCATTGTTCCTGGGGTTTGTAGGACTAATACATTTCTTCCTGCTGTGCACGGCAAGTGGCTTCTTGTGTGCACCTCTTTACATGGAGCTCTTCACACCCACACACCCGTCAACAGGGTTCTCAGGCAGTCAGCAGGGCTAATTTAGTTGCAAGCCAGAATTTGCCCAATTCGCTTATGGTGAGAAACTGGCCTTTTCAAACAAACAAGTTTGAAAATCAGCAACTTGCCCCAGGCTGGCTGTGGGACGGAAGCCGGGTGGGGAAATTCCAAGAACACATTTGTTCACTGGAGTTTGCTGATTTGTGGAAAACAAAACATTTCACGGAGACATTCACTTCCAATGGAACCCAGGCAGGGGTTTGACTGAAACCTGCCTGGCTCCTGCCTGCTCCTCAGCAGCCCACCTGCCAGACTGCCTCAGAAATGGGGAGCCCAGGGCTCCCCGGGTCTATGGCTCCAGGACAGCCTACCTGCCAGTTGGCCTTAGAGCAGGGGACCTGCAGCCAGGACCTGCAGCCCGTGGTGAGCTGGAGCCGGTTCCCACCGGTTCACAGGAACCAGTTGTTAGCCCCGAAAAGGGCTTTAAAATTTAACAAAAGCTCCAGCAGCTCCTGCCCTTCCCCCAGCCCCAGCTCACCTCACTCCGCCTCTGCCTCCTCCCTTGAACGCTCCCGCGGCTTCTCCTCCCCCTCCCCGGCTTCCTGCGAATCAGCTGTTCGCATGGGAAGCCTGGGAGGGCTGAGAAGGAAGCAGCGGCTTCCCGCAGGTGAGTGGGGCAGGGGGGCGGGGGCGTGAGGAGGGCTCCAGGCGCTGCACGGCTCCAGCCTGGCCCCCGACCCCGTCCCCGGGTGGCGCGTGTCCAGTCTGGCCCAGCCCCAACCCCGGCCAGCCGGGCGGCACAGCTCCGGCCCGGCCCGTACCTCCGGTAAGGGGGCAGGGAAGGGGGTTGGATAGAGGGCAGGGGAGTTGGGGGTGGTGGATTAGTGTCGGGTGGTCAGAGAGCAGGGAACAGGGGGACTGAATGGGGGCAAGGGTCCCCGGAGGGCAGTCAGGAAGGAGTGGGGGTTGGATGGGGCAGCAGGGGGCAGTCAGGGGCAGGGGTTCCGGGGGCAGTCAGGGGACAGGGAAAAGGGGTGGTTGGATGGGGCAGGGGTCCCGGGCTGCCATCAGGAATGAGAGGAGGGGTTGGATGGGGTGGCAGGGGGCAGTCAGGGGACAGGGAAGGGGGGTGGATGGGGCAGAGGTCCCGGGGGGGAGAGCTGTTAAGGAACATGGGGGGTTGGATGGGGCAGGAGTCCTGAGGGGGGGGCACGACCCCCTTGTGGGGTGAGGAGGAGGGAACCGGTTGTTAATATTTTGGCAGCTCATCACTGCCTGCAGCTCCAGGGTAGGCACCAAGCAGACTGCCCCGGAGTCAGGGATCCATTCCCTTTGTGGAGAATTTGGTGGTTTCATTCCAAATCAGAACTAAACCAAATTTAAAAATATTGCAGCCCTCCATGAAACAGAATGACCTTTCCCTGCCCTGCTCTGTTCAAAGGTTTCCAAGTGCAAAAGCCAACACAGCTGCCGTGGTGGAATGAGCTCGTTCACAACGGCAATGCTTTCTTTGCTGAACTGTGTGTTTGTGGTGAACCCAGTACTGGGCTAATCACCTCCAGGTCGTGGGGGCAGTACAGGAGAAAGGCCAAAATGGGTGAGCCAGACCTCAGCTGGTGTGCACCAGCATTGTTCCGCTGAAGCCAAAGGAACTACACTGATTGGCACCAGCTGAGGCTCTGGCCCGGGATTTTAACAAGCTTCCCAAAAAGCCTCTGGATGAGCAGGAGCCTGTAATTTGTGTCCCAAGAGAGAATTTTTACAGTAAGTGCTTATGTTCCTTTTAGACTTATTTTTCCCATAGCCTGATTTATAGAAGACATTTCTAAGGGCTTTTTTCCCCCTTGGTTATTTATTTTGTTTTCAAAAACATCCCCCGAAGCCACTCAGAGACAGCATGAGTACAGAAGAAAAAATGGTTTTGATTCAGAGCTGGGAACAAGTCCCAGAGATTCAAACCGGATGAAGTAGCTAAATGTGCATTTTGGGGTGCTGGGGAGTCTGCCCCAAAGCCCAACAAAGTCAGTGGGAATCTTTCCACTGACCTTAATGGACTTTGCATCAGGCCTTTTGTCTAACTGCATTTCTGTTCTACTTAGCAGTTAGTTGTGATGGTTTTCTTCAGTATTTTTTTTTTACCCTGTGTCCAATACAAATTGCTTCTATTTAAAATGACTGAGATTAGTTGTACGGACAGTGAAGTCAATGAAAACCACTGCCACATGCTGTGGTGAGATGCCCACTACTATTACTAAGACAGTGCCTTGAAATAGCCTTCTGCATATGGTGCTGCGAGAATGGTGGCTGAGATCAATGCGCACATGGGCAGAGCCAGCTGGCCTGAAGGACTCTTGGTTTGGTTACGTCATGAGCAAGTCCCAGCAATTCCTATTGTGTTGAAAGGCCACATGCTCCTGGTGGTGGGACGTGCCTGGAAATCAGCATCTACTACAGTTAGTGGTACACTTCCGGCCCTGCCCTAAAGTTTAGGAAGGAAGAGTTGAGGTTAGGCAAAAGGAAAAGGCTCACAACTAAGCAACTGGGCAATGGACCAGACTCCCATGGGATTTGGGGGAGGCTCAGTCGGTGATTCGCACCAGCTGAGAGAGCTGGTCCTAAAGCAAAAGCCCCCACCCAATGTAGGATGATCAGGTTGAATGTCACAAATTGTTTTTTCCTAGCCCTAATATTTATGGCATCCCACAGTTTCGCAAACACCACTGTTGAGCCACAGAACACTGCCAAGGAGTTTGCAGAGCTGTACCTGTCACAATAATGACGCGTAGGCAAGTGAAACAAGCAGTTGTGCCCTGCCAGAAGGCTTCAATTGCACAGATTCTTGCAGAAGAATCTATGTCCTGTAGTCTTCAGCTTGTTGGGTCATGGCACAAAAACTGAAACCTGTCACAGAGACAATCTGTCTGGTGGCTGTTCCTTCGAAGGTAAAAACAATCACAGCCACATTTCCTGATGACACCAGCTATGGAGCAGCAGCAAACATGAGCCAAACTGCAAAGCAACCCGAAGGGAACAAAGCAATTGAGACTACAGGGAATTACGGGAGTTTTGATGCTAATGAGCATACAGTCCTACACATCCATGGAGAGGAAATATACTGCAGACACAAAATGGTCAATGGGAAATATATCTGAGCAGCACCATCCATCACAACAAAGTGAGCTTATTTCTACCTTGTCTTAATGCAGTCCTAATATTATCTTTTAAAATAACCAAGGACAAGAGTTACCATAGGGAAAATGTGGAATTGGGACAGAGAGTTGTCTTCTTAAGGTAGTAATCTCCTAGTGGCCCACAGTAGGAAAAAGGTATGTACTAAGGTATTGCCAACCCCAAACATTGTGAGTCGGGCCCCATAAATCATGTGTTTGACTTAAAAACCATGAGTTTTGGATTCTTTTATTTGCTCTCTGGTTTCTGAGCTTTTAGAGTTCACTCAGGTCACATTTTCAAGATTTTCTCTGAAGTTGTGAAAGCTAGAAACTTACTAACAAAGAAAGGCTGAGAGTCTCTTGATTCCAGCAGCTGGGGCTTTCAGAGAAACAGTGAATACTTGTGATTAAAAGTCCTGATAGTTGGCCACACTGGAGTAAGTAGTACTTAACTAACCCTCCCATCTCCTTCGTGAGGGAGGTTAAGTTTGATCAGTGCTTTGAACATATCATATCCTATATAAACACTCAATTTACTGTATGGTAGTTTAATCATGTAAGTTACTTATTGTCTGGTCCTGGATATCCTAAAAATCAATGAAAACTAGAGTTTAAAAGAACTCATGTTTAAAAAAAATAGTTTCCCTTTTGAGAGTCATCGGTAGCAGAGATTGCACTAACCTGCACGTCCTTTTATCAAGAGGTTCCACGGTGAAGTAGTGTAGGTCTCTGGAGAAGTGGTACTGATAGTGTCGAGACATCCCCCGAGCATTTGCTTTCACCGACCACAGAAGCCCAAAGAGGAGGAGGATGCCACCGATGCCACAGCAGAAGAAGCTGACAGACCTGAGCAGTGCATTAGAGGAGGAGGAGTTTGGCACCACTTTGGCTTCTCCATGAGGCACAGCCATAGCATCATTATTAGACGTGGGTCCCACCTCTCCATCGCTCCACCAGGCAAAACAAAGCGTTCCTGTCACCAGCAGGATAGCTCCAGTGATGGTCACTCCATAGCGGAGAGAGGCAGCCATTCTACAGCCAGATGCCTAGATATCAAACAGGTGAAAAGAAGAAAGTGACAGGGCTTAGGTCACGCTGAACTAAAGGAAAGGGACTGAGCTGATAGGGATGCTGTCATGGTTTCCAGAAGGCAGGACCTTCCAGATGGGACAGCTGTCAAACAAGGACCACTCTGTGGCTTAGAGACTTCAGTGTCCTCTTAAACTGCTTACTATGGGCCAAACTCTGCTCTCACATAGGCACTTCCCACCATTTCAGATGGGAGTTGCACATGTGTCTGAGGAGGGAATTTGGCCCCGTGAGCCCAAGAGTAAAGATAGCTATGGCTTTGGGCCTGTGATGCCTTCAGCGACCTTGTAAATATCTTTAGTCTTAAAAAAAAAAAAAAAGTCTAACATTCACATCCAGGCTAGATGAAAATCCAGAATTGGTATCCAAGTCAGCTTCAGAGATTTGCAAATTTTTTGTCTTTAGATTTCACTCCAGACTTCCTACCATCTTGGAAGATTTGCAGATTGTTTTATGGTCAAAGCTCTTTCCAAGATGTTAGGGGAAAGGGCATAAACCTAAGCTAACACCCCTTCCAAATCAGATACAATTATTACATGTTTTCTCATCTGAGTGGTGACTGTAAAACACTGGCTCAGTGACAGCAGGTATTCTGACCGAAGCACAACGAGGGATAGACCAGGCTGTGTCTGTTTGCCCTCCAAAAGGGCTTATCTTATACCCGGCAGACAGTGACGCCTATTAAAATCCTAGCTCAGAACTCAGTCTTTGCTAGGACCTCTGTGATTGCCAGGTGCTGTATCTGCACTGCAGCCTGGGTAGATGGACTTGTGTTAGCTCAGCTGGAGTTAGTGCGCTAAGAATAGCAGTGTTGACATTGCGGCACCCGTGGTGGCTTGCGCTAGCCATGCAAGCTTGGATCCACCCAACCTCCTGGATGCGAGCTCAGGCAGCTTATTTCTGGTCTCCACCCAGAGCAATTATTGCTTTGGATGTCTTCCTGGTTTGCCAGCATCTTAGTTTCTTCCACTGGAGCTACCCACAATAATGAAATGAATTGCACTGGGGTAAATGCATGTAGATATACAGAAGTCTTAGTCTTCTAACTTTCAGCTGTAGAACTACAGCACCTGGCAATCACAGAGTTCCTATCAAAGACTGAGTTCTGAGCTAGGATTTTAATAGGCGTCACTGTCCGCCGGGTATAAAATAAGCCCTTTTGGAGGGCAAACAGATCATTGCTTTTCCCATGCACTCCTCAACAAGTTGGACCCCAATTCTGTAGTAAGGTCCCTGGTTCTAATTCTCTGGCAGTTTCATTTAAATAAGAAAATAGACATTTATTTTGAAATTAAATGTAATTTATTTTCTCTCTCCTGCAGTCTCAGTTTATGATATTGCACATGTATTGATGGTGCATCTCTGCATAGTAAAAGGTGTTGGGGATGAGGGGAAAAGTTTAGTAACTAGATATGGAGTTCTGGGGGTGGCTGGGATTGAGGGATAAGCAAATTAGATGGCTGCGTCTGCTGAAATGCTCAGCAGCATTCAGATTTATGCCATCATTACGGTCCAGAGTCAAAACACATTGACATGAATGAGGAAATTCACATCACACGGAGCTACTGTTTTCTGCAGCTGCATGAAGGTATCAGCTAACCTTGAAAGTGTGATCTGTATAAACTTCAAAACCACACGAGTCAGAAACAATATTGTTTAGACTGAAAAGCTAGGTTCTGGAGTCCAGTTCTGTGGCATGGTGTGGATTCTGTGGCTACAGGAAGCCCTTGCTACATGGGTTGGAATTTGAATGGCTTTTGGCAACTGGATCAGATTATGTCTATTAGTTAAATATGGGATTTTTCCCTTCTGTAAAACACGACATTATCTGTGTGTGTACTCTGCCCATCACCTGGGGCCTCGAACTTGGTTGGGCCTGTACAAGGCACAGTAATACTAAATTAATAATAATAATAATAACGTATATGCTCATAGTAAAAAGAATGCGGGGGAAAGAATACACACGATATGCTACACAAACTGAATACAGTCGTTCAGCAGCTTTTCCAAGAGCAGTGAGGTTGCCCTTTACTGTATTTTTGATGCAGTGATATTCAGTTAATCTCATTTTTCATGTTACAAGTCAGCTTTAAGATCATCTTCAAAACTGAGTAGGCAGATGACTCTATACCACATCTGTAACCCACAAAGTGTAGTTACGTCAAAAGCGCCAGTAAATGTCCAAAAGTTCAAGGTCAGTTCAGCATTGTCAAGACTGCAGCTACTTATCAGACGGGCCAACTAAATGGAAACCTGAATTACTTGGTAGTGAAAGAAATGCTATGTGATCTGATCCACATTTAATGAAGAGCGATGTTGAAAAGCAAGATTTATTAAAGTTACCAGAAGCCTGGATGACTCAGAGGACTGATAATGTGATACATCTTTCGGCTTGAGGTCATGGGTTCAGATCCACCCCAGGATAGCCCTAAGCCAAAATTACCATCTGCTGACTGGTTAGTGGTCATTGCAAAATGAATTAGTGTTTCATGTGTGTAAGTAGACAGGTCTCCATATTGGAATTAGTACTGTTATTGGCAATCTAAGCAGAGAAAGCAGCGGTTGGATTGACTGGAGAAGGAGACTGAACTTTCCGATGAAGGTGACCCCTACAGTGCAGCCTGAGGGTACGTAAGCAGGGTAGCATGGAGAAGTTTGCCCATGTGCTGTCCTTGAAGTGTGGTACCTCATCATGCAGACAGAGGACTCTGTTCTCCAGAGTTTGTCAATCCAGTATTTTTTGTGAGCATTAAATTCTACTGAGGTTTTTTTCAAATGAATGAAGTAATAATCCACGAAGAAAAATGATTTGTTTATGGAAATATTAGCGATGAGCCTGACACCGAAGTCCTGGATCTAAGTATTCCCAAATTTAGTGAAGTACGGATGCCAATTCAAAATTCAGCCCTTTGATCCTACAGTCAAATCCATCCCACCAATGGAATTTCAGCTGGATGTAGAAGTCCACCTGTACATCTCAGATTGCAGGATCAGGGGGCCTTTGAATGTGAGATCCTGAGAAGGGTCTCAATGAACAATTTAACCTAAAAGGCTTCAATACCAGAGTCCCCTTCAAAACACAACTTCCTCTCAAAAGCACTGAAGTGTTTGTTTTCGTCTCCCACTTAGGAGGCTTTTCAATTGACTTTCATAGGCTAAGACCATTTAGAAGATCTGTACATTCAGGGCTTCAATTAACACAGCTATCAAAGTATTTAAAGTTAAAGGCCTTGATCCCGCAATTGCAGCATTGCCAGCTCTCATGATTTTATCATGAGTCTCGTGATAGTTCATGTTTTTTGTTAAAGCCCCAGCTTCTGGAGTCAAGTGATTGCATGAAAATCTCAGCTTCCATTTAACAAAAAATAAGATTCTAGCCTAAATAGTTGTCGAGAAAAGCTTGAAAACATGAGTTAAGTGCACCCTAAAGACCCAGAAAGCAAAGAAAAACACCTCCATATTCATTCTTTCCCCAATACATGATTTTTGGGGACCCAGCTCAGGATTCTGGGCTGTTTGGAGTTGGCAATCCTGCAATCAGCTTTGGATGGGTGGATTCCTGCCCCGTGTACTGCCCACATTGCCCTCATGGGTAGGACTGATGATGCAGGGCTCTACAGTATGAAGGTAACTTGAACAGGTGAGGTTTTATCTGAAATCCAGCAGATGCCTGTTCATTATTTTGTATCCAAATAACCCTGAGAACGCTCTTCAGTTCTGCCTTGCAGAATTACTGCGTGGGGGAGGTTAAGAGCTGAAGGGAGTCTCGATGCTTGTGAAGTGTGATAGATTGACAGCTCTAGAGAATAAAGTTCTCTCTTGACATAATAGGCACAGCACAGGCAGTGACAGCACAAGCTTCCCTCACCCACCCACCCACCCAGCGCGCATCAGCCTGGATCCAAGAGGGTGATTTTTCCAACATGAGGTTCCTGCTCTGACACCCCCATCTCCATTCCCACCATCATGCATATTTTTTTACTACACCCACAACAACAAAACGCGCAGGATATGCTTTGAAACCATTTTTAAAAGGCTTCTCAAACATTTAACGTTTATCCCGATGTGCGAGCTGAAGGGGAAAGAGAACAGAGAAGCAGGGGGAAAGAGGGAAAGGACTTTATCCCTCTCTGCGGATATGGCTAAAACCATATCTATAAGAGACTGCGGTTCTTCCTTGTGCGCATAGTTCCAAAGGCAAAAGACTTAACTGCTCTTCAAAATGCACCAAAATGACTCATATCAGGTACTAGCAAACAAATTTCCAAGAGAAGGATGCACTGAGACCACCCCTCCTCCCACCAAGGATGGCTAATTACTAATTTCAAATACTGTCACCCAGCCAATGAGATACTTGAATAGCTTGTTCCCCCATCCACCCACCCACCCCGTTTCCTATATTAATCCATAAAGAGAAAACCCTTTGACCTGATTCTAAACAATCCTTATGCGGGAAAATGTATTTGTATGTTGCATATACAACCATTATTACTATAGATGTCTCCAATAAGATACTTAAAACTGCATCCCCCATACAGTTATGCAGATGATGATTCATAAGATCTACTGTTAGTTAGAAAAACCATCTTATCCAGAGCCACAAGAGACAGAATGAGGCTTGAATTTCCCCCATATCAAGATAAAGTATGGATCCACCTCCATAGCCAGTCTCTCCACTGTGCGTTCTTGATACTTTTAATACTCACAAATACATTACCAGGAATACAATTAAGAAAACAAAGTAGGCTGAGAAGTTGGATTGTTTAAGAAGGTTCCATCTAGCTTAGATTTGAGATATACAGATACATATTTCTGTGCAAAACAAAATCAAAACACAGGTTGAGTTTTAACATAGCATTCAAGTAACTCTGCTAATATATTAACCTCCCATATGTGGGCTAGGGATGAGCTCACATGCCCTGATGGCAGATTTACAAGATGGAAGCACTTCTGCAATGGGATATGCAACCACATTTTCAAAAAGTGTTGCTGATTTTGTGTGCTCTGGGGGACTAAAGAAGGATGAGAAGAGTTTGGTACCCAGTGCACCCAAAAATGAAGACATACCTGAACTTGTGGGCCACAATCTTTTGGAAACTGGTAACACATAAATGACTGGTGATAGAATTATGCAACATGTCAGGTTCTGATTAGCAGAGCAAGGCACAGTGCCTAGCTTACTCAGCCCATAGGGATCACAGCCCTTTAAAAAAAAGGGGGGGGGCACTTTATATTGACTGCTATCAGCCAGATCTGGATTTTAAGCAACCCCACTAACAAGAGAATACACCCTATTCCCCTCTGGGTTTCTAACATCTTCATGGTGCAAAGTCACTAACAAGCACTGCTCCTCCCTTCCCTTACTGCATGCCTAGGGCTGGGAGGCAAAGTAGGGGGGTACTCACCCACCTCACAGCCTCAGATCTCCCCCCATCCGCTCAGCTGACATGGAGAGCAGCAATGAAACTCTTCTAGCGGCAGGGGCCAGAGCACTAGACGGCTCCGCTCCGGGGAACGCTAGCCTTGCATACACCGGTCCCAGCCAGACCGTCCAAGCTCCCCAGAGCCTGCAAAGAAAACTTTGGCAACAGCAGCGCCCCCCAGGGGAGAGGCTCCCACTGAGCTAGTGCAAAAACACCCCCCCCCCCAAATCACAAAACAGCAAGAGCAGCTGCTGTGATCTCAGAGTCAGAAGTGATGCTGCTGCACAAGATCCTCCATGCAAACTAGCAAACCCCACCCTCTGTTATGCCACTGACACGCCCTTGGAAAGTCTGTTCTCATGAAGGGAGTGTGGCTACAAAGCTCCTCCTGCTGCCTAGCCAGCCACAGCCCAGCCCTGCACTAAGCACCCCTCCCACTCGGAAAGCTTGTCTTCCATACACGCGTTCTCTCGCCCCGACAGGAATCAGAGCAAAACCATTCACCCAGAATCGGACTGTGGGCAGAACGTCGTGTGAACCCCATCAACGCCCCCTCCCCCAAGCTACAGCTGTTTCACCGAAGTCCTCGTGGAAAAGCCCTGCGTGTTGCAATCTGCCTGTGCTGCCCAGCGACCACGCTTGCCTAAGGTTGTTTCTGCTCGGCTTGCAGTTTAAAGTAAAGCAGAAGCCGGATCCCAAGATTTAAGTAAGTCTGGCTGGCTGCTCCGTTTCGCTGTTGATTCACCTTCCCTTTCCCATCCTGCTGGGAGCATGAGGTATAAAGTGATGCAATTACAGGACAAGCTCAATTTTCATTTAAAAACAAGCCAGCCTCGCCCGTTAAATTACAATAAAGAAGCTTGAAAACAGGAGCTCAAAACTGAGAAGGCAAATAAAAAGAAACCCAACTGTGTTTTTCTTTTAATCTCCTGATTTTAAGGCAATCTCATGATGTGGGGGGAGGGGGAGACTCATAGTTTTTGAATGTTTGGAGTGGGCAATGCTGCGGAAATCATTTAAAAAGGGATGGAGAATAAAACGGAGAATATCTTTTTGCCCTTATATAAATCCATGGTATGCCCACATCTTGAATACTGCCTGCAGATGTGGTCTCCCCATCTCAAAAAAGATATACTGGCATTAGAAAAGGTTCAGAGAAGGGCAACTAAAATGATTAGGGATTTAGAACAGTTCCCATATGAGGAGAGATTAAAGAAACTAGGACTTTTCAGCTTGGAAAAGAGGAGACTAAGGGGGGATATGATAGAGGTCTATAAAATCATGAGTGATGTGGAGAAAGTGAATAAGGAAAAGTTATTTACTTGTTCCCATAATATAAGAACTAGGGGCCACCAAATGAAATGAATGGGCAGCAGGTTTAAAAACAAATAAAAGGAAGTTCTTCTTCACCCAGCGTACAGTCAACCCGTGGAACTCCTTGCCTGAGGAGGTTGTGAAGGCTAGGACTATAACAGGGTTTAAAAGAGAACTAGATAAATTCATGGAGTTTAAGTCCATTAATGGCTATCAGCCAGGATGGGTAAGTAATGGTGTCCCTAGCCTCTGTTGTCAGAGGATGGAGATGGATGGCAGGAGAGAGATCACTTGATCACTGCCTGTTAGGTTCAGTGCCCCTGGGGCACCTGGCATTGGCCACTGTCGGTAGACAGGATACTGGGCTAGATGGACCTTCGGTCTGACCCTGTATGGCCATCCTTATGTTCTTAGGAAAGGCACTGGCTCTGAGCACAAGCCAGCACAGAAACAAACATGTCAGTAGCAGCAGTGGGGCAGTTTAGAGGCTGAGGGTAGCTGAGAAAGGATGATCTAGTGGTTAGGGCACAGACCTAGGCATGGGGAGAGATGGGGTGCAGTCTGTGCTCTGCCACAACTGTACTGTGTGACCTTGAGCAAGTCACTTAGCCTCTGTGTACCTCAGTTCCCTGTAGATGAGGGATGGGCGCATTTCCCTGCCTTGCAGTGGTGGTGTGTCATTAAAGATTGTGAGGCTCGGCTATTGTGGTAATGGGGGCCACAAAAGCACCTAAGATAGAGACCTAGTGTTCCCTGTTTCTGGCATAAGTTTCCAGGCTGAATACTTTTAATTGGAAGTGGCTCAAATCACCTGTGGATCTGGATTCCAAACAAGTGTGAAGTTTGAGCGTGTTCCAGCCTAAGGTTTGGTGGCCAGTTCACCTTTATTGTTCTATTTGCTATCTGGATTTATGGGCTTTTTAATTGTCCAGGTGAAATTCTGTAAAATTTGACATGCATGACCAGAAATTGTCGCTGCTTAAAAGCTGTCATGTTTCTCCCCAGAAACAGCTAAACATCTCTGTAGCTCACTTACATCCCTGTAAGGGTGCTGCAAGACTTACCATTGTAATAATTAATAATGAATTAACACTTTGCAAGTATACAACATCTTTCACCCACAAACATCATTACAAAAGTGGTTAGTCTCCCCAATTTCCAGAGGGAAAAATGGAGGCACAGAGAGGGTAAGTGAACTGCTCACGTTCACACAGTAGCAGAGCACAGAATAGAACGCAGTAATATTGAATCTCACTTCTAGCCACTAGTCTATGCTGCCTCCACCTAAACCTGGTACATTCATGTTTGCAAAGCAGTTTATGGCCCCCATAGAATCTGGGTGCACTTAAAGAACATTAAAGAATCCTGTGGCACCTTATAGACTAACAGACGTTTTGCAGCATGAGCTTTTGTGGGTGAATGCCCACTTCGTCGGAACATTAAAGAACATTATTACAGCAGGAGTTATGAGGAGAAGCTGTTATATACAGCCTTCCACATTCTTTTTCTTAGTGCATGAGCAAGTGTTCAGTCTTGGGAAGACATGCTGTGATGTCATTTTTATTTATGCAAGATTCCGGGTAGAAGCAATGGTCCTCCACTGGGAAACTGACCTGCCAAACCCTGGATATATGTTACTGCTCAGCAGACGGGCAACAATATAATGAAGTGTTCCCTTTCCTCCTCCAATGATAATGAAGTGTAAGTTATATTGGTTTCAAGTTGCTGTGAGATTCATGGTCATCCTGGTCTCTCCAGGAAAGGAGTTTTACAGCTGTCTCCAGCTGTCCTGAGATGTACAGTCTTTGTGGACAGCTCCATTGTTCCTGAGTGTTATGTCTCCCAAAATCCATTTTCCCAAATATGCTTTATTAATTGGCTACAGTGACCTTAATTAGATCAGAATAACAGTGTGAAAATGTAACAAGAAAAATGAACTCAGTTAACACAATGAGTAGGTCTATGTTTATAAACTACATCCAGTTCTTCTACTTTCTTGGGTTCAATCTCCAAACAACTCCAGCTGCAGCTTCTTCCAGCTGGCAAGTCTTTAGAACTCTGTCACTCAGTGTTCCAGCTCTTAAAGGTGTAATAACCATACACCAGAACCACAGTCGGTAAAGCAGCACCACTCTGATGGCACGCTACTGTTGGAGAAGGCCCTGTTGCAGAGATAGAGGCAGGTATGGTAGTCTTGGGCCATGGAGGTCTTTTTAGATTAACCATGACCTTAAATTCTCTCTAGTGTTTAGGGGGAGCCATTCATGTGCTCCCTTCCAGTGTTGCTTTGCAGACAAGCAGCCATGTACTGGCTAACTGTCTACTGCAAGGTACTGATTCAAAGGTAATTGAGGATGCTCTGCAATTCCCAGGATCAGGTCTCTAGTCCTTAATTAGACAAAATTCCCATTGAGTTCTAGCCTTGAAGTTTACTCAGGCTAAACTCCCATTGAAGTTAAGACTGAAGAATTAGCCCCATTATTATGGTTTCAACAGAGAATCAAGCAGAAAAATGTGAGGACATGTAGGAGAAAATGCAAATAGCTTCAGCTGTGAAAATGAGAGCAGAGAAAGTTACTGGCTAAGTAAACTGCTTTTATCTAGATGTTCTACTACCTAATATAACACTACAGGTGCTACACAACAACGTATGATAAACAGGAGATCTGCGGAGTTTTGGGGGCTGGAACTGAGTCTCATTCCACACAGGCAAAATCAAGCCCACTCTCTAGCCAGAATGACTGATGGAGAAACTCTGAGATCTTTGTGGAGTTTCCCCATCAGGCCCTTCCCATATGTGTTTCCAGTGAAGGGACTGGTCCAGCCCTGGCCCTGAACCCAGGGGAGTAAAGACTGAAGAAGGAGTTGGATTGGTCTCATTTTGAACACAAATATGATGTCTGAGTTTTTTAAACATTTATTAAATAGTCAGAGTTGCTTCTGGGTAAAGGTAGGATCAGCTGACCATGTCCCTCAGAGCCATGCTTAAGTGTTTCAGGATGTATGATGTCCCGGTGTACAAACATTATAATATCTCCATATTGTTCCTGCTAACAATTAGTGGCACTTTTGCAAACTGACCTCACAGCAGCAGCAGAAAGAAAACTTGGACCTCTGACAGTAACTGCTTAGTGCATTGTTATTATTAAGCGATTCCACATTCCTTACACAACCGCAGCTCCCACTGACTCTCTTCTAATGTCACAAGTGTGCTATAAAATAATAGACTGTCTCTTCACAGGGATCACACAAAAAGGCAGGCTCCTTCTCTGAAGAGTTTACACTGGAAATGGTGGGTTTAATAGACCCCAAAAGGGGTGAGGGATAGTAAAGGTGTACACCTTGAGTAAAACGACGTGGAATTTTGTATTGATTTTTTAAAGAGTCTTTTGTATCCTGTGCTACAGAAGTAACGTGGTTGGAATGAGGCAAAAGTGGAGACTTGGTTAATGGATTCTGGAAAAGCGTTCCTAGAACGAGGGATAGCATGGACGAAAGTACTGAGACATTGGTGAAAGGAGATGAAAGGGGGATTGAGGCTGGTGTCGATGGAGCACAGCGTACAGGGTGGGAATGGGACTGGAGATCAGGGAAGAGGTGTAGGAAGGAGCTGTGTGATGCCTTGAAAGCCAAGAACAAGAAGTGGCACTTACAGCACCTGACCTGGAAGGATGAAAGGTACCAATCTGAAATAAGATGCTCGGTGTGAGTTACCCCTGCTGGACCATTCTCCTCTAGGGCAGGGCAGATGATGTTTGCACGACTGTCCTGCCGCAAAGGTTTCACCCAGGGAGGGCAGTTTTAATGGGCACGGGGGGCACTATTCTCCAGCTGCCTTGTTTACACTTCCTCTCCAGGTAGAGCCACTCATTACTGAGTCTGTGATGGCCTGCTCTCAGTGCTTGTGGACTGGTGCACTGAACCCTGTTCCGGAGGACGTTCCAGCGCTGGGTCCCTCCACTAGGGTGTGCAATGGCAGAAGCTGTCACCGACTCTAGGAATCAGGAATTCATTAAAACCGTTGGGCCAGATTCTAAAGCCCCTACTCAATCCTTACTCCAGCAAAACTTCCCCTGACTCTGAGAACCACTGTATGGTGTAACGTTCGGAGGTTTGGGCTTCCTTCCTGCATGTTAGGGACAATAATTGTGCTAGCCCCTGCGCACCCCTCTGGTCACTGTTTGTTACCCTCTGTGACCACTCCATAGAGCTTCTATTCAATAGAGTATTCAAGGAGGTGGGTCTGTTACAACTCTGGGTGATAGAGCCTGTTGTTTAGCTCAACCTGTAGAAATTTACACTTTAGGGCTGTTTCTTGTTCAGTCGTTGTTGGCCAAAATGGCTGCAATCCCTAAGCTAAATATCAAAGTGTCACAGAATGTCACGTTGTCTCTGTGAAACCCAGAAGGTGTCAGGTTTCAATAAGTAGATTGAATATAATATGTTATGACTCTTGTGCATCCTTGATTTTAAATGTTCACATCATAAAGACAGGGGTCCGACTCCTGGTCCATGACTAGGGCTCCTAGGTGTGATGGTGATTGGTAATACAAATAATTATAATACTACTTGCTAAATAATAGGGAAAATGGACCAAATTCTATACTTGTGGAACTCCAGTGAATTCAACTGAGTTACACCAGCAATAAATTTAGCCCAATAATGTTTAAATAAACTGACATCATCCAGATATTCTAAGCAATCTTTCAAGCTTCCGCCTTACCCTCTCAACTGCACTCAGATATTACCAGGGTATCAAGGGAGCACTTGATATCCAGGTATTTTATTTTATTTCATTTTGGGCAGTACAGAAACACAAAGGAGCAGGTTACTGTGATACGATAGTACCCAGCCCATAGACATACCATGGCTATATGATTTCCCAGCACTATTTTCACTGACACAGCAGTATAATCATTCCTGATTGGGAGCAGGCACTCTGCAAGCATTTGCATTGTTGCACGAGTGTATTATGAAATTGTGTGCAAAATCAGACTACCACAATGCTGATGCAGCCAGCCTTAAAAAGACCCATCCTCAGAACAAGGTTAGAGTCTTCGGACCAGATCCTCAAAGGTAGCTAGGTGCCTAACTCTCATTGATTTCAATTAGGGTTAGATGCCTAAATTACCTTTGAAGCTTTGGGCTTTACCTCCTTCACAGGGTTATAAAATGACTGTGAAATATATTTGAAAACCCTGTATAAGGGATGCAAACTGTGTTTAGGATGCAAACGGTGCACCTTTTCTGTAACATGGATTAAAAGTCGGAGGGCCAAATTCACTGCTGGTATAAGTGGGCCCAACTCCACTGGAGTTGTGCCTGCTTAAAGCAGTGGTGAATTTGACACCCGATCTCAATGTTATGCTAGCATGGTTTATTCCTAAATGAAACAGTACAAGTAAAACCCTTCTGTTGAGGAAGTGCATGACAGGTGTTAATATGTGCTGGAGAGATGCACTGCAGGCCGTCTGGGAAGACATTATTGTTAAGGCAATGATTATGACATTAAAATTTTTAGTAAATTTCACTGCACAGGTATGAGGGGGGAAGTTAAGTTACAGAAAAGGTTACCAAATAATGTAGTTTGTGCTACATCAACATACGCAAGAGTAGAGTGGGGGGTGTTGAAAGGTGAGGCCAGGGAGAGGGAGGCTTGCTCACCCCATCCTCAGCTTCTATTCAACAGGAGTGGGCCTGGCTCCCTGTTCTTTGGCATTGCGACCTGGCACACGGTGTCATACACCACTCAGGTTTGGCCTGTCCACCCCACCGTAGATGGAGACAGTGGCAGATGGGGTAAACCTTAGTGGCACTAAGAGGTAGTAATCTTGACACCTCCTCTGATGTGTACAGCCCAAAAAGCAGTAGAACCACTTCAGACCATAAAGAACACATGCCAACACATCCCATCATTCTCCAGTGTGTGTGCATGATCCATCCACTAGCTACTCCTGAGGGGATTCTGTACCAAAAAATTAAAAATTCTGCACACAGTATTTTAAAATTCTGCAAATTTTATTTGTCAAATAAATGTGGAGGCTCCAGCGTGGCACTGGGAAGCACAGGCCACTAGCTGCTCAGAGGTGGGAGATCACTGTGCAGCTCCCCACTACTCAGGACACGGACTCAGTGGTGAGGCTGCACCCAACCCTGACACAGTGCAAGGACCGGGCCGTCCCCAGAAACATCCCAGGGCCCTGCCCCTCCGTGCCAGGTGCACCAGGTGTGGGCAGGAAGGCTCAGCAAGGCAGGATCCAAGTGTGGATGGGCTTAGCGTGGGAGGATCCAGGTGTGGGTTGAGAGGGTTCTGTGTGGGGCAATCTGGGTGTGGGTGACTCAGTGGGGGATCTGGGCGCTGGAGGCTTGCTGGGGGGGGTTCTGGTTGCAACGGTAATGGGACACTGCAGAGGGGTCCAGGTGAAGGTGGTTGGGGCTCAGCAGGGGGGTCTGGGTTTGGGGGAATAGAGCTCAGCAGGGGGGCCTGAGTGAGAGGAGCTCAGAGTGGGGGTCCAGATGTTGGAGGAGAGGGGATCAGTGGGGTGGGGAACCAGGTGCAACTGGTTAGGGCATGGTAGAGTGGGGATTCGGGTGTGGGTGGCTCATTGGGGTTCAGGGGGAGTGGGGCTTGTCAGAGAGGGTTCTGGGTGTGGGGGGAGTGAGGCTCAGCGGGAGGGTCTGGGCATGAAGGGGTCTGGATGCACAAGGGTTAGGTGGATGGGGGAGCAGCTCCCTGTACAGTAATCCCTCCCCCTGCAGCTGAGGAGTCATGGGTGCAGGCAGTGGTAGGGACAGAGTTTGTAGAGCTTCCTACAGCCAGGGGAGAAATCTAGAGGTGGGTCTGACACAGCTCCAGATGTCATGCAGGAGAAGAGGAAGTCCTGTCCTTCCAAGCCCAGCCAGGACTAGCAACTGAGCCCGGCACAGGGTAGGAGCCACCAGACGGGTCTTCCCCAGTCCCGCCTCCTGCCCCACAGTGATTTACCTCTCTGCCAGCTGCCCTGGGCACCCAAAACATGCTGCTGGGGAGGGTCGTATGACCACTCTTGTGGCTTCCCTTTGCTTCCCTGTCAGAAAGCCATTTTTCTGCGGGGAAGCAAAGAAATCTGCAGGGGACATAAATTCTGCACATGCCCAGTGGCACAGAATTCCCCCAGGAGTAACTAGCCAAACCCTCCAGGCTCTATCCACTGACAAGCATGAGACCAATTGTATTTGGAAGCTGCTACAGACTCTGGATTGCAATAGTGGCTGTTCCATACCATAGCAAAGTGCAGAACATTAACAATTTAGTGTGAAGTTACATGAGCTTGCATTTAAGGCTGATTAATGTGAACATACACAACTTTTCTTTCTTTTTTGAGTGGTTTTTCCACTGTGTTTATATTTTAAGATGTCTGATGAAAGAAGAGCACTGATGATCAGAAAATATGTTTATTTATTATTTGGGCACTGTAAGTTTTCTGATGTCCTTAACTATTAATTTACCTGTTTTAAATGCTTGGAAGCAATGTAAATGATGTGATAGCTAACTACATAATAGCCAACCAGCAATTTTAACTGGTTGTTTCCTGTCTGTATTTTTTTTTTTACATTATTATTTTTTTCTTTTGTGTAGGTAAATGAAGATGAAGGGCTGGATCCACAGCTGACTTGGAGTTAAACTAGGGGTTTTTTTTAGTGCATAGCTTGGAATTACACCAGTTTACATCAGCTGGGGATCTGGCCCATAACAGTTAAAAAAATTGTAAATAAACCAAGTAGGACAGGGAGCAGATTATTAAATGAAAAGAAATGAATGGTGAAGGCCATGAATGTCTTAGCTTTGTTTGGAAGAATGGTAGTAATAAATGTACTTGTGGCTTATGCAGTTAAGTGGCAGAGTGCAGGTGCATCTTCTTTGGGAGCTGAAAATGTGACTAAGAATTTGGTCCATATCATCCCTTCCATTAAAATAACTTTGAATTTTTTCCCTTCCATTACTTCACATTAAGATGTTTGCAAACCTCAATCCTCAGATTACACCAGAATACTCTGTGTGTGTCCCACAGTGTTGCAATGGAGGTGCTGCATGTGATAATCAGCATAATGGTTTATTGGGCCTCTGAGGACAGAGTACTAGTGACTGAGCAAATCTGCTTCAATCAGGAGATCAGAGGCAAGGAAAGGAAGAAGTTGCTCACGAGCCCTTCGCCCTGCATCCCCGACAACAGCTGACAAGCCCTTTAAGGATCGCAACCCACAGACTGAGAACTGCTGCTTGATAACATTCTGAACGGAGGGAAAAGGGTAGCCCAATATTGCCACATAAATGGATCCTTTCTTAGCCCTTTTAATGAAATTTTATATGAATAAACCCAGGCTTTTTTGTTCATCACACCTCACTTCTCCTGCTATTGAGCCCCATCACAATCCTAGATCTCACTGGGCACCTCTTCATGCAGGAAAAGATGGAACAATCACAGCCTCCCCTATGGCTGCTGCCACTGCTCACTCCTGAACAGCAGCATACATGGGCTCAACGGGGCCCAAAACCAACTCTCGATTCATTGCCACCCCAAGAAACCACCATTGCCATCTCCCGCCGCGTACACCTTTCTGTGCTGCATGACATACCAGATGCGGTAGATGTCCATCTGTAGCACTAGATTCCGGACCTCCTTCCCAACGGTTTAATGCAGAGTGATGATTGGTCACAGCCATTTTATTTTGCTGCTCGTGGCACAGCCCCACAGTGACAATGCAGTGAGGATCAAAATCACTTTCCCAGCCCAGCTTTTTGTTTTGACTAGTTATTATTTTTATAAACCCCAGACAGTGTGTCTTTTCACAGGCCGTTGTAAAGCTGCATTTAATAAACTTTAGAGACAATCCACAAAAGCTCTAGGAAGTTCCGCAGCATGTTTATTTCAGTAGCTCTGTGAATGTTCTGACCGTTAGCTGACCTTGCTTCCTGACCTACGGTGCTGAGCCACCAAAGCATTTGCCAAATGCAGGGGTTTGCTAAACTTCAAAATTTTATTTCACATTATACATCTGCTTCCTCCCCACACAATGAATGTGACCCCTACAGCAGCAGGTGTATCCAAATTCTCTATCAGCACTGATCATGCCATCTTATTATGCAATTGATGCTTGGTTGATAATCCAAATATATGGTTCCATTTATATAACACTTTGCCCACTCCAGTTAATTAATAAGGCCTCATACCAACACCCTTGTGAGATGGGAAGTATTATTAGCCTCTCTTTTACAGATTCAGAAACTAGAGCTATGAAGTGAAGTGATTTGCATAAGGTCACAAAAGGATTCAGTGTCAGAGCTGAAACTGTAACTCAAGAATGCTTGGTTCTCTGGTCTGTGTTCAAACCACTAGACCGGGGTGGGCAAACTTTTGGCCTGAGGGCCGCATTGTGTTTCGTAAATTGTATGGAGGGCCGGTTAGGGGAGGGGGTTGTGGCCCGGCCCCCACCTCCTATCTGCCCCCCCCAGGACTCCTGCTCCATCCAACCCTCCCGTTCCCTGACGGCCCCTCTGGGACCCCTGCATCATCCACACACCCCTGTCCCCTGACTGTCCCTAGACCTCCGCTGCCCCATCCAACCCCCCTCCTTCCTGACTGCCCCCTTCGACTCCTGCCCCCAGTCAACCCCCTGTTCCCCCCCAACCGCCCGGACCGCTTTCCACACTCCTGCCCCATCCACCACCCCGAACTCCCAAGCCCTGTATCCAGCCCACCCACCCTCTCTGCTCCCTTACCACACTGCCTGGAGCACCGGTGGCTGGCAGCGCTACAGCCGCACCGCCTGGCTGGAGCTGGGCCACACACTGCTGCTGCCACCACCACGCAGCACAGAGCACCGGGTCAGGCCGGGCTCTGCAGCTGCGCTGCCCCAGGAGCCCACAGCCCCGCCACCCAGAGCATTGCACCGGCGGCGGAGCGAGCAAGCTGAGGCTGCGGAGGAGGGGGGACCGTGCGGGGAGGGGCCAGGGGCTAGCCTCCTAGGCCAGGAGCTCGGGGACCGGGCAGGACGGTCCCACGGGCTGGATGTGACCCACGGGCCATAGTTTGCCCACCCCTGCACTAAACTATCCTTTTCTTCAGATGAAATTCTTCCCAGTGCAAAGAGCTCAAACCAGACATTCCTTATCGATTATGTCCCAGTCAAGCCTATAATGAGAGAGTTAAGTTGGGGTCAAGTGGTGCGGTGGACCTTATCTGAACTCTCTACAGAGGGATGAATTTCACCCTCTCTGAATACCATCTGGAGACTGCTAACATGCTAGAAAGTGATTGTCCAGTACAGTCGTCTGCCAGTAAAATGGAGTTTCTGACACTCAACACTAGATGTGATTATGACAATCGACCCTCAGGTGCTCCTCACCAAAAGTTATTGCCTCTATTCCCTAACTTGAAATATTTGCAGAACATGTCAGGTGATAGGAACCATGCGAGATTGATATTTTAATATCCAGCAATAATTTATTTGTAAATGTCTCCCTGAAGTTAGTTATTAGTAAATGTCTAGATACCAGGGTGACTGAGCAACATCCAACAGATAATATTCTTTTCACATAAAATCTAAGGGGGAGATTTTCAAAAGGGCAACTGAGAGCCCAATTGCCACTGAAAGTCAATGGGTATTGGACACCGAACACATTTGTGCCTTTGAAAATCTTCTTAATTATGCTGGCCCCTGCACATGTGCATTAGGGTGAGGAAAGGGAGCAGGGACACATTCTACCCCTTGTGCACCTGCGTATGAGCCATTCCTTATCTCTCCTAAGTGTTCCCAGGTCTCATCTTGGCCTTATCCCCAGGCACACTGTAAAGCTCTGGCACCTTTTAAAGGGCATAACGACCCTAACTCCTCTGGTGCTATTATCCCTTACTCAATAATGTTGCCAGGTAACTAACACCCAGGTATGGCACTTGCTCCTCCTTCCTAGCTCAGCCCTGCTTCATCATACAAGTTAGCTCTAAATTCTTAGTTAGTGTAAAAATGACTGACTATGCTATTCTACGGAAATAGTCCAAACCACTACATTTTACAATCATATTAGAACAGGATTGTTTGCCATTACTCTGGAATTTTGTTGTAAGGAATAATAGTTACTGGCTTATAGAATGGTTGATTATATTCCACCACATTTTTTTCATTGAAGTCTTTAACTTGAAACCTGATCTCTCTCTGAAATCATGTGTTAAAAATCTGCTCAGGATGCCTGTCTTCCTCCAGATCAAATCTAGAATGACATGCATCAGCCCTTTAGTCCCATACAGAATGGCTCATTTAGCCTTCATGCTCCAACAGACTTCTCTTCTGAGCCAATGAAATATACGTAGCTTTGCACCATTCTTCTGATTCCCACACACCTGCCAGAAACAGATTCTTCTTGCACAACAGTGAGCTTCTTTTCATGAACTGAACTATACAATTATTGAGACTGGTTTATACTTGATTTTTATACGGTTTTAATCTTTTCTCAGTAGGGTGGAGACTCAAACATGGCTAAACAGAAGATTTAAAAAAATCCCTTTCAATCCTGCTCAGTGCTCTGTGGTGAAGTCAGACAGCAAGGGGAGCCTGTTATACCGAAATTACCATAGTGCATCAGATAAGTGGTCCATCTAATCCAGTATCCTGTTTCTGAGTGACCAGTACCAGCTGCCTGAAAGGATACTGCAAGGCGCACTGTGGTAGGCAATTATGGAAAATTAGTTTGAGGTTGGATTATGCTCTGAAGTCGAAGGATTTATATTCTAAAGTAAACAGTCCCAATTGTTTCATTCTTTTTTCGTAAGAGTTTTTGTATGCTAATAAATCCTATTCCCTAAACTTTGGGAGTACTGTATAAAATTACAAGGGCAATCAGTGTTACGTTGGCCACAAAGTACATTGATTGACTAATCAGATTTAGAATTTTACTTTTGTAGAAGACACCAAAGGAAGATTGTGGACTTGAAAATTAGATTTCTGTCCGAATTTTGTTTTATCTACCATTCTTACAAGTAACACCTAACATTACTAAAACTGAAAAATGCTGGCATGAAAAAAATTGTCTCTATTTCATCAGTTCCTTTACTTTGTGCATTTGACATTGCTCTTAGTTTAGTCCATTTCACTGTTATATTAATGGTCAGTTGCATGTCCGGTCTCAAAGCAGTGTTTTGTGTTGTACTCTTGGACCCATCTATTCCCCTCTGCTGGATAGGGCCTTAAAAACAACAACAGAAAAAACATTATGAACAAATTTTAAAGGCTCTCTATATAAAACAATGTCAAGAGATAGTATTTAAATTGAAGTCAACAGTGTCCCTTTAAAAATAAATTATGTTGTCACTCAATTAAAACTTCTTTTGCTGGTTCTTATGTCCAAGGGTTAGCCTTCTGTCCTGTTTCAAGTGTGGACAAGAGACTTCTCTCTGTTTCATTTCAGATATCTTTTGCATTTTACTAAAATTTTCATAGAGAAGAACATTTATGAGTTTATACCTATTTTGTTTTTTGTTTTGTTAGCATCCTAACCAGTGAACAAAAGGAGCTAATCCTTCTCTTGTAAAAGTGAGAAATACACCCACTTACCCCTAGGCTGAATTTGGCCCAAGGTGAGAGAAGGGGAAGAAAAACATGTTTATTCTTAAAGACAATCACTAATAGCTGTTCTCAGTGAGAATTGCTGACCACTCTTGAAAAACTGGTATTGGAACTCTGCCTGTTCTTTCCCAGTGCTGTTCTGATGCCTTTTACATAGAAATGAAAGGGTGTATATCGCAACTTGTATTGCCATATATGCCTGGGCAACAAAATTAACTAAAAGTTGGTACAACTTTAATAAAACCAATGATCTTTTATTGGACCTCAAAGCAGTTAATAAAAGCAGGAGAAATATTCACACCAAAAGTCGCAATGCTCAAAATGTGCTATTTGTTTCAAACTCAAAATTGGTCCCTTTTGACACATTACTGTGATGCATCATACCATAGTGACTTTTTGACACCACATCATTGCTTTCTGTTCAAATGTGATGTTTTGACACCACATTATTACCGTATGCTGCAACACAGTGTTGACACAGTGTTGACATCACATTAGCGTGCTGTATCTGAAAGTGACAGTGTTTTGACACTATGTCGTGCTGCTGCGGTGCTTTGATGCAGCATCGTTATATTGCCTACTGGCATAATGAACTTTCATCTCGCCACCTGATGGCACTGTGCCGCAGCAGCATTCTGTCACTGCCTGATGGAGTTGTACCATTGTGCTTTAGCTTAAGAGACACATCTGCCACATACCACAAATGTTTTTCATTTCAAAGGATACCACTCCTTTCAGCTCAAAGTTCCCTACATTCCACACAAATTTCATCTCTCTCCACTTTAGTTGTTAAATTATTGTTAGGAATAGCAAATCTTTACACTGAGGTTACGAGGGGTGGTGAGCTATGCTAAAGGAATGAATCCCATAGCATTTAAGGTTTCTCACATGAATCATTTGTGTGTGTCTGAATTTCTCATTTTGGGCTGTCATATGCTACACCTCATGTTTGGGCCTGGGACAAAGAGAGGCACAGCCTGGGAATGTCTTGCCGCTACTTCATGGCATCATGCCAAGGACAGGAGTGTTTTCTCTGGAATAGCCTGCTATAGCATGAGGGATGTTTTTAGTGTCATAGAATATCAGGGTTAGAAGGGACCTCAGGTGGTCATCTAGTCTAACCCCCTGCTCAAAGCAGGACCAATCCCCAACTAAATCCCCAAATGGCCCCTTCAAGGATTGAACTCACAACCCTGGGTTTAGGTGGCCAATGCTCAAACCACTGCCACGTGGTGATTCCCTGTGCTGGTGTCAAAGGGTCCATCACATGAGGGGCCCAGGGAGATGTCTGTCTGGCTTGTGAGGAGCAACATGAAGCAGTTTGCCCCACATACAGCGTCATCACCCCACCTCACCCTGAGCTGGTACCAGCCCAGCCTATCCAGTCTCCATGTCCCTGGCTCTCCCACCGCAACCCCCCCCCTCTCAGCACTCCCCATCACCCAACCGCCCCTCAGCCCTCCGTGTCCCCCAACCCTCCCTTGGCACTGTCCAACCCCCACTGCGTGTCTCCCCATCCCCATATCTCCTGGTCCTCCCACTCCAACCTGCCCTTGGCCCTTGAAATCCCCCAAATCTCTCTGGCCTTTTCATCCCTTATCCCTAGCCCCATGCCCCCTGGCTCTCCCCCCCCGACCCCCCCCCCCTGGGTCCTCCCCATCCCCCAAAGCTCCCTGACCCGACCCCAAAGCCCTCTCAGCCTTCCCCACCCCCCACCTCCGCTCCCCCCATCCCATCCCATCCCCCCCGCGGCGCTCCCGGCCCACCCACGGGCTGCATCGCCCCCGCCTTCCAACCCCCCCCCCCCCGGCTCACAAATACTCCTCTCCCCTCCCACCCCCGAGCCCGCGTCCCACCCCCATCGGCGGCAGAGGGCTGTGCCTCCAGCCAATCCGGTCGCGCAGCGCCTGGTCCGATCCCTTCCGTATCTTCCCATTGGCCGGTGCCTTCCCCTCTCCTCACCGCGGAGTGCGGCGGCCCAGCCAATCAGGAGAAGGGGGCGGGCCGGAGGGTGGCGGTTGGGGTGTCGCGCTCTGTTCCCGCTAGTGACAGGCGGCAGCCGGCTCGCAGCGCGAGGGCAGCAGCGCGCGAGCGGTTCGGAGCAAAGAGGCGGCGGGGACAGTCGGGGCTGAGTGCGGGGCTGAGCCAGGGGCGGAGGGTGAGGGACAGAGATCAGTGAGCGGGAAGTGTCCGAGGGGCAGGGGCACAGGTCAGTCGCGGGGTGAATGAGGGGCTCTGAGGGGTGGGGGCAGACGTCAGGGAGGGAGGAGCAGTGAGTGAGTGAAGGGCTCTGTGAGGGGTGGGGGCACAGGTCAGTCAGAGGGGTAAGGAGGTGAGGGAGGGGCTCTGTGACGGGTGGGGGCACAGGTCAGTCAGGGGGGTAAAGAGGTGAGGGAGGGGCTCTGTGACGGGTGGGCGCACAGGTCAGTCAGGGGGGTAAAGAGGTGAGGGAGGGGCTCTGTGACGGGTGGGGGCACAGGTCAGTCGGGGGTAAAGAGGTGAGGGAGGGGCTCTGTGAGGGGTGGGGGCACAGGTCAGGGGGGTAAGGAGGTGAGGGACTCTCTGAGGGGTGGGGGCACAGGTCAGTGAGGGGGGTAAAGAGGTGAGGGAGGGGCTCTGTGAGGGGTGGGGGCACAGGTCAGTCAGGGGGGTAAAGAGGTGAGGGAGGGGCTCTGTGACGGGTGGGGGCACAGGTCAGTCAGAGGGGTAAGGAGGTGAGGGACTCTGTGGGGTGGGGGCACAGGTCAGTCAGGGGGGTAAAGAGGTGAGGGACGGGCTCTGTGAGGGGCAGGAGCTGAGGACAGGGCAGGGCTGCAGGGCACAGGCAGGGTCTTCTAGGGGCCCGAGATGGACCCCTTGCTGTCGCTGGGTGCTGGGCTCCTGCTGCTCGCGCTGTGGGTGCGGCACAAGGGGCTGGAGTACCTGCTGGTCCATCACCGCTGGGTCTTCGTCTGTCTCTTCCTGCTGCCCCTCTCTGTTCTGTTCGACATCTACTACCAACTGCGGGCCTGGGCCGTGTGGAGGCTGCACAGCGCCCCTCGGCAGCACGGCCAGCGTGTCCGCCACATCCAGGCACAGGTGAGAGCAAGGGGACCATGGGGCGAGGGGAAACATGGATGGGGAAGGAGGTGCAAGAGGTGGCAAGAGGGAGGAGAAAGCTGGGGTGTTGGGGGAGGGTGACCCTGACTGGCTTTGGTGATAAGCTCAATCTTAGATGATTATAAGATCTTTTTTTTAGACCATATTAGTTAACTTGAGCTAGCTGTTGTGGTTTAAGAAAGGATCTTTTCCAACATCCAGATGGGGCCTGAGAGGCACATGTTGGCCTGGCTCCTGTTAGAAGCTGGTGCAGAGACTCCGTCTCTCTCCATGACATACTGCCATAGTTAAGGTCAGCATCCGTGCTCAAGCTGGAGCTTTGTGGATATAAACAAGGGAGCTGCTGATAGGATGCTCTCTATGAGAGTTCCTCAGTTTTGGAATTTACTCGTGTCGCTGGTCCAAAACAGCCTGAATTCGATAACCTTATCATTTTTCCCAGGCAGTTGAAAACTTAGGAGGGCCATTGCAAAGGTAGGGAACTGTTCATTGCTAAATTAAATTCTTAAATTATTAATTCTTAAACTTGTTTACAAGAATAGGTTGTTGACCGACTGTTCAAACCTCAATTTGGAGGACAGAAGACTGCTTTTTGTCTGGTCCCTACCTCAGGACCTGTCCAGGTGGGATAATTCTATCAGGAGTTAAAGCTCCCACTGGCATAGCTCACAACAGGGTCACTAGACCACACAAGCCTTTCCCAGGGAAGTCTGACATTTCAGAAATAGCTGGGCTCTCTGATGCTGGGTTATCTTAAATCAGTGGTCCCCAACCTTTTAGTCTGGCAGGCGCTAGATGAAGGACCGTGGCGGTGGTCGAGCATCCACCGAATGCTACCGAATTTCGGCGGCATTTTGGCGGAGGCTCGACTGCCGGCCAGGATACGGGTGCCTGGTGCCCGCAGGCACCGCATTGGGGATCCCTGTCTTAAATTGTACTGTAGCACTTTGGGTGCATTTTTAAGAAAGGACACCTGAGTGTTTGGATAGGCACCCTTTTTATAAATCTAATTGCGATACTGGTGTATCAGGTACCAGCTCATGCCACAGCTGTAGTTATCAACTGAGCACTGGCAGATTCATAGCTGGAAACCAGACCAGCTCACCTGTACGTTAGTATTGTTCAAGATAAGTGTTAGACTTGCAAAGTTGTATTTAGACTCTACAAAATGCTTGTAAGTTGCTGCATGCATTAATCTTACTTGTAATGTCTGAATCCCATGCTGTAAGGTAATATCTAGGTTTCCCTTTACAACTGTAAAAATGCCTGCTCTGAACTTGTGAACTGAGGCAGGAGGAGTGGTTCCCCTGCCCATCAAGAAGGATTATCAAACCTAAGTGGGCATTGTGAAGCATCACGATACAAAAATTGGGCTAATGGCCCTCTGACTACCATAAAGGTGCTTCATGCAAGGAAGCTTGTGCTGTCAGCTTGAATTCTGGATGAACAAAATAACATGAACATTCTTCATCTCTTTGCCATTTGGACTCTCACAGGGCTGGAATTAGGAAACAAAAGCAGAGATGCCCAAGGTCAGCATGGGTTAGCCTTAAAAGACAGCAAAGAATCCTGTGGCACCTTATAGACTAACAGACGTTTTGGAGCATGAGCTTTCGTGGGTGAATACCCACTTCGTCGGATGCATGTAGTGGAAATTTCCAGGGGCAGGCATATATATGCAAACAGGAAGCAAGCTAGAGATAAGGAGGTTAGTTCAATCAGGGAGGATGAGGCCCTGTTCTAGCAGTTGAGGTGTGAAAACCAAGGGAGGAGAAACTTGTTTTGTAGCTGGCCAAGCAACTGGCTGCATTCATCACAGCATCCTGCCTGTGGAGCTAGGTTAGGAGGCACAGGATATGGCAAGGGAGGGTAACAGACAGAGTGGGGCATACAGAGCTGCTGAGGGGGGTCACAGACTGGGGTTCAGAAAGGCTAATGTGGGGACAGACTGAGACAGGGGCTCAGGAGCTAGTGGGATGACAGCATTGAGCCAGGGACCACACGGGGATGGGGGTTGGGGGGTGTGGGCGGGAGGGTGCAGGGACACATGGGGATGGGGCAGATATGCCTGACTGAATGGGAGAGGCTAAGGCTCAGTCAGGGTCTGCATGAGGGATGCTCCCCAACAATCCCTCTCCCCCAAAAAACCTGTTCCATACTTCTCCCGGGCATACCCAACAACCCTCCCAGTTCACTCCCAAGCTCCTTCCCTCTCCTTCAGCTACTCCATTACCCCTGACTCCCCCAAGCCTTTGCATTGTTTCTGAGGGGTACAGAAAATATGTTTCTGTATTGTAGTTTAAATTAATTGCTCCAAGTTCTGTATTAATGTGCCTAGTAAGGAATCTATTTGTCAAAAAAAACATTTCCTGGATTTTTTTGTCTCTATTATTACAGATATACTTGCTGACCAGTATTTTGAAATAAATGACCAAAGTAATTGAAACTGGCATGATTATATTGTGTTATTTTGACAAATAAAATATGCAGAATTACCCTAGGAGTATATAGGATTGTCTACAAATCTTGTCTTTGGTGTGAGATCTGAGGTACAAATTGGCGTGGGATAAGTGTTTCTCTTGGGACTGGGAGCAGCCTGAATATTTTGTGATCTTTGGTATAAGTGACCATTTATCACTAAGTCCAGCTTGTCTGGGTGTCAAGATAGACTAGAGTGCCCAAAGGCACTGTCTGTGAGCTCATGGTAAGATTGTTATAGTGCTTCAGGAGTTCACATTTGTTATTGGATTGGGAAAATCTAATCACAGAATATACAGCCAGTTTGGGGTGTCTGCCCTGCTTTTTGACAGTCTGCCCTGAGGTAGGCATTCACAGTCATGAGCTGCTCCACATAGCACAACACTAGTAATGGATTTTTTTCAGCTTGATATGTTTCCGGTTGAGGGCGGATGGTGTCATTTATGTAATAGCTTTAACAAAGGGTTTAACAAAGACCTCAGTGGTTCAGGAGCCAAATTAGTGATCAGCATTACTCAAAAGAGCCACAGCAGTGTGAATTCATTGTTTCATTTACTGTAGTACTCTATATTCATATTTAAACTGTGTGACGGGAAATACTTAGTTTATATATTAAATTCTCATAGCAAAATGATTGACCAAGTATTGTTATTTTATCAACTAGAATTGGTTAATAATTAAATCACACTGTTTTAATATGTGCTGCAAAGAACCTCATGAGACACATTAAAGAGCAACCTGTGGCTCGCGAGCCTCAGTCTGAGTATCACTAAGCTAGACAAATACAGACTGAAAATATGGTATACATTTTTAATAATGAGGTTAATTAACCATTGGAACAATTTACCAAGAGTTGGGGTGGATTCTCCATCACTGACAATTTTTTAAAACAAGATTTGATCTTTTTCTAAAAGATACACTGCAGGAATTATTTTGGGGAAGTTGTATGTCCTGCATTACACAGGAAATCGGACTAGATGATCACAATGGTCCCTTCTGGCCTTGGAATCTATGAATTGGAGTTCGTGAATACTTCTCTGTTTATTACTCTCTTTCTGTAATGTTCATTTGCAAGTCCAGATTTGAATCCAGTCTTTGATGCCCAATTACAGCAAGAGGATATTAAGAAAAAAGAAAGGAAGACAATGAAATTCTATCAGTGCATCTGTATTTTACTCTGCAGTTTACATTGCAGCACAAAACAAACAATGCAATATGCTATCATACCTATAACTGTATACATTAGTGAGAACAAAAGACTGTCTCCCTGCTCTTTCTCTATTAGATGTAAGAGTAACATGTAAATGTAACAGATTACTGTTAGTCTAAATCCTTCCCCAGTTCCAACTAAAGCAACTGACCTTAGGTTATGGGTAAGGCTAAGATTTTGTCACAGATATTTTTAGTAAAAGTCACAGACAGGTCACGGGCAATAAAAAATATATATATATATTATGGAATCTTGTGACCTGTTTTACTAAAAATATCTGTGACAAAATGGGCAACTGTGGGGTTCCCACACCGCCTGTAGCAGCTGGGCAGCTGCATGGACCTGGGCTCAGAGCTCCAGGGTCCCCCGCCCTCCTGTGGCTTGGAGCTCCGGAGGCCTGCGTTGCCCGCAACAGCTGGGAGTTGCGGGAGCCCACGGCAGCCAGGAGCTGTGGGGTCCTCCCGATGTGGCTCGGAGCCCCCTGCCGCCCACAGCAGCCGGGAGCTCCCGGGGGCCACTGCCACCCACAGAGGCCAGGAGCTGTGGGGTACCCCCCACTGCCCAAGGTGCGGGGCCCCCAAGCTCCAAGCAACCATACATAGGTAGTGGGGGGACCCTGCAGCTCCCTGCTGCCACTGGCTGAAGTCACAGAGATCTCTGGAAGTCACAGATTCCATGACTTCACAACCTCTGTGACAAAATCATAGCCTTAGTTATGGGTGCACAAAAAAGTTATATTACTGAAAATAAATGTACATTGTTATTACTAAAATAACATAAGTATATATTTACATATCCTTACCTTGCCAGTAACGTATATTATTCATATAGTACTTTACATTTTAAAATCACCGTGGATACATGGCTAGTCCTAATAAATACATATACCGTAAAATGAATAAACCTGTACAGTCTTTGTTCCACGCTGAAGTCTTTCTTTGGGATGTTTGTATAGATGATTTTGACACTCCCACCAATTGCTTTTCTTTTCCTGTATGAAATTAATACTTGATTACAGAATTGCATCCTTCTGTGCGGATGCAGTTGCAGGGCTGGGGCCATAGGTTACACAATTCTTACCTAAAACTCCATTAAACTTCTTTCTTTCCTTCTCTGTGCTTTGGGTTTAGGATTCTACGTGGGAGCTCTTGTATAAACTGTAGTGTGAATAACTGAAAATTCAAAATCTGGTCTCTAATACAGTTCTTATAAAAATCATTGTATGCATATTATCCCTTGCTGGATAGCTTATTTAATATTGCATATTAATATTGTTTTTCTTCATATCTGAACATCCTACATTTCATTATTAGTTCAAATAGGGTAGGTCTATACTTACCCTCCGGGTCGATGCGTAGAGTTCGACTTCTCGGAGTTCGAACTATTGCGTCTAATCTACGCGATAGTTCGAACTCCGAACGCGCTCCCGTCGACTCCGGAACTCCACCACCGCGAACGGCGGTGGCAGAGTCGACGGGGGAGCCGCAGACTTCGATCCCGCGGCGTCTGGACAGGTAGGCAGTTCGAACTAAGGTAGTTCGACTTCAGCTACGCTATTCGCGTAGCTGAAGTCGCGTACCTTAGTTCGACCCCCCCCCCAGTGTAGACCAGGCCATAGATAATTGAGAATGGAAGTAGGTCAAGCTGTCTGGAGTGGCTAAGTAGGGTGAGTGCCAACCTCAGGGCAGACCATTACAAACTGGTTGTGAGTTCTATACTTAGATTTCACCAACCAACCATCAAGTGTAAACTTCTCAGGCACTGTAACAGCCTAACCATGAAATCACTGTTCCCTTGGGTACTCCAGTCTATCTTGCCACCTAGGCAAGCTTGCCTTTGTGACAGATGGTCTCTTAACACCAAAAATCACAATAATATTCAGGTTACTCTCAATCCCAAAGGACCAGTCACTTACACTAGTGAATTGCACTTTAGATCTTACACCAAAGACAACACTTGTAGCAAATCCTAGAATAAATTAACTAAAGATTTATTAACTAAGAAAAAGAAATAAGGGTTATTTAGAAGGTTAAAGCAAGTAAATGTACATGCACAAATGAGTTAGTCTTAGGTTCCAAAAGGTAATAGAAGCTGCTGTAATATGCAAGCTCCATGTGTCATCTAGGGCTAAACCAGGTTAAGTAGCTGGGGATCCCTTGCTTATGCTTGGAATTCTTACCTGCCCCAAGTCCAAGCAGCACAGAGATGCACTTTCTTCGTAGCTGGGATTTTTATTCCCTTCTCCCAGAGTCCACACTGGTGGCACACGCCCCCATGCATGTCTCCTTTTCATTGGTATGGGGAGAGCAATCAACAAAGTCTTTTGTCCTCTGATGTTCTACAATGGTTTGTCTGGTGTCTGTAGGCCTTCTTTTGTTGGGCAGGAAATAACATCTCCTGTGGTAAATTAGTATTTCACACTTGGTAATGCTTCTCTCCTGACTGTGGGGGTTTACAGTTTGAGTGTAAACTTTTACTGATACCGAGCAAACACTTAAATATTTCATTATAACGTGATACAGATATGTGAAATTACTGCATGCAGCCACTTAAAAGCATGTCATAAAGTGTAAACACTTAACATATTTTCATAAACCTAATACCTGTTTTAACAATACTAACATACAACTGAGCCAGACTTGTTTCCAGGTATGCATTTGTCAGTGTCAGTTGAGGCCTAGGTCCCTTGGCATGGGCAGGCACCTGGTCAGCCACATCACAGTAGGGGTTTGTTTTTTTTCTTCTGTGACTTCTGCCATGACTTCTAAAGGGAGTTTGGAATTTTATTTCTGTTGCGTAATATTTACGGCAGTTCTGTCATTCTTGACTCCACCATTTTTCCTGTTTGTTACACTCATCTCAAATATGATAGGTACACCTTGATATTAGTCTGTTTGGAGTATCCTCCAAGCTCTGTAGCCCTGAGGAGTGGGCTAGATTATCTGATTACTTGTCTGTGATTCTTGTTCTCTAAATCCTAAATGTACACTTACCACATGCATCTGTCTATGTAGATTCCCCCGCTTCACCCTGCCCCCCATGTCAGTTCTTTTTGAGACTATAAGCCAGATTTTTTGTGTATGATCAGATGCAGTCTCACTGATTTTTATGGAGTGGTGCCTACATATACCAATGATGGTTTGCCCCTCTGCCATCTATCCTGTGGATTTTAAAATATTATTTGCTAGTCGTTTTCTGAATCTCATGACTAAAACTCAGGCGTATGGATTTATTATAGCTGCTACATTCAGATAACCAGAACCACCAGAGGTATTCTACTAAAAAGTTCATAAGCTAGTATATCTCATTTTGGAACATGTCTGCTAAATGCTATTAAAATTTTAAATAGGAATATTCAAACCACACTAGTGACAGAAAGACATAAACAAACACAGCCTATATGGAGCTACTATAAGTGAGTGGCATAACTGATTAGAAAACAGTTCCCAGATAGTAGTTATCAGTGGTTCACAATCAGGCTGGAAGAGCATATTGAGTGGGGTCCCTGTTCAATATCTTCATCAGTGATTTAGATAATGGCATAGAACGTACATTACAAAGTTTGCGGATGATACCAAGCTGGGAGGGGTTGCAAGTGCTTTGGAGGATAGGATTAAAATTCAAAATGATCTGGACAAACTGGAGAAGTGGTTTGAAGTAAATAGGATGAAATTCAAGAAGAGCAAATGCAAAGAATTCTACTTAGGAAGGAACAATAAATTTCACACATCCAAAATGGGAAATGACTGCCTAGAAAGGAGTACTGCAGAAAGGGATCTGGGGGTTATAGTGGATTGCAAGCTAAATATGAGTCAACAGTGTAATACTGTGCAAAAAAATTAATATCATTCTGGGATGTATTAGCAGGAGTATTTTAAGCAAGACTCAAGAAGTAATTCTTCCATTCTACTCTGCACTGATAAGGCCTCAACTGAAGTTTTCTGTCCAGTTCTGGGCACCACATTTCAGGAAAGATTTGGACAAACTGGACAAAGTACAGAGGAGAGCAACAAAAAAGATTAAAGGTCTAGATAACATGATCTTTGAGGAAAGATTGAAAAAGTTGGGTTTGTTTAGTTTGGAAAAGAGAAGACTGAGGGTGGACATGATAAGTTTTCAAGGACATAAAAAGTTATTACAAGGAGGAGGGAGAAAAGTTGGTCTCATTAACCTCTAAGGATAGGACAAGAAGCAATGAGCTTAAATTGCAGTAAGGGATGTTTAGATTTGACATTAGGAAAAACTTCCTGTCAGAGTAGTTAAGCACTGGAATAAATTGCCTAGGGAGATTGTGGAATCTCCGTCATTGGAGGTTTTCAAGAACAGGATAAACAAACACCTGTCTGGAATAGTCTAGTTATTACGTAGCCCTGCTTTGAGTTCATGGGACGGGACTAGATGACGTCTTGAAGTCCCTTCCAGTTCTATATTTTTAGGATTCTATTATATGTAGAATAATATAGTTAAACACTATCAAATTGGGGTGTGGCGGGGAGGTTTTCACTTGCAGTTTTGTTATAGATTTTTGTACTTCACAGCATCAGTTTAATCATAATTTTGACAGAGATGGCAGTTTCCTGCAATATCCCCGACATACTTTATGAAGAAGCTTTAAGTATCTTAGGAGTTCATGTTATTAAAAATGCAAATGTTTATATATTATTGTATGTAACATCTGAAACCCTGGGAAATGTTATGAGTAAGGCTACGATTTAGTCATGGGTATTTTTAGTAAAAGTCATGGACAGGTCACAGGCAATAAACAAAAATTCATGGCCCATGACCTGTCCATGACTTTTACTAAAAATACCCATGACTAACTCTTGTGGGAGAGCGCTGATCGGGAGGGAGTTCCGGGAGGCGGGGGGCCCTGCTCCGGGGAGGGGCCAGCGACACCAGTTGCTGGGGCCACTGAGCAGTGGCTGTTCCGGCCGCCCCTTGGGACTGCTGCTCAGGTTGTCCCTGAAGCCAGCTGCTTGGGTGGCCCAGGGGTCAGCTGCACTGGTTGCTGCAGAAGTCACAGAGGTTGCGGAAAGTCATGGAATCTATGACATCTGCAACCTCTGTGACAGACATGGACCCCTAGATTTGAGCTTTAAAGGACTGTTTGAAATAAGGGGCCAAGACAAGAATGAACTTTTAAAGTTAAGTAGGTTTCCCAGGAAATCTCTAGGAGAAAGGGTATTCAAATACAATTACTCTGGTTATAGAAGAACTCAGCCTTTTGAAGCTTTGCCTTGATGTCGGGGCAAAGGGGAGAGAGAACGTTTTTATCTATTGATCACCTGTTACAGGAGGACAGATATAGATAGATATAGATATAGATAGATATATAAAAAGAAGGGATGTTCAGATACATGAGTGGGCTTGCTGTGAGCTAACAACTGTTTGCTGGCCGGAGCCCTTGTTGAAGTCAGAAGGTGATCTCTGGTAAGCTTATTACCATGATTGTAGGTTCTTCTATAGTTAATGCTTTTCCTTAATAATAAATGTGCTTGCTTAGAAAGAGCTATGTGATAACTTAATTGTGGCAATTACACTATTTACCATCTCTGAGGAGAAAAAATAAAGCAAGTCTGCAGAGGCAGTCTAACTTTGCTGGGAAATTCACAGTACAGGCTGGGAGATGCGCAGCCTCGAAACACCCTGGTTAGGAGAGAGAGAGATGCATGTCTCTGCCCCAGTGGAGTCAACAGCTGGGGACCTAAAAGCTTAAGAGTGAGTGCACTTGCTGGACCACGAGGAGGAATACAGGTGCATTGCCCTGAACTATGACAATAACCTTTTACAGGTGCAGGAATGGAAAAATGAAGGTGGGAAAACATACATGTGTACTGGCCGACCTGGCTGGCTAACAGTATCCCTTCGTGTTGGAAAGTACAAGAAGACTCATAAGAATATAGTCATCAACTTAATGGACATTCTAGAGGTAGACATTGAAAGACAGGTAATGCTAAAATGTTTACATTTAATACTAAAGTTTACAACACTTTATTATGGTTATTGCTTAAAAGGACACTAAATTCCCTGAAGGTAATTGAAACCCACTTATTAAAAAATTATACAAATCCAAGAGCAAATGTTCTCGTCACCCCTTTTTAATGTGAAAAGCGTTGTTACTTTTTTAGTCCTTTTGGACTTCAATATTCCCTTACAGTGTTGGAAACCCAAACACATCTGCATTGTGCCTCTGCATGGGAAACAGACAATCTTGATAGAGCCATATTCTGAGTAATCAGGAAATATTTGGATTCTAGAAGGGAGTATTTTCTTGCTGGGAGAGAAATGAGTGGACACAGTAGGAAGGCTATTAAGTGAACAGGTCTGGTTGAGCCCATCTGTCATATTGGTTCTTTTTTTGTAAACCCTCCACTCTCTACAAAATTTCATTTTTCCTTTCCTTTCCCTTCCTTTCCTTTCCTTCAAGAAACAACTTTCTAACTCTAATAGGTGCAAAGAACCTTCCAAATGTGAATTTGTTCACTGTTGTCGTCCCATGTCTGCCTAGATACCAAAACAATGGCTTTGAAAGAGATGTGAACTGCTTTACTATCCTTTTTTTGTGCAACTTCAATGTTTTCTGACAAACTGGTTGAGATGATGGGAGGATTCACTTCCAACCTGTTTTATGCAGCACCATCTTTCCATCAGCAGTAGTCTGGTTTCTTAACACTACTCTCACACAAAACAGCCTTTGTCTATACTAGAAAATTGCATCAATTTAAATAAACTTTTTTAAATTGATGTCAAACTGGTACAAACTCGTAGACCATTAACTTGATTTTAAACTTTGCTTGTATCAATTTAACTTTATTTAGTGACTTTATTAACAAGTATACTTAAAACTGATGTCTGCATTAGGTATTTTCATGAGTTTAGCTAGATTAACTAAAATTGATTTCAAGTTAAACTGTTAAAATTTTCTAGTATAGACAAAGGCAGAGGGAGGAATCTGTACCGGATGAATGTAATCTCATAACATAGGATCTGGAGCACTGACTGTGACTGTTCGGTATTCTGTGTCTTGTCCTCCTCACATCATCAGAGAGCAATCCTCCCTGAACTTTCCACCAGGTACTGAAGACAGGGTTTGGGGAAACTCCAAATATAATGGTAAAATTAATATATATTTAATGCTCTATTTGGGCTTTTTGTTAAGTGTGTTATATATTATGAGGAAGACCTTTAAAATATCTAAAATTAAACTATATTATCCTTTAATAAACAAGGTCTAGTTGTGTCAGAAAACTCAGTGCCCATTGACATCAGTTGGAGATGTACATCTTTATGACACCTTTGTATCTGATTTCTGATGATAGAGATTCTGAAACTTTTTGGAATACTTTCCTCTCCTCACTAGTGGTGACACTTCTGCCTGTTCTGAAGTGTTATGGTAAATCCTTGATTCAAGGCACTAGTGTCAAGTCAGCACATCAAAATGGTTCCATTTAAATAATGCATGTACTTGAATTGTGCAAATCCCATGGGTAGTTACAAACTGAAGTTGTACAGCCATACGTACACCTTTGCATAACCCCAGCTTCATGCATATTGCAGGATTTGTGCAACTAAGATGAGCCTGCAAAGTATGCACACACTTTTCCATGAAATTTATGCCTTAAAGTAGTTTTACAAATAGTAAACCCACTATGAATATCAGATTTTAAAAGGAGTGCATGGCGCTTTTTAAAAAAAATATGTAACATCTTTTTAACAAGCTGAGCTCTGAAAGATCAGTTTGACTTATGTTTGGGAGATTGAATCACGCCCCTTTTCAAAATGTGGTAGGTGGAAGCAGTGATGAGCTGCCAAAATCTTAACAACTGGTTCCCTACCGGGTCTTTGGCGGCAGGTCCTTCATTTGCTCCAGGTCTTCAGTAGCACTTCAGCGGCGGGTCCTTCAGTGCCACCGAAGACTCGGAGCGAGTGAAGGACCCATCGCCAAAGTGCCGCCGAAGACTTGGAGCGCCGCCCGGTGAGTAAGCCTTACGTGTTTTTTGTTTTTTTTAAGTCATCCCTGCCGGGGCCCTGTCAAAACTGTTCAAATCGGGCCCCACACTTCCTAAAGCTGGCCCTGCACATCGGGGTTGCAAAATTGTATCAGAGGCCAGGTAGTGAAGGCTGTGCCTCCCAAAACAACTGTCCTCCCCATCCAACCCCCACCCACGTCCTGCCCCCGACTGCCCCCATCAGAATCTGCAATCCATCAACCCCACTCCTGCTCCTTGTCCCCTGACCACCGACTCCCAAGACCCCCCCCACCCTAACTACCCCCCCAGGTCCCCACCCCCTACCCAACTCGCCCCGCTCCCTGTCCCCTGACTGCCCCAACCCCCTCCACAGCCCTGCCCCCTGACAGCCGCCCCCCGAAACTCACTGTTGAATAATAGCTGACTGCATCTCCAAATATAATATGTATGTAGCCAATAAGTCAGATTTAATAGTCTTTATTGGATTCTGATATTTATTGCAAAATTGAACTAAGTGCTTTGATGAAGCAGTTTTTACAAGCAGTAGTGTGAATTAAAGCTAGCAGTTACATTAAATTTAATCTCTGGTCTGTGGATATGGTGAAAAGCTTGGCAAGAATTTAGACAGTAGCCATGGCAAATGTTACAGAATACCATCGTGGGGTAAGGGATTATATAGCTACTGCCAGTGGCTGTAAACAAAAGAAATGATGTTTTAACAGTTAGCCAGTGAGAAACTATAGTATTTCCATTATTTATACAAACAGGTCTTAAAGTCATTGCCTTTCTTCCTGATGTGTTAACAGCAATTACATTGGTTAATAAAATTCAAAGACAAGTTTTGTTTTTCCTAGTCACAAAGTGTAAAGGACTGATCCTCTTTAGAATGCTGGGTGATATAGTCTTACCATTATCTCTCCAGCTATTTTTCTATGTAAAACAAGTTACATATTTAACCCTGTCTGAAACAGAAAGACAGATTAACATGGATAGATAATATAGGCTTTAAAAACAGAACTATAGACTGGAGAAAATGAGGCAAAAATAGAAAGGAAATGTAGAGGAGAGGATTTTGCTAGGGGAACAGCTGCTATTATTTAGAACATACAGACAGGCAACTCACTGCCCCCCCATCCCAACCCTCTCCCCCCCGCAGCCTCGTCACCCCACAATTCCTCCCCCCACAAGTCTCGTCATCCCCCGATTCCTCCCCCCCCCAAGCCCAGGCACTCTCTGATTCCTCCCTTCCCCATCTTACCTTGGGCTCCGCAGGCTGCCAGCTGCTGTCTGATTCCCCTCGCAGCCGACTGCTGCTGGGAGACAAGACACCTCCCTCTGTGCAGCTAGAACGTCCTTTTTCCCAGCGCTACTTTCCCCCGGTTTGCCCCGCAGCCCCCCGAGCCTCGTCACCCCCAATTCCTCTTCCCCCGAGCCTCGTCACCCCCAGATTCCTCACTTCCTCCGATTTCTCCCCTCCGAGTCTCGTCTTACCTTGGGCTCCCGCAGAGTGATTGAATCAGCTCTGGCAGGAGGGCTGTAGTTTGCCAGAGCCCAAGGTAAGACGAGACTCGGAGGGCAGGAATTGGAGGAAGTGAGGAATCCGGGGGTGACGAGGCTCGGGGGAAGAGGAATTGGGGATGACGAGGCTCGGGGGGCTGCCTGGCAAACTGGGGGAAAGTAGCGCTGGGAAAAAGGACGTTCTAGCTGCACAGAGGGAGGTGTCTTGTCTCCCAGCAGCAGCAGCGGCGGCTGCTGGCTGTATGGTAACCCTAACAACCAGTTCTAAACTGGCTTCTAAATTTAGCAACCGGTTCCTGCGAACCGGTGCGAACCGTCTCCAGCTCACCACTGTGTGAAAGGGGGAAACAGTCTCCCAACTATCTTTAGTTACACGCTTGAGTGTCTAAATTAAAGATCAGAACTGATAATAAGAAATGCGATCAACATTTGTGTGGTGTCAGCATTAATACTTGAATACTTTCTCTCTTAGGTTGTCCGTGTGGAACCGTTGGTCACCATGGGGCAGTTGACAGCACATCTGAATCCTATGGGCTGGACTCTTCCAGTGGTACCAGAACTTGATGATCTCACAGTAGGTGAGGATTCTTTCTAAGAGAGCATGACTTTTGCTGTATATTAAATAGCTTTTTATGCAGTTTACTATGTTGTTCAGTCTCGGGTTTCTCAGAAATAAATAAATATATATTTATTTATTTTTAATTCTTGCTGAATTTTGTATTCTGCTATCGCACATTATATATAGAGACAAGGTGGGTGAGGTAATAACTTTTATTGGCCCAACCTCTGTTGGTGAGAGAGATAAGCTTTTGAGCTTACACAGAACTCTTCTTATAAGCTTGTCTTTCTCACCAACAGAAGTTGGTCCAGTAAAAGATTGTGTCTCATCCACCGTGTCTCTCTAATATCCTGGGACCAACACAACTACAACAACACTGCATGCGTTATATTTTAGACATGCATCTGCTCTTTAAAACTGCTACCAGGAATAACATGAAAGATTTCATTTTCCAGAAGCCCTCTTTAATTCTTTTCCTCCTTGTTCTTAAACCATTTTCATTTTAAAGGGAAATATGTTTCAATTGATTACATTCTCTTGTTAAGGTGGTCTGATCATGGGAACTGGCATTGAGTCTTCATCCCATATCTATGGACTATTTCAACATACCTGTTTGGCCTACGAACTTGTTCTTGCTGATGGAAGCCTTGTGAGATGTACACCAGTAAGATAAAATGTTATTTTACTATGATTTACTATGTTATCAATTGTTGAATGGATAGACATCTGATTTAGTATGATGTACTTTTTGCAGACTGAAAATTCAGACCTATTTTATGCAGTGCCTTGGTCTTGTGGTACTCTGGGATTCCTGGTTGCTGCAGAAATAAAAATAATTCCTGCTAAGAAATATGTAAAATTACATTACAAGCCTGTGAGAGGTTTGGAAAAGATCTGTGAAAAATTTACTGAGGAATCTAAAAAGAAAGAGAATAACTTTGTGGAAGGACTGGTGTACTCCTTGGAAGAAGCAGTCATTATGACAGGAGTCTTGACTGATGAAGCTGAAGACAGCCAGGTAACTAAAAGGAATCCTATTCTTAAATAAGATTTTTAGTTCTTTCAATGTAAAATATTCCAGCGTATGACAGTAAAACCAAAACAGTAATATGATCAGTACAGGAGGTATATTTTTAATGGATATTGAATTTGCTGGAATGGTTGAATATACTTAACATTAGAATTTTGCAGGTAACAATCAATTCAGGCTGTAACTCCTACATTTCCTTAAGTGATAGGTCTTTTCGTATCTCTAGCTTACATCATAGACGCTTCTTTTCAACTCCAAGAAGAGAAGAACCAACTTGAACAGTATATAGCAACAACACAGTGCTTTAAGATAGGAAACACATCTGGAGGGAGATGTAGTTACACTGCAATTACCCAAACTAACATCTGACTAGAAAATCAGGGTTAATGTTAACAAAAACATGCCATGTGTCTCTTTAGTGGCAACTCTTCTGAAATGCTGACCGCTCTACTGTAGCACTGAGGCTTTTGGTTCATTACTGGCTTAAGAACAGAGTAACATTCCTAGAGTACTGACATCAGTACCCATACTCAACTGTCCAGGGCGGGGGAACTAGAGGATTGTAGGGTGGTTCCCTCCCACCTCCCCACCCCCCCACAAACCTCTGTGCAGCCAGTTGACTGTAGTCCTCACTGGGAGGCAGCCTCAGTGCACACTCCATGTCCCTGTCGCTGCGCCCATCCTGCAGTGACATGGGGCTCACACAAGCAGCAATGGGAAAACTGCTGGGAGCCTTGGCCAGGAGCACCATTTAGGGAGGGCAGGAGGGCATCCCCCCTCCCCCCCAAGTTTCTCACTAGAGGTCTGCTCGTGGCACACACCCCAGCTCCAGGCAGAACTCTTACTTGCAGCGATGTGTGGGCAGATTCACTCTTCCAGGAGCTGAGGTTCTCCAGCTGCGGCTTCCACAGTCAGTTTTCTGCACTGTCCTAGGGCCTCTGGCAGGGGGCCTGGCAAGGAAGGGATCAGTCAGGGTGTGAAGGGGGAGCACAAGGTCCCCAGTGGTGGTGGTGGGAGCATAGGGTACTCCCTGGTGGGGGTGAGTAGGTGGGAGCATAGGTACTCCAATGATGTGGGGGGAGCAGAGGGGCCCCAGTACTGGGGGGGAGCAGAGGGACCACAGAGCTCCCAATGGGGTGAGGGAGGGGGAAGAGGGGTGGGAAAGAGGAGTCAAGCTCCAGGGGAAGGAGAGGTGAGGACATAGGTCTGTGCCCTGAGGGAGAGGGCAGTGAGTGTGGGAGAAGCAGCTGAGGGGGAACAGTCCCTGGGGCAAGTATCCTGAGGGATGAGGAGCTGAAGAAGGGTGGGAGGCTAAGAGCAGCTAAGTGGGTCTTGGGGTCTGTTTGCCCTCAGAGAAGCAGGGAGAACCCTCACCTCTCCCTGGGAAGAGATTGGGGACAGACCCATTAAGCTAATGCATTCTCTCAACTGACTAACCTGCTCTCTGCCTTCTTGTCCATCTGGTAACTTATAACTTGATTCTGAAGTGAGGATCCATGTGGGTGCAGAGGTTTCTTTAACTCTGAACTCCTGGGGGAATCTTTTTTGTTGTTTGTATTGTTACAGACATACTTGCTGGAGGTATTTTGAAAAAAATTCCAAAATAATTGAAACTGGCATCATATTGTGTTATTTTGACAAAATATGCAGAATTTTAAAATAGTGTGTGCAGAATTTTTAAATTTTTGATACAGAAGTTCCCCAGGAGTAAATAATACTTAATACTACCTAGCTCATAAATGTTTATTCAGTAGCTTTCTAAGTGCTTTACAGAGGCAGTCAGCATTATAATTCCCATTTTACAAATGGGGAAGCCGAGACACAAGTACTTGCCCACAGCCACCCAGGAGACCAACAGTAGATCCAGAAGTAGAATCTAGGTCTTTTGAGTGCCCATCCAGTCTTTATCCACAAGGTCCCACTACAATATGAAAATCATATTTAAAAAGTCCTGAACACTTTCTTAGCATTAAGGCTGTTCTTTCCTTGGTTTAATTCCAAAGTGAAAAAATGTGGGGGCACCATAAACATTGATATTACTGAATTTTCAAGTAAGGGATAATTATTCTTTATATTGGTGTTTGTTTGCTGATATGTTATATATCTTTATTTTCAGATAAACAGAATTGGTAACTACTACAAACCATGGTTTTTTAAGCATGCGGAGAAGTATCTGAAGACTAATCAAACTGGAATAGAGTACATTCCCTCAAGACATTACTACCACCGACATACCAGGAGTATCTTCTGGGAACTCCAAGTAAGACTTTAGACATAAAGAAGATTTTAATATTTGCTTTGGGGTACTTTGTACATACTCACTGCACAGCCAATTTTCTTTTCCCTTAGGAGCCACCTATGTCTGTCATATGTGAGTAACTCCTTTCCTTAAGACAGAAAGAAATCCAAATGAAGTGGTGGTAGATTTAGGGATTTCTCTAGTGACAATGTCTATTTTTGCATTCCTTTCTGACTTTTTTATACAAATGTATGACTGTTAAAGATAATATCACCAGCACCTTCCCTTTTTAATTTCTCTTTTAGGCCCACATTCAAGAAAGCACTTAAAAATCTTATTTTAGCTTTTATCAAGCATGTTCTAAGTACTTTCCTGAATTGGGACTTTAAAAAGATAAACCAGGAAATTCAGGGCAAAAACACGAATGCACACTTATGGCTGAGAGTTTACCCTGCCTAAGTTGTGTCCAGCTCTGCCCAGGGTTGCTGTGGAATCACCACTTTGAATTTCAACGTCTAAATTATTGTCACAATAAGCATTAATGTAGAATTTTACACTACACAAGTTCCCATTGTTGAATTTAGGGTTGCATGTTGTTCATACCTGTATTAATGTAGCCTAACATGATTACCAGCAATTAAAACTATTGAAAGAAAATATGATTTAATGTTGCTCTCAAAATCCAAATTCTGAAATACTGATTTTTCAGCTCACTTGATTTTACTAGCAGTTTTTTTTTCCATTTTCTTTTAAAGGATATCATTCCCTTTGGCAATAACCCTGTTTTTCGTTACCTCTTTGGCTGGATGGTTCCACCAAAAATCTCACTATTAAAACTGACACAAGGAGAAGCTATTCGAAAGCTGTATGAGCAACATCATGTTGTACAAGACATGTTGGTCCCAATGAAAAGCCTTGAAAAATCTATCAGTACCTTCCACAGTGACCTGAATGTAAGAACACATTTTTCTAAAACCCGGTAAATGGAAGATTGCCCTATGAATGGTGATTATTGACATTAGTACACAGTAGTGCCTGTTGCAGAAAATATATATCAGTATGCTAAATTTGAGAGAATTTTGCCAGCTAATTAAATACTATTAGGCAGCAGGTAAAATGAAATGCTCTAACAAAAAGAAGCAAGAAAAACTTGAGATTCAGAAATACCTGATTTGTAGCTTTAACTCACAAATTTTAAAAGAAAATTCTATCACCTTATCCTTTTTACTTGGCAAAATTGGAAATCAGATTTCTATTTCTGCAGAATCAATTGAGCCCCGAAAGAGTGTTGGGAATTAACACTTGCTTTCCAAGTCATTGACTTCAGTTGTTTCAAGAAATACAGACTTATGGACTTGAACTTTGGTTTTAGCGGGCACCAGTAAAATGCCTTTCACTCCTTTGGTTTTACATGTAATTTAAATCTAAATATACGTTCAGTTAATGACTTGGGATCTGGGACAGTTTTTCATTAGCGTTTTAAAGCTATTCCATTTATTATCCAGATCAGTGTTTCTCAACCTGGGGGTCATGACCCCCAGGGGGGTTGTGGAAGAAGTTTAAGGGGGTTGCAAGCAGGGTTGCCGTTAGGGGATAGGAATCAGGCCAATTGTATGGGGCTTCCATGCCTGAAACTAGTTGGAACAGCAGAATTTAAAAGGGGCATCAGTATAAGTTCTGTACTGAAAATTGGAGAAGAGTAGTGCAATTTTCTCTCCATTTTTTCATGCTTTATTAACAGACAACTGATATTGTACTGTTAAAATTGGTGATACAAAATTATCTTTGCAGGTTTACCCACTGTGGTTATGTCCTTTCATATTACCCAATAATCCTGGCATGGTCCACCCAAAAGGAGATGAAATGGAGCTCTATGTAGACATAGGAGCTTATGGAGAGCCTAAAACAAAGCAGTTTGAAGCCAGGGCATCTATGAGACAAATGGAAAAGTTTGTAAGAAACGTGCATGGGTAAGAGTCCTAGTCTTCAGGATAGCACCATATAACTTATTGCCTTGCAGCTTAATCAGAATTACTTAACTTTCAATTATTACAGTATTTAGTTACTGGTTCTGATTTTATATATTCAGTATGACTGTCTTTTTTAATTTTAAGCATGCTTGCTTACAAAAAAACACACTGGTTGAGATTCTGTGCTGTGCCTCTAAGTAGCTTAGAATTTGCATCCCAGAGGGAGTGGTGGCTTTAAGATGTTTTTGAACCCTCCCGATATTGGGCTGCTCTAGGGGCTGGAAAGGCCTCCCATGTAAATTAAACAGCCTGTCTCCTGTTTAGGGGCGTGTCTGCATTACAGCAGCCTCTCCTGGTTTCCATGTAGACTGCAGCATTGATTGGAATCGCCTTGGAAGGAAGGCTTTGTGGCTGTCCTCTGTAGGTCATGCCCCAAGAGATTTTGCCTGGGCCACAAATGGGATTTTTAGAGCCTCTTTGTGCTGCACTAGTCCTCTTACATGGTGTAAAGGAGCCAGAGTGGAGCTGGGGACCTCGCCTACATAGACTGATGCCAAATCCAGTGCTCTATGGTTTGGTAGCAAAGTCATGAAGCCTATCTTTCAGAAAAATAAACTATTCCACAATATTTAAACTGACAATAGAATTTGCCCAAACATATTCAAATGTTGTGTATCTGCTATTTACCTCTCTGTATTAGTGTCACAGCAAAACTAATTTAAAAAAAGATCAAGAAACTAACTGGGAAAGAAATCATTTGAAGTACAGTAATAAATTTTAAAAACATTTTTTCATATTTAACTTATCTCCCCACCTCACCAAAAAGTGATAATGGAATGTTCTGTTGGCTTTTCCGTTGTACATCATGACCACTTTTTCAAAAGAGATGTCAGTGTTCAGCCATCAGACTGGCTGAATAATTATCCAGTATGTAATTGGATAAATGTAATTAATCTGTACATTTGTTTAAAAAATGTATTTCAAAATATTTTGCAGTGTATCCTTACAATTTATAGCTCATCCTCAATTGCTTCATTTTTTTTCCAACCTGAAATTTTGCAACAGTATTAACATTTAATTCCTTATTCCTTCTTTTTCTTTCAGTTTCCAGATGTTGTATGCAGATTGCTATATGAACCGTGAGGAATTCTGGGATATGTTTGATGGTTCACTATACCACAAGCTGAGGGAGCAAATGAATTGCAAGAATGCTTTTCCAGAGGTGTATGATAAAATCTGCAAAGCAGCACGGCACTGAATCTGGATAACCTAAGCAAGCAATCAGGGAAGGATGGATTTACCTGTAGTAGTCAGTATATCCTTATAAAAGCTTTATCACTGTCCAAATAAGCTCATGTTGATGTTTAAAAATACAGATTTCTATTTTATAAATTCACATTCAATAATTGTTAGTATGTTTTTCAAACAATTTCCCCAACTCATAGTAATTTCCTTTCAGGAATCAAAGTCCTAGCCTACCCACCTCTCTTTGTAGCTTAGTTGCAGACATAGCGATGTAGATGTACATTTACATATTTCTAACTGTAGGGGGGGAAATTTGGAAAGACAAAGATACTTAAGTAAATCAGTTATTTATTGCAGTGTACATCTGAGACAAGTAAGAAGGTCACAAAATTAGGTGCCAAAGTTGAGAGAATTATTTTCAAATTAATTATGACTTTAAAAATGTCTTTTTCAAATCGGTAACTGGTGCAGGGTTTAAACTTAAGAGAAGTCAAAAGTTAACACAGTTTAGAGATGGTTACTGAAACCTTCAAACTAAACTCACATTACTAATGCAGGTAAATAAATGATCATTGACAAATGTCTTCATTTCAGACCTGAATATCCAAATTTGTAGAAAATCCATGTTGCTTGTGCCTATCTGATTTGTTTATAAATGTGTGATTGGTCATGAGTTTTAGGGATCTTCTTTTTTTAATTAATATGATTAATATGATTTGAAGAGGAAACATTTTGGCTTCCGAGACTACTGAAAATCTCTGCTGCTATTCCATATAGACAAGTATTAAATACAATTTCTTACTTGTCATGGGGTCTATTTTACTTTTTTATTATGGTTAATTTTAGTGCCTTCTAAGTATTCAGTTGGAGAAGATATGGGCCATTTCAGACCATTCTATTCTTTTAGGGGGCGGGAGGGGAACTAAAAGACCTGTTGTCAACATTAATAATTTAGTTATATAAGGTCCATTTGAATAAATATTGGTGATAATTGTAAGGGATAACCTAAAATCGAGTTGTGTAGTGGAAGTTTGAAATACATAAGACATGGCTCTGACTTTTTGCTTTCCATTTTAGCTGGATTAGTTTGACAGGTTTTAAAAAAAGACCCCTTCAACCAACTGAAGAAGAAATAACATTAGAAAAATCTGCAGAGGGCTTACTATTCAAGCCCCTTTTCTAACTGTGTGTTTCATGAGCATGGAAAGTTTGACATTGCATATGGTACAACATTTTTTAAATTGGGTCCGCATCTGGTCCAAACTACTTAAAGTTATTTTAACATTTGTTGGGCTTGTGGAGAAATGTATGTTCTTGCATTCTGCATAATGTGAAAACAGTTATAAAATAATTGTCAATGGTGGGTGGGGGTTCCTTTTTTACGTTCTAGTTCAATGCTAAACCAATGATTGTTTAGTGATAGATAGACATTTATAATGCAGATTAAACCACTGTTAAGGCAGTAATGGAAAATAAACTTGGTCATTCACTCTCAGTGTTGCATACTGGGCCAAATTGCAACCTTGCTGGTGCTGTCATGCAGGGGAGTAAAGGGATATAAGTCATCCCCTTATGGCCCTGTGTATGCGGCCCATACTGTGTGTGTCAGTCCAGGGGGAGACAGAACCAGTGCAGAGCAGGTACATCCCCCTCCATCCGCATATATGAGTGCAACAGGGTGGGGAATGGGTGGGGCCCAGGCTCAGCCCCCACTCCAATGTGCAGGCCAGCACAGCTGTGTCAACGCTCCAGAGAATGTATGCTGTGCCCGGCCTAGACCTTGGAGCAAGGGCTACTGGAAAAACATTGTGATTGTGTCATAATCTACCTTCCAGTCTGCTCCTGGGGCAGCACAATAAGGACTGCCCCTTCCTCATGGCAAAGCCATGATTTCACCTATTATCTGTAGGATACTCTGCACTGAGCGAGAATTGGTTCACTTAGCTTTTAAAAGGCAATGTTAAAAAAATAAAGCGAGGATATGCAAAGATATTAAATCAAAATAGTATGTCTCTAACTTGGGTATTCATAGTCTTTAGTTTTACACTGTATTTGTTACTTCATAATTTGCTTTTGCAAACTTTTGGTACAACATGATTTTAATGTTGTGTAACTATGGTTATTGTGAACACACACTCTCTCTCTCTCTCTCTCTCTCATATATGCACATTGCTGCTGATGGAGTTTGAAATCCTTGGCTGTATGAGCTGTTACAATTAAAAATATAACCAGTTGTACTGTTAAAATGTTGGGTTTTTATGGAAGACTAAATAAAATATGTTTTAAAAAAATCAATTTGTTCTCTGCTGTGTTTTTGGCACTGTTATTGGTATTGCTGTGAAAAAGAGGGCTATTTGGAAATTACAGCATAAAGTGCAGTGAGATTGTTGAGAGACTGGGGTCCCAGTCGTGCAAGCTGCTTAGTGTGAAGACCTCTTGAAATTTGTGGGGCTCCATCTCGGCACAGGAGCCCACCCATGCATAGCAGCATGCAGGATTGGGGCTTGGATTTTTAATTACTGTCTGGGTAAATATTGACCCAACTATCTTTAAACTTCTCTTAGAAGTCTAAATAATCATAGAGTCATAGGACTGGAAGGAACCTCGAGAGGTCATCTAGTCCAGTCCCCTGCACTCATGTCAGGACTAAGTGTTATCTAAACCATTCCTGACAGGTGTCTGTCTAGCCTGCTTTTAAAAATCTCCAATGATGGAGATTCCACAACCTCCCTGGGCAATTTATTCCAGTGCTTAACCACCCTGACAGGTAGGAAGTTTTTCCTAATGTCAAACCTAAACCTCCTTTGCTGCAATTTAAGCACATTGCTTCTCGTCCTATCCTCAGAGGTTAAGAAGAACAATTCTCCCTCCTCCTTGTAACAACCTTTTTATGTACTTGAAAACTGTTACCATATCCCCTCTCAGTCTTCTCTTTTCCAGACTAAACAAACCCAATTTTTTCAATCTTCCCTCATAGGTCATGTTTTTTAGACTTTTAATCATTTTTGTTGCTCTTCTCTGGACTTTCTCCAATTTGTCCACATCTTTCCTGAAATGTGGCGCCCAGAACTGGACACAATACTCCAGTTGAGGCCTAATCAGCACAGAGTAGAGCAGAAGAATTACTTTTTGTGTCTGGCTTACAACACTCCTGCTAATACATTCCACAATGTTTGCTTTTTTTGCACAGTGTTACACTGTTGACTCATATTTAGCTTGTGGTCCACTCTGACCCCCAGATCCCTTTCCACAGTACTGCTTCCTAGGCAGTCATTTCCCAATTTGTATGTGTGCAACTGATTGTTCCTTCCTAAGTGGAGTACTTTGCATTTGTCCTTATTGAATTTCAACCTATTTACTTCAAACCATTTCTCCAGTTTGTCCAGATTATTTTGAATTTTAATCCTATCCTCCAAAGCACTTGCCACCCCTCCCAGCTTGGTATCTTCCGCAAACTTTGTACGTGTACTCTCTTGCCATTATCTAAATCATTGATGAAGATATTGAACAGAACTGGACCCAGAACTGATTCCTGCAGGACCACACTCTTTATGCCCTTCCAGCATGACTGTTAACCACTGATAACCACTCTCTGGGAATGGTTTTCCAACCAGTTTTGCACCCACCTTTTAGTAGCTCCATTTAGGTTGCATCTCCCTACTTTGTTTATAAGAAAGTCATGTGAGACAGTATCAAAAGCTTTACTAAAGTCAAGATATAATAAGGGCAGTCATCTTTGTTGTTCCCCTCTCTGCATCTTCAGGACAATCTCTTTTTTTTTTTTATTAATGTGACCAGTGTTACAAATAGGGTCCAATATGTGCTGGGGTGGTGGATTAATTCTGTCTCCTTAATATACTCTTTAATTATACATTGCAGTAGACTGAAGGCTTCAGTGACTTTCTTTTGTTAACTTAGACCTTTTTCTTGATGAGGATGGCATGTAGCTGTTACACTGGGTCTTGGCTGTGAGACTACCTAGCTTAAATTTTTCTGAACTGCAGTGAATTTGCCGTTTGCTGGCCCAGTCACCTGAACAATCTAAATTCTTTTGGATCAGACTTGCTAGACTTTGATAGTGTTTGGGCTCAACTCCACAAAAGGGACTTAGGCCCCTGGAAAATCACTGGAACACCACTGATCCGCAAAGCCATGTTAGGTGCCTATGCTCCTATACAAGGAATAGTGAGAGAGAGGCACCTTAGAATGAAATCCACAAAGCCAGCATGCTGGGTGGGGAATTACCTAAGGTAGCCAAAGGAAGATATTGATGAGTGGGGTGTGTCCTAAACCCTGCTCCTCTCACAGAGATAGGTGTCTATTTCTGTCTGTGATCCATGAACTAGAGGAAGATAGGTGCTCCTCTGCCTAAGTCATGTGTGGGGCCTGATCTGGTAGCCATACTCACTGGCTACCTAACTATACAAAACAGCTGGCAGGGGGAGGACCTCCCTTATGAGCTTTAGCCTAAGAGCTAGAGCAGGGGTCCCCAACACGGTGCCTGCGGGCGCCATGGCACCCACGGGGGCATCTTAATGCGCCCGCATCCTGGCCCCCGGGAGAGCACCCGCCGAAATGCTGCTGCGGCATTTTGGCGGAGACGCCTCTTGATGACGATGCTTGTCGCCGACAAGTGATGTCATCGAGAGGCGTTGCTCCCGAATTTTGGCGGGGACGCCTCTCGATGATGATGCTTGTCGATGGCAAGCGACATCATCGAGAGGCATTGCCGCCGAAATGCCACCGAAATTCGGCGGCATTTTGGCGGGTGCTCCACTGCCGCAGTGGTCCTTCAGCTGGCCCCCGCCAGCCAAAAAGGTTGGGGACCACTGAGCTAGAGCATTCTCTCAAAATGTGGGAGACCACTGGTTCAAATTGCCCCTTTGCTTGATCGGAAGGGATTTGAACAGGGATCTGTCAACTCTCAGGGGAATGCCCCAGCCACTGGGCTATAGAGTCATCCTCACTCACTCTGGCCCAATTAATACTTAGTTACACAATTAATAGGAGAGTTAGGGAGCCCTACATTGGAATATTCTATAGTGCAGTGATTCAGCCACTCAGCTGAGAGTTGGGGGGAGGTCCCTGTTCAAATTTCTTCTCAGGCACAGAGGGAGAACTAGAAAGTGATCTCCCTCATCCTGAGTGAGTGCTGTAACCACTGAGCTAAAGGTGACAAGGGAGGTACACCCCACCCCATTTTGGGTGGAGCTGGGCAGCTTCTGAGTATGCCTACCGGATCAGGCCCCACACACGACTTAGGCAAAGAAGCACCTATCTTTCCTCTGCAATCCTTGTGCATCACTCTGGAGCTTAGGCTGCCGTTGGTGCCCGGACACCTAGAGCAAGGCAGAAGTGTGCATGTCCAGAGGCAGAAACAGACACCTAGGGAACTTCTACTGCAAAAACGTAGGTGCCAAGTGAGTTTCGATGCCTACAGGGTTGAACGTAACCAAGTGAGGGTTTTGTGGGTCACAGTGGTGCCTAAAAATGGGGATTAGGTGCCTAAGTATTGTGGATCTGGGCCTTGGTTCCTATGTTACACCACCAGTTCTGTAGCCTGCAATTTCCCACCAAATAATACAGATACTTCCAACCTACTCTCCTTCCAGGGACCAACCTTTTCCTTAACTCATTCTTTCTATTACAGTAATCTGCATTTCTTTCATTCACCCTATTTTTACCTGTGTTCAATTATGCCTTGCACCACAGAGTAATTGCAGAGTAATTAGCATATTTAATCAGCCACAATTGACATATAATTACAATTAAACTTAATTATTCCAGTTGGGTATACACATCATTATTAGACTTTGCAAAGGTTAACACTGAGCAGCCCAGATATTTTTATTGTTGCTCACTTTCTCCAGTAACTACCCATACTCATTTTCACTTACCAACCAACAACCACCTTTTTGGTCTTCTTCATGGCCTCTAGGATTAACTTCTTATGGAATTTATAAGGTGCCCAATGATATCGCTAAGCATAGTCCTACTGCCACTGTGCTCCTCCTAATCCACTGGCTCCACAGCAGGCCTTGTCTGAACAGGCCAGTCATACAACAAAATCATATTTTATGCTTATGTAAAACCTTTCAGCTGAAGTGTTTCGCAAACAATCTCTACCAATATGCCTGGATGACAGGTAGATGCAACTATTTGCACATGAAAAGTCTAGACGAGTTGGGAAGCACAGTACAACTTCTACCAATTGGTTACCTATAAAAACCAAGCAAAAAATGTTAAACACAACCATTGATCTCCCCTCTCCCTGTCAATGATTCGTATCTATGAGCTTTGAATTGGAGGGATTAGCAGTTATCCCTATTGATTTGACAGCCAGCCCTTTTCTAACATGTCTGCAATTGATAGCATACAAACTAGTCTGGTAGTTAGAGTGTGAAGGCATGAGTTTTGGCTTCTGGTCTCCCTTCTGAAACTGATGTGTTGTGTGACTTGGGTCAGTCATGTTGCTTCTCCGTCTGTTACCTTTTATGAAAAACAGGGAAATATTTAATATTTTATTTGCTGTAAAGCAGTGGTAAGTATCTTTATTTTCAGAAAAAAACAAAACAAAATGAAATATTGTTATATATTCACTTCTAATCTGTGTAAAACTACTGCTTTGTGTTGGCAGGTTTACTACGTAAAAATCTATTTTACTGATAAAGTAGAGGATTTTAGCTTTACCTTCTGAAGTATGCTTTATCTACTTAAACTGCACAGATTCTGAGTAATGTCACTGAAATCTAGATCTGGTGTTTTGGCCACGAAAGTGCTCTCCTTTTTCAATCCATGTAACAGACATCCTTTGAGAATGCAACGTCACCTGAGTTGTACTGACTTTGGCCAATTCTGTTGCTTGAGGTGAGAACAAAAGCCATCAGCGCAATGTACAGAACTTTGCATTTATGGTACAAAAATACATATGCAATTTCTTGAATGAAGCAGTTTGATGGAAAAATAAATATTTAATATTCAAAGAGCTACCCACCAGCACTTCTATTTTGGGGAAGAAAATGTACCTATCTAAAATTCTGCCAAATATCCTCTTCATAAATTACATCCTGTATACACAACCAAAAGTGAAAATAACTGTAATCACAGAAAGAAAAAGTAAGATTGCTGGTGGGTTTTAAGTGTGTTATTGCAGAGCAAAACTGTAGGTTGTTTTACACTATCTTGACTTGTGTGCAGCTGTACTATATGTTGCAAGTATTTTCCTTCTTATAACCAATCTTTATTTAACAGTGTCTTCTGCTTTACAGCATGCACTTAGTTTTAAGTAGCAGTAATAGTTTGTGCAGAGGTATCTGGATCACTTGCAGCAGAAACCAAATTGTTCCAGTGCCCTCTATTAACAGGGTTGATCCGCTGTCTGTAAAAGGGGAGGAAAAAACAAGTAGACTCAAATTATTGACTGTATTAATCTTTCTTTAGTCTTAGCTTGTGTTGAGGAAAATGAAGTTATTACAAGCTTGACTGTTAACTACAGAGTGAACAGCTTCGAGAGAGTGAAAGCTGGATTCTCTTACATCATCTCAAGCTGTGTTAGCAAACTCTAGTTGCAACACTACAAAATGCTGCCCTCAGTTACATCTTTGCAACCCCAGCACAGACGACAGTCAAACAACTGTCTTAGAGCTCAAGAGAGGAAAACGTAAACAAACCGTAACAGAACTATGATAGACCTTTATTCCGTCCTACAACAGAACCTTGCTAATCCTCACTCCAAAGCAGAGAACTACTGCAGTGAGGTCTCATAACTAATAATACCTCCCTATGGTGGGGCAGATCCTCACCCGGCTCAGGAAGGGTTAAAGAGCTCCTCTGGGCATAATCAGCCTCAACCTGGTACACCTGTGAGGCTTGTCAAGCCTGCAAAGGGGTGAGTCCTTAAAAAAGGAGGATCCAAACCCAGGCTGAGGTTGGCACTGAAGTGAGTAAAGCTTGATCAGGGAGCTCCCTAAGCCCACCAACCAGGTCCTGTTTATCAGGAAAGCTGCTGAATTGCCTCTGCTGTCCGGTCCCCTTTAAAGAAGTAGAGGGGCCATCTTTGCTTAGCTTTCCTTTTAAGAGCCCAGGGCCCTCGGACTAGGTCCTTTGGCCATACAAAGAGTTAGGACCCTAGTCCCCTCCACACGCCCTACTGACCTTTTGCCATGTATGGAACTACAGGGTGAGCCCAGACTGTTTTGTGAGCTGCAGGTCTATTTGGTTTGCTTTTTTTCATCTGGACTGCATTAGGCCCCCTGGAAGGGAGCAGCTAGCTGGAGGAATATGCCCCGAACTCCCAACCAACTCTACAGCAACATCCACAGCGAGGGAAGGATATCTGGGGCAACAGGGGCACCAACCATCACCCTCGGGGGTGACCTAGTGGTACAACATACTAGGCTAGCTCTTAATGCTTTTCAGTCATAGCTCTCAAAGCACTTGACAAAGGAGGTAAGCCTCATGAGGCACGGGGTGATGAAGTGACTTGTTTGAGGTCACCCAGCAATCCAGCAACAGGAGTGGGACTAGAACCTACCGGGGCACCTGGGACCCTCTCCACAAAGGTAGACTACCACCTCCTTTCGTTCCTACAAACTATGCAACAGCACCAGAACATGATCTCTTATAAATAGACCTAAACTGCACTTACCTAAGTAAGAGAACAAGTGACCCTAGTAGGAGTGCCTACCACTCGTTAATGTATTTAGCCTCCTAATACCCCAGGCAGGTAGGGAAGTGCTATAAGCCCCATTGTACAGACGGGTAACTGAGACAATGATTAATTAAGTGACTTTGCCAAAGTTTGTAGCAGAACAGGGAATTGAACCCAGTTCTCCTAAGTCCAGGCTCTGGCCTTCATCTCAAGAACTATCTTCCTTCCCAGGAGGCAGGATTTGGGCCCTCACTTAATTGTCAGGAGTCAGTAATTTATACTGGGTCTCCTGTTCAATTAGTGAGGTTCTACCGTATACCAATGTTAATATATCACTAACTTCATGCTGCCCATAGTACATTTCACTTACAGTAAGTATACATCCCGCTCCAGGTTACTCAGATAACGGTGTGTTTCACACTGGTAAAGTGACCGGTATCTAGTATTCCACTTGCACTTTTCTTGTTTTGTGATGTCATAGCGACCAACACCAACTGGGTTCTGAAAAAAGAAAGTCAGACATGGTTCTGCATCGTTAAAGATGCAGTTATACACATACCAGTGAAGTTCTGCCTGTGACTACAGTGGCAACAGGATCAGGGCCTCAGTTTGAAAACAAGAATCTGGAATATTGAACAACAATCACCACCACCACCTCTTGTATTTGAGAATGGAAGAATTAGGGCCTGATCCTTCCATTTAGGTTCAGAGTCTACACAACAACCATCATAATCAGATCCTACAGTTCCAATTTCCCTGAAGACGTTGGGCACCATTCCCTTGAAATGTGATTTTCCCCAACAGCCTAGAACTTAGCTCTAGTCAAGTTATAGCAATGTTACCACTGTAATTTAATCTGTGGAGTTCCTGCATCAATTACAAAGAATTCTTCATCCTTTGATCTTTTTCAAATTGCCTGTTGCCTGCTCTTCCGCATAAAGGCAGGAAACTGCATGGGAGTCTGCTCCTCATCCCTAACCATAGGGACTACTTCACATTAAAGCTTTTCCTGGCTTCTTTGAGCCCTTCAGGCTTTGTTCTACTTCACTAAGGGAAACTTGAGACGATTATTACTACAGATGACATAAGAAAGAGCATTAAGGGAAGGCGCAGTTACCAGCACCATCCCTTCAGCACTCTGCTGCTAAAAGAACATTCCTGAAATACAATCACTTGGCTGGAGAGCAGTAACCACTTGGTACACGGCATAACTGATGAGGGAGGAGAAAGATGTGCAGGGAATTTTAGCTAAGGAGGCAGAGCTAAACCTCTTTCTCTTATAAAAAGTACCACAGAGTCTCTAATGTCCATACCAACGATGTTGTTTCCAGTGTTGTTGTAGCTGTGTTGGTCCCAGAATATGAGAGAGAAAAGGTGGGTGAGGTAACAGCTTTTATTGAACCATCTTCTGTTGGTGAGAGACAAGCTTTTGAGCTGCACAGAGCTCTTCAGCGCTGAAGAAAAGGCTTGTATAGCTTGAAAGCTTGTCTGTGTCTCTGAAACCTGTTTATGGACAAAGCTGTGGAGCAGAATTCTTTGAGTTAGAAGGATTTAGACCTCCAGTGGAAAGATCAGTAAAGGGTATGAGTGTGTCATGGAAGAAGAAGACAGCATGAATATTTTCATGCACCTACATCTATTCCTACCATAGATTTTCCACTCACCGTGTTTCCAATAAAGAGGCGGTATGCTTTCCTGTCAACTCTTTTTGCAGATGACCAAAATGGAGGTTGATTGAAGTATTCTGATCGCTCCACGGGTTTTGGATCATGTGAGCCTGGCCCTACAGCATACTACAACAAAGTGACCACCGGTAAATCATTGCTGTACTTACGTATGTACCTAACTCACGCTTAAAGTTAGGCGCCTGCTTAAGTATCTTGCTGAACTGGAGCCTCAGTTAATTCTGTTGTATTCTTCTAGTAGCCACAGAACTGAGAGGCTGCTTCGTGAGAAGTATTAAGTGCAGGAAACAGTCATGGCTGTGCTGCAATGATGGGAATAAACACACCAGAAATGTGAGAGACAAAAGGAGCAGCATGCTGGAAATGAGACGGTCGCTTGTGCTAAGCCTCCAACCTGCTATTTGCATTTGGAATTCAGTAGAGTGACCCACCACTCCTTTGTTAACAACTGTGGTGTAGATATCCACCTTTACTCATATGCAACATCCTGTCATATAGGCGTGGTATGGGCCTGCCCCTTCTCCTGCTCCCATTGAATTCAGAGGGAGCTTTGCAATGCAGCTTGAATCTGAAATGGGTCTATGCAAAAAAACTACTTTGTTTGCCAGAATGGTGACAGGGAATGGCTCACTTGATGATTACCTGGTGTGCTCATTCCCTCTGAAGCATCTGGCATTGGCCACTGTCAGAGGACAGGATACTGGGCTAGATGGACCTTTGGACTGACCCAGTATGGCCTTTCTTATGTATGTTCTTATGTTCTCCTTACTTCAACCAACGTATTCCCCATGTGAATTCAGTATCATATTGGCTGATGTTTGTGACTGTCAAATTGTTAACTACTCTTTAATCCTTTTAGCCATGAACACCCAACACAGCTGAGAGACAGTGATCTGGATTCTAGTCCTTCTCATGTACCAACAAAACCATTAGTTAAATTCCAGTGATAGATCTTTATTGTTGATGATGTATGAAGAAGAAAGAACTCAGTTTGACCTTCAGGTCCCAGGTGAGTTTGCAATGTGGGTGGTTAGATTAAACTATCTTTTCACTTATAATCTGAGCAGATTTGATCTGGAATCACTGGGAGCCTCTAACCATCGAACCCCATGATGTTACTGTAAGCAGAGTCAGGATGAGCCCCACCCTGACATCTGGTGGTAAATTATGGGGAGTGCAGAAAGAAGTTTAAAGTGTTGCATTGGTATTTTGGTTATTTGCATCAGCACTCCCACCCCACTTAGCATACCGCAAAGCAGCCTGGGATGGTTATTTTCACAGCTGTGGGAGCCCCAATTTCATTGTTATTGGGGCAGGAGCAATAAAATGTTGTCACCCCGATTAAGTGAATGAGGAACTACAAAACTGTCTTATGATAGAGGGTTTCATTATCAATTAAATAGCACTTGCTAGACAAGGGACATGGGTTCCAAAACCCAGTCAAGGGAGAGAGGCTGGGGACAGATATCTGTACTGGGTGGTGCAGGCTTCTTGTGTGAGCCAGAAGCACCAGTTCCACCTGTGCCTCTCTCCACTGTGGAATGTCAGAGTTAATTTTTGATTCCCTTAAGAATCTAGATACAGGTTACTGAGCTGAACTCGCTGGCACTGGGGCTCCCCTACTATGAGCTGGAATCACTAAGAGCTGAAATCACTGAAGAGCTGGACTTGCTGAGCTGAGAGCACTGAGTACTGTGCTAATGAGTGGGGGAGCCTGAAGCCATACTGTGGAGCAGAGCAGCTGGCAGAGCGGAGTGGAGCAGTTTGTGCAGCCCTGGGTGAGTGGAGCCAAGCAGCTCGCGAGGACGGCTGGAGTGGCTCACAAGACAGCTGGTGGACCAGAGCAGCTGGCCGAGCGGAGCAGCCCACAGAGCAAGCGGAGCTGAGCTGTTTGCGGGGATGACTAGTGGAAGCAGAACCCCACGAAGAGGCAGGGCAGTTGGCCCCGAAACCACGTAAGGTGCCCCTTTCTACCCAGGCTGGGGAGGGGGACCTCTGCAGACAGACTCTTGAACTCTGGGGCTGCACTGACCCCAAGACAGAGACTTTTGGATTGTGGGACTTTTGGGACTGTGGGTGATTTGGGGGTTGCTGGACTCAAGGGCCCTGAGAGAAGGACATGGCCCAATTTGCTGGGGTGGGTCTTTGCTCACGGTTTGACCCATGAACTCTAGCTGAGGTATTTTCCCAATTTAATGCTTGTTGTTTATCATGTATTAAACCTTTTCTGCTACACCAAGACTCTGTGCTTGCGAGAGGGGAAGTATTGCCTCCTCGAGGCGCCCAGGGGTGTGTGTAAGATTTTCCCAGGTCACTGGGTGGGGGCTCGAGCTGGTCTGCATTACGCTGTGGGGAAGGGACCCCTATGTATTGAACCCGGCCCTTGCTGCTATTGTTTCGGCCCAGCAGAAGGGTTACATTACTTTTAATTCCTATGTTGCAAGGACTTAAGCATGTGCATAACTTTAAGCATATGCTTAAATCCCATGAAAAGCCTCTGTTTAAAGTTAAGCATGTTGTATTGTGCTTTGCTGACTGGGTTGGGATTACTCCAAATTTATTTTAAAGCTGCTGAATCAGGGGCGTAAGTAGTTACCTGAGCAACATGAGAGCACATTGCAAGATGCTGTCAGTCGGAACCATAAAAATGCCAATTGTAATGACAAGAGCTTAATTTTCAAATAACTTGTGATAAAAATAATAGATGCTAAGAAGCACTTCTTTCAAAATGCACGGCTGAGCAAATGGATGCCGCCATTTTAATTTAGCTCAAATAGCCACAACAGGGTTGGCTACCAGCGCACGTACAAGTGTGCTATGTTCTGCCAGATGCTGTCCGCCGCCCGAGGAGTTCACTTGTAGCCAAGCAACACACAGCCCGGAGAGGCTTATTGCTGCTATCAGCGTGTGGTTATTGTTACCATGCTACCTGTTAATTTCAAATTTTATTCAGAAAATGTTATGTTTATGCAATAAATCCTTCCACAGTGAACAACAGTTGGTTGTCGGAGGAGAAGGGAGTGTAAGGGACTGAATCACCTTTCCAGGGCTCCTTTGGCTATTTTGTTATTCTTTCATTATCTCCTCATGTACCGACACCTCCAGGTTTCCACTTTATTTGCACCCCTTTTCCCTGAGAATATCTCCTCAGAATCCATCCGGAACAAGGCCCAACTAGCCCTAACGCTCTCTTTTATGGGATAATGACCACATCACGCTCACCCCACCCAGGGTAATAACTAGCCTGGGAGCTATTTCACAACCCCGTTTACTTTTTTAAATGAGTGTAAAGTTTCCAGAGGTTGCAGATTGATGCTGAAGGGCAGCCAGGCTCATGGGTGCAGACAGGGAGGCCCTTGAATGCCTCTAGGTGTTTCCTCCACAGCTGCCTCCTCAGACCCTGGGCTCCTTTAAAATTGCCATGTTAGTTTAAGTCCTCAGTTGGGAGCCTTAAAACTAGCTTCCAACTCAAAAGAGCTGAGAGGAGTCAGCATGAGCGAAGGGGGAGGAATAAAGGAATCAGCTGCCTTTGTTAGTAATAATTGAGAAGTAGAAGGAAAAGATCACGAGGCTACTCATTTCCTCTCACTCCAGCCCATCCTGGGCACAGGGATTTCCCTGGTGCTTTTGGTGATGAGCTATCAGCTGGGCACTGGTGCATGGCTGTAACCCCACCCACTCAGAACATGGCTTTGGACAGCTCTGCCCCAGCCCTCCCCAGGGCAAATTTTGACTGCAGGGAGAATCCTTTGCAGGTGACCAGGAAAGGGAAGATAATGCCCTGGCAATGGCTATTCATCCTTCTATGTGAGAGCTCTGCAGACAAATCCAGCACAATCACCCCTTGTCCCAATCCAGACAGGCTGCTCTTCAGCTGCACATTTCACGTGGGGTTGTCCCAGTCCTAGAGGTCAGGTGGTTTTCCTGCCTTTCCCTTTTGCCTCACAGCAGAGCCGTAACAAGGAGTTTTTGTGCCCGAGGCAAGGGCCGGCTCCAGGCTCTTCGGCGGCAATTCGGCAGCTGGTCCCTGAGTCCCTGTTGGAGGGAAGGACCTGCCACCAAATTGCCGCCGCTGCTTCATTCATTCTTCAGCGGCAATTCGGTGGTGGGTCCCCAAGTCCCTCTTGGAGAGAAGGACCCACCGCTGAAGAATGCATGAAGCAGTGGCAACAATTCGGCGGCGGGTCCTTCCCTCTGACAGGGACTCAGGGACCCACTGCCGAATTGCCGCCGAAGAAGCGGCGGCGGTAGAGCTGCTGCCGAAGCGCCGCTGATCGCGGTAGAGCTGCGCCCCTCCACTTTGCGCGCCCAAGGCAAGTGCCTCACTCGCCTCGCCCTTGTTATGGCACTGCCTCACAGTCTCTGTCAGTGCCATGCGGTGTGTTCGCAGCAGATGGCATGCTGCACGGTAACATTTGCAGCAGAGACAGAAGAGGAAAGGAACATGGTGTCACTAACCGTGGCACGTGGACACTGGCTGAGTGTGGCCCAGAAGATCCGCTCCGTGGGGCAGCCAGGGTTCCGAGCGAGGGTGCTGAAAATACCATTTTTCTTTCTGTCCTTGGTGTCCAGCTCCTCCACAAAGCTCTTGACATTGCTGGGGCTGAGCTCGATGCATTTCTTCTAAAGAGATGAAAGAGAGGAAGAGATGTCTGCTGCTGCTGGAGAAAATGTGATGCAATTGTCTGGCAAGGCCCTGCAGGTGCCAGCCACAGGGGCTCTCCTGTATCTCTGCACTCACAGAATCCAGTCCAGTCCCCAGGTGAAGCCTGGCAGGGAGAACCCATTGACTTCAGTGGAGCTGAATAAGGCCCATAGACCCTCATTCAGAGTTCACTGACTACTAGATTCCCTTGTCAGTGACATGGATCACATCTACCCTCCTCCCTGCACAATCTCTGCCCCACCCTGGGCTCTCTAGGGCAGAGGTCTTTCCAGAGTGTAATAAATGTACTCCACTGCCTTCCGCACCCCAGCAGGTGAGAGGTATCCCCCAGGCTGCCAGGCAGGAAAGCAGCTTCCAAACAGGTTCTTAAAGGAATATCGCCTCAGAATCCATCCAGAATAAGGCAAAAATACTGCCCATAGACAATCTTGTTCATTTTAGGTCGCTGGTTTGAATCCAGCCCTAGGCCAGTAGGGAGAGGAAGCCATGAGTCCTTTTCATTGTTCGTACTAAATGAAGGGCAAACAGCAAGCAAACTAAGGCTTTGTCTACGCTACCACTTTTGTCGCTAAAACTTTGGTTGGTCGGGGGTGTGAAAAAAAACACACACACACCCCGACAGACGTGTTTCACTGACAAAAGTGCTGGTGTGGACAGTGCTATCTCAGCGAGAGGCTCTCCTGCCAACATAGCCACTGCTGCTTGTTGGGGGTGGTTTAATTACGCCAGCAGGAGAGCTTTCTCACACCGGCAAAGAGTGGCTACACAGGAGATCTTACAGTGGCACAGCTGCAGCGGTACAGCTGTGCCGCTGTAAGGTCCATAGTGTAGACATGGCCTAAGTAGCAAAAAGTAAGTTAGCTTTTTAGGGCTAGATCTTCATATAAATTGTAGCGACACTGATTTCAAAGGAGTTGTGGTGCTTTACCCTTGCTGCAGATCTGGTTCTCAGTTTTAATAATCTAAGTTGTTAATAATAACGGCAAGGACGGGTTTTAAAACTCTGCTCTCTAACCTGACAGCACCCCTCTCCTGGCAGCAACCTGTGAGAGATGTCACACCCGCAGGATTAGTTCCTACATCATTAACCAAGGCAAGGGTGTTTTACTAAAAACACAACTCTCTTACAAGGGTACGTACTTCCACAGCGTAATGTCCGCAGATAATAGGCTTTGACCTGTCTCCTGTGAAGGTGTCATATGGGCCGCGATTACTGACCACACGTTTCAACACCTCGTCTGTACTGTTTTTGAGATTATAGGTGCCTGGCCCCAAACCACTTCCCTAAAGTCAACAGGGAGCAAAAACAACCATCAGTGATCGCTCTGTTGGGGAGTGGAGTCCTAGGTTGTGCTCATTTGGAAGCCGGACACTAACTGCAGGTTTGTTGGTAGACAATTGCAACATTGCTGTTATATATTACAGTAGCACCCAGAGGCCCTCACTGAGACCAGCACCCCATTGTGCTTGGTGCTGTACAAATACTTAATGAGAAGCAGACCCTGCCCCAAAGAGCCATGTCCTGTGCTCTGCCCATGACTTTTCCCTCTCACCCATGCTGCTCACTCTTGAGTGGTCAAATAATAAATGAGTAGCCACCTGTTTGTTTCAATCGTCCATTACAAATTGCTCTCTGTACCCTCAATTAAAAGCTTCACCATCAGGATGCAAGGGGTGGTCCCTCTGCATGGCAGCCTTTAAACTAAGTGGCTTGGACCATCCCCTTTGCTTAGTCTCCATTGCGCATGGCATGGAACACTCCCAGAGTGGGGACAGTGCCACCTCTGTGGGATCCTGCACGTGCACTTCTGAGAGGGGGAAAGTGAAGAGCAGGGGAAGCAGGCATTCTCTGTGGCACCATCCCCTGCTGACCCGCTGGCTCTCTGGGCAGTAGCCGAGACCGGAGTTCAAGCTCCACTGAAACTTGAGGCTGGCTGCAAGATCTTCTGTAGATTCCCCTCCTGAGCAGCTGCGGCGGGCTCCACCAATGGCAGCACAGCCCCAGAAGGGCCAATATCAGCAGAGGGAGCCATGGAGCAGCCATTGATGCAGGCTGACTCCAGCCTCTGGGGCTTCTCTCCTCTACAGACCCTGTGAGGTTGGGAAGCCTCAGCCTCTTCAGGTGAACCTCACCGACTTTTCTTTCCCTTTCGGAAGCTGCTTGCCCAGCCTCCCCTTCACTCTCCCTCCCCTCCCCCCGCAAGGGGCACTCCAGTTTTGTGCAGCCAGGCAGTGAAAACTGCAAGCTGGCTGCATCCTCTCTAGAGAGAACCGCAAATGCTGATGCCTCCCGGAGCCTTCAGAGACATCAAAGGGCTCTTGATTGGCCAAGAGATGAAGACCATAGCCATGCTGATATGGTCCACTGTAATGAACAAGGCAGCAAAATAACCTGGGGGGGGTCAGCTCCCAGAGATCCCTCACTTTCGTTCTTTCTGGTCACTCAAGCCCTGGGCAATGGCTGGTATGCAGGTCAATACGGGAGCTGAATGAAAAACAAATAGCGCAGACTTGCCGCAGCAGTAGGTAAGACAAATTTTTCGGTTTTGCTGTCCATTATCCCTTGAGAGTTTGCCGAGCGTCTCTCCTTCTCGTCAATCAGGGCATAAGGGTTTCCATTCTTGCCATAAGTCCCAGGGCCAGGGTGGCAATCCTGCAGAAATAAGAGGGAGAGGATTACGAACAAAAATGGATACAACTACCAATGAAGAGCCAGATTCTGCCATTCAAGCCTATTAAAAGCAGTGATTCTTTGTAATTCAGTAGTGTCCAGAGGTCTTAACTGAGATCTGGGCCCTCCGGAGCTAGGTAATGCACACACATCCAAAGCCTCAGTCTCTGCCCTGCAGACCTTCCTATCCATTAGGCATTTCTCTGTGGAGACGTGCTGCCCCAGGGAGGCACTGTGCCTCGTAGGAACCCAGGGACTGCAATTGTCAGTGGTGGTAATACTAACAATACATCAGGCGAGCGCAAAGCACTTCTCAGTCTTTGATGTCCTCGGCACACCCCTGTGAGGCAGGGCAGGGCTGTCATCCGCATTGTACAGATGAGGGAGAGGCACAAAGAAGCTAAGAGACTTGCCCAAGGGCTGAAGAGGAACAGGAAGTAGATCCTGGGTCTCCCAAGTCCTAGTGCCCTGGACAATCCTTCCACCATGGCCCCCGAGTGAAGGAATACAAGGGAAAGAAGGTTCCATGGGGGTGTTGCCCGGGCACACTATGCTCTAGATGGCTAAAGAGAATCCCAGTAAGGAATACCAAAGCTCCCCCTTTAAAGCAGATCAGACAGCATCCCCTCCATGCAAACGGGCTCCATTTGGACCTGGACGGCAGCTGCTCCCCAACTCTAGATTAGAGTCAAATCTCATTGGCCTCCAGGCCGTGAAGCCTGCAGCACAGAATTAAGTTCTGGGTCTTTATGATACCTGTACAATTGCCACCCTGTTTGTGCTTTTATTTCTGGGGTGAATATGACCCTCTACTCCTTTCCTATTGGAATCAAAAGATAATTGGTTCTAAATTCAGCCACTACCCAATACTTAGACAGAATGATTCATCCCTAGATTTCAAAGCCCTTTGCAAAGAGGATTATTGTTTTACAGATGGGCAAACTGAGGCACAGGGCAGTGACACAACTTGTCCCAGGACAAAAATGAATGTATGGCATAGCCTAGAATAGAATCTCTGGGTGAAATCTTGGCCCCACTGAAGTCAATGGCAAAGCTCCCATTGATTTTAATGGAGCAGGATTTCATCCCCACATCTCTTCACTCCCAATCCACTGGCTCAGGCTGCCTCCCTACAGTTTGGCAGTTCTTGCCAGGTACAGATTGCTACATTCTGTATATGAAGGATAATCAAGTACAATCTTTGCACCTCTCCAAGCAAATAAAGGGAAATCTGGCCTTTTGGAAGGTTCTTGATTAAAAAAACCTGAAAAGATACTAAGGCGAATTAGAAATGAAATCTCTAACTATGAAATTAGGAATTTTGTAACTTCATTGGCCACCAGCACCGGCAGATCTGTTGCAAGTACAGTAAGCTGTGATTCACACAAGCTCCCACTGCGCGTCACTCTTGATTCACACATACAATTGTAAAATCAGCAGTCATGTGGCTATGCAACAGATCCGAGTATTAACACAACATTCTACAGCTGTGGCGACCCAGGATATTTGACTGTTGTTCAGGTCCTATGGAGGAGGGATGTTCCACTGAAATGACCTAGTTTTTAATTTCTTCTGCCAGGCAGTGCAGATGGCAAAAGTGGCCAGCCTGAAGGGTTAGAAAGCGGGTGATGCCTACTAGCATTCTGCCCCACAGCCTGGTGGAACTAGAAGTCATTACTAGGGAGTTCTGGGGCTAGTAGAGTATTTGCAGAGTATTATTCCATAGAAAAGCTATTTTAAAAATGAACTATCACTATCCTGTGTATATGTGGGATTCATAGAAGATAGGACTTGTATGTAAATGTGTGTGCACCCTATACATACACTAACACACTGATACTGCCTATCAAGTCAAGACTTAGGCCACGTCTATACTTACCCGCCGGGTCGACGCGGCGAGTTCGACTTCTCGGAGTTCGAACTATCGCGTCTGATCTAGACGCGATAGTTCGAACTCCGGAAGCGCCGAGGTCGACTCCGGTACTCCACCGCGGCAGGAGGAGTTGCCGGAGTCGACCTTGGAGCCGCGGAGTTCGCTTCCGCGGCGTCTGGACGGTAAGTCATTCGAACTAGGGTAGTTCGAATTCAGCTACGTTATTCACGTAGCTGAATTCGCGTACCCTAGTTCGAACCAGGGGCTGTGTGTAGACCAGGGCTTAGAGAGTATGATGATGGGCATTACAGAAATATCTACAATACACACTGATTGGCTAGACTGCAGTCTATACACACAAACATACGGGCTCAGTCCCAGAACTATACCTTACACGGAACGCCCCAGTGAAATCAGTGTAGGTCCCACATAAACAGGGCACCTAAATAACGTGAAATAGAAAACACTGATATTGTGGTTCAGTTTTTCCCTGGATCAGTGATCTCTTATCTGCTCCCTTTGAATAACTCCCTTGTTAGTTAGGATGATTTTAGCTGGGCTATCACCAGGCTGTGTCAGGCACCGACGAGCAGAATGCAGCTTTCTTTAACCCTGTTAGTGGTAACATCATCCAAATCAAACAACTGGGAAATTGAACAGCAATCAGGAAGCATAGCTGGGCATTGGCCCTTATTATTTCTTGCGCCCCCTACTGTACTTTTAAATGTTGCACAGTTGTAAAAGGGACTTGTTTTGGCCCCAAAAAGTGCGTATCATATTATTAGGTGATCCAATAATAATATTTAGCTCTGCAACAAGAGGTACCAGATTATCTACCTTATATGTTTCTTGTCAAGTTACTGCAGTATCTATTGCTTGAATCCAGTACATACCCTAATGAAGTCTCTAAACCTCTCTTCTCCAGTGTCACAAATACCTCTAATACTTGACGGTCGGGTCTCTTGCAGAAAATCTTTGATGTTGTAAGTTCCTGGGCCCAGTTTTTCTTTCTTATTGAGAAAAAGATTTTAAAGGTTTAATAGCAACAAAAACGGGATTCTAATTTACCCATGCAAATCACAGCACCTCTAGTTCAATCTATCCCGTGTCACTTAACAGTTGAAAGATTAAACCACAGAAACAGTCAGATTTCTTGTCCACACATAGGGAAAAAAGTCAAATTCAGATCTCACCAGAAACTTGCTCTTCTTCAACGTCTCCTTAAAATTAAAATGGGGCATCTGGGTAAGTCGTGCCGCTTCCTGTGCTTTGGCCCAGCCAGAATTTGAAGCCTTCTCCTGCAGCACAGAGGAGCTAAAGCTTCCATGGTCAATATTGTAGGTGCCTGGGCCCAACTTTCTGCCCTAAAATGAAGTGTAAGGTTAAAACTAAAGGCTTGATTTACCATTGAGTTAAGCCAGTTTTACACTGATGCATCACCATTGAAAAATGGAGTTCTACAGTGGTGAATCAGGCCCTAAGAATTCTAATCATATTGTTTGCAAATTCTCCTTACTACAGGCAAATAGAGAAAGTCAGTGGAGCTATAACAAGCTACACCAGCTGAGGATCTGCGCCCACAGATTCCTAGCACGTTGGATAAATTGCTGACACAGGAAATCTACTCAAAGATTCTGTAAGTACACATTCTACTGAGAAGTAAATTACATTGGAGAGAGCCTCATCCTATATCATGAACATCAACAGGAGTTTTGCCATTGATTTCATTGCCATTGGACCTACATTAAATGGACTGGTTAGATTAGATTCAGTGATATTATCAAATTAATTTGAAAGCAGCAGAATGGATCCATTCGGATTTTTCATGGAAATTGAATTCTGGAAAAAGAATCTAAACGTGTAATTTTTAGTTAAGTTCTGCATCTGGAGCTGAATAAGTGTTTGTTTTGTACATAAAATAGAGAGACAGACTCACCAACTCCGAAGAGACCTTTTTGCAGTAGGGCGCCTGTGTGTATGTACCAGGTTTCTTACACTTTGGATAAACTGCAGACACATCAAATCTAGCGGAGGATGATGTAAATATACAGTAAATTTTGAGTTAAAGCAGGACTAATTTTACAAACATAGGTCCTGGTCCTGTGAACATTTAGGACTTGATCCAATGTCTATTGTAGTCTGTAGAAAGGGTTTCACGGACATCAATAGATGTATCAGGCCCTTAGTACTGGACTGCTCAGTACTGCAAAGACACACGTGCTTCATTTTGTGAGTAGTCCCATTAAATTCAGAGGGATTATTCATGCTTAAAGTGAAGCATATGCAGAAATCTTTGCAGGTTTGGGGCCTAAATGCTTTCTGCAGTGCGTAACCTCCTGAATGTCAATGGGATGATTACTCACTAGAGCAGGGGTAGGCAACCTATGGCATGTGTGCCAAAGGCGGCACACGAGCTGATTTTCAGTGGCACTCACACTGCCCGGGTCCTGGCCACCAGTCTGGGGGGCTCTGCATTTTAATTTAATTTTAAATGAAGCTTCTTAAACATTATTAAAACCTTATTTACTTTACATACAACAATAGTTTAGTTATATATTATAGACTTATAGAAAGAGACCTTCTAAAAACGTTAAAATGTATTACTGGCACGTGAAACCTTAAATTAGAGTGAATAAATGAAGACTTGGCACAGCACTTCTGAAAGGTTGCTGACCCTTAGAGTAAGCACAGAGCCAAAGACTAAATGTTTTCATGATCAAGGCCTTAAACTGATGTACTGTACAAATTACATACAGACACTGCTTTATCTACTACTGAAATGCAGCCACCTCTGGTGTGAGTCATGGCAGCTGTTTAACTGCACGGAGTAATGCTACAGGAATTGAAGTACAGTTTCTCCAGTGGAAACTACAGAGAGATTTTAGGTAGGCAGAAGCAAATGATCCAAATTGGAATTTGGCCAAGATAATAGAGTTAAGGGCCACTGTCAGTTTAAAAATCATGTTTTAAAACAAACAAACAAATATCCAGCCCTAATGTTATTAAAACCTCAGGCTATTAAAACAGAATTTTAAAAATCAAATTTACTGTTCACTGTGGATGCTTTTTGTTTTTCCATTTCTCTCAACTTAGACAACGAAAACAGACGGCCATTTCCACATTTTTATTTGCTTCTAGTCAATTTCCCTAAAATGGTCAGGCCCCAGTCAGATGGTGTGATGTTTGGGTTGCAAACACTATAAGGAAATGTTAATATTTTTAAAAATCCGATTGGATTTAACCTAAGTTTGGGTCAAAGTTGACCTGTTCAATGTCTTTTAACAACCGTTCTCTGTGAGATCTTTAATGACAACAAATTATTAGAACCTTGGCTTTCTGTTTCATCTGGAAGATGCCACCTTCCAGTGCCCCATTGTGTAGCCAAAACTCTTGAAGAAGTCAAAGGGAACTTGGATTCAAACCGTGGTAACACAACTATTCCCAGTAGAATTTCTGACACAAACTATATCAATAAAAATTCAGACCACATTCTTAGCTGATGTAAACTGGTGTAGCTCTGTTTTACAACAGCTGAGAAATCTGACCCTTCACTTGCCAAATTCCTCTGCATTTAAATAGATATTTCTATATTGTACAAAATAAACCAATTAAAATAAATTAATATTCATGAAGCAAGTATGCAGGTGAAAAGCAGTATATGAGGCCTTGAGCCTGCAAACTGTAATGCGATAATGCCTAGCTGTGAAAAGTCAAAGGACTTCAAAGGGATTGCTCATGTGAATCAAGTTACTCACCTGTGTAGATGTTTGCAGGATCAGGGTTTTAGTGCCGGGTTTTACAATGAAAATCCCCAAACAGGAATTAGGCATCCAGATTCATAGATTTCAAGGTCACAGGGGACTACCATGAGCTAGCAATGTTTCTGTATTTTATTAGCTGCTGCTGTGTGAGCTAAATAAACAAAATCTCTCTCTCCTGCTGTTCAGCAACCGTGAACTAGTAAAGGCGCTGCAGGCCAACAGAGTTCCAAGAGGGCACAGTGTGATTTAAGGGGTAGGTGTTGGTTCTGAATAAATAACAGGGGTCATTTTAAATAAGGAGGAGAAGCCGGGAGAAACCCCAATCAATGTATTTTAGGTTAATGAGCTGGTTAAAATTGGACCCAGTTAAAATATATTATGGCAGAGCTTGTCCAAAAGTTGTGTCTCCGTCCCTCACATGGCTTTGAAAATCTCAGCCAGTATGTGTATCATGGTGTTGTTAAAAACGTGATTCAAAATCCTGAAATATACACTACGTACCTGGAGACATATGATTGTACTGATTTAAAAAATATACAGTGAAAGCAAAATCACTGAGCACAGGGCCACACTGGGATGCAGTCTGACGCAGCTATGCTGGGCTATAAGGGGGAGTATGATCCCCCAAACCCACCCTGTGCAGCCTCCCTGGATCACTCGTCTCCGTGCAGAGAAAGAGAGCAGAGTTTTTGCAAGACCACTGGATCCCACCCACGTGGAAGTGGGCAGACACGGGTGGGAAGTGGGCAGTGCCTTCACTCCACTCCCCTGGGTACCAGCTACCGCAGCTGAGCCAGCATGGGGGGGAAGTGACCTGCACGGGGTAAGGGGCTGTTGCAGATTGCTTCCCCGCAGGAGCAAGTGGGGAGCGGGAAGGAAATGTGGCTTCTTGGGGCTCCTCCTGGGGTAGCATGGCTCAGCTCAGCACCACCCCTCACATGTGGCTGTGCCTAACAGGGCCGCCCAGAGGATTCAGGGGGCCTGGGGTCTTAGGCAGTGGGGGGCCCCTGCCGCCGAAATGCCGCCAAAGACCCGGCACTTTGGCGGTGGGTCCCAGGGCGGAAGGACCCCCGGCTACCGAAGACCCGGAGTGGAAGAAGCTCCAGGGGCCCGGGCCCCGCGAGAGTTTTCCGGGGCCCCCGGAGCGAGTGAAGGACCCCGCTCCAGGGGCCCCAAAAAACTCTCATGGGGGCCCCTGAGGAGCCTGGGGCAAATTGCCCCACTTGCGCGCCCCCCCCCCCCCCCCCCCGGGGCGGCCCTGGTGCCTAATGGCTCAAGCTTAGCCTCTGGGAAGCAGAGATCGGAGCGTGTACTTTTAAAAAATACTGTCAGTCATACGTCAGCCCGTGTAAAACATCAGGTGTGGCATGTAGTATTTTGAAATGAAATTCATTTTTACCTAGAATAGGGGAAGTCATAAAGATAGCCAGGGTCAGCCAAAAATCCAGGGCCCCTCAAACCTGCTGGTTTATTTCTGAAAGAAAGGACTTCTCAGAGAAAGGGGTCCTGGCTTGTTGGATCCATTCAGTCAGGTTACAGTAACCCACTACTCTATAGGCAAAATATCCTGCAGGAGCTTGTAAGCACGAACGTGTGTGTGTGTGTGTGTGTGTGTGTGTGTGTGTGTGTGTGTGTGTGTGTGTGCACGACTCGTATGAAGAAGGAGTCTGCTGTGTGTTTCAGAAACATGTCAAATCTCATTTCTGTTTCCTTGGAAACTCCCCCATTCAGAGTATCACAGCTTGACAGAGTCCTGCATGTGGGTGCATGGACACGTGTGCATGAACTCTCCGTGTGTAATAAGCATGTGAACTTGTGAATGCATGTGTGTATGTGATGGCTGCATGGCCAGGTGTGTGTGATCTGTGTGCCAAGGGGCGTGAGATCTCTTGACTGCAGGACTGTGTGTGTGTGAGATCTCTGTGTGCCGGGGTGTTTGGGGGACAGGGGAGAATGTGTGTGCAGATGATCCAGAAGCTGAGAGTCAGACAGGGGCTGAGCCAAGTCAGCTGCAGGCTGAGCCTGTGCCCTCTGAAGCCTCCTCTGGGTGACTCTTACCTGACTGTCTGAGTGCCGAAGGGGGCACCTGTAAAGCCCTTTGCTGCCATTCTCTGCTCCCTGGGGATGGAGGGAGCCCCCCTCCCCCAGTGGCACAGCTTCCAGCCGCTCCAGAACACTGCTGCCATGACAACCCCATACACTTGTTGCCTTTCTGTTCCCATGAAGGCCGAGCTTCCAGGCAACCCATTGCATTGGGGGTGGGGGCCTCTGGCTCAAAGCCTCCTGTACCTGTTACAGCTGTTTTAGGCCCTGTCAGGGTTGGGGAGAGGAATGCAGCCGTTCTGAGCTCACTGTTTGATCCTTGGTTAGTTTTGATGCATTACATTTCATCAGCTGTGCACGGGCTCGGCGAGCAGACGTGCTCCTTGCCCAGATGTGCACGGGCTCAGCAAACAGACATGCCCCTGGCCTGGATGTGCACGGGCTCGGAGAGCAGATGTGCCCCTTGCCCAAACGTGCATGGACTCAGCAAACAGACGTGCCCCTTGCCCGGACGTGCACAGGCTCGGTGAGCAGACGTGCCCCTTGCCCGGATGTGCACGGGCTAGAAGGACAGACATGCATCTTGTCTGGATACTCACAAGGCTCAGAGGCAGACGTGCACCTTACCTGAACATGCACCAGCTCAGAGAGCAGATGGCCCTCTCAGCAGACATGCCTGGGGCTCGGAGAGCAGACGAAACCCTCGGCTGATGGGCCAGGGGCTCGGAGAGCAGACGAACCCCTCGGCTGATGGGCCAGGGGCTCGGAGAGCAGACGAACCCCTCGGCAGATGGGCCTGGGGCTCGGAGAGCAGACGGACCCTTTGCACAAGGCCTTTTTAGAAAGTGGAAAGCCAAAGCAGCATGAATAGGAAATCTGTATTGCAGAGCCCCTAATTATCCTTGTACAGCCCCACAGAGCCCATAGGACTGAAAAGCAGAGCTCTTGTCGACCCACCCGTGCTGGTTCTGCCCATCAGCTGAAGGCTGTGGTCATTACTGGGACCAAATTGCTATTTCTTAACACTGGTTTGTAGGCTGTTCAGGTATCGCTCCAGGCTCCAGCTCGGAGGTGCATATCTGAGGGTCACCCAGCAGCAGCGCTAGTAGAGTGCAGCTGATCCTCATTAAAAACACACTCTGGCTGGCCCAGAATGGATCCGCCAAGGGGTGGGAAGAGTACATGAGTCTCCTCCACTCCTGCCTTCCTGCCCAGGGGCCAGCCACAACGCTCTCAACCCTGCTCACGCCCCCTGGTGAAAGGTCGAGGGTGAGCCGGATCCAGGCTCTCACACCACCCAGCTGAACCAGCCTGCTGCGCCCTCTCATGGCGGGGCTGAAGCCAGTGGGGAAAGCCTGGGCTGGCTGCCCCCTCCGCTCTGGCCAGCTGAGCCAGCCTGTGCAGAGCCCCAGGGGAGGGACTGTGACTGCAGCACCGCCCCTCCACTTCCTGAGCAGAGCGTTTCTGGCTTCAAACGCCTGGATCTGGTCCAGAAGCGGCTCCGCTGTGCAGTCCGTGATCAGGCTCGGCTACCGATCCGTTCTGATGGGGGTTTGGAGTAAGGGAATCAGGATTTGGGCCAGGCTGTTTATTGTCAAAGGCATTTTATGGCCTGGAGCGAAACACACAACGAACGTTAACACACTACGGAATACAAACCAAGGAAGGGAAATGGGAGTATGGGACTGATCGCTCCAGGCCGCACTGCGAGGAGGAGCCCAGCCCTGCCCCTGCCGCTGCCCCTGCCCTGCCAGGACAACAGGCAAGAATGGATCCAGCACTTTTCTGTTTTGGATTCGCTGACAGTCCTGGCCAAGCAGGCCCTTGACAAATGACAGGCGTCGCTAGGTGCCTCTCCCAGTCAGGACTCCTCCCAGGCTGCATGTGAATCAGCTAAACCAGAATTGCAGGTTTGAGAGAGCGGCAAACATTGTGAGAGAGGAGGAGGGAAAGGCTGGGACTGGGAGACGCCACCGCAGCAGCCCTGCGTGGGGATATACTCAGCAAGTCCCCATGGAGAACCCGGAGTCCTGGCCAAGCAGGCCCTTGACAAATGACAGGCGTCGCTAGGTGCCTCTCCCAGTCAGGACTCCTCCCAGGCTGCATGTGAATCAGCTAAACCAGAATTGCAGGTTTGAGAGAGCGGCAAACATTGTGAGAGAGGAGGAGGGAAAGGCTGGGACTGGGAGACGCCACCGCAGCAGCCCTGCGTGGGGATATACTCAGCAAGTCCCCATGGAGAACCCGGAGGAAGCCGAGGTGGATATTGACACGCTCATTGATGAGATGGACTATATCCCCGGTCACTTCCACCTGGAGATGAACCTGAACTTCGAGCCCTGCTCCCCTGTGAATTTCAGAGGGAGGGACATGAAGCTTAAGCGAGACAGCCTGATGTATGAGCTAGAGCTTGAGTCTGGCTCCCAGCAATTCGCCGTCAGGAACCTGCTCGGGGTCTTCTCCTTCCACCTGGAGGAGATGGAGCAAGCCAAGGAGATCTTCCTGAGCATCTCCCAGGAGGACCCCGACAACCTCAATGCCTGGGCCAACCTGGCCTACGTGTACGACAGGCTGGACAGCGAGCAGGAAGAGGCTGACTGCACCAAGAAACTAGCCCACTTAATGGGCCTGGGCTCGGAAGACGAGTCTCAGGGGGATCCCAGGCTCCGAGCAGCCCGCTGTCTGGCAGAGCAGGGCTACGCTTACGTCTTTGACATTGGGCTTGTGGATGAAGAAGACCGAATGGAGAAACTGACGGCCGGACTCGTGCTCTATGACAAGGCTCTTGCTTATGGGCAGCAGGTGAGTCATGGCTCCTACCTATGCATAGATTGCTGTCTGGTATCACTGGATGTACGTGCCGCGTGTCTTTGTAGGGCCTCTATCCTTTGGGCAGAGCAATTCAATCATGGGTTCATTATGATCACGAGAACCTAGAATAGGAACTAATTTACCAGCTAATAGCTGAGCTTGGGTATGACAGTGCAGACAAGTATAAGCCTGAGGGAGTAAAGTCCTGCCAGGAGAAAGCTTCTGGGAATCACTCCTATCATTAGTGTTCCACCCTCCTTCGTGCCGTGTCACTTAAAATTGTTGATCTCTATGGGCCCGATCCTGCAGATCAGCCCCTATAAAGGTGACACGATTCTGTAGCTGGATGGGATTGTGGAAAGTTTTAAGCCCGTTTTCAGTTACTCTGGTCTTACGTGATCAGAATAAACGGTGTTCTGCACTTACAGCCTTATCTTCTCTAGCTGTTCAAACAAAGGCGTGTCCTTCTGCACACGCAGTGTGTGGCTGCCCTCTGGGAGCTCATAAAAGGCGGGTGGCTGGTATGCTCACTTAAAGGAGCACTTGGGTCGAGAGGTGGTTTTGTTTATTGTTAGAATAAGAATTGCACGGTGTACGCTCTCTGAGACATCAGAACAGACGGAGCATCAGTGTAGCACACACCCTGAATTTGCTTCAAGACACTAACTGTGTTCCGTGGGCAAAGCCGCAGAAAATGTCCTTCCTTAAGCCATTCAGCTCAAGGCTTTGTGTCAAGTGCAAATACTTCTCCCAGCCATGTTTGGAAGGAGCTTCAAGGCCTTCAGCTAGAAGATGCTCAGGAGTGCTACAGCTCAGGAGTGCTACAGCTCAGTTCATTCCTTTAAATTCTTGACAGCAGACATGTTATCTGGGAAGTGCGTAACTATTACAGAGAGACACGGTGGGTGAGGTCATAACTTTTATTGGACCAACTTCTTTGGGTGAAAGGGACAAGCTTTGGAGCTTACCCACAATTGAAGAAGAGCTCTCAGCTCAAAAGCTTGTCTCTTTCACCCGTAGAAGTTGGTCCAATAAAAGATATTGGCTCGCCCATCTTGTCTCCCTAAGATCCTGGAACTAACAGGGCTACAGCAACACTGCAAATAGTGTTGCCAACCCCCAACATTCAAAAATCATGAGTCAGGCCCCAGAAAATCCTGAGCTAGACTTAGCAAATCAGGGTTTTTACAGCTAATTAATCTCAGATTCTTTTTCTTTGCCTCCTCTTACCTGAGCCTTTAGGCTGCACTCAGGGGACTTTTTCAACCTTTTCTTTGCAACCCTGAGGACTAGAAACTTGCTTTTACTTTTAAATGCAAGATGAGAGTCTCATGGACTCACATCACTCCTGGGGCTTTAAAAAAAATAATCACAAGAGTTAGCAAGATGTCAGTGAAGAGCAGGACAGAGAACTCTAGGATAGAGAAACAGATAAAAATGCATAGCAAGAGAATTAGTGCTGCATCATTCTCTGGACCTCCTGTTCTAGGATGGTCTGTTGTTTCAGTAAGATGAAAACTATCAGACCATGTTTTTCATTTTAATTAGATGGGAGGGGGGGATGTCACAGAGTGCTTGCCCCTTTAAGGGAAGATAGGTCCAGGGCCCCACCTGTGACCCACTTAACTTGTCTCCCCAGGTGGAGAAGATGAGCAGTGCCACCAGACCGGCAGGTTGTGTGGCTAGAATCAAGCCTTCTGGGGGTGGAGATTGCAGAGAATCAAAGGGGAGACTCCAAGTAGGAAGGCCTGGGAGCTGTTGCTAGATGGAGAGCAGGGAGGGGCTCAAAGGAGCAGGAGAGCAGCATGAGCTGCTCAGAGACTCTCCCAACTGCCCAGGCAGGAGGGGTTCAAGGCAGCAGAGAGCAGCAGCCAGTGAGGATGGCTGGAAGGTGGAGAGCAGGTCTGCTAGAGGACAGACTCAGCAGCGCCCAGCCATGGATCACTGCACCAAGGGTCGGGAGCCAGCTAGGAAGGCTAGGGGAGTTCTTGCGTATCCAGACCCCGAGGAGGGGCGTTACAGGACACATGAAAGACCTATGCTGAAGTTACTGGGAGCCCAAGAGGGGGAAACTGAGGCAGCCGCTAGCCTGAAGCCAGAGAGGGTAGGGGGCAGTGCTGCTACAGGCGATTCAGCGGCTATTTAAAATTCTGCCGTCTGGCACTAAACTTTTCGCAGTTCTTCACAAAGTAGGAGGTTAGTGATGCAGAGCCGCTCCGTGTGACTAAGGCGACGGTCTAACGCCGAGCGCTGTCACTTACTGCATCTCAACCAGAAAGCAGCTGGACTTGAGCAGGTGGGTGTTTCAGAGAGGGGGGCCCGCGAATATGCAAACAGCAGCTGGGGAAATCGCCCCGTCAACACAGGCAGCCTTCTGCTGCTATGAGAGTCACCTCAGAACCATATATCTCCTGTTCGGTTTGTCTCCTCTAGAAGGGCAAGGTATAAAGGGCAAGAAGGTTTTGTGGCTTGGTCTACACGAGCAACTTATGTCATATTCATTACTACGTTGCTCAGGAGCATGGAAAATCCACACTCCTGAGCAATACAGTTATACCGACCGAACACCTGGTGTAGACAGTGCTATATGGACAGCAGGGCTTCTCCCACCAACATAGCTACCACCTCTGGGCCGTAGAAATGGCTCTTGAGTTCCCAGTGAGGGGCTGGTTATGCTAATGGCTGTGTTCAGCTTCCTCCCCTTCCCGAATGGTGATTCCAGCCCCCTGAGCAGACGCAGGCTGCGATGTGCAGGGATGCTCTACCTTCTCTGCAACGCACCTGACCCCTGAGTGCTTCGTGAACATTACAGAGGCCTGGCGAGCACTGCACAAGCTTTGATTTAACACCACCATGAACAGCTTCATCCTGTCGGAACTTGGTTCGGCCACAGTTAAGTTGAAACCATGATTGGACCTTGGTTGAAAGACTGCATGGACGTGCTTTGGTCTCCTCCAGGCGAGGCAGCTGGACTGTGCTCAACTATTGGGGCGGCAAAAACTCTGGAGCCAGACATGCTCCTAGTAAATCTAGTCCAGCAGCATTCATACCCTTCACTTGAATAATCTCAGGCAGATCTTATCTACTGTAGGGCCATGTGGAATTGTAACTCAACTAAAGCCCTGCAGCCTTGGGGAAAGTGCGTGCAGGAGCCCTGCTGCTTGTGTCTAAACTGCCTGCCGGGGAGCAGCCCAACCTAACATCTCTGGCAGTGTGGGGAAAGGAGCAGGTTTCAGTTTGAAAAACGAGGATTTGAATGGCAAATCTGCTCTCCCAGCTGGAGAGCTTAGCAAAAGTTCAAGCAAGATTTTAAGCCCCAGCCCTGCACTGTGTGGTGGAGACACCTTGTTCAGTGGGAGCGCCAAGAGGCATTGTTCAGGCAGGTACTCTGCCTCCCAGAGACCCGGGTCAGCACTGGCATCGCTCTGTTACAGGATGCACTGTCTGCTCTGCTGCACAAGGGAGTGGAGGCGTAGGCCTCCCCGCTCTGGAGCCATGAGTGCTAGCCTTGTGCGGGCTGTGTGCTGTGCCACAGCAGGTGTGAGTCTGTCACAGCCCCAGCTGCAGAGGCTGGGTCTTTAGTTCAGGTTGTGGCTGCTTACGTTTTTTAAGTCTGGAGATCCCTGGTTCAGTTTCTGGGGTGTTGGTCAAGATGAGGCGATCAAACTTGCACTTAGCAAAGCACAAGGGCTGGGGTGGGCAGCGTCTTTGTGCCCTCTCCTGCTTTCTCGCTCTTCCACTGAAGGCCAGGCACAACCTGGCTCCAGAGAACGTAGCCAGGCGGGTTGCCAGGAGTGATGAGTGATTCTGAGTCAGCTGGTTAGACATTCCCCAGTGGAAAGCTTTTCCGAGAATGCCGATTGGTCAAACTGGAAAAGTTTCACGGTGATGGCTCCTTTTTGACCAAGTTCTGATGGATCCCCCCGCCAGGCAGGTTTAGAAAACTTCCTGGTTTCCTGCCAGCTCACCCACCCAGCCCTCCGCAGCCTACCAGGGCAGCCTGGGTTTCCAGGCTCTAAGCTCAGGCAGCCTGCCTTGTAGGGAGCCAAGAAGCCCTGGGAACTGTGACTCCGAAGCTCCAAGGCTCTCTGTTCAGCTGGGGCCCCCAGATTTACGGCTCCCTGCCAGTCCACCAGGTGGCTGCCAAAGAGCCAGGAGCTTCGGCGCACCTGCTAACAGCTCCTCCGCAGCCAGAGCTACCAGAGTCCTCAGCTCAGGGACTGCCCGCTGGGCAGAATGCCCCTCAGCTGGGGTTCCATTCCCTTTCATGGAGACTTTCAAAAATGTTGGGTTCCGTTCCAAATTGAAACATCGGTCCTCCCTGGAACAAAATTCCCTTTCTCCGCACAGCTCTAATGTTGAGGTACCCAACTTGAGCCACTTTAAAGAGACCTGTTTTTCTGAGGGCTGGGTGCTAAGCACTTTTTACAGATTCACCCCCCCCCCCACACACACACTTAGGCATGTCTCAGGTTGGGCATCCAAAAAGTTAGGCATCAAAATCATGTGTCGAAATCCTTTCTCATTTAGCGCTGGCTGCTTCCTTCTACATCATGATCCATAGTCTTGCTAGGCCGTTTAAGGTACAGGCTTATTTTATTTATGTGCCCAGATAAAATGAACCCACAAAGAAATCAAAAAAGAAACTTAAACTTTTAAACAATCCAGCCCAGCTCAGTGCTCTTCAAACCCATTAACCTGCAAAATCTGCTCCGCCGCCAGGTCTAAAGGGAATAGCAATTAGCACTTTGCCCACAACCCATTACAATTAAATGCAAACAGAGCCACCAGATGGGAGTATAGATCACAAAGCTGGTTCACTTTCAACAGATCATGGGCAAAGTACCAGCAACGGTGCTTGGTTTAGCTTCAGCCAGGGAGGAGGAATGGCCTTTCCAATTCTATTCAGTTCTCCTAATGAGCTAGGAGTGCAAGTTCCCTCCGTCCAGTAATCTGTTACTTTCAACCTCATAGGATCCCCACATGCTTCCCAGACAATCTGTAAGACCTTCACAGGTGCTGAGTATCCACAAATCCCATTGAAATCAAGGGAGTTGCAGGTGCTGAGCACCTGATTCAGCATTCCTAACGTGGGTATCAGTGGAGGCTGAATGAGCAAGGACCTGTAGAAACACTTCTCCCGTGAATGAAAGGCAGCTACCTCTGGGGGAGTGGCAGCCGCCAGGCAGGCGGCTGGAGCATGGCATGTCGTACAACAGCTGGGATGGAGAATGCTGGCCAACAACCATCCGCACGGCAAACTCCTGTTGTTACAAGAACGTGCGATGAGATGTTTAAAGTCAGGTTGGCCCTATTAGGGTATGTCTACATTGCATGCTAAGCTCGGGCTCCAACTCAGGTTTCAGCCAAGTCCCTTTTCTGTCCACACACACATCCGTCTGACTCGGGTCAGCAAGCACTCAGGACCCAGGTCCTAGGACCCTCCTAGGGGGGTGGGTCAGAGCCTAAGTCCTGCTGTGACTTGGGTCCAAGCGCTGTCATTTTGCAGCGTGGACACAGGTCAAGCTGCAGACCCGAGTCAGAAGGTCTGCATAGTGCAGTGTGGATGTGTTAGCAGAGCTGTGAGAGCTGAGTCCAGGTTTACAATGCTGTGTGGATGCAGCCTGGGCTTGGAAACACCAAGTCCACAAGCCTGGGTCTCACAGACCCAGGTGTACAATGCAATGTAGACATACCCCTGGACACCAGCCCACCTTAGAGTGCTGTGGAGCCTCCTGCCCCACGGGAGAAAAGCATTGTGCTGTAGGAAGACATAAGGCTCCCTGGAGCTTCCCAGCACACAAGGTGAGCACATCTGCTACCCCATGTCTTAGCAGAGCGGGCTGGCTGCAGAGGGTGGGCAGGGCAGTGGCCTCACCTCCTGCCCACCGCCACCATCTCCTCTCGGGAGCCTAGTCCCCCTGGGACATCTCTGGACTCGGGAGAGTCCCAGGCTGCCCATGCACGACACTCACAGCCTTGACTTCTAAGGATCCTCCCAAAGGGAATTGCCTGGCAGTCAGTTCCTTGGCCACAACAGGATGAGGGGGTCTGCGCAGGCAGGGAGGGAGGCTGTGCTCTTGGAGTTTGGAACCAGTCGCTTGGCTCACAAAACTGTCCCTTGGGGCAGCTACCCACCTGGAACACTGTTAGCTGGGGTTTCTGCAGTGAGCTGGCATTTCTGCTTACAGCAGCAGGCTAAATATCAGCCAAGTACTTTCAGATATTTATAGTGCACCGAGAATTCTCTTTCATTGGAACGTATTTCTGCCACCTACACGGTATTAGATCCAACAAGCCGACAGCTCTTCACCGCAGAATCTCCTGGCTATTTTGAAAGCTTTATATTTGTGTGTCTGTTATTCCTGTCGTACGTCCCCATTTGTCCTTCCCTTACACCCCAGCGAAAGATGCTAACACTTTGCACCTCTGCAGCTGCTGCTGTTTGAGCATCTCAGCGCACTTTGCAAACATGAATAAATTTAGCATCAAACCCTCTCTGAGGACGGCATTATTATTATCCCCTTGTAGCAGATAGGGAACCTGAGGCACATGAGTTAAATCCTTGTCCTACAGCGTATATAGGAGTTTTGACTTCACTGGGAGGCCAGGATTTAACACTGCAGATTTGATGCTCCAGGGCCTTGCACCTTGTGTGTTATTTACACCAGCGAAAAGTGGGTGCAAACACAATCGGAGCAGACTGGCAACTTTTATAGCGACTCTGCACGAGAGCGAAAGCCTGCACAAAGCGGAGACAAAGTGGGTGAGGTAATATCTTTTATTGGACCAACTTCTGTTGGGGAGAGAGACAAGCACAGACTTTATCCTGGGACTAACACGGCACCAACAACACTGTGTGCACAGTGCAGTTACAATAAGACTCTGAACTGAGCACGGTGACACAGAAGGCCTGTGGGAGAGCTGAGAACAGAACTCCAAAATCTCCTGATTCCCAGTGCTGTGCTGTGCTTGTGAGACCATCCTTTCTGCAAAGTGAGTGGAGACAAATCCGCCCTCACCTCCTGCTCCCCGTGCACCTGCAGGAGACAGCAAAGATAGTGTGTGTAACCCTTGCTACCCCTCCCCGCAATTCCTTCCCCCCTGAATCCTCAGCACAGGGCAGGAAAGCGATGCTTTGTGTGGGAAAACTGTCCATTTGGTTTCTCCACCTCACTGGTGCAACTGGCTGGCTGGGCCTGTGCTTGCTAAGCAGCTGTTCACGCCGGTGACGCAGCGAGCAGCTACAGTATGAAATCGCTCTGTTCTGGGTACGATAAGCGGGAGCCAGGATTGTTGTTGTAAGGCATTACTCTGCCTCAACCCTCGCTAAGCCATCCCCACCACTTGATCCCCCAGCATGTGCTGTCTTCTATGTGTCAGCCTCAGAGACTTGTGCTCTCTGGGGCAGGGGCTTGCTTTCTTTGTGTGCCCTATGCAGTGCTGAGCGCAGTGTGAATATAAGTAACACGGAGAATGATGTTTGCGCCTTTTAATTGTACCTGCGTCCACCTCTTGGAAACTGCTAACCTGGTTAATATTGCAACTCATAACCCATTGCGTTATGTACTGTCCACCAAGACTTACCCCATTGCACGGTCCTGTGCAATTCCCATTTAAACAGAAAGCATCTTCTCTGTGCAGAGTGAGGGGACTGTGCTGCAGGCAAAGAACCTGACAAGCCTGATCTCCATGTTGCTGGCCCAGACTGGCTCTGTTATGTACCATCTTTAAACACAGTAATGCATACAACAACCTCGTAGGACTTATACAGATGCACACTTTATGGATACCCACTTCTAACCGGCATGGAACAGAGTAAACACTAATAAGCCACCCTGAGTAGAATGGCATAGGATGGCTGCAGAAATAGGGGGAAGAGAGGAAATCCATGTGTCTGTGAGGACACCTGCATTCAGGAAGTGCCTTTTAATGGGTAGACCTGAGGCCTGGGAGTCAGGATTCCTGTGTTCTAGTCCTTGCTCTGTCACTGACTCCTCAGACCATCCATTTCCCCCTCTGTAAAATGGAATGATTAGTGCTTTGCTTGTGAACCAATTGCCATTGACACTATAGACCTCAAAGGGTTTTACAAAGGTGGATAAGTATTACTGTCCTTTCTTACAGATGGAGAAACTGAGGCACAAAGATTTGCCCAAGGTCTCACAGCAAGTCCTTGGCAGAGTCATAAGCAGACTCCTGACTACCAGCTCTGGCTCAAGGCACTAGACTACAGCTGCCCCTCTCTGTAGGGTTCTCCCTCAGTGGGTTGAGGATTCACTCGTGTGTTTACAAGGTGCTTTGAGATCCCTGGGTGAAAGTGCAACATCCACTGTGGAACTTAAAGGACAGTGTGAAAGGGCAGAGGTTTGCATGACATACTGAATGGGTTTTGAAAGGAACCATCTCTGTTTAAGAAGGAACCTTTGTGGCAGATTTTGCCTTGCTAAAAACTCATGGAGCACCAATGTCGCGACACTGATTTACACAGCTGAGGATCTGGCCCAGCGTCTCTTATTGAATAGGAAAGTAAGAAGTGTTTTGAATGTTGCTTTCCTGGCAAAGTGCAGGTTCATCTTGCCTTGGGACATCTAGTTTCATAGGCCAGTGGATTCGGGAGGGCGATTTTCAGGTGTTAATGATGACTTTCCTACAAACCTTTCCCTATTTCAGATCCCCCTGGAGGAGAAAAGAAGCTGGTACTTCACTATGGCCACTCTGTACATCAGGTAAGCGAGGGAGTGCCTGGCGCGGAGCTGGAAGAAGAGAGCGGAACAGCACCAAACACCTTCTTCAAGGGTGCCATGAGAAATAAACAACGGCAGGTTACACTGGAATGGGGGAGTTTGCCTGCAACCTGGCAGACCATCTGCTTTGTTTCTTGGGAAGTTGTAGCAAGGACTGTGAGATGCCCAAGGCTGCTCAACCAAAGCAAAGGCATTGACAGATAGCTCCAGTGTGGGATAGATTGTGACTGCCCCAGGTGACAGGTGCTAGTTAACATCTCTCTCCAGGTGAATTAAATGCCCAGTCTATTCAGACCCCATTCATGGCACAATCAAAATCCCTAGTGACAGATCTCCTAGAGCGATCTCTTTGAGCCACAAGCCAGAGAGTTTCCTTAGTCATTTCCTCACTAGAGTGTTTAATTTGTTCTGGGTTCTCAGGGGCATTTTGATTCCCCGTAGGAACTCCTCACAGGCCAACATGTCTCGCTCTCTGGTGACCACGGAGGGGAGGTGGTGTGTCCCTGGCTGTGGTGCACTATGGGAGACGTTTCTTCAGTGAGATCAGGATTTGCCCCAGGGTGCGGAGAAAGGGATTTTCTATGCAGAGATGAGTGGCTTTTTTCACTCTCTTTTTATTGCACAGCAAACCAAAGCACACCCCTCTAGTGAGGCCTGGGCTAGCAAGCGGTGGAAAAGAGGTAATGCATCAGGGGAACTGAAACCAACTTAGCATCACATTACAGTGGTGCCAAATGCCAGGGGGAAGCGGATGCCACAGACAGAGGAGGACTTGTGTAAATGACACGGAGGGAAATCCTGGTTCCATTGAGCTCAGTGGCAAAACTCCCAATTACCTCAGTGGGGCCCAGAGTTCACCCAATATCGGACTCGTTCTTTCTCACTGCCTGGTAGGAGAAGGGGCTTCATAGAGAAACTCAGATACCATGGCCATGAGCACTGAATTAGTGGATAGCGAGGGCAGAGTTCATTCTACCTGGCACAGGGTGGCTGGCCTTTTAAAGGAGTTGTGCCTAGCCCTGCTTTGCCTGGTTACCTGCCTCTCCTGGCTCTGAGGCCAGGGATCAGGTGATAGATTGCAAGTCACTGGGCCCAGATCCACAAAGGCATTTAGGCTCCTAAATTCTAGGCCTTGGGCCTTAGATAAAAGGCCAAAGCAGCAGCCCAGCTGAGAGGGAGACCTGCGGGAGATTCCGGGTCCGGGCCTGATCTCGTGAGTTGGATTTGTGTTGTGCTGTTTGATTTGGAGATGTTGTGTATTTGGTTGTCATGGTTTTGTTGCTATGGCAACTGAGTTAGATTATTATGGGTTGGCTCAACCGGTTTCAACCGGCTGGGGGAGCTCTCTGTAGATATGTAAATAAAATGGAGGTTTTGGTTAGCTGCCTGCTCTCTGGCCTCAAGTGATTGCTTCCTACACCGGCTGCCCCAAGGATACAACAGGAGAAGTAAACTGCAGCCCTTAAGAAAGGATCTGAAATTCTGCCCCTAGCCCTGAGCCACCTCCCGCACACCCAAATTGCTGCTGCTGGCCCAGCACCAGCCGCTGCAGAAGTCATGGAATCCGTGACCTCCGTGACAGACTCGCAGCCTTAATTATAGTTTCAGCTAACAGAAAGGGCATGAGATGGGAGATAAAACCTCATGTTTCAGGGCTCAAAACAATTTATAACTAGTAGAGATTAGGATTAGATTTGTGTGGGGGGCAGATTACCCCACATCTGCCTACTGCAGGGTTTTTACACTTCCCTGTGAAGTGTCTGGTGCAGGCCACTGTCAGAGAGAGGATACAGGGGTCTGATCCAGTCTGGCAACTCCCTACGTTCCACTCTTGCAATGCAGTGGAGAATCAGGCTCCTGAGTTCTAATCCTGACTCACTGTGTAACTTTGGACAACTCGCTCTACGTCCCTGCACCTCGGTTTCTAGTACAGTGGGGAGAACGTTATCCACCTCTGAGACCTTTGGATGAAAGGTGCTGTGTAAAGTCTAATTAATAGTAGCGCGTTTGCTGTTCTAGGGTCTGAGACATGAGCTGTGTCTAGTAAGCCACTCCCACTGACTGCAGAAGTGTATCGTAATACTGAGCAATCAAAGCGCTGTTTGCTAAGGAGAGCAGTCCTATTGATAGAGGTGTTTGTGTAGCTAGGAGCCACTAACCAAACCACTCCTGCTCTTACAGATTAGATGGGATCCTGATGAACAAGGGAAATGATGAGCAGAAGCGGCTGCCCTCCTTTAACAGAACGCTGGCTCTGCTTCGACAAGTGACCAAGTCCTCGAATTCTCACTACAGAGGTATGAGAACCGGCTCATTCCAGGGCTCTGCACAAGAAGCAGGGCTCAGACCGCAACTCACCAAGCTTTTCACACCTGCCTGCCTAAGGTTAGGCTCATACATGAACGTGGCCTTATATGCAGAAGAGCTAAGGATCTACAAATCCCATCTCTGGTAGCTGCTAAGGCCCTGATTCAGCAGAGTACTTAAGCAAGTGCCTAATTTTAAGCACATGAATAGTCTCATTGAAGCAAATGGGTCTAGTCGCATACTTAAAATTAGTCACTCAAGCACCTTGCTGATTAGGGCCTAAAAATTATCATACAATGGTTATTGGGTGGCCTGGGTGAAATAAACTGATGGTCTCAGTCCAGTTCCTAGTCAACAGAGATCAGGGAAATAATGTTTTTAACAGCAGCACAATTGCTGCGTATTGGCAATCTCAGCAGAGAAGCCAAGGAGCAGACAGATTCTGGGACGTGACCTATCCTCTGACCCCTTAGAAATCTGGGGTGGGGTCGAAGTACATGGGCGGGGCAGTGTGTGGGCAGCTCGTACTGTTACTCTTCATGCTGCAGAGAAACCAAGTACTCCAGGCTCCTGGGCACTTCTCAGAAGCACTAAATTCACTAAACTAACCTGACTTTGAAAAGCATCTTTTGTCAAAGCAGCTCAGTGAATTCTTGTTTCCAAAGTGAAACGTCCCTTCAGCCTGATTGTGGAGGATGGATAGCTTCTAATGTTAGTGTCTTTACGGCTAACCTGCTCTGACTTCTGTTCTTCCCCTCTCCCTCCCCAGCTCTGGCCTGGTGCTACCTCGGGATGCTGCTGGAAAGGAAAGAGACGTTTTCCACCACCCCGATGGGGATCCATGACTATGGTTACTCTGGGACTGGGCCACTTGATTGCTTTGGCAAGGTGCTTTTTTACTTCATTGCTAGCGTGTAACAAGAAGACTTGGGGAAGTCCCCATTGCTCACTCCTCTATACCTACATCCCCCATAAGCCATGCAGATTGCCGTCTCTCTCCTCCCCATTCCCTTCTTAGCTGCTCCTTCCCCGTCACCCCATCCTCATGCCTTCTTTTCCCTACTCCAGAATGAGCAGTACATCTAAGGCAAAGCCAGCAGAGCTTAGGATCTCTGTCTTACACAAGCAGACCTCCCCATCAAGGACACTGGGTCAGATTCTCAGGTGATGTGAATCAGTCTCTTCCACTGATGACAAGAGCTACCACTTACTGCAGCCCAGGGGCCCAAGCTGTAAGATGAGGCTGGAGGAAGCACCCAGGGGTTAATTTTTGTTACGAGTGCAGAAGTTCTAGGGATGGGAGAGTCCCGGGGAATGGAGAGAAGGGAGAAGGATTAGGCCGGGTGTTTGTTTTACCCCTCCCAGCCGCTAGCCCTTATACAAGCACCTGAGCCTCACACTCACTACACCCCTGCTCCCAATACAACTCGGGAGTTGAGGAATTACATGCTCCATTGGCAGCCTGCCTGGGTTACACGTGCAACTCAGCAGTCCTGCCAGCTCTCGGGTTAAGATTATTATCACACAAGGCAGCATTGGCATATACAGGCCTAAGCCACCCACCCAGTCAGGTTCCAGAGCTAAACTCTCCCAAAACTCAGGGATGTTTCTGGGCCTTTGATCAGTACAGTAAGGGGCAGTTCACTGATGGAAATATGTTTTGCTTTCTTGGTTTCAAAAGGCAATAGAAATAGCTAAAGACAATCCTCCCACACTAAACCGACTGGCAAAAATTTTCCACTTCTTGGGCAAGCAAGAAATGGCTATGGGAATCTGCAATATGGCGCTAGATGTCCTACAAGATCCAGAGCTCAACTGGCAGGCCTACTGCACGCGGGCCAAGGTACGTTGCTTGTCTTTGATACAAAGTCTTCAAGGGCCCATGCTACAGTCTGAACCAAGAGCCGGAGCAGCTCCTACCCTGGCCAGGGACTGGCCTTGTGGCAATATTTCTAGCAACCTCGTCATTTGCACAATATTTTAGGCTATGCTAAACTTACCAAACAAACCCAACAACTCATATTTCTGTCTATGTCGTTTTGCTTGATTTCTGGAGTCTTCTGGAGTAGCACCTTGCACAGGCTTCAGCTCATCCTGGGAAGCCCATTGGAACAATACAGTTTTTTTCTGAAAGGGACTGCAGCCTCACCTTAAAAAAGTAAGGCTCCGTTGTAGCAAAGCGCATATGCACTTTTGTCACTTTAAGCACATGTGTAGTCCTGCTGACTGAAATGGAACTATTCACCTGCTTACAGTAAACGATGTGCTTATGTGCTCTGCTGAATAGGAGTTGTTGTCAGAGCGGTACCGGTGTGGTGCTCTGCTGTCTCCTTGTTGATATCACTCGGCTGCGTGTGTGAGTCCCTCTGTGTGCTGCCCCAGCTCTGCAGAAGCTGACACAGCAGACCCGACGAGAATCCCCAATGACCACAGAGTCCAGTAAGATGCAAAGCCACATCGGGCTAGGTTTATTGCGACCTCGGACACAATTGCAGTTCCCTGTAGGTTTCTTAGCCTAACTCAGGGCATACTACGAGAAAGTGCCTCTTGGCAAGGACCCGGCTTAGTGGCGGGACTTTCCACTCCCCCTACGGCCGGACAAAGGCACCTCCCCAGGGATGCATTCTTATACACCGATACAAACAAGTTACACATCACACCTGACGTATTGAGGTACAACCTCTCTACGTAGCAAGTTACAACCCTTCTACGTATTAAGGTGCCGCCTTCTACCTTGTACATGTTGGTTCAAAACAACTCTATTCATCATTTTACCCTTTTGCCCCTGTCATTGGGATGGGTCGGCCTGTCCTCCTGTTATCTATGGAATGTTTTAGTATAATATGTTCTAGTACTATGTTTATTTTTTGGTATGCTAGGTGAATATGTATTTCAGCATCAGCCCTTTTCGTGCCAGCTTCTGTGAACCAAGCCGGCCTCTGGCTCACAGCTTAACTTTGCTTTTTGTTAGCAAAGTCTTGTTCATTACTTCAGTTCAGGCCTCAGGCCTCATACTAGGCCTTTATCAGGGCCTGCACTTACTACAGGAGTGAGATGCCTCATGTGCTGAAAGTGAAACAGGTACCTAAAGTTCTGCTGAATTGGGGCCTAATTTAAGAAATTAAGTAAGCATGTGCATTTAGTACCCTTCATTTCCTCTTCTAACCTGTTATGCAGTGTTACTCTGTGGTGTGAAACAGCTGCCATGTTCCACCCCAGAGGTGGCTGTATATCAGTGGTGGGTGAAATGATCCCTCTGTTTAGTTTGTTACTCACTTTGGGATGCTTCTAGATAAAAGGCATCCCAGGAGATGTACATTGTTGCTGTAAATATTAATAATTATGGAAACCGATCTGGCCCATCAAGGTATCAACATTTCTCATTTGCTGTCATTACACAAGAGCAGGTTTGTGGTATCTTGGGCCTGATCCAAAGCCTATTGAAGTCAATGAGACTCTTCCCATCAGCTTCCATTGCCTTCAGATTGGGCCCCAAATCACAGGAAGGCACTTGAGTTCCAGCAGAAGGTAATGCTGGTTTCCTGCCACTCTCCACCTAGAACAAAAACCTACCACTACCTCCCTCCTTCCAGGAGCCAGCCTGACTCTGTGTTTCCATTAAGGGCTTTATTTGACAGAAGATCTATGAACTTCCAAAATGCAGAATCCCCGTGTAAGGCCACTGATCTGCTTTTCAAGCCCTGCCAGCCGAGTGCAGTCAGCCAACTGGAGAGGGCATTTGCCAAGATCCGCAGCCTCTCTGTGACACTGGTGAATATTAGAGGCATCATTTGAATAAGCATCTTCATCCCTGAGCGGCTTGCCAGCTGATTCACTCAGATACAGGCCTCAGGGGAGATTTCTCTTGGAAAATGGGGCTCACCAGGGCTGGCCTTGTACTCAGGAGTCACATTCCTCTTCGTGATCTGAGGAGCCTTTCACTGAGATGGCTCCTGGAAATGGCTCTGTCTGTGCCAGTGGGATTCCCCACTAGGGATTCCTGATAGCTGAAGCTAAACGCTAGAAAAGAAGCTATTATTGTCCTGGGCTATGTTATGTGATAGTCAAAGCAGTCACCCAAAGGGAAAATAAGCTGGGGAGGAAGGATAGTCTCATAGTTAAAGAGCCAGCCTGGAGATCTGAGTCCAGTGCTGGCTCTGCCACGGACTTCTTGTCACCTAGGGTAACATCTTCAAATGTTAATAAGTGACTTAGCCACTTAAGTCTAATTTTCAGGCATTTGGGAGCCAAAGTCCTATTGACGTTGAATGAGATTTAGGCTCCTAAGTCACTTGGGATCTTTTGAAAGTGTTACCGTCTATCTGGGTGTCCGCATTTGTACAATGGTGTTGATGATTCCTACCTCAGATAGCCGGTTGTTTCCTATTATAACAGCAGCAAAGTACTGAAATGGGAGTTGGTTGGTTGGTTTTTAAATAAACCTGAGATTAATTCTCACTTTATTTATTTTTTAAGACATGAAATATTCAGTTCCTTAAGAAATAAATTACCTCACAAGTGAATGTTCAGGCTGTCCTGGGTATCCTTAGTATGTGGCTAGACCTGTCCTTCAAAGGAGGTTTCTAATTTCTCTTGAAGCTCAGCTGCATGCAGGTATGAGGCCAAAAAAATGCAGCATTAGGGCAGTTTCTGAAAGCCAGATTGTGTCTTAAATAGACTCAGCTTCAGAAGACTATGAAACAATATAAAACAAAGGGCTTGATTCTGCAGTTCTTACTCAGGTAAAACTCCTCAGGTCGCCAATGGGGTGCGTGGGGCAACTGACAGAAACATGTAGTGTTCCCCAATTCCTATTCATATCATAAGATCATTAGATCAATTGGTAATTACATCCTCATCACTGTGAAAGCGGATTCCAGTAACTGGTCAACACATCTCCAGGAGGTGTGTGGAAATATGTTGTCCTAGGCACTCAGACACTTTGGTGGTGGGCAAGATAGATAGCTCCTTGGCTCATGTAACTTGGCTTGCAGTGGAACTACACCGATTAACCCCAACTGAGGATCTGGCCGACAGTGTTCCATTTTGTTTACTAATATTAATATATTTAGTGCTATATATGTTCAAATGGCCCTACAAGCATGAACTAACCCCAAATATTGTGGCAGGAGGGATAACATTGAAACTGGATGTATGCCAGAATGAGTTTCCTCCTGTATCTAGATCCGCATTAAGCTCTATCTGCGCGATCTGGAACGTGCAAAGATGGGTTTGGGAGGCATGCCAGACAGGAAAAATCTCACCAGAGCTAAAGAGGACCTTGAAAGCGTTGTAAAGGTTTGTCCGTGCTTGAAGACATACCTGGACATAGGCCAGGTGAGTAAATACACAGATGCTCTCCCAGTGAGAACAGCTGCTGCTTTTTTCATGTCTTCATGTTTTTATTTACATTCACAACTTAAAGAAACAAGAACAATAGAACATAGAAACCCTGAAGGCTCAGTCCTGGCTCTTGGAGTATGGCTGCACAGGAAAAGCTGAACAAGGGCTAGCCTATGCAAGCTAGCTTGAATCCAATTAGCAGTGAAGGTAGCACAGCACGGGGCCCTGGGTGGGCTAGGAGCCCTGTATGTACTCAGGGTCTCTGCTGGGCTTCTACTACCTGTGCTGAAGCCCGCACCGCATTGTCTTCACTGCTGTTCTTACCAGTGCGAGCTGGATTCACGCTAGCTTGGGCAGGCTAGCCTTTGCACAGCTGCTGCTGTGTAGCCGTTCCCTAAGAATCAGTGTAGGGCCGGAGATGGAGGGAGGTGAACTGGAGTGCTCAAATGATGGTTGTGTATAATGTATGCAGACTGGCCCAGCGCCTCGACTATGCCGTGGCCATTTTGCGTGGTCCACTGGTGGATTCTGCTAACGAATGTTACCGTGGCGTAGTGCAGTCTTCTCAGGCAGTAGTAAAAGGCTCTGCAGTTTCCCTGTAAACCACAGCTGGGAATCTGCAGTTATTCTGTCATTCTGTCCTTCTAGGTCTACTATTATATGGGCGTTGATGCCATGCAGGAACTATTCCCAGTGGACGAGACGGCACTGGACAATGCCTTGGAGTTCTTTGCGAAAGCCATGGAGTTTGACCTGGGAGATACACTACCGGAAATACAGCTGCTCAGGGGGAAATGCCTGCGGCTTAAAAATGAGGAGTCCAATGCCATTGGGTGCTTCAAGCGAGCCATAGAACTGGACGATGTAGGCTCCACCTACACAGAGAGTTTCCGGTGCCTGATGGAGACGCTCCTTATACTGTTCAGTCAGAAAAGGGTGAATGCTGAGATGCTGATGCAGGAGGTGGAATTGTGGGTCAAGAAGGCTGAGGAGAAATACACAAAGCAACGTGTCCGCCAGGAGCTGAGACTGGTGTGTCGCAATCACACAACAGAGGTGATCGAGCTCTCCAAAGCTATGGTCACCAGAGGGAATACCGAGCTGGTGAAGATGCTGTTTGAGACAATAAAGACTGACTTTTCCAAGCCCAAACTAAATGAGCGATCACTCTCCTTCTGAACAACCGACATTGGACTCACGTCATGCAGCACAATTGCCTTCTGGCTGATACTGTCTGAACGCACCTAGTTCTCTCAGATCTCATCAAACAGGCAGTAGTCAATAAGCTAACCATTTAACTCTTCTCCGCAGATCTCTGAGCAGTGTGCAGAAGTGGCCAGGTATTACTGTCTCTGTTTCACAAATGGAGAAATTGAGGGACAGACCAAATAATGAAAAGTGATCAAAGCTGTGAGTGCTCAACCCCTCGGAAAATCAGGCTCCAGGTTTCTCAGGCTGGACCTGGTCTGAAATGTGCTCAAGGCCACACAGCAAGTTACTGGCAAAGCTGGAAGTAGAATCCAGATCTCTTGCTTCCCAGACTGCCACCCTATCTGCGGGACGACTCTGCCTCCATTACATTCTGGGGATGTGATATCATCCACTGTAGAATAGCCTGTGTGCTGGTATTGGTCTGCACTCAATTATCCTCCTTTTCACTAAGCGAATGCAGCTAATGCAGAACTCTGATCCTGCAAACTCATTGGGAATTGAGGGTGCTTAGCACCATGTAGGATCAGGCCACAATCCTTGGATTTCATTTTAAACTAATGAAAAACACATCTGTTAATAAGGTAAGAAAGATTTTAGTGCGGGAAGGAAACATGAGCTGTTGAATACTAGAAAATCTCATATGTTCGGTCTTTTCTACCTTACGCTTTTATATTGCCTCCCATCACCATAGTATCTGATCCCCAACTCAGCTCTGCACTGGTTGGGAATCAAACACAGATCTCCCATACTATGGTGATAAAAGCAGTATAAAGACCTGTATGAAACAGACACATGCACAGTGAGAATTTTACCACTAAACCACCCATACTAATAACTGAACTAAGGATGGTTGTTGTGGGCTCCTGGGAGCACCTAAAATTCTTCTGAATTGGCATGAAATTTGAGGTGGTTTCTCTGCCTCTGATGGAGTCTCTTGATACTGCTGACTCTGGCCAGGTGCTCATAAAAATACTTCTGAGGGGCAAAGATCTTCCAGTTGGAGTGCATCAGATGGTGCAGAATGCTGGGAAGAGGATATTTTTCTAACTCAGGGCAAAGGTTTAATCTCTTTCTCTCTCTCTCTCATCAATGTCCGCTGTATATTTTAGTGGAACAAATTATATACCTTTCCAGCAAAGCTGTGTTTAATGTAAGTTTCTTTGTCTTATGATTTTTGCCTCATTCTCTGGTTTTACATTAGTTATCGAGAAAGCATTTTGTTTCAAATGACTAGATTCTCTCTCCTTTTCCGTGGGTGGGCATATCTCCAGCACCTAGGTTTATCACGGAAATGTCTGTGGGGGTAACTGTTAGCAGCACATCACTGAGCCATATACATATTTTGTTTTATGTGAGGTGCTCTACCTTCTTTTAATGTATTTCTAATGGAGTTTTAAAGATATGAAAGGTGCTTCCCATGATAATACTCTGAGGGCCTAATCTTGCTTCCATTAAAATAAGTCACAAATTTCCCATTTTCTTTGGTGGGAAGGGAATTAGGCCCTGTAAGAAGAACTTAATTACAATAACAAACAAGAACCAAAACAGAGAGTTGGGCCTCTTTCCATCTGCACAATAACGGTATGTAGAAACCACTTGGGCACAGTGGGATCCAGATAACCATGTTTACTCAATACACACAACATGCAAGGTCAGTTATACAGATTACTGGCAGCTTTCTAAACCATAGAACACAGTGAGCACTACTAGAGGGTTCACAAACTATTTAAAGGTTTCAGAGTAGCAGCCGGGTTAGTCTGCATCCGCGAAAAGAACAGGAGTACTCGTGGCACCTTAGAGGCTAACAAATTTATTTGAGCATAAGCTTTCGTGGGCTACAGTCCACCTCATTGGATGCATAGGATGGAACATATAGTGAGGAGATATATATACATACAGAGAACATGAAAAGGTGGGAGTTCCCCTACCAACTCTAAGTGGCTAATTAATTAAGATGAGCTATTGTCAGCAGGAGAAAAGAACTTTTGTAGTGATAATCAAGATAGCCCACTTAAAACAGTTTGACAAGAAGGTGTGAGGATACTTAACATGGGGAAATAGATTCAATGTGTATGATGGCTCAGCCATTCCCAGTCTTTATTTAAGCCTAAATTGATAGTATCTAGTTTGCATATTAATTCAAGCTCAGCAGTTTCTCATTGGAGTCTGTTTTTAAAGCTTTTCTATTGCAAAATTGCCACCTTCAAATCTGTTACTGAGTGGCCAGAGAGGTTGAAGTGTTCTCCTACTGGTTTTTGAATGTTATGATTCTTGATGTCAGGTTTGTGCCCATTTATTCTTTTGCGTAGAGACTGTCTGGTTTGGCCAATGTACATGGCAGAAGGGCGTTGCTGGCACATGATGGCATATATCACATTGGTAGATGTGCAGGTGAACGAGCCCCTGATGGCGTGGCTGATGTGATTAGGTCCTATGATGGTGTCACTTGAATAGATATGTGGACAGAGTTGGCATCGGGCTTTGTTGCAAGGATAGGTTCCTGGATTAGAATCTTCCAAGTAGCGGTACAATGAACTAGCAAGTAGGTATGTGAACCACTGCTCTCTGCTGGATGAAATCAGAACTGCTTAGCTGTTTGTTGCCACCTATAGGTGGTAATTTTCCTTTAGCTCAAGTGGTAGTGGCTGTGAGTTCTACCCCAGATATTGCTATAAAATCCAAATGGTCATTGAAATGGAATGCGCAGCTCCGTAGGGTTGGGGAGATACAGCATGGTGACAGTCACGAAGATCCTATATGGCCATGGATTTGTTACAATATTTATATTTCCTGTCAACATAATTTATTAAATGAAGGTAATAACATTTGTTTAGCAACTTATGACTCATCAGTAAAACAGACAGATGGAAACCAAATTATATATTACCAGAGGAGACAGATGATGTGTTTCGTAAGGCATATGTGAATAACGGCATCAAATCACATGTAGTCTTACAGCAGCTCTATCAATATTTACTGGGCAGGCAACATGTAAATAAAAATGGTTGTATATTGATTTTTCATTGAATAAAGACATTTACACAGTGAAAGTGTAAAAAGGGACAAACTTGCCATTTCTTCCACATTGCTACTGTCTATTGAAATTGTTTCAGTCATTATTATTCTTTATTATTTGTTACTGTGGTAACGCCTACAAGCCCCATATGAGATTGGGGCCACAATGTGCCTGATGCTGTTTACACTCACATAACACAAAGACAGTCCCTGGTGCAAAGGGCTTACAACCTAAGTATGTGATGAGATACAACAGGTGGATACAACAAACAGGGTGGGGGACGAAAGGGAACAGTGAGGCAGGTCTTATTGCTCTCAGAAGCAGTGGTCACAGCACACCAGCTATTTAGGAATACCGTATGTTGCCTCATTTCAAAGCAATGTCTGTAGAAATTAATTCTGCTGCATTAATGTACCTCCTGGCCACTCTTTCTTGACTGACAGCTGAGGGCAGCTCCATGCACTCGCTGCTTGACAGCCTTTACCCCACCCCTGAGAGTGAGAGAGGGGAGAGGAGAGCCAGCCTGTCACTGTACTGCAGCAGCAAGCTTCTGAGCCCAGGTCAACAGACTCAGGCTTGTACTAATAACAGCTGTGCAGAAAGTGCTTCTAAGTCATGGCTGAAGCCCACCCTCCTCCCTAGGCTTCAGAATGTGAGTTACAACATCTTCATAGCCAACTTTAGTGCCGTAGCCTGAGCCTGTGCTGGGAGGCTCACTGCCACAGGCTGGGTAGACATTCACACACACCCCTAGTGTCCACACCTACCCAGGCCTCTTTCAGAGGGGCTACAGCCTGGAGGGATGTTTCTCTCCTTCAAACTGTTCTATGTCCATAGAGAAAGGGTCACAGGTGCTCTTGCTTACCCCTCTTGCTGTTTCCACTCTCCAGTGTGGAATCCTTTCTCCAGTCCTTTGCTGGGGGCAAAGAATCTGAGAAGTCACCAAGGGGCCACCAACTGGATGCTCAGACCTGGCCCCCGCCTGGCATGTTTGAGACATTGTGTCTGGCAACATTTTCTGCATGTTGGCAGTTCTGCAATACCTGGCTCTTTGATAAGGGCTGAGGATGCCACATGCTTCCTTTTCACTAACATTCTGTGAATGTTGACATGCATGCAACAGTCACAGAACACACTTTGTGTCAAATTACTGCTCAGTCTGGAGTTAATAACTTGAAGCCAGTTTGCCATGTTGAAAATATGCTCTGATTCTGCCCTGTGCAGCCAACTGGAAAGCGTTAAAAAAATCACAAGTCGGGCCCCCAAAATCGGGAAGACATTTTTAACAGTTATAAATGTTGGGGGGGTTATTTGTTGCCTTATGAGTTTTGAGCTTCTAGCTTACACATGGGTCACATTTTCAAGCTTTTCCTCACAACCACAAGGGCTAGTGAGTTACTTTTTTAAAAAATGAAAGCTGCGATTCACACATAATCACATGACTCCAGGCGCTGGTGCTTTCGTGAACACGCCAAATTTTGCTAACATTGCCCCCGTGAGCAATGCTGCCCGCTGGACCTGAGAGCGGTACAGCAGCTAGAGCCGGCCAACGTGAATAGCGACGGAATGCACGGAGTGGTGCACCTCCAGACAGCAACCCCTTTAAATTGCTACAATTTGTGGCACCTTAATAGAGACCAACAACCTTATTTGGGCATAAGCAATGACATCTTTGCAAATACTTTACAGTCGGCCCTGGCAACACAGCCCACATTAACTTTGCGACTACATTTCCATATTTAACGATTCCCTCTCCAATTAAGGCGTTCCAGGCGGGCGGCCAGTGAAAGCACTGATCATAGAGCTCAGCCTCCCAGCGGAATGAGAGTCTCCACCGGAAAGAGGTCCCTGCTCCAGCCATCCTCTCTCTATGGTGTCACGAAGAACGGCGTCTTCCGGCACAACCTCTGAATTGAGCCGTTTCGGGCTCTGGGGGTATCACGTGCCACGGAACTGCCTTTCTGATTGGCTAGCTAGACCAAGCCTCCGGGATGGGTCTTTTGGCGCATGCGCACATCGCATGGCCGTTGGCGGGCACTTGGGCCGCGGCGGAGGGACGGGGTGAGGCGGCCGCTCGCGGGCGGGGGTAGCCCCGGGCTGGGTTTGAGGGGAGGCTGTGCCGGGCTCCAGCCGGCAGCGCCAAGGCCGTTGCCCCGGGAGCCGCCACCCTTCCCGGGCCTGTGGTGCAGCGCGTAGCCCGGAGCCCCGCAGAGGCGGGGGTGGCGCTCGGCCAGCAGCCCCCGCCCCCGCTGCAGACTCGCCGGGCGGCAGCGCCTGAGGGGAGCCCGGGCCCAAGCACGGGCCGGCCTGCCGCGCCCTGTCCCGGTAGGACACCCGCGGCCTGGGGGGCGCCTGGGGCAGCCAGCCGCGGCCCGAGCCCCGCAGCGGGGAGCGCAGGGAGCGCGCTGCTCCGAGCCCCCAGAGGCCGCGGGGCCCCGCGTGGGATGTGGTGCCCGGTCACAGCAGGCGAGGCTCCGTTTTATGGCAAACACCGGAGGGCGGGGGGGTCTCTTGTCTCCGCAGCCGTGGCCAGTGGGGTCAGGATGGAGCACATGGCGTGCCAGGGGGTGGGCCGCACCTCCGTGAAGTTGGCTGCAGCCTGCCCCTCGCTTATGTCAGTGGAAGGTGGCCCTCGCTTGGGATGTTCCTGAGCTAAAATAATTGGTGTTCATATCGCTATGCTAATGCACTCGGTCCCACTGCAGGTTTGGCAGAGGCTCCTCCATGGCCCTGGGGATGGAATGGCTGCTAAGACGATGGAAGGAATTGCTTCCTGGTCTGACAACCCGTGCCCTCCAGAGGCAGTATCGTTATAGATGTCACCATGGTCCCCCTCACCGAGCAAAGCGTCTGGTGCTGTCCCAGCTCTTTCAGCCCCTGAATCTTCGAGAGGACATTGTGGCTGGGCTGGAGAGCAAACCTGATGATCTGACATGCAAGAGTCAGAGGCTGATGATACAAGCAGGGTTAATCCACCCCTCTAGCCCCGGCTGCTACTACTACATGCCTTACACTGTTCGAGCAATGGAGAAGCTTGTCAAGGTGATAGACCAAGAAATGCAGGCTATCGGGGGGCAGAAGCTAAATATGCCCAGTTTAAGTTCTGCAGAGCTCTGGAGAACCAGTGGGCGGTGGGATTTAATGGGCAAAGAGCTCTTCCGACTTGCAGACAGGCACAGCAAAGAGTACTGTCTAGGGCCAACTCATGAAGAGACCATTGCCGACCTGATTGCTTCCCAAGGGAGCTTGTCCTACAAGCAGCTGCCGCTCCTGCTATATCAGATAACACGGAAGTTTCGAGATGAGCCCAAGCCCCGTTTTGGCTTGCTGCGCAGCAGGGAATTCTACATGAAGGACATGTACACATTTGACACCTGTGAGGAAGCTGCTCGCCAGACCTACAGCCTGGTGTCTGAGGCCTACTGCAACGTGTTTAACAGCTTGGGGTTCCACTTTGTCAAAGTGCAGGCAGACACGGGCAGCATTGGGGGGAGCATGTCCCACGAGTTCCAGCTCCCCGCAGGCATTGGAGAGGACAGGCTGATGATCTGCTCCAACTGTAGTTTTTCAGCCAACATGGAAACAATAAATCCTGACCAGACAGACTGCCCAGTTTGCAAAGGAAAACTGTCTGAGACCAAAGGGATCGAAGTTGGGCATACATTTTATCTGGGCACCAAGTACTCTTCTGTTTTTAATGTCAGCTTCCACACTGCCCAAAACAAACCAGTCCTAGCAGAAATGGGTTGCTATGGCTTGGGCATAACTCGGATTCTGGCTGCTTCTGTCGAGGTGCTTTCAACAGAAGACAGCATCCGTTGGCCAACCCTCATTGCACCTTACCAGGTCTGCCTCATTCCCCCTAAGAAAGGCAGCAGGGAAGAGATGGGTGCGATGTTAATGGATAATTTATATGACAGTATTGTCGAAGTTGTGCCTCAGATTAAAGGGGAAGCTGTGCTGGATGACAGGACTCACTTGACCATTGGTAAAAGATTAAAAGATGCTAACAGACTTGGTTACCCATATGTTATAATAGCTGGGAAGAAAGTTTTTGATAATCCCCCCGAGTTTGAAGTTTGGAATCAAAACACTGGGGAGATCATGTTCCTTACTAAAGAAGGAGTAATTGAATTGCTAAGTAAAGTGCAAGTTCCATAATCTTCCAGTCTTTGGTCTGTGATCCTTGGTGTTTTACCCATATCTAAATCCCTCTTTAAGGATTACAGTTACAGGTGAAAGATTACTCTTGTTTGAGTGGAAACTGCACATGACTTCACGTGTTGCTAGGAACTGAGGCTTGTTTGTATTAATGGCACATATTTGGCTTGAAGTCTAATTGGTTTCAAAACATGAGTTTAAAAGTACTTTCAGATCCTTAACCTGTGTCTGAGTCTCTCTGCTAACTTCTGTGGCTTCACAATCATGTTTCCCTGTTCCTTTTATGTTTTTCTTCTCCCCTATTGCTGTGTAAAGGACCCACACAAACGAAGGAGGAAACCAACCATGGCTTTGATCCTGTCAAGACTTACATGTGCTTACTTGTATTCACAGAAGTAGTGCCATGCTTGAGTGAAAATGCAGGCTCAGACCCTAGCAGTCTGTACAAGGGCAACAGTGAAACGAACTAGACACAGGTTTGTCAAATGTACAAAGGGGAGAGGAGGAGATTCTTCTCTGATCTCTTTCAGGTGTTGCATTCTCACATCTTGTTTAAATAGGTTTTCAAAGCAAAACTTGAGACAGATATTTGTCCTTGTTTTAGTTGACTGTCTTCTCCCTTTAATTTGAGTCCAAATGCTAACTCTGAAGGTTAATAGGAATACAGATTTAATTGTTTTACAAATACCTAACCCAGAAAAATAGTGTTCATAGTCTTTCTCTTAGAATCATAGAATATCAGGGTTGGAAGGTATCTCAGAAGGTCTTCTAGTCCAACCCCCTGCTCAAAGCAGGACCAATTCCCAACTAAATCATCCCAGTTAGGGCTCCCCGCCCTACCATTAGGGTTCCTATGGGTTGGGATCCCCATCCTAAGTTTAGGGTTCCAAAGGGTAGATCACGTGTAGTTAGCGATGGGGACAGTGTGTGGAGCTAACCCCTGGCTACACACCTTTCTCTTGCATCCTCCCTCTGTAGCCGGAGCCCTGAGACCCACTCCCCACCCTCGGCCAGAGGAGCCCCAGGCTGGCCGGCAGCCTGAACGCCTTGCATCCTTGGCCAGAACTACGAGCTGTCCGGAGTTATGCGCCAGCTGGAGCCCCACTACCCAGAAGAGTCCCAGGCCAGCCACAGCCTAGATCTCCCCCCACCCCCTATCTGCCCAGAGGTACCCTGAGTCCCCCCACCTGCTCGGAGAAACCCCGGGCCAGCCACAGCTGTGCCATGCCACCCCTCCCCAGACCCCAAGCCGCCATGGGGAAAAGCTCTCACTCGAAGAAGGTTTTGATATGCCCCATGCAAGTTCCAGGGCAGCTGGGGAGGAGGTATTTGCTATTCAGCTTCCTTGGTTCCTCAGTAATATCTCTCTCGAGTCCAGGGAGATTACTGATGAGCCCTGGAAGCTGAAGAGCACATACAGTCGCCTAAGCTGCCCTGGAACCTGCATGGGGCATAATAAAGTAAAAACTTCCCCTGCCAAACCCCCAACCAGGGGTCCAGTGGCCCCAGAAGCTCCCCTGACCTATTATACCTGCTGTCCATGGATAGGGTTCCTGTGGGTAAGGCTCCCCGCCCAAGGGTTAGGGTTCCTGTGGGTAGGGCTCCCCACTGCCCAATTCAGTAGGGTTCTGCAAAAGTCCTACTGCAAGAATCCAATTTCAGGAACTTGACCTTAAATACTACCATATTCTTTCCCTAGCTTCCCTCAGTTGCCATCCAAAAAAATATTAAACGAGGCAGTTTAAACTCTGGTGATTTGAACTTATGAAATTATGGCAAAAACAATATGAAGGAATTCTGAAAAATTCCAGATAGCATCACACCTTAATGCTTCAGGCAGCACTGTGACTTGGAAAAGGACAGTCCCGTTCAGTACCTTGGTCAGACATTCACAAAACAGTCTAAATATGTTGGTGTTGCAGTCAATCTACCTGCTCTTGTGTGCAAGATCTGGCCATTGAGAAAAGAACAACCGTACTGCCTTAGACCAAATGTCCATCTAGCCCAGTATCCTGTCTTCCAGCAGCGGCCAATACCAGGTGCTTCAGAGGGAATGAACAGAACATGTAATCATCAAGTGATCCATCCCCTGGTGCCCATTCCCTGCTTTTGGCAAACAGAGGCTAGGGACACCATCCCTGCCCATCCTGGCTAATAGCTATTGTTGGACCTATCCATGCATTGATCTAGTTCTTTTTTTGAGCCCTGTTATAGTCTTGGCCTTCACAACATCCTCTGGCAAGGAGTTCCACAGGTTGACTGTGCATTGTGTGAAGAAACACTTCCTTTTGTTTGTTTTAAACCTGCTGCCTATTAATTTCATTTGGTGACCCCTACTTCTTGTGTTATGAGAAGGAGTAAATAACACTTTCTTATTTACTTTCTCCACACCAGTCATGATTTTATAGATCTCTATCATATTCCCCACCCTTAGTAGTCTCCTTTCCAAGCTGAAAAGTCCCAGTCTTATTAATCTCTCCTCATGTGGAAGCTGTTCCATACCCCTAATCATTTTTGTTGCCCTTTACTGTATCTTTCCCAATTCAAATGCATCTTTTTTGAGATGGGGCGACCACATCTGCATGCAGTATTCAAGTTTTGGGCATACCATGGATTTATATAGAGGCAATATGATGTTTTCTGTTTTATTATCTATCCCTTTCTTAATGATGCCCAACATTCTGTTTGCTTTTTTTACTGCCGCTGCACATTGAGTGGATGTTTTCAGAGAACTATCCACAATGTCTCCAAGGTCTCTTTCTTGAGTAGTAACAGCTAATTTAGACTCCATCATTTTATATGTATAGTTGGGATAATGTTTTCCAATGTGCATTACTTTGCATTTATCGACATTGAATTTCATCTGCCATTTTGTTGCCCAGTCACCCAGTTTTGTTTGATCCCTTTGTAATGCTTCGGAGTCTGCTTTGGACTTACTATCTTGAGTAGTTTTGTATCATCTGCAAATTTTGCCACCTCACTGTTTATCCCTTTTTCCAGATTATTTATGAATATGTTAAATAGGATGGTTCCAGTACAGACCCCTTGGGGACATCACTATTTACCTCTCTCCATTTTGAAAACTGATAATTTATTCCTACCCTATGTTTCCTATCTATTAACCTGTTATCGATCCAGGAGAGGATCTTCCCTCTTACCTCATGACAGCTTACTTTGCTTAAGAGCCTTTGGTGAAGGACCTTGTCAAAGGCTTTTTGAAAATCTAAGTACACCATATCCACTGGATCCCCCTTGTTCACATGCTTGTTGACCCCCTCAGAGAGTGAGGCATGAATTCTCTTTACAAAAATCATGTTGACTCTTCCCCAGCAAATCATGTTCATCTATGTGTCTGATAATTCTGTTATTTACTATAGTTTCAACTAGTTTGCTCGGTACTGAAGTTAGGTTTACCAGCCTGTAATTGCCACAATCATCTCTGGAGCCCTTTTTAAAAATTGGCATCACATTAGCTATCCTCCAGTCACCTGGTACAGAAGCAGATTTAAATGATAGGTTACAGACTACAGTTGGTATTTCTGCAATTTCACATTTGAGTTCCGTCAGAACTCTTGGGTGAATACCATCTGGTCCTGGTGACTTATTGCTGTTTAATTTATCAGTTTGTTCCAAAATCTCCTCTACTGACACCTCAATCTAGAACAGTTCCTCAAATTTGTCACCTAAAAAGAATGGCTTAAGTTTGGGAATGTCTCTCACATCTTCAGCCATGAAGATGGATGCAAAGAATTAATTTAGTGTCTCCGCAATAGCCTTATATGCCTTGACTGCTCCTTTATCATCTCGATTGTCCAGTGGCCCCACTCCTTGTTTAGCAGGCTTCCTGCTTCTGATGTATTTTTTTTAAAATTGCTATTACTTTTTGAGTCTTTGGCTACACATGAGAGAGAGATTTTAGGAGTGTGAGTCTAATTCAAAATATCATATGAGGGTTGCAAAACTTTTAGTATCCTTATATCCCACCCTGCAAGGAAGGATATAAAAAAGTAGAAATTCTGCTTAGTGTCACTGGCTTTCTTTTAAGAGTAAGGATTTTCTTATTCATAGTTTATGAATTCACTTAGTTCATAAAAATCTCCATCATAGGCATGCGATTACCCAGAGTGGAATTTGTGGGACTGGCACTGGGAGAAGTATGATTTAAAGTGATTGATAGGCTGAGTGATTCAAGCAAGCAGTGTAAGAGAGACATTCAGTATATTAGGATAGCTCAGTGGATTCAGTATATTAACAACTTAGAATTTACCTTTCCCTGCCCAGAAATTACCTATGAATGCACAGAGCATCTAATCTGATAAATGTCAAAGGTCCAGCTTGCAACTGCTGAATAAATAGAGGATTCTCAGTGTGAATGGAGGATGCTGGGCACCTAGCATTCCACTGTCGCTCATGCTGAGGTCCAAGGAAAGTTAAATCTTTCTGCACGGTCACTGGTAACTTCTGCAGAGGAACATAGGGCCATTTGGAGAAATAGCAGCCCTATCTTACACACATGCTACCAATGTTTCATGAATCCTCCAAATGTGTTGTAATGTGGTGAGCCTGTCCCCCTTGTGTAATGATCAGGGGCTTGGCCAGTCAGACCTAGTGATCAGAATCAGGAGTCAAGCCAAGGATCAGAGCTGGAACAAGAGTTAGAGACCGGGGCAGGGATCAGGAGCAAGGCAAGAGAGCAGTGCACAGGAATGAGGCAGGAAGGCAAAGTCCAAAGTTGAAGTAAGCCAGGAATTCATCCAGTTGCACAGACAACTTCCTGTGCCTCCTTCTGGCTTGGATAGTGCAGCTGGACCGGTCAGTGAGGTCAGGTACTCCTCCAATCAGGAGACCTTTGGGTTGTGCCTCTAGTAAGGTATGGGTTCCATTAGCCATTCAGCTCACTAGTTACTAGCAGGCACCAGGAATGCAAAGACCTGTGGATCTTCACAGCTTGGCTATCAGGGCCACTTGCTGCAATTCTGATTGGAAGGATTCTAGAGTAGGGAGGGAAGCCACGGATGTGTATCTCGAATGCAGGGCCAGCCCACAGCTGGTGCCTGAGCTCTAGGAATACACAGCAAGAGCTGGATAGCTGATGTGGCTCATAAGTTGGCACATGAAAGATGTGCAGAGGCATCTCCCCACTGTTAGAGGCACATCCTCAGCTCTGTTCTGGCCCATTTGTGCTGCTCAGGTGTTACCCGGTGTTTCCCAAACCCAAAACTCTCAGTAACTTTAATCTATGCAAGGTGGTATCAGGACAAACCAAGGGAGACGCAGCACTTCCGTCTGCTATATGGCTAGCACAGACGAGTCAAAACCACGTGTTCACTCAAAGCCAGCACTTTATTAGTCTCCACCATTCCCACTGGAATACCTTTACTCAAAGTCTTGGCTTTATTTAGTCTCAAGCACCCACAAACACAATAGGTTATAGAGCATCCCAAACTGATAATTACCCCTCAGGAGTTTGGAGCAGTATTCAGATGACTCAGACACAGGTTTCCAGTGGCCAATCTTCTATCTATGGCTGGAGATCTTCTTGATGTGTCCATGAAGCGATCTACTTGCCCCAAACCCACAGTTCCCCTTTTATACTCGAAAAGTTACAGAGACATGTCAATCAAGAAAAGTGTCACATAGCTGACCAAACAAAATCAGTCACTAGGCAAGAAGCAGGGGTTACAAAAATATATCATGAAAAAAATAATTGTTAAGCAAGCAGTTACCCTGGCAGTCGTATTTCCCCATAACAGTAGCCCTGAAATATATCCAGACTTCCTGTTTTCCACAGACGTTTACCCCAGCATATCAGAGAGGGTGTAGAGTCAAGTTTACTTCATGTGATAGCAATTCCCCCTGCTTCCCAGCTTGCCTTAATTATGCTAAGTTCCTGCAAAGATCTGCTAAATGCAAGAAGCAGAATAATTGATAGTTCATCCCAATAACTGGCAGTGGCCTGGACACCTGGCTGGTTGCTAAAATGCTCCTCTACCCAGGTGGTGCAAAGATGTAGCAATGTTGACTGAAATGGCCAGCTGAGGATTTGCACAGCTGGTCCGGATGGGGAGAAGGGCTCTAGGCCACTCCCAACACAGACCCTGCATTAGGAGGCATGGCCAGAGTGCTACTGTATCCAGGTGATTCCCTAGCAGGACTAACAGCTCCTTGGGGATCCTGGCAGCTAGCTGAGACTTAGAGCCGCTCTGAGTTCATGATAGCCCCCAGGAGAAGAAGGCCCTGCACTGAGCCTAGTTCAGCCATATTTGAAGGTAAGGGCCTTAGCCTCTAGACTGGACACTTTTAAAGCCTTAGCTGGGTGTGAGAAGTCTGCTGAGCCTAGCTCACTGGGTTGGTGTGGGAAGAAGGGAGAGCTCAATGAGGTTCATGTGCTGCCTCTCACTTTCTGCAGACCTTCCTTCAACAGACCCCCTTTCCAGGGCTGGAGATTGTGCTGTGGTTCTACCCCTTTCAGCAGGGGTGCTGGAACAATTTTTATAGAGGGGGTGCTGAGAACCATTGAACCAAACTAAATCCTGTATGTGATGGAAATCCCTTCAATCCAGGAGGTGCTGCAGCACCACTAGTTCCAGCACCTATGCCTTTCTGAGCAGAGCCTCTCTGAAATCTGCCTGCTGCAATAGCTAGGCCAGACACGCAGCAGCTGGATTGACTAAATACCCATACAAAGTGGATCTCTCAGCTGAGGACAGGGATGTGTAATGCTTCTGAAACAACTGATGCCCACCCTGCACTCTACTGACTTCTCTGCAAACAAGGGTGTTTTCAGTGGAGCTGGAAGATGTGCTCTTGCTCTCCTCATGGTTTTTGTGCCGTTACGCTCCATTGCTGTTAACGCCAACCCTTCTGCTGGGTTTAACAAAATATCTTTTCACTCTCTTGTTCTTTGTGTTTGACTATCAGTAAAGAATGTGGCATTGTCCTCTCCAAAAATCCAATTTTGGTTGTCAGCAGGTGTGGCTGTGAGTTAGAAATTTAAATCCCCACCTAAGGACATATGCTACTTAATCTCTTATTGAAGTCAATGCAAAACAAAGCTAAGATGTGGGAGGAAGGGTATGGGAGGGTGTGTATAATAAAAATCCTCACTTGATTGACTTAAACATCTTGCAGCAGATGCTATTAAAAACTATAGCTTCTTAGATGCAAGAGACCAAGGATTAGGGGTCAAATTTTTCTTTATGGACACACTAAGTCCCTGGGGTTGTCCGTGTGGTAGCTGAGAATAGCCCTTATTGACTCAACTGGAGTGTTGTGTGCTCAGCACTCCTGAAAATCAGGCCCTGAGCTAATTCATCAGAATGTGGGAGACTTTCACCTACATGGGGGGAGAGATTAACTCATTGTCTTCTCAGAAGAAGGCAGGCACTCACCACTCCTCACTGTCTGTAAACAAAATAGAAATGTTCATGTCCTGGCAGTTTTTCACTGATTCCTTTCCCATCTAAGCCTTTTATCCTTGAGTCAGTTTTCATGGTTCTTTTCAAAGGTCTAATTTCCCCTTTCCCTGCCTTTCTCTCCTTCCCTACCAGTAGCTTCCTTCCACGTAGCCTGCTGAGCTCCACAGAGGACTTGGGCTATGTTTTCCATTTTGACAGACCCACTACATGGCCATATGTTTGCAGACCCACTGGTCTTGCCTCTCTTCTGGCCCTAGCCTTGCCCAGAGATTCCCCGTTCTCTGGTGCTGAGGGAGTCTCCATGGAGTATGGCACTATAATGCCAGGAGGATATGGACTGCCACAGGCAGTTCTGCTGCACTGCAATGATGGCCTTACACACCAAGGGCAGAATTTGCTCCAAACTCAATATCAGGAAAATCCATTTGTGACTGAGGTCGCAATGTGGGCCAACTGAGGTCACTCAATTAGGGTGAACTGAAAAGAATGGGGCAGACACTCTCCCTAAAGCTGGTGGATATTCCAAGACTTAGCTTTACCAAGCCAGCATAAAGCAGCTTCTTTATTACCTCACTGGTTGCCCGGAAGCCACCAACACACTTCCCTTGAAGTAACCCAGCCTCAGGTCTCCATCCAGGTACCCAAATCAAATATGATGAAGATTTCTGAAAATCTTATTTCATCATATCAAAGAAAAGGTTCTATCAATCCCACAGGATCACACATTACCTCCCAGATTAATGAATATTCCAGATCTTACCCAAATACACGCTACAGCCAATTTTTATTAACTAAACTACAATTTATTCAAAAAGAGAGTATGGTTAAAAGATCAATATACATACAGACATTAATTTAATTCTTGAGGTTCAGATACATAGCAGAGATGGTGAGATTTGTAGTTGCAAAGAGTTCTTTTAGAATTTAGTTCATAGGTTATAGTCCAATGTCCAATATCATATCCAGGGTGGACCAGCTGAACTGGGAGCTCATCTTGTGACTCAAACGTCCCCTGATGAAGCTTAAGCAGATCTGACATTAAAAGTACCAGGGCCCCAGGATCTTTTATACAATTTCAGGTTGTCTTTGACAGGTTGGAGTCCCTGGGGAACAATAGGTAATCAGGGCGTCTTTGAAGTGGATCCATCACTGGTACTTAGCTATGTGAATTAACAAGACAATTGCCTGTTCCTCCAACATTCACCAATGTTCTGCTATATATTTCAAAGAGAGATGAATACATAGAGATCCTGTGTTCACAATTTTTTTTTTAAATGCTGGGATGTTCTCTTGATCTCTGAATTAATAGTCATAGTGACAGACGGTTTGTTTACATGGCTAGCACCAAAGATGTACACAATCAATATTACCTTTAACTTCTAACAACATAGGCTAGACCTTTGAAATGCAAACTTATTTACCATGAATGGCCTTAATTACCATTCAAATACCTTTCTAACATGACTTTAAAGTGGGATCTTCAACCTGCAAGCTGCTTAACCCTTTCTGGCCATGAGTTATATTTTGTATAAGATTTGCTGCAATTATATAGCAGTGGTAGCAGCAATGGTTTGCATAATTATATTTTAATCAGACAACCTCACGCCATTAAATCTCATGTTTAGGGGAGAATTGATTTGTTTCCATGACAAATATACCGTCATACCTCTCTATTGTGACAGCGCCCCCTGCTGGTGTGTGCTAGAGTCACCTCTCCTTGTCAGTCTTAGTCCATGCTTTCCTCTGTCATTATCTCCTGAAAGAAGTTGAATCTACCTGACAGCTGTGAACGTCCAGCACAGACAAGAAGTAATTAGATGTGGTAATTTCCCTCCTCCGGCTCATTTAGATCTGCAAACATGGTTGGACAGACCAATGTTAAAGGTGCTTTTGGCAGGATTCAAAGTGTTAACAGTTTTCTATACACTAGGGGCCAGATCCTCAGCTGGTGTAAATCAGCATAGCTCCATCAGTGGAGTTTCACCAATTTATACAAGCTAAGCTTCTGGCCCTAAAAGCTTCTGCACGACAATCTCAGTCTAGGGTTGAAAACTCCAGTGATTAAGGTAATTCTAATGCCATAGATGGCTAGATAAATACTGAATAAGAATATTTATGCTGTAAAAGTTCTCAGAGCAGTCCATAGAAAGACCTGTAATGGTTTCACCATTTCCACTGAATAAACGGTACTGCATCCCATTCGTTTAGGCTGCCGTTTTAATAATAACTCTCAGCTGGAGGCAAAGCTTGATAATACAGAATAGGATAGAAAAAAATATGCTTTTCCATTAGAGAGCATGGGAAATCAGAGTCTGAGTAGTTGTAAAGTCCTTGATGTATCAAATTAACCAGAAGTGAATAAAACACTTATGTAAACTCTGTTAAAGATCTTTATTTTTTTTTAATTAATTTACATCAACTGTGTAAGTCCCTTTCCAGCTGTCTAGTAAGAGAGCTATTCTATAGTCCTATTCTGCATTTTTCCAACTGTCAAATTAGGAGCCTCCTCTTTGATGGCTACATATTCTTTTTAAATATTATTCACAAGCATTTTTACTGGTTTACATTTCTTTGTACTTATAGTAATTAGAATAACTTTTATAGCACACTGGCATTTTCCTTAAAGCACCAGTAACTGGAAAAGCTGAATACGATGGTTTTTAGTTTGCTTTGGGCATCATTTTATTTACTTTAAAAAAAATTATTTAGCCTGCTGGGTAAGAGAAGCATCTTTAGGCCACAGATAAGACAAAATAAATTGAAAGCATTTTAACCATAAATTCTCCCAAAACTAACTTTTTCTTTCGTGCTTGAGAAATAGAAATAGGGCCAAATTCTGCTCTCATCTGATGCACACAGGCTTCACTGGGGCTGCACACCTGCACAGGGACTCCCTTCTCACAGATCTAATTGCAGGATTGGGGCCAAATTCACGGACTTCTGTCAACACTGGGGTTACTCTGGATTTACACCGGTGTAAATGAGAACAGGGCATATTCTACAGTATTTACTGCCTAGATATACGATGCAACTTCTGTGTGCTTCTAACATCTAGCTAATCTAGAGTATTTGTTGAAGATTTTATTTTTGTGTAACTCAAAGAACACAGACTATTGTTTTTAAAACAGCAGTACCCAGCTGATTGCACACGAGCAGGAGCATTATTGAGAAGTGAAATGTGTTTGAAAGGGAAATGAGCTGTGATGCAGAACGGCACACCAGCTGGACTGGACAGCTCCCTGAAGACTTGATCCTACTCCCATTGGAATCGAAAGAGCCTTTGATTAATTTCATTGGCACTTACACTTCAGCGAAGTCAAGGCTCTCATGTTTCAGAGCAGGCTGCACAGTAATCGGTGTAAGGTGGCTGAGGGCAGTGATTGTCCAAAGCAAGAAACTGATTGGCTGTTAGATGCTGTCTTGGCTTCATCACCAGTGCCTATTCAACACATGGTTATGACATCGATTGCGCTACTGCTTCATTTGCATATTCAAAGCAGTGACATCTGGTAGTTTACCATAAAAAGCTGAGGTAAAATGACTGCTCCTGATTCTGTTACAGGAAGGCTGCATGTGTACATGGACACTCCCCTTCAAGAAGGTGCAAGTGGCTCCCTGGGACACCTTAGCCTGATGCTTGAGAGGAGGAGTCAGGCATAGACCACAGGAGCCAACAGTATCTCTTGAGCAAGTCATGGGAGAGAGAGAACATGAATCCAGTCCATGGAGGTGAGGGGTCAGGCACTGCTCTGAGGCTCCAAGAACATACCTCTATGACCCAGGACGGGGAGGAAGGTACCAAGAGTTTGGTCACTGGAGGTGAGGCGTCAGCTGATGTCCTGATGACCCAGCTTTGCCCTCTGAGGCTGGAGGAAGTGGTGACCAAGAATGCTCTCTACATGATGGCCTGCCGGAGCACTGCACAGGCCACTTCTGAAGGTGAGGAGCGATGTGTGTCTGGGGAAGGGGAGAGGCCTATGTGTACAATATCCTCATATAAACATTAGATGCTGCGGCACCTCCAACCAGAAAGATCTCCAAAGAAATGGCATTGTGAGGCCTGGGCCCAACTGCGTCTTAACTACCAAGGTGCTTGTATGGCCCCAACACCACAGTGCCTTCGAATATCACACAAACATTCTTTGATCAGGCTCCAATTTTAAAAGGTGCCGCAGGCACTCAACACCCATTGGATTTAAGAGGGAATTGGATTCCTAACCCCAGGGAAAATCCCAATCTCAGTCCTCAGAGCACCTCCCTCAGGTGGGAAGGGTTATCATCTCTGCTTTACAGATGGGGAACTGAGATACTGAGAGAAACCGGGCTGGATTCTCCTGTCTGCCAAGTGTTGTGTTGTTGGTTTTTTTTTTTTTGCTGCTTGCACTTCCTGTGCTGGAGATGCTTCTTCAGGCATTACCGGACTGTGGTAAAGGAGTTGAGAGGTGGTGTGGCATTATGAGGCTCCATCCACTTCCTAAGGGCCTTTAAGTCAGCAGCATAAGCCACATTCCACTTGCAGCTTTATCTTGCACCAGAACTAGGCATCTGAGAAACCGGGAGCTGCCACTGGCTTCCAGATAACTTGGGTGCAGTGGAGAGAGGTGGCTAAGTGACTTGCCCAAGATCACACATGAAGTCTGTGGCAGAGCTGAGAATTAAACCCTCATCTCTTGATTTCCAGTTCTGTATCTTAAATACAAGATTAGCCTCCTCTGAATGCCAGGGAGGGAGGGGCAGCTGGTATTTCTATTCTTTTTTCCACCATGCACCCCTTTTAACCACCTACTGCAGAATTTTACCCTCTCCCTTCTTATCAAATTCAGAAAATCCCAGTGAAGCTTGTGGGACAATAAGGCAGGATGTGGGAGAAAAGGAGGACAAAGTGCAGCCGGCACTGGAGATGGTGGCACTGAATGATTGGAAAAAGCTGGTAGGAACATGCGCCATGTCTCTCTCCCCTCACACTTCTATACACTTTAATCCAACCACCCCATGACATTTATCATGCACTCAGTCCAGGCTAGGCATTTATGCAGTGCTTCTAAGTGCCTACGGTTCTGACCTCATTCTATCCACTCACTACACACATTCGGGGGCCACGTAGCTTGATGTCTGATTTTACTTCTGTAGAGGTGTGTGTATTTAATAATTTTCTCACAACAGAGAATGTGTGAATCTTCAGGAGGTGTTTTGATGGGAGAAGTGTCTGACTGATGTTTGTCAACTTTCCATACTAATATCACATGTTCTTTCCTTGCTTGGGTGGGTCCATGATCCAAGAAGGAACTTGGCAAGGATGTCAGCGGGCCCGGACAGAAAACGAACTCCTTTCACAGCCAGAAACTCATGGTTGTCAAGCAGATTGTGGTGAGTAAGTTCTGCCCATGTGACAGAGCGGGATGGATGAGCTATATCTAGAATTTCAAGGAATGCTCCTGTTAACCTGCCTTATGAGAGCACAGATGAGACAGGCATAGGCTCAGACACTCCAGAAGCAATGAGTTGTGGGTATTTATTAAGCAATTCCATGTTATCCAAATAAAGGTGCTCATTGAATAACCAGAGGTTAGTATAGAGGGAGGAGTAGCTATAGAGGGCCACAAATGGGTGGTGAGTTTTCCTGACACAAGAGCACTGTTCCAATGCATGTCTTTGTGTATTTAATTTGGAAGGACTCTATTGCAAGCATCATACAGAAGCCAGAACACTAAGCGTTACCCAGGGCCGGCACCAGCCCAGCAAGCAGCTGCTTGGGGCAGCCAACAGTGAGGGATGGCATGTCCGGGTCTTCGGTGGCAATTTGGCGGCGGGTCCCTCACTCCCTCTCAGAGCAAAGGACCAGCTGCCGAATTGCCGCCGAAGACTGAAACAGTGGCGGTAGAGCTGCATATCGTGATCGCAGCTTTTTTTTTTCCTTTCTTTTTGCTGCTTGGGGCGGCAATAACCCTGTAGCTGGCCCTGGCATTACCTGGTCACAAAGGAGATCCAGACAGCCCATCTGTGCTACGCTGGCAGCAGCAAACCAACCTGGCACCAGGTCAAACTTTCGGGCAAGCCACCTTCCAGTTCAAGTGATCTCTTACCCTGGGCCGAGGGAGTTAATGCAGAATCCAAGAGGAGGCCCAGAAAATGGTCAAGAATAAACGAACTGGAATAAATGAGCCTTGCAGAGTACTTTAGAGGTAGCCAGTGAGTGGCTCTGGCCTACATCTCCTGAGGTAAATTCCTCAGCAGAGGACTCTCCACTGAGAAAGCTCCATCCCTGGCCCAGTTAGAGAATGGACTTGCCCCAGCTCACTTTGATTGTCAAGCAGGGACACAGGGCGAGAGGGTCAGAGACAGGAGTGATTGGGTCAGCTGCTCATTATAGATTTATTCACTTGGGGGGGCCTGGCTGGGACTTTGGTCTGGCCTGGGAGGTTAGCTACCCTCCCTGTGCTCTCTGGAGATTGGGGTCATCCCCTTGTTAGGGCAGAGGGACAAACACTGGGGTTGGCAGGGCTGCCAGGAGCTCATCACTACGTCTGTCTCCTCTGTGATTCACAGAAGCACATTAAATCGCTGCCGCAGGATTCGCTGGACTCACACTCCAGTGCCGTGCGCTGCCAGGGGATGCAGCTCATCACAGACTGCAGGTACTCGGATGTCTCGCCCTGACTCTGTGGATCCAGGAATCCCAGCCTCCCAGGAGGGACGTCCAGCTCCCATTGCCGAGCATTCAGAGGGACAGAATGGGGAGCACTCACCTCGCTCGCCGCCTGGCTGGGCGGGTTGTTCAGACTGACATGGAGAATCTTGAATCCAAGCACTTGTTACAGTGAATGGTGTCTGAATGGAGTCTCCCCTCCCGCTCTGTCCAGATGTTTGCTGAGGTTCCCCTCTGAGTGTGGGCTAATCCTCCCACCAGCAACTATACAGGATGCCAGAATAGCCACACCCCTGCTGCTTTCCTCGGTGCCAGTCCTACACTCTGCCAGCACACGAGGAAAGGTGGTCTCTTGGTTATGGCCCTGGACTGGCACTCTGGAGACTGGGATCACTTCCTGGCTCTGCCACAGACTCCTGAGTGGGCAAGTCAGTGCTTCAGTTTCCCTTCTGTAAAATGGGGGTAGTAATGATACTTCCTCTGCCTGTCTTGGGTAATTAGATTATAAGATCTTTTGAGCAGGGTCTGTCACTAAATCTGTATGGCACCTAACACAATGGGGCCCAAATCTCAGTTATGGCCTCTAGGCATGACTGTACCACAAATAACAATAATAATTAGCTCGGTCCCTGCTGTCCTCATCCACGCTGCTCCTTTATGCCAAAAGCATTAGCACAGACTTCTGTCAGCCATGTTTTCCTGTCCTTTCTCACGGTCCCACAGTGACAGAATGAAAGCCCCGGTGCCTCTTCCACAGCGGGAATTCCAATGGGTGCTTATTTTTCTACTAGCAAAGCAAAGCCGCCTCTGGAGGGTAAAGAGAAGTTGGATGTGGTCATTGTCTGCGTTGCCAGCATCTTTGCCCTGCCCTCAATTGAAGCCTTGCAAAGGCAGGAAGGCCACAAAGTAAATGTGAAGGTAATTCATTGTCCTCCTCAGAGCACATTACCTCTGTGTCTTTTGGTTGGTTTACACCCACTCCCTTGGCTTGCCTAGAACCTGAATCTGAATCCTTCCTGTGCCATCAAATGTTGCTTAGGCACAAACAAGATTCTGCCATCCCTGTGTATCCTGGGCCACTCTCTGCATGTCCTCCGTGTGTTACGTCCCATAGGGTTCCCTCTCAAGATCCTGTTTGATGGAGGGGTTCTTTCAGGCAGCCCCTTTCCGGAGTTCCTCCAGCTGCCCAGTGGCATGCCTGCCATGGCAGACACGCTGGCTTCATTCTTAACACCTGGCCCAGATAATTCCATCTCTTTTTCTGCAGAACTTTGGGAAGTTGTGTTTCTGTAGCTTAACTCCTTTCTAGGAGGATAGGTGGTTGGCCTATCACTCGACTCCCAACCTGGAGGACCCATGGACTGCTTTTTATCTGGTCCCCACCCTTTGACGTGTTCAGCTTAGGTGTCCCTCCCAGGAGTTACAGCTCCAACCAGCATAGCTCACAGGGTCTTTGGCATGTACAAGCCTTCACACCACATCAAAGTGCTGTCTCCAGGGAAGTTTGGTTTGCCTAGTACTGATTGGAAAAACTTCCCTCTTGGTGTCTGGTGAGTAAGAGGCATGTGCGTTGTTTGAGGTGGAAAGAAGACTGGGGATAACAGAGCAAGGAGGAGCTCTCTCCACCCTGCTGAGATGATTACACACCACAAAGCTGAGTGTTTGCTGGGCTTTGGGTCATGAACAGTGTCCAGAGCCCAGTGATTGTGTAGCAACTTCCGTGTCCTATGCCATGCTGCAGGTGGAGCCCTCTTAGCTGGTTTCATATCAGGCCTCCTAGCAGTAACAGTCAATGGAGGGGTCTGAAGCAGAGATTGTAAAGTGTGTGTGTGTGGTGTCACAAGACCCCCACAGACAGGCTCCTAGACATCACGGGCTTTGTCTGATGCCAAGTGCTGCGGCTCTTCTTTCTTTTCAGGATTTGTACAACCAGACTGTGGATGCCCTGGAAGTGATGCTGAGAGCTCTCCTGTCAGAGAAGCCAAACCCAGCAGAGCTGCAGAATTTCTTGGATGTAAGCTGGTATGGGCAGAGGCTGGGGGAATTGCCATCTTGTGGCAGTGTGAGGAGGGAAGGGTGCAAGGGAGAGACCGGAGGGTTTTGTGTTTCTATTGTTGTCTCTCAAATGGGACCCTATGTCTTGCTCCCTAGAGTGGGATCATATGTAGTGTTAGCTGCTTCAGGGCAGAAGAAAAAAAAATCACTTTCATTGAAAACAAGGGAAAGGAAATCTGATACAGCGTTTCAGGAGGCTTGTCCTGTTCTTCACAGCCAAGGACTCCCTTTGTCCTTCCTTCCAGTCGCTGACAGCTATGGCAAGGCTCTCTCTTTCCCCTGCCCCTCTCCCAGAGGAGTGGGAATGGAATGTGGGTCTCTAGCATCAGATTATGGAGCATTAACTCTGGGGTCTCCTGTCTGGCTTGGGGAGTTTGAAAAATAGCAAAGATTCTCACCCTCCTTCCTATAGAGGCAATCAGACCTGGGAAAGTAGGAGTGGCTCTCCGGTGCAGAGGGACCCACTCCTCCCTTCCTCCCCAGAGGGACTGAGTGATCCACGGATGGGAGAGGTATTCAGTGGTATTCAACCCTCTTGCTTCCTACCTAGAAAGTCCCTGAGGCCCAGGGAAGGGGGAGGATTGTGAGATCTGCCTGAGTCTTGTCTGATTCTCTGGATATGACCGAGGGCTCAGAAGGAGAATGGGACCAGCCCTTTGGAGGGATGGAATATTCCAGGAGTCCCTCACCGCAGTGGGCTGATTACAGGGCACTGCAATCCTGATGAACACAGAAGTGAAACGTATGGTGCTAAAGCCAGATTTACCCCTTTATAGGGGTATGTGTCAGGAGAATTGTCCATGACACACATCCTGAAAGGGAGCAGGACTCAGGGTATGGCTACACTGGCGATTTGCAGCGCTGGAAAGCCTCCACCAGCGCTGCAATTAGTAAGTGGCCACACCTGCAGGGCACTTCCAGCGCTGCAACTCCCTGGCTGCAGCGCTGGCCGTACACCTCACTCAGCATGGGGAATAAGGATTCCAGCGCTGGTCATCAAGTGTGGCCACACACCAGCGCTGTGATTGGCCTCCAGGGTATAAGGATGTATCCCAGAATGCTTTTATAAATTACTCTCTTTGTTTTGTTATGCAGCCTCTCTTTGTTTTGTTGTGAACGAGCTCCGTGCGGAGCTCCATTGCCGTTGCTGCTGCTGCTTATCTAAAAAACAAACAGAGCTCCTGTTTGCTGTGATCATCTGTACCTGGCTGTAAACAATCAAATGAGATTGCAGGCACGGAGCGAATGAAACAGCGGGGAGTCGTGTTGGCTGCAGGCTGTTTGCAATTAAGAGTTAAGACTAAGGGGTTGGAAACATGTTCTGATTTTTCAAGGCAGGAAGCTAAACACACAGTGTTGGCTCCAAAAATCCACTCTCTCTCTCTCCCCCCGCTCCCTGTCACACTAGACCCCACTCCACCCCCTCTTTTGAAAAGCATGTTGCGGCCACTTGAATGCTGGGATAGCTGCCCATAATGCATCACTCCCAGCAGCGCTGCTAATGCTGCAAATGTGGCCACACACCAGCGCTGGTAGCTGTGAGTGTGGCCACACACCAGCGCTGCTCCTACACAGCTGGATGACCAGCGCTGCAAACTACCAGCGCTGCAAACCGTAAGTGTAGCCATACCCTCAGACAGCCTGTCTGGTTAATACTGTGGTGATCAGGTCAGAGAGAGATCAGCTTTAGGGATTCACTGCAACACATGCCCCTGTTCTGCAGTTTCTAACACAGGCCTCCCTTGCTTGTTCCTGCAGCACTTGGCCCCCTGGATGACATCAGAGAAAGCTCATGAGCGAGCGAGGGCTGTGATAACCAGTGTCTGCCTGTTACAAGCGGCAGCCGAGAGTCCTCAGTTCTGTGTGAGTGATCTCTGACCCCTGGTAGCCTGATGCCAGGAAGAATGGCCCTAGGCCATGCTCTCTTCCCCTCATGTGGGACATTTTATGGCCACTGATGACAGGTTCTCCTTGTCCGCCAAACCAACACGCTGATTCCTTTCCCCCTTTGATTTTCACTCAGATGTCACACAAGTTCCCCAGGCTGGGGCTCCTGATTGGACGGCTGGCCCTGCGTGTTGGTGACCCAGAGAAGGAGATTGGCCGCCAGGCTATGGAAGGCTTGTATTTCCTCTACTCCCTCATGTGGTGCCAAAAGGGTAAGAGGGGACTTTCTGAACTCAGAGGACCCAAAGCTCCTGCCTGTGAACAGCTGGACACTAACCCTAACCTGATGATGAGTCCCTATAGGAACAGGCATCTTCTTGGAGAACTAGGCTAGAACACAGCTTGTAAGCAGACGGCCATTTTCCCTTCTCTAGGCTATAAATGGATTAGTTCAGAAACCCCAATAGGTCTTTAGGTGAGAATCCTCTAAGGACTTCACTGCTGCTGTTGATTTTTGTGGAAGGTGCTCAGGTGCTGTGATAGGTGGCACTATAATACTCATGGAGGGATGGTGGGAGAGCAGAGCCACTGGCTCTTTGGAGCTAAGATCAAAGTGTGAGTAGTCTCTTGGTCTCTTCAAGGCCGTGATCAAATGTCTTGATGTTTTTGGTCTTGAGATGAAAACCTTGTCTGTGTCTTTGGAACCTTGAGGTAAAAATATTATCTATGTTAATGAAGGTTACACTTAAAAGGGGTATGTTCTGCAGAGGGGGTTAGGGCAGAGTATGCCACAGGAACGAAGCTCCCTGTAGGTCACTGTGAGTATGTAGTGTTTTGAAGGAAAGAGACAGTGAAGAATAGTCTCTAAGGAACAGGATAAGGCTGTTAGGAAGCTAGTGATGTAGTGTCTGCCTCCCCATACATCCATATTTTCCATGGCAGGGTGTTTGTTATGCAATAGACCTGCTGCTCCTTCAAGCACTGTGACTTCAAGCCTGTAGTGCAGCTATGGTTCAGGAACATGAATGAGAGTGGGAGGAAGCCAGTCATTTAAGGGCAAAATGGGAAGTCTTTCAGACATAGAATCATATGAAATGAAGGGCTGGAGGGGACCTTGAGAATCACTGAGTCCACTTCTCTGCTCTGAAGCAAGACTAAGTACACCTAGACCATCCCTGACAGGTGTTTGTCCAACCTGTTCTTAAAAACCTGCAAGGATGGGGATTCCACAGCCTCCCTTGGGAGCTTAGCTGTGCTTAGAGTTAGAAAGTTTTTCTTAATAATACCCTAAATCTCCCTTGCAGCAGATTAAGTCCATTACTTGTCATACCTGCAGTGGGCATGGTGAAAAATTCATCACCACCCTCTTTATAACAGCCTTTAACATACTTGTTATCAGGTCCCACCCCCTCAAGTCTTCTTTTTTTCAAACATGCCCAGGTTTTTTTTTGTTTGTTTGTTTTTTTAACCTTTCCTTATATAAAAGGTTTAGAAAACCTGACTTATTTTTTGTTGCTTTCTTCTGGACTCTCTCCACCTTTCCCAAACGTATTGTCTTCTCTTAGAACCCGAGAGGAAGATGGGGTCTGTGACAGCAGTGCTACATCAAATGCCCCAAAAGATCTTGGGTATCTACAAGCCCACCAGGACTTGCGAGAACATCTCTGAAATTGTTAAGGTGAATCCTCAACGCAGGGTGTAATGAGAAGTATTTCTGGCTGCAGGTGTGTTCCCAGTGTTGTACCTCTCAGTATACAGTGCAGAGCTGAAAATAGGAATTTCTGTCCTATGGAAAATTCTGATATTTCAACATTAATATCAACTTTTTTTCACAGAATGGAAAGTTCCAAATTATTTCAATTTGGAAATGTCAAAATACTTCATTTTGGCTCAGACAGACACTGAATTGTACCAAGCTGCCACGGTGCTTCATGGGAGTTGTAGTTCGGGTGCCTCTTGCCCCCATTCTCCTTCATGGGCCAGGATTCCCAGGTGGATTACATCTCCCATAATGCACTGTGGCAGTTCAGCCAGAGGGGAATCCAGGGTGCATCATGGGAGATGTAACCAAGCCCATAGAGGAAAATGGGGGTACCTGAACTCCCATGAGGTAATGCAGCAGCACAGGTGGATACAGATTAATGTCAAACTGAAACATTTCAAAAAAATTTTTCCTTGTGAAAAATTTTTAATTTTCTGGAAAAATTGAACAGAAAATTCCTGACCAGCTGTTGCTCAGAGCCTGTCAGCCATAATACTTTTCTTTCATCTATATTTTAGAGGAGAACTACCTGTCCTTTTATCTAAGGCTCAGTGAGCACAAAAGAAAATACTGTGAAGCTTGGTTGGCCTCACTAACTGAATAGTTTGAGGCAGTGACTATACAATATCTACAGGGGTATTTGGTTTGAAGAAGTGACTAAATAATACTCCCCAGGGTATTTGTTTACAGTATCCCATAGACACGGCTCAGGAGAACGTCAAAGGCTGAATGCATCACCTACCAGAGCAGTTGAGCTCTCGTGAAGCACTGGTATGGTTGAATGACCTTGAAATTGTTGGAGGCATTTCATTCTTAAATAAGTTGGAAAAAGCCAAACTTGGCTTTGTCTGGATTTTGCTTATCAATTGTGCCAGCGGCAAAGTGGGTGTCCAGCTGGGTCACCTACATCAGGTGCTTTGGTTGTGTTCTTCCAGAGATTTGGACAATTTCTCAGCCCAGACCAGATGGCAGACCTTCTACTGACAGCTGTAGAAAGCCTGAAGGAGGCCAGTGAGAGCACCATTGAAGCATCAAAGACTATTCTGAATGTAATCCTGGAGAAGTACAAGCAGAAGATACAGATGGAGGTAGTTGGCTCTTGGGAGCTGGGGAACATTTAGAATCTCCTGTCCTGAGGTACCATCAGTGGGACTCTTTCTTCATTGTGATGCTTATATTTTAAGTGTTGCAAGTAGACTGTCTAAAGCTGGGAAATGAGCCTTTGTTCCATTGTCTCAGGACTTGGAGACTGCATGTGGAGGCACAGGGGGTTCTCTTCAAGCTGGTGCAGTTCCCTCTTGTTCTGGTTAAAGAAGTCCTACTGATTTGCTCTTCAACTTTGTAGCTATCAATCTCTTCTACAAAACACTAGAGAATTGATCGCTGGGAACAATCCTGCCTTGGCCAGGAGAAGGACCAGGCAATGTAAGAGGTCTTCTGTAATGATGCTTGATGTGCGCTCCAGGAAGGTGGAATTGCTCTCATTAATAGTGTCTGCCCTATTCTGCTCCAATTCTTACCCCCAAAAGGAACCCCCTACACATGTTTGCACACACTCTCTCTGAGCTGTATTGTTTTCTTCTAGGTGCCAAAGATTGTGGACAGGATCCACTCCCAGCTCAGAGCCATCCATCATTCCCATGCCAGACAGGTAGTGATGATGGCCTTATGCCTCCTGGCTCATGCTTTTTTGGAAGAAGTGTCCACAGCCCTTCTAAAGTGTCCACTCCCGCTGGACAGGTATGAAACTTCCTAATGTCCAGGATACTGAGAGCTCACTCTTCGGGTTCCTTATTCCTTCCTCTCCTCCTGAGAGGTCTCAGACTGGCAGTAGCTTCCTTGTTGTGCAGAAAATGTCTTTCTTGCCAGGGGTAGATTACACCACTAACCACTGAGAAATGATACCCCTTCCGGCTTCCATCCCAGGAGGCTGCTTCTCCATCCATCTCATAATAGCAGGACTCACAGATTTGCCCAGACGCCCTATATGATATTTACTAACTGTGCTGTTCAATGTGTGTCACTCGCTTGCTTGGAAGGGGGGAAATCCCACTGAGGAGAGCACCTGGGGATAAATTCTCAGTCTGCAGAATTGGCGCGTGACCACTCGTACAGCTGCCTGTGCTTGGAAAAACAAAAATCTGCGTGTGTACATGGATTCTTGTGTGCACTGGCACCATTGCTGGACATGCTCTCCCTAGACTCTGGATGCCTCAACCACAAATTCAATTTAATAAATTCACAGTAGTATGTGTGGGGGAATCACAGTAGATGGCTGAAGTCCATTGCCCCTACCCCCCCCCCCCCCAACCACTGTCAGATACAGTCCCAAAACATGATTTCCCCAGGCCATTGAATAACCCTCTTCAACCATTATCCTGTCTCTTCCCCAAACAGCCAGAGTAAAAGGTGGGCTTTGCGGTGTGTTCTGAAGGGTGACCAGTCCAGGCTGTAGCAGACCAACAGGGAAAATACCTTCCACAGCTCCCACTGTTCTGTATCAAGGGAGTTGCAGCTTGAGGGCTTTCAGAAGCTGCAGCTATGGCAATATGTAATGGGGAGAGATGGACTCCCAGGTAACCCAGACATACAGGGATTTCTTTGTTGGTACCTATGATAGGTTCCCCCGGGGGTGCCATCTGGAAGTGGGGTACTGCTGAGCCCCTTTGATGCACCAGCCTGGGCTCCCTTTTACACTGTACTGCTGTGACAAGCTCTCTCCAGGCCTCAGCCTGCACTTTCACCAGCACACATACAGGTAGGGACACACCCCGCTGCAGTTACATGCAGATGCTCTGACTAGCTACTGCATGGGAAGGCTCCCGCTAGGGTAATAATTGGAGATATACCAATCTCCTAGAACTGGAAGGGACCTTGAAAGATCATCTAGTCCAGTCCCTGCCTTCACTAGCAGGACCAATTTTTTCCCCAGATCCCTAAGTGGCCTCCTCAAGGATTGAACTCACAACCCTGGGTTTAGCAGGCCAATGCTCAAACCACTGAGCTATCCCACTTCCCAGCTACTCAGGCACACACCCCCTATGGAGTGTAAACCCACAATTATACCATCTTGCACTGCACGGGGAAACTGTACAGTGTAAGCTCATGAAATTCGCCCCCTGCCTCAATGTGGAGAGGAATATACAACAGCTTTCTGCCCTGAGTTATGACTCCCACACATTGGTTTTAGATAAAGCAAAACCAAGTTTATTAACTACAAAAGATAGATTTTAAGTGATAGCAAACAGATCAAAGCATATTACCTAGCAAATAAACAAATAACGCAACCTAAGCTTAATATACTAGATAGATTGATATGAGTAGCAAATTCTCATCCTAAGTGATGATACAAGCAGGCTGTAGATTCTTAAGAGGCAGGCTGCACTTGCTTACAGCTTGAAATCCCCAGGTGTTCCATTCACAGGCTAAAAATCCCTTTAGTCTGGGTCAATCACTTCCCCCAGTTCAGTCTTTGTTCCTCAGATGTTTCCAGGAGTCTCCTTGGGTGGGGGAGTTAGTGAAGAACCCTGATGATGTCACTCCCCTACTTATATAGCTTTTGCATATGGTAGGAATCCTTTGATTCAAAGCTTGGTTCCTATGCCAGTCAGTGGAAAAATACTGACATCCCAAGATGGAGTCCAGCACCAGGTGACCAGGTCACGTGTACCTGTAGTGTCTGTAGCATCCTCAGGAAGGCTCCCCAGGTGAAGGCCTATTGTTCTCTCTAATGTCTCATTAACTTTAATGGGCCCTTCCCAGCCAGCCAGCCACCTAGACTTAGACCTTTTGCCTAGTGAGCGTTCCCCAGGTGTAAAAACATTTGAAATACAGATACATAGTCAATATGCCTAACTTCAGATACAAAAATGATACCTGCATACAAATAGGATAATCATATTCAGCAAATCATGCCCTTTTCAATGATATCTCACATGACCTACCAACCAAATAGGTAAACAAGGTGAGCACAGACCAGACACTTGGGTTTTTAGGACACTAAAAACCCATCAGATTCTTAAAAACAGAACTTTATTATAAAGAAAAAGTAAAAGAAGCACCTCTGTAAAATCAGGATGGAAGATAATTTTACAGGGTAGTAAGAATTAAAACACAGAGGATTTCCCTCTAGGCAAAACTTTAAAGTTACAAAAAACAGGAATAAACCTCCCTCTTAGCATAGGGAAAATTCACAAGCTAAAACAAAAGATAACCTAACACATTTCCTTGCTATTACTTACAATTTGTAATCTTAGATGCTTATTTCAGATGTGGCTTTAGGGGATGTATTTTTCCTGCCCTGGTCCCTCTCTGTTCCGGAGAGAACAACAAAGAGCACAAAACAGAAACTTTCAAATCTGTGGGGGAAGGTATCTTCTCCCAACCAGGTTATTTGAGCTTCTTAACCCTTTACAGGTAAAGGAGGGATTTTATGCTACCCTTAGCTGTATGTTCATGACAAGCTCCATTCAGGAAATGAACTGCTGCACTCTGGAAAAGCTTTCACTCCTGAATGGTATCAAGGTGTAGCCCAAAGGGGCGAGTGGATTATTAGGAGTCTAATCTCAAAGTGGCAGATAAAATCAGCGAAGCGCCCATGTCCAAAACCAAAGGTCACGTTTGGCTTACCAAGCAAGATGAGAAAGTGCCCTTTGGCACGGCTGTGCCCTGGGCTTCAGTAGTAGCCTTGAGTCTAGTACAGTCCCAGAGCCGTATGCTGACTCAGAAATAATGGCTGTCCCCCATTGAGGTAAGTGGAGGTGATGTGATTCTAGTCAGTTTTTTCTGGTTGTGTCCCACAACCTTCTAACAATCTCTCTGCCCTATCTAGGCTGAATCTCAGCCAGCCCGGCCTCATCCAAGTTCCAGTCTCCTGCAGACGTGGGGCCATCCAGTCCCATTCACCAGCGAATCAGCTGTAATGATGATATACAGCTGAGTACCGTATCCTCCACAAAGAGCAGGCACCATTGCCCATGTTTCCTTTGCCACCCACCTAGTAGCCTTGTGTACACTGAAACTAGAAGTGAGAGCAGAAGTCTACAGGATTCCACAGAAGACCAGTCTGGGGCTGGACAAACTATTCCCCATATTCACCCTCTCAGCCATCTGGCGTATATAGGAGCAAAGCCACTTCAAATGGGTTCCTTCTACTCCTAAGCACACTTCATGATCAACCATATCAAAAGCAGCTGACATGTTGTCTTCATCTGTAGCCAGGAGACAATCAGCCAGTGCCACTCGTGCAGCTTCAGTCCCATACCCAGTTCTAAACACAGGATGAAGGGAATCTAAAGACTGCAAATATAGCTTTGTCTCTGCCTCCATGATGATCCTTCCCAAGAGTGGGAGATTCCATACAGGTGATAGCAGGACCCAGTGCGCTAGGAGCCCCCTCACATTGCAGGCAGTAATGGTCTGTTCACGGCAAGAGTGTAGTGCATCCCCAACCCACTGTAGACGCTAGGTCTGCAGTGTGGCCAGGTATATGTGTAGAACCAGCAATCATCTGTGACAACCCCACATGCATGTGTGTGACCTGACTGTATCTTGTAGGTAAAAAATATGGCTGGTTATCTTATAGCAGACTGCAGGTCTGACAGTGGTCTCAGCCCACCATGTTATCTCAAGGTGATGGAACGTGTAACATGGGTCACTTACTGCTTTAGGTACATCGTTTTGTTTCCTTGGTATCTGGGATGAGGCCTCGTTGTACTCACCATCTCTCTCTGATGGAGCTGCTGACCCTAGTTTAGGTGTCATTTGTCCAGTCAGACTGTGGTGTGGCAGAGCTATATGTATCCGATCCAGCGTGCGACCATCTCTCTCAACTCGTAGAGATGCAGCTGGGATGTGGAGAACACTGGCCAAAACAGAAGCAATCTGTCACTCCCACAGACTTCTGGATGTGCTGCTGAAGGAGCTGCAGGAGAGGCCAAGCACCTCTGAGGATAGAGCCTTCATCATACCTCTAGCTGTAAGAAACAATTCACACGTGACTTTCCCCTCTCTTCAAAGAGGAGAGAGGTCCAATCTGAGGGATATATTGCGAATTCTCCCTGGGGAAGGGATGGGGAGAGCTGCCCTGTATCTCTGGCAGAGCCCTGAAAATGCTTCCATTTTTCATTTCTTTGCCTTCCGCAGGAAATGCTGTGTCCCAGACACCAGCCATCTTGTCATACACGGCTGAACAAAGCTCCTTGTGGAGCCTATCAAAGCTGCTACTTAATGACCTGGAGGGGGCCTCATTGGTGCCATTTCTTCTGTTCCCTCAACAGGGACTGAGCAGTCAGTCTCCTCCTGCTGTCTGCAGCACTCCACCTCCTCCTGCTCCTCTTTTCTCCTTCTCAGGGTAAGCAGGCTAGCTCCTGCCTCCATTGTCAGAGGATGGGTACACTGCCTCCCATCTCCATAGTGCTTTGTATCCCCAAGGCCTGAGCACACCACTTTGATAGCAGCCTCAGATACAGCTGGTCCTGGTCAGTGGGACTCGGGCATTTTCCAAAGGAAGTCAGTATCATTATCCCCATTTTACAGATGGGAAAACTGAGGCAAAGAGTGGGGAAGTGACTTGCCTAAGGTCACCCATCAGTGGCAAATCTGGGAATAGAATCCAGGTTTCCTGAATCCCAGTCCAGTGCTCTGTCCATTAGAGTCTTAGACCATGCTGCCTCTTCTTTGGCATTGAAACCCTGGTCTCCTGCATGGCAATGCAGAGAATTAAGCGAAGGGGTGGGGGTATCACAACAAAACAATACTACCTCTTCTTACCGGCAAAGCCCTGGGCTAAGCAGCCTTGCTTGAGTCCATGCAGCCGAGGACTGGCTATGAAATTGAAGTGCTGGGGAGAGGCAGAGGATTTTAGCTGTGTTTGTTTCCCTCCTTCAGGCAGCCAGCGCTCTGTGCGAGGTGTTATCCGTATCCATGTGCACACAGGCGGTGACACGCTTCTATCCCCGCCTCCTGATGGCCCTGCTTGTTCAGGTGCACTATACCATTGGGCTCAGCCTGCCCGACAGCGGGGTGTCCAGGAAGGAGCTCATCCCCGCATGGTAACTACTGAAAGGATGAGATGCTAACTGCATATATCAGACTCCTCCCTGGGATCAGCTGCCTGTGTAGGTTACTTGTCATCATGTTCCAGGCCTTTTATGGCTTGTCCCCACCCTCCCTATCATAAGAACGGCCATACTGGGTTAGACCAAAGGTCCATCTAGACCAGTATCCTGTTTTCCGACAGTGGCCAATGCCAGGTGCCCCAGATGGAATGAACAGAACAGGTAACCAACAACTGATCCATTCCCTGTCACCCATTCCCAGCTTCTGACACACAGAGGCTAGGGACACCATCCCTTATCCATATCATCTTTCATTCACTATCAAGAGGTCGACTCTTTCCTCCAATCAGCCCCCAGTGCCAGCCTCCGTCAAAGAAGCACCTTCACTGACCCTCCCACACGGGTGGTGCTCCCCAGAAACATCCGCCAAGCTACTTCCGATCCCTTCTTCAAATGCTCCTTTGCCTTGATGCCTACAAAAAAACTTGACAACAGTCAGGTTGCTGGGGTGCTGAGACCACTGCCTGCCATGCTGACTGCTATTGGCTCGTTGTTTCCTTGTGCTCCCCCAGCTCTGTCTGTCTCGTCTCATGCTGAGATGTAACCTGTTTCATTCATTGCTTTGTACAGCACCTGGCACAATGGGGTCTTAATCCAGGACTGGGATTCCTAGGTGCTACTGTAATACAAATAAATACTAATCTATAGGACTCTATCTTAGCTCCATGCTTTCCATATGCTCACACCAGTGAAGTCACCCCCACTGCTCCTCTCTCTTACAAACAGTGATGTTACAGCACCATGCGTGTGTGCTGTGCAGGGTCGGGTGTCACTGATCTGGTCTAGCGCCGTCTCTTGTATGTGCAGTACGCTTACCCGCAGCATGGCGTTGGGCTCAACAGCTCAGTTATAGCCATGCAGGTGCCGCATGGGTGCAGTGCAGGCTTGGTCTCTGTTGCTGTGCTGCCTGTTCTAGGCCTCAGTGCAGTGACTGTGCATTGGGCATGCAGTGCAGGGTTGGGGTTGCCATCGCTATGACATCGCAGTGCACTGCGAGTCCCGTCTTGGCACAATGCAGGTATCGGGGGGGATGGGAGAGAGGATTGCTCTGAGCAAGGCCGGTGTCGCTTTAATATGGGTTTTGCTCTGATTGCAGCTGTGTTGTGAAGACAGTGAAGACCCTTCTCCTAAAAATGGGATGCCACTACGAGTTCACCGCTGTTGAGAAGGAGGGAGGCTGGGAACTGCTCACTAGCTCTGAGGAGCACCATCGCGGGGTAGGCCTGCTTGCAAGGTGAGAGGCGAGAGCTTTGCTCTTGGCAGAAGGGAGGGATGGGAAGATCTGTCAACTGCTCCTCCTGCAGACTCACCTCCTCTGTAATAAGGGCATCTGTTTGCTTCCACAGAGCCATGGTCCACTATTCTTGCTGCCAGCTGTGGCGGATCTTGTACCTTCTGGTCCCGTTCCTCGAACGAGGTGATAAACAGCACAAGCTCACAGCGATGGCCTTTTTCGTTGAGGTAAAAGTTACTGGCTCACATCTACTGTGGTACAAAAGAGCATGAGCAGCATCTTCCCTTTCTGGCCTGGGCAGCTGACCTCGGACTCCAAGTGTCTCCTATATCTGATTCACTGAGCTTTTGGGGAAAGCCTGAATAGCCCTTGAGAGTGTTCAAGAGACTATGTGCATGTGTCAGAAATAGCGATAATACTTTGCCCTTCTACAGCATCTTCCTTCTGAGGATCTCAAGACACTGTGAACATTTCTCCCCACCGCAGCACATTGAGGTAGATGAGTGTTATCACCCCCATTTTACAGGTGGGGAAACTGCGGTAACAAGGCCTTAACTCCCCAAGTCACATAAGAAGTCTGTAGCAGAGACCAGAATAGAAACCTTTTAGCCCTGTGCTTTGGTCTGCGCTCCCTCTCTTTTCCTAAATGTAGGTTTATAGTATGTAAATATCTTTTATAGACAGGCCAAAATTCTCCAATGTGAGCACTTGGCTTTGAGTACCCACTCCATCTTTAGGCACCTGAATAAGTAGCCCAATGTTCATCAGTGCTGAGCACCGGAGTTCTCATTGCAGTCACTAGTTGCAGGAGCTCAGCACCTCTGAAAATCAAAAGCTACTTAATTGAGTGCCTAAATATAGAGTTAGGTGCCCAGCACCTTCGTAATGGCAAACTATTTTGAAATGTTTGTGTATCCCAAGTGCCTTTTTCCTTCTGCAAAATGTGGGTATAGTTCCAACTCTTACTACCGCCTGCTTCTATAGCTCATACCCGGCCTATAGGTTTTTCATTGTCAGAGCTAAGGAGAAGAATGTTTGTAAATTTCCCTTTCCTTGTGATGGATGTTTGTAGCTCTAAGAGAATCTAAGGACTAGCCATTGTTTTATTTCTATGGAAGGATTAGAGAGACAGCCCTTGAGCTCTCAGGTACTGTGGTAAGCACAGTAGAAATGCCTCTAAATAAATATTAGCAGTGAGCACTCTGTAGAAACAAAATAGGAGTATTTGGTACCAAGATGAAGACATTAAACGTTCTCCTTGAGAACTAGCCACCAGTTCCCTTGTAACTGCTGGGGGGCTGGAATGAATGGGAGGAGCCAGTATTGAGCTACATTTAGGGTTCCAAAGTGAAGCTCAGCCCTAATCAATTGCAAACTCCCGTGGACTTGATTGGGGCCAGAATTTCATGGCTGGTGCTTGCATGGGAACAACAAAGCTGTTGCACAGCACAAAGGGGGTGTGGCCAGCACGCTGACTCCCACACACTGGCCAGTGGTCTAAGATCATTGCTTTGGTAGCATATGATTCACCTGCATAATCTCAAAAATCTCGTAAAGGCAGCCCAAGGAATGGGCATCATGCCCATTGCAGACACAAGGGACGGTTTTTGCACTTGTTGTTGGTGCATGGAATAGACTTCATGCCCCCAAAGGGATAGTCTATGAACATATGGAATGAGATTCTTACCTGCCTTGAGCACAAGGAGCAGGCTTAATTCCCCATCTAGGCATGGCAAATAGACTTCATGCATGCTGGAACATTTACAGCAATGTCATGGTAATGCTCATCCAGAGAACAGATAGGCAGCTGTCTGTTTTGCAGCCTATCGGCCTGCTCTTTGTCTTTTTAGCTTCTCCATATGCCACAGGCAAAGCGGCTCCCAGAAAAATATTCTGTGCTCCGTCTGCTGAAAGGACTGACTGACCCAGATCCAGTTATCCGAGCGCTGTGTGTCAAAGGACTGATCACCATGGCAGACTGGCCAGGGAAGGTGAGATGGAATCCATTTCATTATGCAATCGATATCCGTGTAATTACTCCAGAAGTATCAGTAACACTAGTAGAAATCTAGAGTGACTCTCTCAGCACTAAGAAACTGCTGCTGATAGAAGTGAAACAGATTCCATTCCTGTTTGTGCAGAACTAGAACTGCTGGCCTGGATCAAAGCTAGGTGAACCGCATCTAGAATTGCTCCAGATCCCAGCTTTTCAAAGCAGACCCAGAACCATTTATCTGGATCTGAGATCAGTGAGCAGGATTTAATATTGCTCCAGATCTCAGCCTTGCAAAGCATATAAAAAACCCTCTTAACTGGATGTACTTGAAAATGCTACTACAGATATCAGTGAAACTTTCAAGGAAGAGGCATCTCCTCATTGATAGGGCGCGCGCGACCAAATTCACATCCATTTTGCTCAATTTCACAGTCATGGGATCTTAAAAATCATAAATGTCGTCATTTCACCTATTCAAATCTGAAATTGCATGGTGGTGTAATTGCAGAGGTCCAGACCCAAAAAGGAGTTGGGTAGGGTGGAGCGCAAAGTTATTGTGGGGGAGTCGCAGTACTGCTACCCTTACTTCTGCGCTGTTGCTGGTAGTGGTGCTGCCTTCAGAGCTGGGCAGCTGGAGAGCAGTGGCTGCTGGCCAGGAGCCCAGCTCTGAAGGTAGAGCTGCCGCCAGCAGCAGCGCAGAAGTAAGGATGGCCTGGTATGGTGGTGTCACCCTTACTTCAGTGCCGCTGCCTGCAGAGCTGGGCCCTCAGTCAGCAGCCACCACTCTCCAGCCACCTACCTCTGAAGGCAGCAGTGCAGAAGTAAGGGTGGCAATACAATGACCCCCTAAAATAACCTTGCGACTCCCCCTGCAACTCCCTCTTGGGTCAGGACCCCCAATTTGAGAAACACTGGTCTCCCCCGTAAAATCTGTATAGTAAAAGCACACAGAAGACCAGATTTCACAGGGGAGATCAGATTTCAGTCTGTGATGTGTTTTTCATGGCCGTGAATGTGGTAGGGCCCTGCCCATTGGGTATCTAACACTGCACACTAGAGACAGGGTAGGAAATACATTTCTGCATTATTGGATAAAATGCAATCTGATGGCTGTTTATGGATTATAGCAGTGGTTTTCAACCACAAACCCCTGGGAGTCCACAGACTACGACTATGTTTTCCAAAGGGGTCTGCACCTCCATTCAAAATGTTTTAGGGCTCCACAAATGAAAAAAAGGTTGAAAACCACTGGATTATGTTAAAAAGGGGCTAGGATTATACATTGTCATCTTTTATACCTTTACATTGTCTATTTTTGGCTACTTTCGTGCCTGGCCATGTCCTAGAAAAATCAGTTTATTAGAATTGTCATGGCATAACTGTGAGCAGAAATCAGTCATTTCATTAGCAATGAAATAAATGCAAAAGGGAAAAGAAAACCTCATGACTGCTTTGTTTCAAAGTTGTTGGGTTTTTTTTTAATGGTTTGCCTCTTTTATATTCACACACGGCGAGCCAAAAAAAAGCCTCATACCATAGCTATGACCAAGAAGTGAATTAGGAGCAGGGAAAGAATGTGACATAGGCTGTAATTTACAGGGAACAGGGTATGAATTCTGTGGAAAGTCCATTTTAAGCTAACCTTGCCATTTTCTTGGGGGCTTTTTCCGTATTTAGAAAAATTCTCGGAAAATTAATCTGTCTCTCATTGGTGGTTTTCTTTTTAAACTGAAAACCAGAATCCTTGGTGAGACAGTGTGGGGTAGTTACTGCATCAACTTCTTCTGTATAGGAGATAAAGGTCCTGGTGCCAGCCATGATAAACAGCTTGTGTGGAGTGGACGGGAGGCTGGTTGTGGAGGCTCTTGCTGATGTGAAGAAGATTCTCAGAGGCCTGGATGTAGCAAGTTATGTTGGCTGCATCACCAGTCTCCTTCGGCTCCTCTTTGATGATGTAAGACAACTGTGTGTGAAAGGGATGAGGGAAGGGGAGCCGAGGAGCATGTCCCTTGCACACCAGCAATCAGTTGTATCAAATAATGGAAGTGAAACAATGCCTCTCTTCCTGCTTTCATTCCCTTCATTCTTGCTCCTGCCCCACCACAGTTGTCTTGTGCCTGTCCCAGCTCAGTGGACCCTGTTGTCTATGTCTTGGAGGCACAGCCCACGCTGTAGCCATGCCTCACCAGGTAAGGCCCCTACTATAAGCATGTGATGGGGGCTGTTTATGGTGTGATACACATATGCTACAGCTACGCATGTTGTACATGGCATATCAGTCACACTACACACTTTGTGCAACCAAATAAGTGTGGAAAGAGCAGCGATTTCAGCTCTTATCATAGATACTGACCTGTTAAGTGCTGAGTGCCCTCAGCTGCTATTGATGAAGTCAGCAGGAGATGCGACGACTCAGCCCCTTGAAGGATCAAGCCCTGTATCTGTATATAATGCCTCACGAACACCATGTCGTACAGCTTTCCCTTACCAAAAGGGGAGACCGTGTGATGCATTATGGCCGCAGTTCTCAAACTTCACTGCACCACGACCCCCTTCTGGCAATAAAAATTACTACAGGACCCCAGGAGTGGGGACCAAAGCTTGAGCCTGCCCAAGCCTGACCACTGGGGGGCAGGGGCAAAGCCAAAGCCCCACTGCCCCAGGCCGGGGGGGCCAAAGACGAAGCCCAAGGGCTTCAGCCCCAGGCAACCCTCGCCCCGCTGCCCAGGGTCGAAGCCCTCGGGCATGGACGTTGGCCCTGGGTCCCAGTAAGTCTAAGCCAGCCCTAACGACTGTTAAGTCCTAGGGGCAGCTGGTGTAGGAGGCAATCACTTGAGGCCAGAGAGCAGACAGCTAACCAAAACCTCCATTTTATTTACAGAAACAGAGAGCTCACTCAGCCGGTTGAAACCGGCTGAGCTATCCCTTAATAGTCTAACTCAGTTGCCATAGTAACAAAACCCATGACAACCAAATACACAACAACGACCACATTAAAATGGGGACGTGACCGACTTTTGGGTCCCAACCCACAGTTTGAGAACTGCTGCATTATGGGAAATATAGTCCAACTGGGGATGCTGGCCCATAGAGGAGAATGGGAATACAAGGCACAGACTGCAGCTCCTGTGGAGCACTGCAATTCCCAGTTTCCACTGAAATCTTGTGGCCAACATATTTCAGTTAAAAAAACACATTTTCCACAGAAAGCAGGCTCTTCTTGTGGAAAAAAATTGTTTTGTCAAAAGCCCGAGTGAGGACCATGGAGCAGCATAAACATTGCAGTAATTTTCATTACAAACCAAGAGGAGTACTACTGTTCACTAATAAGACCCCTGCCTTCCTCACTTCCTCTGTTTGTGTCGTTCTCAGGAGAGAGTGAGTGTGCGTTCTGCTGCCATTTCCTTGTTTGGAAAAATGGTCAAGAAGGTGAAGAAGACTCAGGGTCTTATGAAAGAGGAAGATGTCTTGGACAGCTTGATCCCATTACTTCTGCACCTGCAAGAGGGCAACCCTGACCTGGCTGAGGCAAGTTCCTACAGTCATTAGGCTCCAAGCCTCGGTCATCGCTATCCGCAGACATCTCTTTCTCCATCTCCACCTTTCAATGTAGGATCTTCTCCTAATCTATCTACTCTAATGTGTTTCCTTCTGGAAAAAAACTTAGAGCTTCCCTATCACCTCATGAAGAAGAAATTCCAGGAGATTCATTTTCATTGCAGGCTATTAACAGTTGGAAAATATTGCCAGTTCCCAGTCTTTTAACTGTGGGAACTCCATCCTGTCTTGTAGAAATGTAAGAATGCTTTGGATGAATGTTCTCGAGTCCTGGAATGGAGACTACCTAAACAGGTGGGCAACGGGAAGGCCTGGCACAACCACCAAGAAGATGTGGATGAAATCTGTCAGTACCTTGTAAGTAATCTCTGGGTTCATTGTTAGAACTGTGTGTTGCTTTGGTTGAGGGAGGGTTTACACACAGTAAAATACTCATTTATCAGGCTGTGCGGGTAGGGTTATGAGGGGTTGTGTCGGGCCATCCCTTTCATTAAGCTTTCATTTTGTGCATTATTAATGTCTTAGGTGAAGAAACATCAGGAAAATGTCCAAAAGTTCTTGTTCCAAAGCCAGTGCTACCTCAGCAGCACACAGCCTTCTTTACGAAGGGCTGCAGCCATGTTCATAGGTAAATACCGAAAAATGTGCATTTCTTTAGCAAATTTCATAGAAGCACTTTTTCAGTCTGTTGCGCTGTTCCCTCTAATAGTGCAAGTTAATTGCTTTTTACCAGATAGGATTTAGTACTGGATGCAATACAGAACCAGGAGTCACTCCTGGATTTTATGCTATCAGAATACCCCTTAGGGCCCCACCCATCAGCAACTAATCCTGTGGGGACCTCCAAAATTCCCCTGGATGCTCCTATAGGAATTTATCTGCAAAAATGTATGTCATCATCTTGAAAGCCAGCCTCTCAGTATGATCCCCATCCAAAGCTCATTGGAGTCAGTGGAAAGACTCCAGTTGACTTCAGTGGGCTTTTTAATCAAGCCCTATCTCCTTAGCTTCTCCATCTCAAGATTTAGAAACTTGTCCAAATACCTGAGGGCATCCTTGTGTGAAAGACGACAAAAACTCTGGAAGTCCCTCTTGGAGGGTGGGAGAGTAATGGGAATTCCCTGCTTTTAATGGCATGTTCAGGGTTCCTGGTTATGCACATGGACAGCATGATGAGAATGAAAGATTTGGACATCATAAGTAATGGTAAGTAAATACCTCATTTTTAAATTCCTATGACCTTGGATGAGTATGTGCGTGTCTGAGTGTGTATGTGTGTCTGAGGAGGCATTGGGATTTATATGCACAAAGGTCAGTACTCTTGCTGTGCAAGAACTGTATAAATAGTATTGGTAATAGTTTGAATCTATACCTCTTCTTTCTCTATGCTTTATTCTTGGTGGCACCCCCAGTCGCATGTGTTTGATAGAACTGGTAGTCAACACTTATGACTCTCAAATCCACTCTGGACCCATCTCTCAAAGTTCAGTCTCTTTTCTTACACACACTGTCCAACATCTTACATTGGTCGGCTCACCATTAATTCAAACTCAGTATGACCAGAACTAAACTCTTCTACTACTCCCTTTTTCCAGTGTTGTAGGCAACACCATCCTCCTTGTCAACCAGACCTGTAACCTTGAATCATCTTTGTCTCCTCTCCAACATCCATGCTATGACCAAATCAGGTTGCTGCTTCTTCCATCACTCTTCCAAATTCTGCTTCTTCCTTTTTGCTCCGATAGCAAAAGCACTTGCCCACTCCCTAATCATCTTCCAGACTGATAACAACAAACTCCTTCTGTCTGGTCTCCTGTATACTCAGTTTATTCCCCCTCCAATCCATCCAAAATTCTGGACCAAAACCATCTTTGTGTTATGACTGTATTGTCCCCCTTCTTAGAATGCCTCCACTAGCTCCCCTTCACCTTCCATATCAAATTCAAGCTTCTTTCAGAGCCTTACATCAGTCAGCCCCAAACTGTATATTTGATTTGATCTCCTTTCATGCGCCATCTCCACTACTGTGCCAGTGTCATCAGCTTGGCTGCCCCATTTTTTAATTCTCTCACTACTGCCTTTGTACGTTCTTCCATGCTGCCCTTATGCATGGAACAGCCTCCCTTAACCAGTTTGCCACGTCACCACCATCTTCTGATTCCCTCCTATAAACTCGCTTCTTCCATGTTGTCTGTGAGAAGTGAGTTAATTTAACTAGCTCCTTTGGCTGGCTGGCTAGATATTTTTATCACATGCACCAGAATCTGAGCAGCCGTAGATGTGTCCATGCCTCATGGAGTTAATGTGAGATCTTATTAAAGTAACCATTCTCCTAGCTCTTCCCTTCTCCCCACCTACTCCCCTTTTATTATCCTCACTTGATGTGTTGTCTGAACTTATGCCTCAATCCTGCAAATTGTTCCTCGTGATCTGACCACTGTGCTCATGCAGAATCCCATTAACTTCAGTGAAGCTCCATGCAGGTGGAGGCATCTGCCCCCATGGAACAACTTGCAGTATTGAGGCCTTCCATCATAATATCTTCAGGACCTGCACAGTGTCTAGACTAGTTCCTGTGAACCACCCAGCACTGTTTCAGCATCAAGCATAACAAAGTCCTGTCAAGCAAGTTCTTTTAAGTACTTTTATGGTAGTGTTCCATGGGCGCTGCCGATGAGTAGGAGGATGCATAGGATCTAGCAGGGGCGTATGTTACAGGTGCTGTAGATGAGGGGGAAATGCTGGGGAGGGCTCTAGGAATGGTATTTTAGATGGCTGAATGTGAGTATGCAAAGACCCCAGTGAGCTGTGCATTTCTGGATATAAATGGTTTTTAGGACAGTTCTGTAGTTTCCAATCAACATTTTCTCCTTTGTTTCAGCCCTCGCGGGCTTACTACACGACCCTGAGGCGTCCGTATGTATCTTTGCTGCTCAGGCACATGACCGCGTCCTGGCAATTTACTGGAAATTAAAGTACGGCCTGGTTGAACAACACAAAGTGAACAGTGACTCTGCTGAGAAACACAAAAGCCCCCCAAATCCTCCTGCTACTGAAGGCACCTCATCCAGGCTGTGCAATGCCCTCAACCTCTGGAAATTAGCTGCCAAGCACTAACTGGCTCAAAAAGAGAGCCAGGGCTTATGCCCCACTGAGCCCCATGCAGACACAGCGAGACTCTCGTGATTATTTTTCTCAACTTGGGCTCCCTGCTCTGTTTTTCCAACCAGAGGGAAAATCAAAGGGGCTTTGGAAGGGTCATTAACATGCCAACGAAAGTGAACTGAACATGGGCAATAAAGAGCACTCAGAGTTTATTGCAAACAAAGCTTGCCAGGCAATCTTGACTTATTTTTTGGAGCAGAATTATAGTGTTGGTGGGTGTTGGCCACATGTAATAGCCAGCTGTTAGTGGCAGGTGCCCCCCTCAGTGTGTGTGTCTGTGGTTTCTTTACTCACTGAGCTCTCTGCTGCCCAGTTACCAGTTGAGAGCTTTCCTGACCCACACAGTTCGGGTGGCTTCTTCCCCCGCCCTGCCCTCCAGGGTCAAGCTGTTCCTGTGCGGGAGCAGGCTTCGCTCTTCCAGGGCAGTATCCGGACCTGACTCCAGGCACTTTTCCCCCTCTGGGTTTTCCTCATTGGTGGCTGTGTTTGGGGGACAGGGGCTAGTCCCTCTCTTTGCTCCTGTCCGTGGGGGGGGGGGCGGCTGAGAGGGAGCTGGCCCTGTTTATGGGGATGCAGGGAGAAGAGGGGATGTGTCTCAGCCCTGTCCCTAGGGGGAAGGTGGGGAGGTGTCCCTGACCCCCAGATCCTAGGTTTGTGTGAGGGGAGAGAGGGGAAGCAGCCACTCAGCCCTGTCCCTGGGGAGCTGTCCCTGACTCCCAGGCTGGGGTGTGGGGGAGTGGTCCTCCGGCTGGTATGACATGGCAGGTGCACTCCCTAACCTGCCGGGAAGCTGTCCCTGGGTTTGTGTGGGGTGGTGGGAGCTGTCCCTGACCCCAGGCCGTGGGGAGGGGCTGTCCCGGGGTCTGCGTGGGGCAGGCGGGGCTGTCCCGAGGTTTGTATGGGGCAGGAGGAGCTGTCCCTGGCCCCAGGCTGTGGGGAGGGGCTGTCCCGGGGTCTGTGTGGGGCAGGAGGAGCTGTCCCTGGCCGTGGGGAGGGGCTGTCCCGGGGTCTGTGTGGGGCAGGAGGAGCTGTCCCTGGCCCCAGGCCGTGGGGAGGGGCTGTCCCGGGGTCTGTGTGGGGCAGGGGGAGCTGTCCCTGGCCGTGGGGAGGGGCTGTCCCGGGGTCTGTGTGGGGCAGGAGGAGCTGGCCCTGGCCCCAGGCCGTGGGGAGGGGCTATCCCGGGGTCTGTGTGGGGCAGGAGGAGCTGTCCCTGGCCCCAGGCCGTGGGGAGGGGCTGTCCCGGGGTCTGTGTGGGGCAGGAGGAGCTGTCCCTGGCCCCAGGCCGTGGGGAGGGGCTGTCCCGGGGTCTGTGTGGGGCAGGAGGAGCTGTCCCTGGACCCAGGCCGTGGGGAGGGGCTGTCCCGGGGTCTGTGTGGGGCAGGAGGAGCTGGCCCTGGCCCCAGGCCGTGGGGAGGGGCTGTCCCGGGGTCTGTGTGGGGCAGGAGGAGCTGGCCCTGGCCCCAGGGTGGGGGGTGTCCCGTGCCCGCGGGGCAGGTGGCCAAGGCCCTAGTGGAAGCGCCGCCCCGGGGTTGGGGCAGGAGCAGGCGCTGCGCGGGGCGGAACGGAGGGCGCCGGGCCGGGCCGCGGGGGAAGCGGCGGCGGCTGCACGGCAGGAAGGAGCCGGAGCCGATGGAGGCGGCCGCGGGGCAGGCGGAGGAGGCCGCGCTGGCCTCCTTCCTCGACAGAGCCCAAACCCAGCGCTACGCCGGGGGCTTCAACCCGGAGAGCTGGGAGCAGGTGCGGGCCGGGGGCCTCGGCCGCAGGGCGGGGGGGCACCCTGCGAGCGGGGTGCTGGGGGGGTCTCGTCCCTAGAGATATGGGGCGAGGGAGGCGTCCCTAGAGATGGGGGAGAGGGGAGCAGGCGGCCCGGGCGGGGGCGGGACTGTTGTCCATATTCTGGGGGGCAGGGCCCGGCCCTAGAGATGGGGGAGAGGGGAGCAGGCGGCCCGGGCGGGGGGGGGGGGGGGACGGTTGTCCATATTGCTGGGGGCAGGGCCCGGCCCTAGAGATGGAGGTTGGCGTTTGGGACAGCAGGGGGGTCTGATTCCCAGCGATGGGGGGAAGGGGGCTATCCCTGGAGATGGGTGGGGTGTTTGGGGGCAGGGGGATGTGGGGGTGGGGAAGGAGCTGTCCCTAGTGACAGTGAGGAGGTGTGCAACGTGCTGTATTGGTCGGGTGTCCAGCCTGGGCCAGTGAGGGGTCTCCTGTCTTTTGGGGAGGGATTGTGATGGTCTGACGGAGATGGGAGGTGGTGTGTGTGTGTCTCTCTCTCTCTGAATGTGGTTGTCAGATCATTTTGGGCGGTGGAGAACAGTGTGGATCTCCCCTAGTGAGGAGGCAGAAATGGCACCAAAGTTTGTAGGCCTAATGCTGGGACAGTCTGAACAAGAAGTGTTGAAAAAAATATCTTGTGTGGAATATGAAATGTCCCATTGAAATGCTGACAGAGAAATTCATCTTTCCTTCAGATGAGGGGCACTTGCTCCCAAAGAGATGTGGGTGAGCTCTGAATAGCTTCTTCCGTTCCTTCAGTGTATTACTGGGCTGCCTGTGCCCTGGTTGAGTTGATGTGCTTGAAGAGAATATTTTGCAAGACCATATTGATAAGGACTTAACAATTTCCAAAATGTGGACTTAATTCCAATTCTATGATTGTGTTTTCCACCCTGGCTGTTATTAATAGGAATTTGACAAGATCCCCATGTTTATGAAGAAATCCCCTGCTGAAATTGATCCTGAACAGAATCCTGATTTGGCATGCCTTCAGTCAATCATTTTTGATGAGGATCGATCTCCTGAAGGTATTTCATAATTTCATGGGCATTTAAATCTTTGCTTTCACACCATTCTGGTATTGTGCTACTGCTCTTTTGGATTATCCTTGGGATTTGAGGATTTAATTGTTTGTAGGTGGGTGTGGTGGGTTCTAGACATCTGCTTTTCTGTGGGTGTGCATTGGGTATCTAAGGGGTGTTTGAATTTTTAGGTATGCTAAGGTTATAGGCGGGGTGATCTATTGATTGCATTGTACAATGAAAGGTGTTTTGTTTGTCTTTGCAGAGCAAGCAAACACCTATAAGAATGAGGGGAATGAATACTTCAAGGAAAAGAACTACAAGAAAGCTGTAATCTCATATACTGAAGGGTTAAAAAAGAAATGCAGTGACCAAGATTTGAATGCTGTGCTTTATACTAACCGAGCTGCAGCACAGTTTTATCTGGGTAATGTCCTATGTTGCATTTTATGTCTGACCTAGATTCTGTGTAACCAAAAATGACTAAATTTCTTTGCCTATTTATGTCATGTGCTTTCACTGTTACAAACTTTTAAAAGATTTTCAGACAATCAAGAACTGTCCCTATGGCTCTGAAAGACATAAGGTGAGCAAGGTAATATATTTTAATGGACCAGCTTCTCTTGGTGAGAGAGAGGCTTTCGAGCTACACTGAGCTTTTCCTCAGGTCTGGGAATGGTACTCAGAGTGTCACAGCTAAATACAAGGTCGAGCAGATTGTTTAACATGAGGGGCCATCCCTGTGGCTCTAACTCTTTTTTCAGGGCTCAGACTTGGAGCTTCTGTTTTGCACATTGCTAAATTTAAAACTTATGGCCAAAGCAAAGTGCTTTGGGGAGGAGTGTGAAGCGAAAAGGTTGATGCTGGGCTTTTCTGGGCTAATTCCTAGAGGTGATTTGATGATGGACCTGACTTGGCAGTAACACTGGGAACCTGGGTCAGGGGTTGAGGGTTGAGGGAACCTGGGTCAGGGGTTGAACCTGGGTCCTTTCCTCCTGGCAGACAGTGATAAAACTCTGGTTCTATAGTGAAGAGATAAGGAGACAGAGAACTATACACGTGCATCAGATTTTGGGTAGGCCTGTGTATTTTCATAGGTCCCATTGAGATCCCTGTAACAAAACAAGGAAGTTATAAATATTGAGGACAATCTGTTGTACGTTAAATGTAGCAGTTTGTGTATTGTCTGTCCCAGCTCCTGTTATTCATCCTTCACTTTTCTGGGCACCAGATTTACCCAAGTCATTTATTTCTATTGTCATTAATGTGCAACCTCCATCTGTACCTGTCTTGTGGTCATAGAATATGCATTGTCTTGTGGTTCAGCCTAATGATTTCTCTTGCCCTCATGTCTGCTTGGATTTTAGAAGTTGTCCATGTGAAATGTTCTGACCCAGGTTTTGCTTTGTATAGGCAACTACCGTTCTGCTCTCAGTGATGTGAGCGCAGCAAGAAAGCTAAAACCCAACCATCTCAAAGCAATAATAAGAGGTAAGATTTTAAAAACAAATGGATAGTATGCCAGTATTTTGAAGTACAAAGGTAATTTAGAAATGCTAAACCCAGATTAACTAAGGGAGGTCACTTTATTTTGCAAAACTATATTGTGTTCAAGGAGGATTTTACGCTGTGTAAAATAGCACAATGATCATGGGTGTTTAAGTTAACTAATCAAAAGACCAGGCTTCAAAATGCTCTGTAAGGATAATTTGTTACATACTGTTCTTATCGGGTTTTTTTATTGTGTTTGACTAAATGTACTTTTTTATAAATTAGCTAGTTTGTTTCTATTTTATAATATAGTTTTGTTTATCTACCTTGAATGGCTGATAAACAGAAGTGCATTACTGACTATCACTGTATTCTCACTGTCGTACTATCCCACTCAGAAATTTGACCTGCTGTCTCTCAGTTAGTTTTAAGTTGTTTACCCCCACAACTCCTATAGGGAGGCTGTTCCAGAACCTCATTCCTGGTGGTGAGACACCTTCTTCTGATTTCCAGCCTGAGTCTGTTCATGGCCAGTTTATACCCATTTGTTCTTGTGTCAACATTGTCCTTTAGCTTAAATAGCTCTTTGCCCCGCAGTGTATTCATAGAGGGGAATCATATACCTTCTCAGCCTTCCGTTTGCTAGGTTGAATCTCTTCCAGTCTCCTCTCATAAGATAGGCCATCCCTTCCCCAGATCATCCTAGAAGCTCTTCTCTGCACCTGTTCCAGTTTCAATTAATCTTTCTTTGAACGTGGGTGACCAGAACTGTACACAGTGTTCCAGATGAGGTCTTACCAGTGCCTTGTACAATAGCATTGAATATTTCTCTATCTCTACTGGAAGTGCCTC